>NC_064929.1:26875000-27500000 GCF_023897955.1 Schistocerca gregaria | reverse complement strand
TTTGATCGTTCCCTGGAAGACCTGAAGTAGTTTCCGATGTTCATCTGGAGGAATTCTGTAATTTGTGGACTTTAGAGTGTTGATGAAACACAAAAATTGTATCGGGATTGAATACAACAGTCACCATGCGCACTTTCCTCCACGGGAGTAACGTCTCAAACAGTCAACGCTTTGGTCGTTCCCTGGAAGACCAGTGGTAGTTTACGATGTACATCTGGAGGCATTCTGTAATCTGTGGACTATCGGACTGTTGATGAAAAACAGAAATTGCATCGTGATTGGATACAACAGTCACCATGCGCACTTTCCTACATGACAGTAATGTCCTTAACAGTCTACGCTTTGATCGTTCCCATGAAGACCAGTAGTAGTTTCCGATGCACATCTGGTGGCATTCTGTAATCTGTGGACTATCAGACTGTTGATGAAACACAGAAATTGCATCGGAATTGAATACAACAGACACCATGCGTACTTTCCTCCATGGGAGTAACGTCTCAAACAGTCTACGCTTTGATCGATCCCTGGAAGACTTGAAGTAGGTTCACTGCACATCTGGAGGCATTCTGTAATCTGTGGACTATCAGAGTGTTGTTGAAACACAGAAATTGCATCGGGATTTAATACAACAGTCACCATGCGCACTTTCCTCCATGGGAGTAATGTCTCAAACAGTCTACGCTTTGATCGTTCCCAGGATGACCACTAGTGGTTTGCGATGCACATCTGGAGGCATTCTGTAATCTGTGGAGTATCAGAGTGTTGATGAAACACAGAAATTGCATCGGGATTGAATACAACTGCCACCATGAGCACTTTGCTCCACGCGAGTAATTCTCAAACATTCTAGGTTTTGATCGTTCCCTGGAAGACCAGTAGTAGCTTCCGATGCACATCTGAAGGCATTCTGTAATCTGTGGACTATCAGAGTATTGATGAAACACAGAAATTGCATCGGGATTGAATACAACAGTCATCAATCGCACTTTCCTTCACGGGAGTAATGTATTAAACAGTCTACGCTTTGATCGTTCCCTGGAAGACCAGTAGTAGTTTTCGATGCACATCTGGTGGCATTCTGTAATCTGTGGACTATCAGAGTGTTGATGAAACACATAAATTGCATCGTAATTGAATACAACAGTCACCACGCGCACTTTCCTCCACGGGATTAATGTCTCAACCAGTCTACACTTTGATCGTTCCCTGGAAGACCAATAGTAGTTTCCGATGCACACCTGGAGGCATTCTGTAACCTGTGGACTATCAGACTGTTGATGAAACACAGAAATTGCATCGGAATTTAATACAACAGTCACCATGCGCACTTTCCTCCATGTGAGTAATGTCACAAACAGTCTACGCTTTGATCGTTCCCTGGAAGACTTGAAGTAGTTTCCGTTGCACATCTGGAGGCATTCTCTAATCTGTGGACTATCAGGGTGTTGATGAAACACAGAAAATGCATCGGGATTGAATACAACAGTCACCATGCGAACTTTCCTCCATGGGAGTAATGTCTCAAACAGTCTACGCTTTGATATCCCTGGAAGACCAGTAGTAGTTTCCGATGCACATCTGGAGGCATTCTGTAATCTGTGGACTATCAGAGTGTTGATGAAACACAAAAATTGCATCGGGATTGAGTACAATAGTCACCATGCGCACTTTCCTATATGGGAGTAATGTCTCAAACAGTCTACGATTTGATCGTTCCCTGGAAGTCCAGTAGTAGTTTCCGATGCACACCTGGAGGCATTCTGTAATCTGTGGACTATCAGACTGTTGATGAAACACAGAAATTGCAACGGAATTGAATACAACAGTCACCATGCGCACTTTCCTAAAAGTGAGTAATGTCTCAAACATTCTACGCTTTGATCATTCCCTGGAAGACTTGAAGTTGTTTCCGATGCACATCTGGAGGCATTCTGTAATCTGTGGACTATCAGAGTGTTGATGAAACACAGAAATTGCATCGGAATTGAATACAACAGTCACCATGCGCACTTTCAACCATGCGAGTAACGTCTCAAACAGTCTACGCTTTGATCGTTCCCTGGAAGACCTGAAGTAGTTTCTGATGTACATCTGGAGGCATTCTGTAATCTGTGGACTATCGAACTGTTGATGAAAAACAGAAATTGCATCGGAATTGAATACAACAGTCACCATGCGCACTTTCCTCCATGTGAGTAATGTCTCAAACCGTCTACGCTTTGATCGTTCCCTGGAAGACCAGTAGTAGTTTCCGATGCACATCTGGAGGCATTCTGTAATCTGTGGACTATCAGGGTGTTGATGAAACACAGAAATTGCATCGAGATTGAATACAACAGTCACCATGCGCACATTTCTCCATGGGAGTAATGTCTCAAACAGTCTACGCTTTGAGTTCCCTGGAAGACAAGTAGAAGTTTCCGACGCACATCTGGAAGCATTCTGTAATCTGTGGACTATCAGGGTGTTGATGAAACACAGAAATTGCATCGGGATTGAATACAACAGTCACCATGCGCATTTCCTCCATGACAGTAATGTCCTTAACAGTCTACGCTTTGATCGTTCCCTGGAAGACCAGTAGTAGTTTCCGATGCACATCTGGAGGCATTCTGTAATCTGTGGACTATCAGAGTGTTGTTGAAACACAGAAATTGCATCGGGATTGAATACAACAGTCACCATGCGCACTTTCCTCCATGCGAGTAATTCTCAAACATTCTAGGTTTTGATCGTTCCCTGGAAGACTTGAAGTAGTTTCACTGCACATCTGGAGGCATTCTGTAATCTGTGGAGTATCAGAGTGTTGATGAAACACAGAAATTGCATCGGGATTGAATACAACAGTCTCCATGCGCACTTTCCTCCATGAGAGTAATGTCCCTAACAGTCTACGCTTTGATCGTTCCCTGGAAGACCAGTAGTAGTTTCCGATGCACATCTGGAGGCATTCTGTAATCTGTGGAGTATCGGAGTGTTGATGAAACACTAAAATTGCATCGGGTTTGAGTACAGTAGTCACCATGCGCACTTTGCTCCATGGGAGTAATGTCTCAAACAGTCTACGCTTTGATCGTTCCCTGGAAATCCAGTAGTAGTTTCCGATGCACACCTGGAGTCTTTCTGTAATCTGTGGACTATCAGACTGTTGTTGAAACACAGAAATTGCATCGGAATTGAATACAACAGTCACCATGCGCTCTTTCCTCCATGGGAAAAATGTCTCAAACATTCTACGCTTTGATCGTTTCCTGGAAGACTTGAAGTACTTTCCGATGCACATCTGGAGGCATTCTGTAATCTGTGGACTATCAGAGTGTTGATGAAACACAGAAATTGCATCGGAATTGAATACAACAGTCACCATGTGAACTTTCCTCCATGGGAGTAATGTCTCAAACATTCTACGTTTTGAAACTTCCTGGCATATTAAAACTGTGTGCCCGACCGAGACTCGGACTCGGGACCTTTGCCTTTCGCGAGCAAGTGCTCTACCAACTGTGCTACCGATGCACGACTCACGCCCGGTACTCACAGCTTTACTTCTGCCAGTATCCGTCCCCTACCTTCCAAACTTTACAGAAGCTCTCCTGCGAAACATGCAGAACTAGCACTCCTGAAAGAAAGGATATTGCGGAGACATGGCTTAGCCACAGCCTGGGGGATGTTTCCAGAATGAGATTTTCACTCTGCAGCGGAGTGTGCGCTGATATGAAACTTCCTGGCAGATTAAAACTGTGTGCCCGACTGAGACTCGAACTCGGGACCTTTGCCTTTCGCGGGCAAGTGCTCTACCAACTGAGCTACCGAAGCACGACTCACGCCCGGTACTCATAGCTTTACTTCTGCCAGTATCCGTCCACTACCATCCAAACTTTACAGAAGCTCTCCTGCGAAACTTGCAGAACTAGCACTCCTGAAAGAAAGGATATTGCGGAGACATGGCTTAGCCACAGCCTGGGGGATGTTTCCAGAATGAGATTTTCACTCTGCAGCGGAGTGTGCGCTGATATGAAACTTCCTGGCAGATTAAAACTGTGTGCCCGACCGAGACTCGAACTCGGGACCTTTGCCTTTCGCGGGCAAGTGCTCTACCAACTGAGCTACCGAAGCACGACTCACGCCTGGTACTCACAGCTTTACTTCTGCCAGTATCCGTCCCCTACCTTCCAAACTTTCCAGAAGCTCTCCTGCGAAACTTGCAGAACTAGCACTCCTGAAAGAAAGGATATTGCGGAGACTTGGCTTAGCCACAGCCTGGGGGATGTTTCCAGAATGAGATTTTCACCCTGCAGCGGAGTGTGCGCTGATATGAAACTTCCTGGCAGATTAAAACTGTGTGCCCAACCGAGACTCGAACTCGGGACCTTTGCCTTTCGCGGGCAAGTGCTCTACCAACTGAGCTACCGAAGCACGACTCACGCCCGGTACTCACAGCTTTACTTCTGCCAGTATCCGTCCCCTACCTTCCAAACTTTACAGAAGCTCTCCTGCGAAACTTGCAGAACTAGCACTCCTGAAAGAAAGGATATTGCGGAGACATGGCTTAGCCACAGCCTGGGGGATGTTTCCAGAATGAGATTTTCACTCTGCAGCGGAGTGTGCGCTGATATGAAACTTCCTGGCAGATTAAAACTGTGTGCCCGACCGAGACTCGAACTCGGGACCTTTGCCTTTCGCGGGCAAGTGCTCTACCAACTGAGCCACCGAAGCACGACTCATGCCCGGTACTCACAGCTCTACTTCTGCCAGTATCCGTCCCCTACCTTCCAAACTTTACAGAAGCTCTCCTGCGAAACTTTCAGAACTAGCACTCCTGAAAGAAAGGTTATTGCGGAGACATGGCTTAGCCACAGCCTGGGGGATGTTTCCAGAATGAGATTTTCACTCTGCAGCGGAGTGTGCGCTCGGTCGGGCACACAGTTTTAATCTGCCAGGAAGTTTCATATAAGCGCACACTCCGCTGCAGAGTGAAAATCTCATTCTGGATTCTACGCTTTGATTGTTCCCTGGAAGGCTTGAAGTAGTTTCCGATGCACATCTGGAGGCATTCTGTAATCTGTGGACTATCAGAGTGTTGATGAAACACAGAAATTGCATCGGAATTGAATACAACAGTCACCATGCGCACTTTCCTCCACGGGATTAATGTCTCAAACAGTCAACGCTTTGTTCGTTCCCTGGAAGACCAGTGGTAGTTTACGATGTACATCTGGAGGCATTCTGTAATCTGTGGACTATCAGAGTGTTGATGAAACACAGAAATTGCTTTGGGATTGAATACAACAGCTACGATGCGCACTTTCCTCCATGGGAGTAATGTCTCAAACAGTCTACGCTTTGATCGTTCCCAGGAAGACCACTAGTAGTTTGCGATGCACATCTGGAGGCATTCTGTAATCAGTGGAGTATCAGAGTGTTGATGAAACACAGATATTGCATCGGAATTGAATACAACAGTCACCATGCGCACTTTCCTCCACGGGAGTAATGTCTCAAACAGTCAACGCTTTGATCGTTCCCTGGAAGACCAGTGGTAGTTTACGATGTACATCTGGAGGCATTCTGTAATCTGTGGACTATCAGACTGTTGATGAAACACAGAAATTGCATCGGAATTGAATACAACAGTCACCATGCGCACTTTCCTCCATGGGAGTAATGTCTCAAACAGTCTACGCTTTGATCGTTCCCAGGAAGAATGGAAGTAGTTTCCCTGTACATCTGGAGGCATTCTGTAATCTGTGGACTATCAGAGTGTTCATGAAACACAGAAATTGCATCGGGATTGAATACAACAGTCACCATGCGCACTTTCCTCCATGGGAGTAATGTCTCATACAGTCTACGCTTTGATCGTTCCCAGGAAGACCACTAGTAGTTTGCGACGCACATCTGGAGGCATTCTGTAATCTGTGGAGTATCAGAGTGTTGATGAAACACAGAAATTGCATCGGGATTGAATACAACTGTCACGATGAGCACTTTCCTCCATGGGAGTAATGTCTGAAACAGTCTACGTTTGATCGTTGCCTGGAAGACCAGTAGTAGTTTCCGATGCACATCTGGTGGCATTCTGTAATCTGTGGAATATCGGAGTGATGATGAAACACAGAAATTGCATCGGGATTGAGTACAACAGTCACCATGCGAACTTACCTCCATGGGAGTAATGTCTAAAACAGTCTACGCTTTGCGTTCCCTGGAAGACCAGTAGTAGTTTCGATGCACATCTGGAGGCATTCTGTAATCTGTGGACTATCAGACAGTTGATGAAACACAGAAATTGCATCGGAATTGAATACAACAGTCACCATGCGCACTTTCCTCCATGGGAAAAATGTCTCAAACATTCTACGCCTTGATCGTTTCCTGGAAGACTTGAAGTAGTTTCCGATGCACATCTGGAGGCATTCTGTAATCTGTGGACTATCAGACTGTTGATGAAACACAGAAATTGCATCGGAATTGAATACAACAGTCACCATGTGAACTTTCCTCCATGGGAGTAATGTCTCAAACATTCTACGCTTTGAAACTTCCTGGCAGATTAAAACTGTGTGCCCGACCGAGACTCGAACTCGGGACCTTTGCCTTTCGCGGGCAAGTGCTCTACCAACTGAGCCACCGAAGCACGACTCACGCCCGGTACTCACAGCTTTACTTCTGCCAGTATCCGTCCCCTACCTTCCAAACTTTACAGAAGCTCTCCTGCGAAACTTGCAGAACTAGCACTCCTGAAAGAAAGGATATTGCGGAGACATGGCTTAGCCACAGCCTGGGGGATGTTTCCAGAATGAGATTTTCACTCTGCAGCAGAGTGTGCGCTGATATGAAACTTCCTGGCAGATTAAAACTGTGTGCCCGACCGACACTCGAACTCGGGACCTTTGCCTTTCGCGGGCAAGTGCTCTACCAACTGAGCTACCGAAGCACGACTCACGCCCGGTACTCACAGCTTTACTTCTGCCAGTATCCGTCCCCTACCTTCCAAACTTTACAGAAGCTCTCCTGCGAAACTTGCAGAACTAGCACTCCTGAAAGAAAGGATATTGCGGAGACTTGGCTTAGCCACAGCCTGGGGGATGTTTCCAGAATGAGATTTTCACTCTGCAGCGGAGTGTGCGCTGATATGAAACTTCCTGGCAGATTAAAACTGTGTGCCCGACCGAGACTCGAACTCGGGCCCTTTGCCTTTCGCGGGCAAGTGCTCTACCAACTGAGCCACCGAAGCACGACTCACGCCCGGTACTCACAGCTTTACTTCTGCCAGTATCCGTCCCCTACCTTCCAAACTTTACAGAAGCTCTCCTGCGAAACTTGCAGAACTAGCACTCCTGAAAGAAAGGATATTGCGGAGACATGGCTTAGCCACAGCCTGGGTGATGTTTCCAGAATGAGATTTTCACTCTGCAGCGGAGTGTGCGCTGATATGAAACTTCCTGGCAGATTAAAACTGTGTGCCCGACCGAGACTCGAACTCGGGACCTTTGCCTTTCGCGGGCAAGTGCTCTACCAACTGAGCTACCGAAGCACGACTCATGCCCGGTACTCACAGCTTTACTTCTGCCAGTATCCGTCCCCTACCTCCCAAACTTTACAGAAGCTCTCCTGCGAAACTTGAAGAACTAGCACTCCTGAAAGAAAGGATATAGCGGAGACATGGCTTAGCCACAGCCTGGGGGATGTTTCCAGAATGAGATTTTCACTCTGCAGCGGAGTGTGCGCTCGGTCGGGCACACAGTTTTAATCTGCCAGGAAGTTTCATATAAGCGCACACTCCGCTGCAGAGTGAAAATCTCATTCTGGATTCTACGCTTTGATTGTTCCCTGGAAGGCTTGAAGTAGTTTCCGATGCACATCTGGAGGCATTCTGTAATCTGTGGACTATCAGAGTGTTGATGAAACACAGAAATTGCATCGGAATTGAATACAACAGTCACCATGCGCACTTTCCTCCACGGGATTAATGTCTCAAACAGTCAACGCTTTGCTCGTTCCCTGGAAGACCAGTGGTAGTTTACGATGTACATCTGGAGGCATTCTGTAATCTGTGGACTATCAGAGTGTTGATGAAACACAGAAATTTCTTTGGGATTGAATACAACAGCTACGATGCGCACTTTCCTCCATGGGAGTAATGTCTCAAACAGTCTACGCTTTGATCGTTCCCAGGAAGACCACTAGTAGTTTGCGATGCACATCTGGAGGCATTCTGTAATCAGTGGAGTATCAGAGTGTTGATGAAACACAGATATTGCATCGGGATTGAATACAACTATCACCATGAGCACTTTCCTCCATGCGAGTAATTCTCAAACAGTGTAGGTTTTGATCGTTCCCTGGAAGACCAGTAGTAGCTTCCGATGCACATCTGATGGCATTCTGTAATCTGTGGACTATCAGAGTGTTGATGAAACACAGAAATTGCATCGTAATTGAATACAACAGTCACCATGCGCACTTTCCCCCGTGGGTGTAATGTCTCAACCAGTCTACTCTTTGATCGTTCCCTGGAAGACCAATAGTAGTTTCCGATGCACATCTGGTGGCATTCTGTAATCTGTGGACTATCAGAGTGTTGATGAAACACAGAAATTGCATCGGAATTGAATACAACAGTCACCATCCGCACTCTGCTCCATGGGAGTAATGTCTGAAACAGTCTAGGATTTGATCGTTCCCTGGAAGACCAGTAGTAGTTTCCGATGCACATCTGGTGGCATTCTGTAATCTGTGGACCACTAGAGTGTTGATGAAACACAGAAATTACATCGGGATTGATTACAACAGTCACCATCCGCACTTTCCTCCATGTAAGTAATGTCTGAAACAGTCTACGTTTGATCGTTGCCTGGAAGACCAGTAGTAGTTTACGATGCATATCTGGTGGCATTCTGTAATCTTTGGAGTATCGGAGTGATGATGAAACACAGAAATTGCATCGGGATTGAGTACAACAGTCACCATGCGAACTTACCTCCATGGGAGTAATGTCTAAAACAGTCTACGCTTTGCGTTCCCTGGAAGACCAGTAGTAGTTTCGATGCACATCTGGAGGCATTCTGTAATCTGTGGACTATCAGAGTGTTGATGAAACACAGAAATTGCATCGGGATTGAATACAACAGTCTCCATGCGCACTTTCCTCCATGATGGTAATGTCCCTAACAGTCTACGCTTTGATCGTTCCCTGGAAGACCAGTAGTAGTTTCCGGTGCACATCTGGAGGCATTCTGTAATCTGTGGAGTATCGGAGTGTTGATGAAACACTAAAATTGCATCGGGTTTGAGTATAGTAGTCACCATGCGCACTTTGCTCCATGGGAGTAATGTCTCAAACAGTCTACGCTTTGATCGCTCCCTGGAAATCCAGTAGTAGTTTCCGATGCACACCTGGAGTCATTCTGTAATCTGTGGAATATCGGAGTGATGATGAAACACAGAAATTGCATCGGGATTGAGTACAACAGTCACCATGCGAACTTACCTCCATGGGAGTAATGTCTAAAACAGTCTACGCTTTGCGTTCCCTGGAAGACCAGTAGTAGTTTCGATGCACAACTGGAGGCATTCTGTAATCTGTGGACTATCAGACTGTTGATGAAACACAGAAATTGCATCGGAACTGAATACAACAGTCACCATGCGCACTTTCCTCCATGGGAAAAATGTCTCAAACATTCTACGCCTTGATCGTTTCCTGGAAGACTTGAAGTAGTTTCCGATGCACATCTGGAGGCATTCTGTAATCTCTGGACTATCAGACTGTTGATGAAACACAGAAATTGCATCGGAATTGAATACAACAGTCACCATGTGAACTTTCCTCCATGGGAGTAATGTCTCAAACATTCTACGCTTTGAAACTTCCTGGCAGATTAAAACTGTGTGCCCGACCGAGACTCGAACTCGGGACCTTTGCCTTTAGCGGGCAAGTGCTCTACCAACTGTGCTACCGAAGCACGACTCACGCCCGGTACTCACAGCTTTACTTCTGCCAGTATCCGTCCCCTACCTTCCAAACTTTACAGAAGCTCTCCTGCGAAACTTGCAGAACTAGCACTCCTGAAAGAAAGGATATTGCGGAGACATGGCTTAGCCACAGCCTGGGGGATGTTTCCAGAATGAGATTTTCACTCTGCAGCGGAGTGTGCGCTGATATGAAACTTCCTGGCAGATTAAAACTGTGTGCCCGACCGAGACTCGAACTCGGGACCCTTGCCTTTCGCGGGCAAGTGCTCTACCAACTGAGCTACCGAAGCACGACTCACGCCCGGTACTCACAGCTTTACTTCTGCCAGTATCCGTCCCCTACCTTCCAAACTTTACAGAAGCTCTCCTGCGAAACTTGCAGAACTAGCACTCCTGAAAGAAAGGATATTGCGGAGACATGGCTTAGCCACAGCCTGGGGGATGCTTCCAGAATGAGATTTTCACTCTGCAGCGGAGTGTGCGCTGATATGAAACTTCCTGGCAGATTAAAACTGTGTGCCCGACCGAGACTCGAACTCGGGACCTTTGCCTTTCGCGGGCAAGTGCTCTACCAACTGAGCTACCGAAGCACGACTCACGCCCGGTACTCACAGCTTTACTTCTGCCAGTATCCGTCCCCTACCTTCCAAACTTTACAGAAGCTCTCCTGCGAAACTTGCAGAACTAGCACTCCTGAAAGAAAGGATATTGCGGAGACTTGGCTTAGCCACAGCCTGGGGGATGTTTCCAGAATGAGATTTTCACTCTGCAGCGGAGTGTGCACTGATATGAAACTTCCTGGCAGATTAAAACTGTGTGCCCGCCGAGACTCGAACTCGGGACCTTTGCCTTTCGCGGGCAAGTGCTCTACCAACTGAGCTACCGAAGCACGACTCACGCCCGGTACTCACAGCTTTACTTCTGCCAGTATCCGTCCCCTACCTTCCAAACTTTACAGAAGCTCTCCTGCGAAACTTGCAGAACTAGCACTCCTGAAAGAAAGGATATTGCGGAGACATGGCTTAGCCACAGCCTGGGGGATGTTTCCAGAATGAGATTTTCACTCTGCAGCGGAGTGTGCGCTGATATGAAACTTCCTGGCAGATTAAAACTGTGTGCCCGACCGAGACTCGAACTCGGGACCTTTGCCTTTCGCGGGCAAGTGCTCTACCAACTGAGCTACCGAAGCACGACTCATGCCCGGTACTCACAGCTTTACTTTTGCCAGTATCCGTCCCCTACCTTCCAAACTTTACAGAAGCTCTCCTGCGAAACTTGCAGAACTAGCACTCCTGAAAGAAAGGATATTGCGGAGACATGGCTTAGCCACAGCCTGGGGGATGTTTCCAGAATGAGATTTTCACTCTGCAGCTGAGTGTGCGCTTGGTCGGGCACACAGTTTTAATCTGCCAGGAAGTTTCATATAAGCGCACACTCCGCTGCAGAGTGAAAATCTCATTCTGGATTCTACGCTTTGATTGTTCCCTGGAAGGCTTGAAGTAGTTTCCGATGCACATCTGGAGGCATTCTGTAATCTGTGGACTATCAGAGTGTTGATGAAACACAGAAATTGCATCGGAATTGAATACAACAGTCACCATGCGCACTTTCCTCCACGGGATTAATGTCTCAAACAGTCAACGCTTTGCTCGTTCCCTGGAAGACCAGTGGTAGTTTACGATGTACATCTGGAGGCATTCTGTAATCTGTGGACTATCAGAGTGTTGATGAAACACAGAAATTGCTTTGGGATTGAATACAACAGCTACGATGCGCACTTTCCTCCATGGGAGTAATGTCTCAAACAGTCTACGCTTTGATCGTTCCCAGGAAGACCACTAGTAGTTTGCGATGCGCATCTGGAGGCATTCTGTAATCAGTGGAGTATCAGAGTGTTGATGAAACACAGATATTGCATCGGGATTGAATACAACTATCACCATGAGCACTTTCCTCCATGCGAGTAATTCTCAAACAGTGTAGGTTTTGATCGTTCCCTGGAAGACCAGTAGTAGCTTCCGATGCACATCTGATGGCATTCTGTAATCTGTGGACTATCAGAGTGTTGATGAAACACAGAAATTGCATCGTAATTGAATACAACAGTCACCATGCGCACTTTCCCCCATGGGTGTAAAGTCTCAACCAGTCTACTCTTTGATCGTTCCCTGGAAGACCAATAGTAGATTCCGATGCACATCTGGTGGCATTCTGTAATCTGTGGACTATCAGAGTGTTGATGAAACACAGAAATTGCATCGGAATTGAATACAACAGTCACCATCCGCACTCTGCTCCATGGGAGTAATGTCTGAAACAGTCTAGGATTTGATCGTTCCCTGGAAGACCAGTAGTAGTTTCCGATGCACATCTGGTGGCATTCTGTAATCTGTGGACTACTAGAGTGTTGATGAAACACAGAAATTACATCGGGATTGATTACAACAGTCACCATCCGCACTTTCCTCCATGTAAGTAATGTCTGAAACAGTCTACGTTTGATCGTTGCCTGGAAGACCAGTAGTAGTTTACGATGCATATCTGGTGGCATTCTGTAATCTTTGGAGTATCGGAGTGATGATGAAACACAGAAATTGCATCGGGATTGAGTACAACAGTCACCATGCGAACTTACCTCCATGGGAGTAATGTCTAAAACAGTCTACGCTTTGCGTTCCCTGGAAGACCAGTAGTAGTTTCGATGCACATCTGGAGGAATTCTGTAATCTGTGGACTATCAGAGTGTTGATGAAACACAGAAATTGCATCGGGATTGAATACAACAGTCTCCATGCGCACTTTCCTCCATGATGGTAATGTCCCTAACAGTCTACGCTTTGATCGTTCCCTGGAAGACCAGTAGTAGTTTCCGGTGCACATCTGGAGGCATTCTGTAATCTGTGGAGTATCGGAGTGTTGATGAAACACTAAAATTGCATCGGGTTTGAGTATAGTAGTCACCATGCGCACTTTGCTCCAATGGAGTAATGTCTCAAACAGTCTACGCTTTGATCGCTCCCTGGAAATCCAGTAGTAGTTTCCGATGCACACCTGGAGTCATTCTGTAGTCTGTGGAATATCGGAGTGATGATGAAACACAGAAATTGCATCGGGATTGAGTACAACAGTCACCATGCGAACTTACCTCCATGGGAGTAATGTCTAAAACAGTCTACGCTTTGCGTTCCCTGGAAGACCAGTAGTAGTTTCGATGCACATCTGGAGGCATTCTGTAATCTGTGGACTATCAGACTGTTGATGAAACACAGAAATTGCATCGGAATTGAATACAACAGTCACCATGCGCACTTTCCTCCATGGGAAAAATGTCTCAAACATTCTACGCCTTGATCGTTTCCTGGAAGACTTGAAGTAGTTTCCGATGCACATCTGGAGGCATTCTGTAATCTGTGGACTATCAGACTGTTGATGAAACACAGAAATTGCATCGGAATTGAATACAACAGTCACCATGTGAACTTTCCTCCATGGGAGTAATGTCTCAAACATTCTACGCTTTGAAACTTCCTGGCAGATTAAAACTGTGTGCCCGACCGAGACTCGAACTCGGGACCTTTGCCTTTCGCGGGCAAGTGCTCTACCAACTGTGCTACCGAAGCACGACTCACGCCCGGTACTCACAGCTTTACTTCTGCCAGTATCCGTCCCCTACCTTCCAAACTTTACAGAAGCTCTCCTGCGAAACTTGCAGAACTAGCACTCCTGAAAGAAAGGATATTGCGGAGACATGGCTTAGCCACAGCCTGGGGGATGTTTCCAGAATGAGATTTTCACTCTGCAGCGGAGTGTGCGCTGATATGAAACTTCCTGGCAGATTAAAACTGTGTGCCCGACCGAGACTCGAACTCGGGACCTTTGCCTTTCGCGGGCAAGTGCTCTACCAACTGAGCTACCGAAGCACGACTCACGCCCGGTACTCACAACTTTACTTCTGCCAGTATCCGTCCCCTACCTTCCAAACTTTACAGAAGCTCTCCTGCGAAACTTGCAGAACTAGCACTCCTGAAAGAAAGGATATTGCGGAGACATGGCTTAGCCACAGCCTGGGGGATTCTTCCAGAATGAGATTTTCACTCTGCAGCGGAGTGTGCGCTGATATGAAACTTCCTGGCAGATTAAAACTGTGTGCCCGACCGAGACTCGAACTCGGGACCTTTGCCTTTCGCGGGCAAGTGCTCTACCAACTGAGCTACCGAAGCACGACTCACGCCCGGTACTCACAGCTTTACTTCTGCCAGTATCCGTCCCCTACCTTCCAAACTTTACAGAAGCTCTCCTGCGAAACTTGCAGAACTAGCACTCCTGAAAGAAAGGATATTGCGGAGACTTGGCTTAGCCACAGCCTGGGGGATGTTTCCAGAATGAGATTTTCACTCTGCAGCGGAGTGTGCACTGATATGAAACTTCCTGGCAGATTAAAACTGTGGGCCCGCCGAGACTCGAACTCGGGACCTTTGCCTTTCGCGGGCAAGTGCTCTACCAACTGAGCTACCGAAGCACGACTCACGCCCGGTACTCACAGCTTTACTTCTGCCAGTATCCGTCCCCTACCTTCCAAACTTTACAGAAGCTCTCCTGCGAAACTTGCAGAACTAGCACTCCTGAAAGATAGGATATTGCGGAGACATGGCTTAGCCACAGCCTGGGGGATGTTTCCAGAATGAGATTTTCACTCTGCAGCGGAGTGTGCGCTGATATGAAACTTCCTGGCAGATTAAAACTGTGTGCCCGACCGAGACTCGAACTCGGGACCTTTGCCTTTCGCGGGCAAGTGCTCTACCAACTGAGCTACCGAAGCACGACTCATGCCCGGTACTCACAGCTTTACTTTTGCCAGTATCCGTCCCCTACCTTCCAAACTTTACAGAAGCTCTCCTGCGAAACTTGCAGAACTAGCACTCCTGAAAGAAAGGATATTGCGGAGACATGGCTTAGCCACAGCCTGGGGGATGTTTCCAGAATGAGATTTTTACTCTGCAGCTGAGTGTGCGCTCGGTCGGGCACACAGTTTTAATCTGCCAGGAAGTTTCATATAAGCGCACACTCCGCTGCAGAGTGAAAATCTCATTCTGGATTCTACGCTTTGATTGTTCCCTGGAAGGCTTGAAGTAGTTTCCGATGCACATCTGGAGGCATTCTGTAATCTGTGGACTATCAGAGTGTTGATGAAACACAGAAATTGCATCGGAATTGAATACAACAGTCACCATGCGCACTTTCCTCCACGGGATTAATGTCTCAAACAGTCAACGCTTTGCTCGTTCCCTGGAAGACCAGTGGTAGTTTACGATGTACATCTGGAGGCATTCTGTAATCTGTGGACTATCAGAGTGTTGATGAAACACAGAAATTGCTTTGGGATTGAATACAACAGCTACGATGCGCACTTTCCTCCATGGGAGTAATGTCTCAAACAGTCTACGCTTTGATCGTTCCCAGGAAGACCACTAGTAGTTTGCGATGCGCATCTGGAGGCATTCTGTAATCAGTGGAGTATCAGAGTGTTGATGAAACACAGATATTGCATCGGGATTGAATACAACTATCACCATGAGCACTTTCCTCCATGCGAGTAATTCTCAAACAGTGTAGGTTTTGATCGTTCCCTGGAAGACCAGTAGTAGCTTCCGATGCACATCTGATGGCATTCTGTAATCTGTGGACTATCAGAGTGTTGATGAAACACAGAAATTGCATCGTAATTGAATACAACAGTCACCATGCGCACTTTCCCCCATGGGTGTAATGTCTCAACCAGTCTACTCTTTGATCGTTCCCTGGAAGACCAATAGTAGATTCCGATGCACATCTGGTGGCATTCTGTAATCTGTGGACTATCAGAGTGTTGATGAAACACAGAAATTGCATCGGAATTGAATACAACAGTCACCATCCGCACTCTGCTCCATGGGAGTAATGTCTGAAACAGTCTAGGATTTGATCGTTCCCTGGAAGACCAGTAGTAGTTTCCGATGCACATCTGGTGGCATTCTGTAATCTGTGGACTACTAGAGTGTTGATGAAACACAGAAATTACATCGGTATTGATTACAACAGTCACCATCCGCACTTTCCTCCATGTAAGTAATGTCTGAAACAGTCTACGTTTGATCGTTGCCTGGAAGACCAGTAGTAGTTTACGATGCACATCTGGTGGCATTCTGTAATCTTTGGAGTATCGGAGTGATGATGAAACACAGAAATTGCATCGGGATTGAATACAACAGTCACAAAGCGAACTTTCCTCCATGGGAGTAATGTCTCAAACAGTCTACGCTTTGAGTTCCCTGGAAGACCAGTAGTAGTTTCCGATGCACATCTGGAGGCATTCTGTAATCTGTGGACTATCAGAGTGTTGATGAAACACAGAAATTGCATCGGGATTGAATACAACAGTCACCATGCGCACTTTCCTCCATGAGAGTAATGTCCCTAACAGTCTACGCTTTGATCATTCCCTGGAAGACCAGTAGTAGTTTCCGATGCAGATCTGGAGGCATTCTGTAATCTGTGGACTATCAGAGTGTTGATGAAACACTAAAATTGCATCGGGATTGAGTACAATAGTCACCATGCGCACTTTCCTCCATGGGAGTAATGTCTCAAACAGTCTACGCTTTGATCGTTTCCTGGATGTCCAGTAGTAGTTTCCGATGCACACCTGGAGGCATTCTTTAATCTGTGGACTATCAGACTGTTGATGAAACACAAAAATTGCATCGGAATTTAATACAA
The DNA here is from genome assembly GCF_023897955.1 of Schistocerca gregaria. NCBI lineage: Eukaryota > Metazoa > Arthropoda > Insecta > Orthoptera > Acrididae > Schistocerca > Schistocerca gregaria. The sequence goes on along the minus strand of NC_064929.1, from coordinate 27,483,269 downwards.
CAGTCACCATGCGCACTTTTTTCCATGGGAGTAATGTCTCAAACAGTCTACGCTTTGATCGTTCCCTGGAAGACTTGAAGTAGTTTCCCTGCACATCTGGAGGCATTCTGTAATCTGTGGAGTATCAGAGTGTTCATGAAACACAGAAATTGCATCGGGATTGAATACAACAGTCACCATCCGCACTTTCCTCCATGGGAGTAATGTCTCAAACAGTCTACGCTTTGATCGTTCCCAGGAAGACCACTAGTAGTTTGCGATGCACATCTGGAGGCATTCTGTAATCTGTGGAGTATCAGAGTGTTGATGAAACACAGAAATTGCATCGGGATTGAATACAACTGTCACGATGAGCACTTTCCTCCATGCGAGTAATTCTCAAACATTCTAGGTTTTGACCGTTCCCTGGAAGACCAGTAGTAGCTTCCGATGCACATCTGAAGGCATTCTGTAATCTGTGGACTATCAGAGTGTTGATGAAACACACAAATTGCATCGGGATTGAATACAACAGTCATCAATCGCACTTTCCTCCACGGGAGTAATGTCTCAAACAGTCTACGCTTTGATCGTTCCCTGGAAGACCAGTAGTAGTTTCCGATGCACATCTGGTGGCATTCTGTAATCTGTGGACTATTAGAGTGTTGATGAAACACAGAAATTGCGACGGGATTGATTACAACAGTCACCATCCGCACTCTGCTCCATGGGAGTAATGTCTGAAACAGTCTAGTATTTGATCGTTCCCTGGAAGACCAGTAGTAGTTTCCGATGCACATCTGGTGGCATTCTGTAATCTGTGGTCTACTAGAGTGTTGATGAAACACAGAAATTACATCGGGATTGATTACAACAGTCACCATCCGCACTTTCCTCCATGTAAGTCATGTCTGAAACAGTCTACGTTTGATCGTTGCCTCAAAGACCAGTAGTAGTTTACGATGCATATCTGGTGGCATTCTGTAACCTTTGGAGTATCGGAGTGATGATGAAACACAGAAATTGCATCGGGATTGAATACAACAGTCACAAAGCGAACTTTCCTCCATGGGAGTAATGTCTCAAACAGTCTAAGCTTTGAGTTCCCAGGAAGACCAGTAGTAGTTTCTGATGCACATCTGGAGGCATTCTGTAATCCGTGGACTATCAGAGTGTTGATGAAACACAGAAATTGCATCGGGATTGAATACAACAGTCACCATGCGCACTTTCCTCTATGAGAGTAATGTCCCTAACAGTCTACGCTTTGATCATTCCCTGGAAGACCAGTAGTAGTTTCCGATGCACATCTGGAGGCATTCTGTAATCTGTGGACTATCAGAGTGTTGATGAAACAGTAAAATTGCATCGGGATTGAGTACAATAGTCACCATGCGCACTTTCCTCCATGGGAGTAATGTCTCAAACAGTCTACGCTTTGATCGTTTCCTGGATGTCCAGTAGTAGTTTGCGATGCACATCTGGAGGCATTCTGTAATCAGTGGAGTATCAGAGTGTTGATGAAACACAGATATTGCATCGGAATTGAATACAACAGTCACCATGCGCACTTTCCTCCACGGGAGTAATGTCTCAAACAGTCAACGCTTTGATCGTTCCCTGGAAGACCAGTGGTAGTTTACGATGTACATCTGGAGGCATTCTGTAATCTGTGGACTATCAGACTGTTGATGAAACACAGAAATTGCATCGGAATTGAATACAACAGTCACCATGCGCACTTTCCTCCATGGGAGTAATGTCTCAACCAGTCTACTCTTTGATCGTTCCCTGGAAGACCAATAGTAGATTCCGATGCACATCTGGTGGCATTCTGTAATCTGTGGACTATCAGAGTGTTGATGAAACACAGAAATTGCATCGGAATTGAATACAACAGTCACCATCCGCACTCTGCTCCATGGGAGTAATGTCTGAAACAGTCTAGGATTTGATCGTTCCCTGGAAGACCAGTAGTAGTTTCCGATGCACATCTGGTGGCATTCTGTAATCTGTGGACTACTAGAGTGTTGATGAAACACAGAAATTACATCGGTATTGATTACAACAGTCACCATGCGCACTTTCCTCCATGAGAGTAATGTCCCTAACAGTCTACGCTTTGATCATTCCCTGGAAGACCAGTAGTAGTTTCCGATGCAGATCTGGAGGCATTCTGTAATCTGTGGACTATCAGAGTGTTGATGAAACACTAAAATTGCATCGGGATTGAGTACAATAGTCACCATGCGCACTTTCCTCCATGGGAGTAATGTCTCAAACAGTCTACGCTTTGATCGTTTCCTGGATGTCCAGTAGTAGTTTCCGATGCACACCTGGAGGCATTCTTTAATCTGTGGACTATCAGACTGTTGATGAAACACAAAAATTGCATCGGAATTTAATACAACAGTCACCATGCGCACTTTTTTCCATGGGAGTAATGTCTCAAACAGTCTACGCTTTGATCGTTCCCTGGAAGACTTGAAGTAGTTTCCCTGCACATCTGGAGGCATTCTGTAATCTGTGGAGTATCAGAGTGTTCATGAAACACAGAAATTGCATCGGGATTGAATACAACAGTCACCATCCGCACTTTCCTCCATGGGAGTAATGTCTCAAACAGTCTACGCTTTGATCGTTCCCAGGAAGACCACTAGTAGTTTGCGATGCACATCTGGAGGCATTCTGTAATCTGTGGAGTATCAGAGTGTTGATGAAACACAGAAATTGCATCGGGATTGAATACAACTGTCACGATGAGCACTTTCCTCCATGCGAGTAATTCTCAAACATTCTAGGTTTTGACCGTTCCCTGGAAGACCAGTAGTAGCTTCCGATGCACATCTGAAGGCATTCTGTAATCTGTGGACTATCAGAGTGTTGATGAAACACACAAATTGCATCGGGATTGAATACAACAGTCATCAATCGCACTTTCCTCCACGGGAGTAATGTCTCAAACAGTCTACGCTTTGATCGTTCCCTGGAAGACCAGTAGTAGTTTCCGATGCACATCTGGTGGCATTCTGTAATCTGTGGACTATTAGAGTGTTGATGAAACACAGAAATTGCGACGGGATTGATTACAACAGTCACCATCCGCACTTCCCTAAATGGGAGTAATGTCTGAAACAGTCTACGTTTGATCGTTGCCTGGAAGACCAGTAGTAGTTTCCGATGCACATCTGGTGGCATTCTGTAATCTGTGGAGTATCGGAGTGATGATGAAACACAGAAATTGCATCGGGATTGAGTACAACAGTCACCATGCGAACTTACCTCCATGGGAGTAATGTCTCAAACAGTCTACGCTTTGCGTTCCCTATAAGACCAGTAGTAGTTTCGATGCACATCTGGAGGCATTCTGTAATCTGTGGACTATCAGAGTGTTGATGAAACACAGAAATTGCATCGGGATTGAATACAACAGTCTCAACGCGCACTTTCCTCCATGAGGGTAATGTCCCTAACAGTCTACGCTTTGATCGTTCCCTGGAAGACCTGTAGTAGTTTCCGATGCACATCTGGAGGCATTCTGTAACCTGTGGAGTATCGGAGTGTTGATGAAACACTAAAATTGCATCGGGTTTGAGTACAGTAGTCACCATGCGCACTTTGCTCCATAAGAGTAATGTCTCAAACAGTCTACGCTTTGATCGTTCCCTGGAAATCCAGTAGTAGTTCCCGATGCACACCTGGAGTCATTATGTAATCTGTGGACTATCAGACTGTTGATGAAACACTGAAATTGCATCGGAATTGAATACAACAGTCACCATGCGCATTATCCTCCATTTGAGTAATGTCTCAAACATTCTACGCTTTGATCGTTTCCTGGAAGACTTGAAGTAATTTCGGATGCACATCTGGAGGCATTCTGTAATCTGTGGACTATCAGAGTGTTGATGAAACACAGTAATTGCATCGGGATTGAATACAACAGTCACCATGCGCACTTTCCTCTATGAGAGTAATGTCCCTAACAGTCTACGCTTTGATCATTCCCTGGAAGACCAGTAGTAGTTTCCGATGCACATCTGGAAGCATTCTGTAATCTGTGGACTATCAGAGTGTTGATGAAACAGTAAAATTGCATCGGGATTGAGTACAATAGTCACCATGCGCACTTTCCTCCACGGGAGTAATGTCTCAAACAGTCTACGCTTTGATCGTTTCCTGGATGTCCAGTAGTAGTTTCCGGTGCACACCTGGAGGCATTCTTTAATCTGTGGACTATCAGACTGTTGATGAAACACAGAAATTGGATCGGAATTGAATACAACAGTCACCATGCGCACTTTTTTCCATGGGAGTAATGTCTCAAACAGTCTACGCTTTGATCGTTCCCTGGAAGACATGAAGTAGTTTCCCTGCACATCTGGAGGCATTCTGTAATCTGTGCAGTATCAGAGTGTTCATGAAACACAGAAATTGCATCGGGATTGAATACAACAGTCACCATCCGCACTTTCCTCCATGGGAGTAATGTCTCAAACAGTCTACGCTTTGATCGTTCCCAGGAAGACCACTAGTAGTTTGCGATGCACATCTGGAGGCATTCTGTAATCTGTGGAGTATCAGAGTGTTGATGAAACACAGAAATTGCATCGGGATTGAATACAACTGTCACGATGAGCACTTTCCTCCATGCGAGTAATTCTCAAACATTCTAGGTTTTGACCGTTCCCTGGAAGACCGGTAGTAGCTTCCGATGCACATCTGAAGGCATTCTGTAATCTGTGGACAATCAGAGTGTTGATGAAACACACAAATTGCATCGGGATTGAATACAACAGTCATCAATCGCACTTTCCTCCACGGGAGTAATGTCTCAAACAGTCTACGCTTTGATCGTTTCCTGGAAGACCAGTAGTAGTTTCCGATGCACATCTGGTGGCATTCTGTAATCTGTGGACTATTAGAGTGTTGATGAAACACAGAAATTGCGACGGGATTGATTACAACAGTCACCATCCGCACTTTCCTCCATGGGAGTAATGTCTGAAACAGTCTACGTTTGATCGTTGCCTGAACGACCAGTAGTAGTTTCCGATGCACATCTGGCGGCATTCTGTAATCTGTGGAGTATCGGAGTGATGATGAAACACAGAAATTGCATCGGGATTGAATACAACAGTCTCCATGCGCACTTTCCTCCATGAGGGTAATGTCCCTAACAGTCTACGCTTTGATCGTTCCCTGGAAGACCAGTAGTAGTTTCCGATGCACATCTGGAGGCATTCTGTAACCTGTGGAGTATCGGAGTGTTGATGAAACACTAAAATTGCATCGGGTTTGAGTACAGTAGTCACCATGCGCACTTTGCTCCATAAGAGTAATGTCTCAAACAGTCTACGCTTTGATCGTTCCCTGGAAATCCAGTAGTAGTTTCCGATGCACACCTGGAGTAATTATGTAATCTGTGGACTATCAGACTGTTGATGAAACACTGAAATTGCATCGGAATTGAATACAACAGTCACCATGCGCATTATCCTCCATTTGAGTAATGTCTCAAACATTCTACGCTTTGATCGTTTCCTGGAAGACTTGAAGTAATTTCGGATGCACATCTGGAGGCATTCTGTAATCTGTGGACTATCAGAGTGTTGATGAAACACAGAAATTGCATCGGAATTGATTACAACAGTCACCATGCGAACTTTCCTCCATGGGAGTAATGTCTCAAACATTCTACGATTTGATTGTTCCCTGGAAGGCTTGAAGTAGTTTCCGATGTACATCTGGAGGCATTCTGTAATCTGTGGACTATCAGACTGTTGATGAAACACTGAAATTGCTTCGTAATTGAATACAACAGTCACCATGCGCACTTTCCTCTATGGGAGTAATGTCTGAAACATTCTACGCTTTGATCGTTTCCTGGAAGACTTGAAGTAATTTCGGATGCACATCTGGAGGCATTCTGTAATCTGTGGACTATCAGAGTGTTGAAGAAACACACAAATTGCATCGGGATTGAATACAACAGTCATCAATCGCACTTTCCTCCACGGGAGAAATGTCTCAAACAGTCTACGCTTTGATCGTTCCCTGGAAGACCAGTAGTAGTTTCCGATGCACATCTGGTGGCATTCTGTAATCTGTGGACTATTAGAGTGTTGATGAAACACAGAAATTGCGACGGGATTGATTACAACAGTCACCATCCGCACTTTCCTCCATGGGAGTAATGTCTCAAACAGTCTACACTTTGATCGTTTCCTGGATGTCCAGTAGTAGTTTCCGGTGCACACCTGGAGGCATTCTTTAATCTGTGGACTATCAGACTGTTGATGAAACACAGAAATTGCATCGGAATTGAATACAACAGTCACCATGCGCACTTTTTTCCATGGGAGTAATGTCTCAAACAGTCTACGCTTTGATCGTTCCCTGGAAGACTTGAAGTAGTTTCCCTGCACATCTGGAGGCATTCTGTAATGTGTGGAGTATCAGAGTGTTGATGAAACACAGATATTGCATCGGAATTGAATACAACTGTCACGATGAGCACTTTCCTCCATGCGAGTAATTCTCAAACATTCTAGGTTTTGACCGTTCCCTGGAAGACCAGTAGTAGCTTCCGATGCACATCTGAAGGCATTCTGTAATCTGTGGACTATCAGAGTGTTGATGAAACACACAAATTGCATCGGAATTGATTACAACAGTCACCATGCGAACTTTCCTCCATGGGAGTAATGTCTCAAACATTCTACGCTTTGATTGTTCCCTGGAAGACTTGAAGTAGTTTCCGATGTACATCTGGAGGCATTCTGTAATCTGTGGACTATCACACTGTTGATGAAACACTGAAATTGCATCGTAATTGAATACAACGGTCACCATGCGCACTTTCCTCTATGGGAGTAATGTCTCAAAATTTCTACGCTTTGATCGTTTCCTGGAAGACTTGAAGTAATTTCGGATGCACATCTGGAGGCATTCTGTAATCTGTGGACTATCAGAGTGTTGAAGAAACACAGAAATTGCATCGGAATTGAATACAACAGTCACCATGCGCACTTTTTTCCATGGGAGTAATGTCTCAAACAGTCTACGCTTTGATCGTTCCCTGGAAGACTTGAAGTAGTTTCCCTGCACATCTGGAGGCATTGTGTAATCTGTGGAGTATCAGTGTGTTCATGAAACACAGAAATTGCATCGGGATTGAATACAACAGTCACCATGCGCACTTTCCTCCATGGGAGTATTGTCTCAAACAGTCTACGCTTTGATCGTTCCCAGGAAGACCACTAGTAGTTTGCGATGCACATCTGGAGGCATTCTGTAATCTGTGGAGTATCAGAGTGTTGATGAAACACAGATATTGCATCGGGATTGAATACAACTGTCACGATGAGCACTTTCCTCCATGCGAGTAATTCTCAAACATTCTAGGTTTTGACCGTTCCCTGGAAGACCAGTAGTGGCTTCCGATGCACATCTGAAGGCATTCTGTAATCTGTGGACTATCAGAGTGTTGATGAAACACACAAATTGCATCGGGATTGAATACAACAGTCATCAATCGCACTTTCCTCCACGGGAGTAATGTCTCAAACAGTCTACGCTTTGATCGTTCCCTGGAAGACCACTAGTAGTTTCCGATGCACATCTGGTTTCATTCTGTAATCTGTGGACTATTAGAGTGTTGATGAAACACAGAAATTGCGACGGGATTGAATACAACAGTCACTATGCGCACTTTCCTCCATGGGAGTATTGTCTCAAACAGTCTACGCTTTGATCGTTCCCAGGAAGACCACTAGTAGTTTGCGATGCCCATCTGGAGGCATTCTGTAATCTGTGGAGTATCAGAGTGTTGATGAAACACAGATATTGCATCGGGATTGAATACAACTGTCACGATGAGCACTTTCCTCCATGCGAGTAATTCTCAAACATTCTAGGTTTTGACCGTTCCCTGGAAGACCAGTAGTAGCTTCCGATGCACATCTGAAGGCATTCTGTAATCTGTGGACTATCAGAGTGTTGATGAAACACACAAATTGCATCGGAATTGATTACAACAGTCACCATGCGAACTTTCCTCCATGGGAGTAATGTCTCAAACATTCTACGCTTTGATTGTTCCCTGGAAGACTTGAAGTAGTTTCCGATGTACATCTGGAGGCATTCTGTAATCTGTGGACTATCAGACTGTTGATGAAACACTGAAATTGCATCGTAATTGAATACAACAGTCACCATGCGCACTTTCCTCTATGGGAGTAATGTCTCAAAAATTCTACGCTTTGATCGTTTCCTGGAAGACTTGAAGTAATTTCGGATGCACATCTGGAGGCATTCTGTAATCTGTGGACTATCAGAGTGTTGAAGAAACACAGAAATTGCATCGGAATTGAATACAACAGTCACCATGCGCACTTTTTTCCATGGGAGTAATGTCTCAAACAGTCTACGCTTTGATCGTTCCCTGGAAGACTTGAAGTAGTTTCCCTGCACATCTGGAGGCATTGTGTAATCTGTGGAGTATCAGTGTGTTCATGAAACACAGAAATTGCATCGGGATTGAATACAACAGTCACCATGCGCACTTTCCTCCATGGGAGTATTGTCTCAAACATTCTACGCTTTGATTGTTCCCTGGAAGACTTGAAGTAGTTTCCGATGTACATCTGGAGGCATTCTGTAATCTGTGGACTATCAGACTGTTGATGAAACACAGAAATTGCATCGGGATTGAGTACAACAGTCACCATGCGAACTTACCTCCATGGGAGTAATGTCTCAAACAGTCTACGCTTTGCGTTCCCTATAAGACCAGTAGTAGTTTCGATGCACATCTGGAGGCATTCTCTAATCTGTGGACTATCAGAGTGTTGATGAAACACAGAAATTGCATCGGGATTGAATACAACAGTCTCCATGCGCACTTTCCTCCATGAGGGTAATGTCCCTAACAGTCTACGCTTCGATCGTTCCCTGGAAGACCAGTAGTAGTTTCCGATGCACATCTGGAGGCATTCTGTAATCTGTGGAGTATCGGAGTGTTGATGAAACACTAAAATTGCATCGGGTTTGAGTACAGTAGTCACCATGCGCACTTTGCTCCATGGGAGTAATGTCTCAAACAGTCTACGCTTTGATCGTTCCCTGGAAATCCAGTAGTAGTTTCCGATGCACACCTGGAGTCAGTATGTAATCTGTGGACTATCAGACTGTTGATGAAACACTGAAATTGCATCGGAATTGAATACAACGGTCACCATGCGCATTATCCTCCATTTGAGTAATGTCTCAAACATTCTACGATTTGATCGTTTCCTGGAAGACTTGAAGTAATTTCGGATGCACATCTGGAGGCATTCTGTAATCTGTGGACTATCAGAGTGTTGATGAAACACAGAAATTGCATCGGAATTGATTACAACAGTCACCATACGAACTTTCCTCCATGGGAGTAATGTCTCAAACATTCTATGCTTTGATTGTTCCCTGGAAGGCTTGAAGTAGTTTCCGATGTACATCTGGAGGCATTCTGTAATCTGTGGACTATCAGACTGTTGATGAAACACTGAAATTGCATCGTAATTGAATACAACAGTCACCATGCGCACTTTCCTCTATGGGAATAATGTCTCAAACATTCTACGCTTTGATCGTTTCCTGGAAGACTTGAAGTAATTTCGGATGCACATCTGGAGGCATTCTGTAATCTGTGGACTATCAGAGTGTTGACGAAACACACAAATTGCATCGGGATTGAATACAACAGTCATCAATCGCACTTTCCTCCACGGGAGTAATGTCTCAAACAGTCTACGCTTTGATCGTTCCCTGGAAGACCAGTAGTAGTTTCCGATGCACATCTGGTGGCATTCTGTAATCTGTGGACTTTTAGAGTGTTGATGAAACACAGAAATTGCGACGGGATTGATTACAACAGTCACCATGCGCACTTTCCTCCATGGGAGTAGTGTCTCAAACATTCTACGCTTTGATCGTTTCCTGGAAGACTTGAAGTAATTTCGGATGCACATCTGGAGGCATTCTGTAATCTGTGGAGTATCGGAGTGTTGATGAAACACTAAAATTGCATCGGGTTTGAGTACAGTAGTCACCATGCGCACTTTGCTCCATGGGAGTAATGTCTCAAACAGTCTACGCTTTGATCGTTCCCTGGAAATCCAGTAGTAGTTTCCGATGCACACCTGGAGTCATTATGTAATCTGTGGACTATCAGACTGTTGATGAAACACTGAAATTGCATCGGAATTGAATACAACAGTCACCATGCGCACTTTCCTCCATGGGAGTAATGTCTCAAACATTCTACGCTTTGATCGTTTCCTGGAAGACTTGAAGTAATTTCGGATGCACATCTGGAGGCATTCTGTAATCTGTGGACTATCAGAGTGTTGATGAAACACAGAAATTGCATCGGAATTGATTACAACAGTCACCATGCGAACTTTCCTCCATGGGAGTAATGTCTCAAACATTCTACGCTTTGATTGTTCCCTGGAAGGCTTGAAGTAGTTTCCGATGCACATCTGGAGGCATTCTGTAATCTGTGGAGTATCAGACTGCTGATGAAACACTGAAATTGCATCGTAATTAAATACAACAGTCACCATGCGCACTTTCCTCTATGGGAGTAATGTCTCAAACATTCTACGCTTTGATCGTTTCCTGGAAGACTTGAAGTAATTTCGGATGCACATCTGGAGGCATTCTGTAATCTGTGGACTATCAGAGTGTTGAAGAAACACACAAATTGCATCGGGATTGAATACAACAGTCATCAATCGCACTTTCCTCCACGGGAGTAATGTCTCAAACATTCTACGCTTTGATCGTTCCCTGGAAGACCAGTAGTAGTTTCCGATGCACATCTGGTGGCATTCTGTAATCTGTGGACTATTAGAGCGTTGATGAAACACAGAAATTGCGACGGGATTGATTACAACAGTCACCATCCGCACTTTCCCCCATGGGAGTAATGTCTCAAACAGTCTACGCTTTGATCGTTTCCTGGATGTCCAGTAGTAGTTTCCGGTGCACACCTGGAGGCATTCTTTAATCTGTGGACTATCAGACTGTTGATGAAACACAGAAATTGCATCGGAATTGAATACAACAGTCACCATGCGCACTTTTTTCCATGGGAGTAATGTCTCAAACAGTCTACGCTTTGATCGTTCCCTGGAAGACTTGAAGTAGTTTCCCTGCACATCTGGAGGCATTCTGTAATCTGTGGAGTGTCAGAGTGTTCATGAAACACAGAAATTGCATCGGGATTGAATACAACAGTCACCATGCGCACTTTCCTCCATGGGAGTATTGTCTCAAACAGTCTACGCTTTGATCGTTCCTTGGAAATCCAGTAGTAGTTTCCGATGCACACCTGGAGTCATTATGTAATCTGTGGACTATCAGACTGTTGATGAAACACTGAAATTGCATCGGAATTGAATACAACGGTCACCATGCGCATTATCCTCCATTTGAGTAATGTCTCAAACATTCTACGCTTTGATCGTTTCCTGGAAGACTTGAAGTAATTTCGGATGCACATCTGGAGGCATTCTGTAATCTGTGGACTATCAGAGTGTTGATGAAACACAGAAATTGCATCGGAATTGATTACAACAGTCACCATACGAACTTTCCTCCATGGGAGTAATGTCTCAAACATTCTATGCTTTGATTGTTCCCTGGAAGGCTTGAAGTAGTTTCCGATGTACATCTGGAGGCATTCTGTAATCTGTGGACTATCAGACTGTTGATGAAACACTGAAATTGCATCGGAATTGAATACAACAGTCACCATGCGCACTTTCCTCTATGGGAATAATGTCTCAAACATTCTACGCTTTGATCGTTTCCTGGAAGACTTGAAGTAATTTCGGATGCACATCTGGAGGCATTCTGTAATCTGTGGACTATCAGAGTGTTGACGAAAAACACAAATTGCATCGGGATTGAATACAACAGTCATCAATCGCACATTCCTCCACGGGAGTAATGTCTCAAACAGTCTACGCTTTGATCGTTCCCTGGAAGACCAGTAGTAGTTTCCGATGCACATCTGGTGGCATTCTGTAATCTGTGGACTTTTAGAGTGTTGATGAAACACAGAAATTGCGACGGGATTGATTACAACAGTCACCATGCGCACTTTCCTCCATGGGAGTAGTGTCTCAAACATTCTACGCTTTGATCGTTTCCTGGAAGACTTGAAGTAATTTCGGATGCACATCTGGAGGCATTCTGTAATCTGTGGAGTATCGGAGTGTTGATGAAACACTAAAATTGCATCGGGTTTGAGTACAGTAGTCACCATGCGCACTTTGCTCCATGGGAGTAATGTCTCAAACAGTCTACGCTTTGATCGTTCCCTGGAAATCCAGTAGTAGTTTCCGATGCACACCTGGAGTCATTATGTAATCTGTGGACTATCAGACTGTTGATGAAACACTGACATTGCATCGGAATTGAATACAACAGTCACCATGCGCACTTTCCTCCATGGGAGTAATGTCTCAAACATTCTACGCTTTGATCGTTTCCTGGAAGACTTGAAGTAATTTCGGATGCACATCTGGAGGCATTCTGTAATCTGTGGACTATCAGAGTGTTGATGAAACACAGAAATTGCATCGGAATTGATTACAACAGTCACCATGCGAACTTTCCTCCATGGGAGTAATGTCTCAAACATTCTACGCTTTGATTGTTCCCTGGAAGGCTTGAAGTAGTTTCCGATGCACATCTGGAGGCATTCTGTAATCTGTGGAGTATCAGACTGCTGATGAAACACTGAAATTGCATCGTAATTGAATACAACAGTCACCATGCGCACTTTCCTCTATGGGAGTAATGTCTCAAACATTCTACGCTTTGATCGTTTCCTGGAAGACTTGAAGTAATTTCGGATGCACATCTGGAGGCATTCTGTAATCTGTGGACTATCAGAGTGTTGAAGAAACACACAAATTGCATCGGGATTAATACAACAGTCATCAATCGCACTTTCCTCCACGGGAGTAATGTCTCAAACAGTCTACGCTTTGATCGTTCCCTGGAAGACCAGTAGTAGTTTCCGATGCACATCTGGTGGCATTCTGTAATCTGTGGACTATTAGAGTGTTGATGAAACACAGAAATTGCGACGGGATTGATTACAACAGTCACCATCCGCACTTTCCTCCATGGGAGTAATGTCTCAAACAGTCTACGCTTTGATCGTTTCCTGGATGTCCAGTAGTAGTTTCCGGTGCACACCTGGAGGCATTCTTTAATCTGTGGACTATCAGACTGTTGATGAAACACAGAAATTGCATCGGAATTGAATACAACAGTCACCATGCGCACTTTTTTCCATGGGAGTAATGTCTCAAACAGTCTACGCTTTGATCGTTCCCTGGAAGACTTGAAGTAGTTTCCCTGCACATCTGGAGGCATTCTGTAATCTGTGGAGTATCAGAGTGTTTATGAAACACAGAAATTGCATCGGGATTGAATACAACAGTCACCATGCGCACTTTCCTCCATGGGAGTATTGTCTCAAAAAGTCTACGCTTTGATCGTTCCCAGGAAGACCACTAGTAGTTTGCGATGCCCATCTGGAGGCATTCTGTAATCTGTGGAGTATCAGAGTGTTGATGAAACACAGATATTGCATCGGGATTGAATACAACTGTCACGATGAGCACTTTCCTCCATGCGAGTAATTCTCAAACATTCTAGGTTTTGACCGTTCCCTGGAAGACCAGTAGTAGCTTCCGATGCACATCTGAAGGCATTCTGTAATCTGTGGACTATCAGAGTGTTGATGAAACACACAAATTGCATCGGAATTGATTACAACAGTCACCATGCGAACTTTCCTCCATGGGAGTAATGTCTCAAACATTCTACGCTTTGATTGTTCCCTGGAAGGCTTGAAGTAGTTTCCGATGTACATCTGGAGGCATTCTGTAATCTGTGGACTATCAGACTGTTGATGAAACACTGAAATTGCATCGTAATTGAATACAACAGTCACCATGCGCACTTTCCTCTATGGGAGTAATGTCTCAAACATTCTACGCTTTGATCGTTTCCTGGAAGACTTGAAGTAATTTCGGATGCACATCTGGAGGCATTCTGTAATCTGTGGACTATCAGAGTGTTGAAGAAACACACAAATTGCATCGGGATTGAATGCAACAGTCATCAATCGCACTTTCCTCCACGGGAGTAATGTCTCAAACAATCTACGCTTTGATCGTTCCCTGGAAGACCAGTAGTAGTTTCCGATGCACATCTGGTGGCATTCTGTAATCTGTGGACTATTAGAGTGTTGATGAAACACAGAAATTGCGACGGGATTGATTACAACAGTCACCATCCGCACTTTCCTCCATGGGAGTAATGTCTCAAACAGTCTACGCTTTGATCGTTTCCTGGATGTCCAGTAGTAGTTTCCGGTGCACACCTGGAGGCATTCTTTAATCTGTGGACTATCAGACTGTTGATGAAACACAGAAATTGCATCGGAATTGAATACAACAGTCACCATGCGCACTTTTTTCCATGGGAGTAATGTCTCAAACAGTCTACGCTTTGATCGTTCCTGGAAGACTTGAAGTAGTTTCCCTGCACATCTGGAGGCATTCTGTAATCTGTGGAGTATCAGAGTGATCATGAAACACAGAAATTGCATCGGGATTGAATACAACTGTCACCATGCGCACTTTCCTCCATGGGAGTATTGTCTCAAACAGTCTACGCTTTGATCGTTCCCAGGAAGACCACTAGTAGTTTGCGATGCACATCTGGAGGCATTCTGTAATCTGTGGAGTATCAGAGTGTTGATGAAACACAGATATTGCATCGGGATTGAATACAACTGTCACGATGAGCACTTTCCTCCATGCGAGTAATTCTCAAACATTCTAGGTTTTGACCGTTCCCTGGAAGACCAGTAGTAGCTTCCGATGCACATCTGAAGGCATTCTGTAATCTGTGGACTATCAGAGTGTTGATGAAACACACAAATTGCATCGGGATTGAATACAACAGTCATCAATCGCACTTTCCTCCACGGGAGTAATGTCTCAAACAGTCTACGCTTTGATCGTTCCCTGGAAGACCAGTAGTAGTTTCCGATGCACATCTGGTTTCATTCTGTAATCTGTGGATTATTAGATTGTTGATGAAACACAGAAATTGCGACGGGATTGATTACAACAGTCAGCATCCGCACTTACCTCCATGGGAGTAATGTCTGAAACAGTCTACGTTTGATCGTTGCCTGGAAGACCAGTAGTAGTTTCCGATGCACATCTGGTGGCATTCTGTAATCTGTGGAGTATCGGAGTGATGATGAAACACAGAAATTGCATCGGGATTGAGTACAACAGTCACCATGCGAACTTACCTCCATGGGAGTAATGTCTCAAACAGTCTACGCTTTGCGTTCCCTATAAGACCAGTAGTAGTTCCGATGCACATCTGGAGGCATTCTGTAATCTGTGGACTATCAGAGTGTTGATGAAACACAGAAATTGCATCGGGATTGAATACAACAGTCTCCATGCGCACTTTCCTCCATGAGGGTAATGTCCCTAACAGTCTACGCTTTGATCGTTCCCTGGAAGACCAGTAGTAGTTTCCGATGCACATCTGGAGGCATTCTATAATCTGTGGAGTATCGGAGTGTTGATGAAACACTAAAATTGCATCGGGTTTGAGTACAGTAGTCACCATGCGCACTTTGCTGAATGGGAGTAATGTCTCAAACAGTCTACGCTTTGATCGTTCCCTGGAAATCCAGTAGTAGTTTCCGATGCACACCTGGAGTCATTATGTAATCTGTGGACTATCAGACTGTTGATGAAACACTGAAATTGCATCGGAATTGAATACAACAGTCACCATGCGCATTATCCTCCATTTGAGTAATGTCTCAATCATTCTACGCTTTGATCGTTTCCTGGAAGACTTGAAGTAATTTCGGATGCACATCTGGAGGCATTCTGTAATCTGTGGACTATCAGAGTGTTGACGAAACACACAAATTGCATCGGGATTGAATACAACAGTCATCAATCGCACTTTCCCCCACGGGAGTAATGTCTCAGATAGTCTACGCTTTGATCGTTCCCTGGAAGACCAGTAGTAGTTTCCGATGCACATCTGGTGGCATTCTGTAATCTGTGGACTTTTAGAGTGTTGATGAAACACAGAAATTGCGACGGGATTGATTACAACAGTCACCATGCGCACTTTCCTCCATGGGAGTAATGTCTCAAACATTCTACGCTTTGATCGTTTCCTGGAAGACTTGAAGTAATTTCGGATGCACATCTGGAGGCATTCTGTAATCTGTGGAGTATCGGAGTGTTGATGAAACACTAAAATTGCATCGGGTTTGAGTACAGTAGTCACCATGCGCACTTTGCTCCATGGGAGTAATGTCTCAAACAGTCTACGCTTTGATCGTTCCCTGGAAATCCAGTAGTAGTTTCCGATGCACACCTGGAGTCATTATGTAATCTGTGGACTATCAGACTGTTGATGAAACACTGAAATTGCATCGGAATTGAATACAACAGTCACCATGCGCACTTTCCTCCATGGGAGTAATGTCTCAAACATTCTACGCTTTGATCGTTTCCTGGAAGACTTGAAGTAATTTCGGATGCACATCTGGAGGCATTCTGTAATCTGTGGACTATCAGAGTGTTGATGAAACACAGAAATTGCATCGGAATTGATTACAACAGTCACCATGCGAACTTTCCTCCATGGGAGTAATGTCTCAAACATTCTACGCTTTGATTGTTCCCTGGAAGGCTTGAAGTAGTTTCCGATGCACATCTGGAGGCATTCTGTAATCTGTGGAGTATCAGACTGTTGATGAAACACTGAAATTGCATCGTAATTGAATACAACAGTCACCATGCGCACTTTCCTCCACGGGAGTAATGTCTAAACCAGTCTACTCTTTGATCGTTCCCTGGAAGACCAATAGTAGTTTCCGATGCACATCTGGTGGCATTCTGTAATCTGTGGACTATCAGAGTGTTGATGAAACACAGAAATTGCATCGGGATTGATTACAACAGTCACCATCCGCACTTTCCTCTATGGGATTAATGTCTGAAACAGTCTACGTTTGATCGTTGCCTGGAAGACCAGTAGTAGTTTCCGATGCACATCTTGTGGCATTCTGTAATCTGTGGAGTATCGGAGTGATGATGAAACACAGACATTGCATCGGGATTGAGTACAACAGTCACCATGCGAAATTACCTCCATGGGAGTAATGTCTCAAACAGTCTACGCTTTGCGTTCCCTGGAAGACCAGTAGTAGTTTCGATGCACATCTGGAGGCATTCTGTAATCTGTGGACTATCAGAGTGTTGATGAAACACAGAAATTGCATCGGGATTGAATACAACAGTCTCCATGCGCACTTTCCTCCATGAGAGTAATGTCCCTAACAGTCTACGCTTTGATCGTTAACTGGATGACCAGTAGTAGTTTCCGATGCACATCTGGAGGCATTCTGTAATCTGTGGAGTATCGGAGTGTTGATGAAACACTAAAGTTGCATCGGGTTTGTGTACAGTAGTCACCATGCGCACTTTGCTCCATGGGAGTAATGTCTCAAACAGTCTACGCTTTGATCGTTCCCTGGAAATCCAGTAGTAGTTTCCGATGCACACCTGGAGTCATTATGTAATCTGTGGACTATCAGACTGTTGATGAAACACTGAAATTGCATCGGAATTGAATACAACAGTCACCATGCGCACTTTCCTCCATGGGAGTAATGTCTCAAACATTCTACGCTTTGATCGTTTCCTGGAAGACTTGAAGTAATTTCCGATGCACATCTGGAGGCATTCTGTAATCTGTGGACTATCAGAGTGTTGATGAAACACAGAACTTGCATCGGAATTGAATACAAAAGTCACCATGCGAACTTTCCTCCATGGGAGTAATGTCTCAAACATTCTACGCTTTGATTGTTCCCTGGAAGGCTTGAAGTAGTTTCCGATGCACATCTGGAGGCATTCTGTAATCTGTGGACTATCAGAGTGTTGATGAAGCACAGAAATTGCATCGGAATTGAATACAACAGTCACCATGCGCACTTTCCTGCACGGGAGTAATGTCTCAAACACTCAACGCTTTGATCGTTCCCTGGAAGACCAGTGGTAGTTTACGATGTACATCTGGAGGCATTCTGTAATCTGTGGACTATCAAACTGTTGATGAAACACAGAAATTGCTTTGGGATTGAATACAACAGTCACGATGCGCACTTTCCTCCATGGGAGTAATGTCTCAAACAGTCTACGCTTTGATCGTTCCCAGGAAGACCACTACTAGTTTGCGATGCACATCAGGAGGCATTCTGTAATCTGTAGAGTATCAGAGTGTTGATGAAACACAGAAATTGCACCGGGATTGAATACAACTGTCACCATGAGCACTTTCCTCCATGCGAGTAATTCTCAAACAGTCTAGGTTTTGATCGTTCCCTGGAAGACCAGTAGTAGCTTCCGCTGCACATCTGAAGGCATTCTGTAATCTGTGGACTATCAGAGTGTTGATGAAACACAGAAATTGCAACGGGATTGAATACAACAGTCACCATGCGCACTTTCATTAACGGGAGGAATGTCTCAAACACTCTACGCTTTGATCGTTCCCTGGAAGACCAGTGGTAGTTTCCGATGCACATCTGGAGTTATTCTGTAATCTGTGGACTATAAGACTGTTGATGAAACACAGAAATTGCATCGCGATTAAATACAACAGTCACCATGCGCACTTTCCTCCATGGGAGTAATGTCTCAAACAGTCTATTCTTTGATCGTTACTTGGGAGACCAATAGAAGTTTCCGATGCACATCTGGAGCCAATCTGTAATCTGTGGACTATAAGAGTGTTATTGAAACACAGAAATTGCATCGGGATTGAATACAACAGTCACCATGCGCACTTTCCTCCATGGGAGTAATGTCTGAAACAGTCTAAGATTTGATCGTTTCCAAGAAGACCAGTAGTAGTTTCCGACTCACATCTGGAGGCATTCTGTAATCTGTGGACTATCAGAGTGTTGATGAAACACATAAATTGCATCAGGATTCAATACAACAGTCACCATGCGATCTTTCCGCCATGGGAGTAATGCCTCAAACAGGTTACGCATTGATCGATCCCTGGAGGACCAGTAGTAGTTTCCGATTCACATCCGGAGGCATTCTGTAATCTGTGGACTATCAGAGTGTTGATGAAACACAGAAATTGCATCGGGATTGTATACAACCGTCACGATGCTTACCTTCCACCATGGGAGTAATGTCTCACAAAGTTTACGCTTTGATCGTTAACTGGAAGAGCAGTAGTAGTTTCCGATGCACATCTGTCGGCATTATGTAATCTGTGGACTATCAGAGTGTTGATGAAACACAGAAATTGCATCGGGATTGAATAAAACAGTCACCATGCGCACTTTCCTCCACGGGAGTAATTCTCAAACAGTCTACGCTTTGATCGTTACCTGGAAGACCAGTAGTAGTTTACGATGCACATATGGTGGCATTCTGAAATCTGTGGACTATCAGAGTTTTGATGAAACACAGAAATTTCATCGGGATTGAATACAACAGTCACCATGTGCACTTTCCTCCACGGGAGGTATGTCTCAAACAGTCTACGCTTTGATCGATCCCTGGAAGACCAGTGGTAGTTTCTGATGCACATCTCGTGGCATTCTGTAATCTGTGGACTGTCAGAGTGTTGATGAAACACAGAAATTGCATCGGGATTGATTACAAAAGTCACCATCCGCACTTTC
Source organism: Schistocerca gregaria (assembly GCF_023897955.1). Taxonomy (NCBI): domain Eukaryota; kingdom Metazoa; phylum Arthropoda; class Insecta; order Orthoptera; family Acrididae; genus Schistocerca; species Schistocerca gregaria. The sequence continues at coordinate 27,463,453 of NC_064929.1, read as the reverse complement.
CTCCATGGCAGTAATGTCTGAAATAGTCTACGTTTGATCGTTGCCTGGAAGACGGGTAGTAGTTTCCGATGCACATCTGGTGGCATTTTCTAATCTGTGGAGTATCGGAGTGTTGATGAAACACAGAAATTGCATCGGGATTGAATACAACAGTCACCATGCGAACTTTCCTCCATGGGAGTAATGTCTCAAACAGTGTACGCTTTGCGTTCCCTGGAAGACCAGTAGTAGTTTCCGATGCACATCTGGAGGCATTCAGTAATCTGTGGACTATCAGAGTGTTGATGAAACACAGACATTGCATCGGGATTGAATACAACAGTCACCATGCGCACTTTCCTCCATGAGAGTAATGTCCCTAACAGTCTACGCTTTGATCGTTTCCTGGAAGACCAGTAGTAGTTTCCGATGCACATCAGGAGGCATTCTGTAATCTGTGGACTATCAGATTGTTGATGAAACACTAAAAATGCATCGGGATTGAGTACAATAGTCACCATGCGCACTTTCCTCCATATGAGTAATGTCTCAAACAGTATACGCTTTATTCATTCCCTGGAAGACCAGTAGGAGTTTCCGATGCACATGTGGAGGCATTCTGTAATCTGTGGACTATCAGAGTGTTGATGAAACACAGATATTGCATCGGAATTGAATACAACATTCACCATGCGCACTTTCCTCATGGGAGTAATGTCTCAAACATTCTACGCTTTGATCGTTCCCTGGAAGACTTGAAGTAGTTTCCGATGCACATCTGGAGGCATTCTGTAATCTGTGGACTATCAGACTGCTGTTGAAACACAGAAATTGCATCGGGATTGAATACAACAGTCACCATGCGCACTTTCCTCCATGGGAGTAATGTCTCAAACAGTCTACGCTTTAATCGCTCCCTGGAAGACCAGTAGTAGTTTCCGATGCACATCTGGAAGCAATCTGTAATCTGTGGACTATAAGAGTGTTGATGAAACACAGAAATTGCATCGGGATTGTATACAACAGTCACGATGCTTACCTTCCTATATGGGAGTAATGTCTCAAAGAGTTTACGCTTTGATCGTTTGCTGGAAGACCAGTAGTAGTTTCCGATGCACATCTGGAATCATTCTTTAATCTGTGGACTATCAGAGTGTTGATGAAATACAGAAATTGCATCGGGATTCAATACAAAAGTCACCATGCGAACTTTCCTCCATGGGAGTAATGTCTCAAACAGTCTACGCATTGATCGATTCCTGGAAGACCAGTAGTAGTTTCCGATGCACATCTGGAGGCATTCTGTAATCTGTGGACTATCAGAGTGTTGATGAAACACAGAAATTGCATCGGGATTGAATACGACAGTCACCATGCGCACTTTCCTCCATGGGAGTAGTGTCTCATACAGTCTACGCTTTGATCGTTCCCTGGAAGACCAGAAGTAGTTTCCGATGCACATCTGGAGGCATTCTGAAATCTGTGGACTAACTGAGAGTTGATGAAACACAGATATTGCATCGGGATTGATTTCAACAGTCACGATGCGCACCTTCCCCCATGGGAGTAATGTCTCACAACGTTTACGCTTTGATCGTTCCCTGGAAGACCAGTAGTAGTTTCCGATGCACATCTGGAGGCATTCTGTAATTTGTGGACTATCAGAGTGTTGATGAAACACAGAAATTGCATCGGGATTGAATACAACAGTCACCATGAGCACATTCCTTCACGTTAGTAATTCTCAAACAGTCTACTCTTTGATCGTTCCCTGGAAGACCAGTAGTAGTTTACGATGCACATCCGGTGGCATTCTATAATCTGTGAACTATCAGAGTGTTGATAAAACACAGAAATTGCATCGGGATTGAATACAACAGTCACCATGCGCACTTTCCTCCACGGGAGGTATGTCTCAAACAGTCAACGCTTTGATCGATCCCTGGAAGACCAGTAGTAGTTTCCGATGCACATCTGGTGGCATTCTGTAATCTGTGGACTATCAGGGTGTTGATGAAACACAGAAATTGCATCGGAATTGAATACAACAGTCACCTTGCGCACTTTCCTCCGTGAGAGTAATGTCCCTAACAGTCTACGCTTTGATCGTTCCCTGGAAGACCAGTAGTAGTTTCCGATGCACATCTGGAGGCATTCTGTAATCTGTGGACTATCAGAGTGTTGATGAAACACTAAAATTGCATCGGGATTGAGTACAATAGTCACCATGCGCACTTTCCTCCATGGAAGTAATGTCTCAAACAGTCTACGCTTGATCGTACCCTGGAAGTCCAGTAGTAGTTTCCGACGCACACCTGGAGGCATTCTGTAATCTGTGGACTATCAGACTGTTGATGAAACACAGAAATTGCATCGGAATTGAATACAACAGTCACCATGCGCACATTGCTCCATTGGAGTAATGTCTCAAACAGTCTACGCTTTGATCGTTCCCAGGAAGACCACTACTAGTTTGCGATGCACATCTGGAGGCATTCTGTAATCGGTGGAGTATCAGAGTGTTGATGAAACACAGAAATTGCATGGGGATTGAATACAACTATCACCATGAGCACTTTCCTCGATGCGAGTAATTTTCAAACAGTCTAGGTTTTGATCGTTCCCTGGAAGACCAGTAGTAGCTTCCGTTGCACATCTGAAGGCATTCTGTAATCTGTGGACTATCAGAGTGTTGATGAAACACAGAAATTGCGTCGGGATTGAATACAACAGTCACCATGCGCACTTTCCTCCAAGGGAATAATGTCTCAAACAGTCTACGCTTTGATCGTTCCCTGGAAGACCAGTAGTAGCTTCCGCTGCACATCTGAAGGCATTCTGTAATCTGTGGACTATCAGAGTGTTGATGAAACACAGAAATTGCATCGGGATTGAATTCAACAGTCACCATGCGCACTTTCATTAACGGGAGGAACGTCTCAAACACTCTACGCTTTGATCGTTCCCTGGAAACCCAGTGGTAGTTTCCGATGCACATATGGAGGTATTCTGTAATCTGTGGACTATAAGACTGTTGATGTAACACAGAAATTGCATCGCGATTAAATACAACAGTCACCATGCGCACTTTCCTCCATGGGAGTAATGTCTCAAACAGTCTATTCTTTGATCGTTACTTGGGAGACCAATAGAAGTTTCCGATGCACATCTGGAGCCAATCTGTAATCTGTGGACTATAAGGGTGTTATTGAAACACAGAAATTGCATCGGGATTGAAAACAACAGTCACCATGCGCACTTTCCTCCATGGGAGTAATGTCTGAAACAGTCTAAGATTTGATCGTTTCCAAGAAGACCAGTAGTAGTTTCCGACTCACATCTGGAGGCATTCTGTAATCTGTGGACTATCAGAGTGTTGATGAAACACATAAATTGCATCAGGATTCAATACAACAGTCACCATGCGACCTTTCCGCCATGGGAGTAATGCCTCAAACAGTCTACGCATTGATCGATCCCTGGAGGACCAGTAGTAGTTTCCGATTCACATCCGGAGGCATTCTGTAATCTGTGGACTATCAGAGTGTTGATGAAACACAGAAATATCATCGGGATTGTATACAACCGTCACGATGCTTACCTTCCACCATGGGAGTAATGTCTCACAAAGTTTACGCTTTGATCGTTAACTGGAAGGCCAGTAGTAGTTTCAGGTGCACATCTGTCGGCATTATGTAATCTGTGGACTATCAGAGTGTTGATGAAACACAGAAATTGCATCGGGATTGAATAAAACAGTCACCATGCGCACTTTCCTCCACGGGAGTAATTCTCAAACAGTCTACGCTTTGATCGTTACCTGGAAGACCAGTAGTAGTTTACGATGCACATCAGGAGGCATTCTGTAATCTGTGGACTATCAGATTGTTGATGAAACACTAAAAATGCATCGGGATTGAGTACAATAGTCACCATGCGCACTTTCCTCCATGTGAGTAATGTCTCAAACAGTATACGCTTTATTCGTTCCCTGGAAGACCAGTAGTAGTTTCCGATGCACATCTGGAGACATTCTGTAATCTGTGGACTAACAGAGTGTTGATGAAACACAGATATTGCATCGGAATTGAATACAACAATCACCATGCGCACTTTCCTCATGGGAGTAATGTCTCAAACATTCTACGCTTTGAACGTTCCCTGGAAGACTTGAAGTAGTTTCCGATGCACATCTGGAGGCATTCTGTAATCTGTGGACTATCAGACTGCTGTTGAAACACAGAAATTTCATCGGGATTGAATACAACAGTCACCATGCGCACTTTCCTCCATGGGAGTAATGTCTCAAACAGTCTACGCTTTGATCGCTCCCTGGAAGACCAGTAGTAGTTTCCGATGCACATCTGGAAGCAATCTGTAATCTGTGGACTATAAGAGTGTTGATGAAACACAGAAATTGCATCGGGATTGTATACAACAGTCACGATGCTTACCTTCCTATATGGGAGTAATGTCTCAAAGAGTTTACGCTTTGATCGTTGCTGGAAGACCAGTAGTAGGTTCCGATGCACATCTGGAATCATTCTTTAATCTGTGGACTATCAGAGTGTTGATGAAATACAGAAATTGCATCGGGATTCAATACAACAGTCACCATGCGAACTTTCCTCCATGGGAGTAATGTCTCAAACAGTCTACGCATTGATCGATCCCTGGAAGACCAGTAGTAGTTTCCGATGCACATCTGGAGGCATTCTGTAATCTGTGGACTATCAGAGTGTTGATGAAACACAGAAATTGCATCGGGATTGAATACGACAGTCACCATGCGCACTTTCCTCCATGGGAGTAGTGTCTCATACAGTCTACGCTTTGATCGTTCCCTGGAAGACCAGAAGTAGTTTCCGATGCACATCTGGAGGCATTCTGAAATCTGTGGAGTAACTGAGAGTTGATGAAACACAGATATTGCATCGGGATTGATTTCAACAGTCACGATGCGCACCTTCCTCCATGGGAGTAATGTCTCACAACGTTTACGCTTTGATCGTTCCCTGGAAGACCAGTAGTAGTTTCCGATGCACATCTGGAGGCATTCTGTAATCTGTGGACTATCAGAGTGTTGATGAAACACAGAAATTGCATCGGGATTGAATACAACAGTCACCATGCGCACTTTCCTCCACGGGAGGTATGTCTCAAACAGTCAACGCTTTGATCGATCCCTGGAAGACCAGTAGTAGTTTCCGATGCACATCTGGAGGCATTCTGTAATCTGTGGACTATCAGAGTGTTGATGAAACACTACAATTGCATCGGGATTGAGTACAATAGTCACCATGCGCACTTTCCTCCATGGAAGTAATGTCTCAAACAGTCTACGCTTGATCGTACCCTGGAAGTCCAGTAGTAGTTTCCGACGCACACCTGGAGGCATTCTGTAATCTGTGGACTATCAGACTGTTGATGAAACATAGAAATTGCATCGGAATTGAATACAACAGTCACCATGCGCACTTTCCTCCATGGGAGTAATGTCTCAAACAGGCTAGGCTTTGATCGTTCCCTGGAAGACTTGAAGTAGTTTCCGATGCACATCTGGAGGCATTCTGTAATCGGTTGACTATCAGAGTGTTGATGAAACACAGAAATTGCATCGGGATTGAATACAACAGTCACCATGCGCACATTGCTCCATTGGAGTAATGTCTCAAACAGTCTACGCTGTGATCGTTCCCAGGAAGACCACTACTAGTTTGCGATGCACATCTGGAGGGATTCTGTAATCTGTGGAGTATCAGAGTGTTGATGAAACACAGAAATTGCATCGGGATTGAATACAACTGTCACCATGAGCACTTTCCTCCATGCGAGTAATTCTCAAACAGTCTAGGTTTTGATCGTTCCCTGGAAGACCAGTAGTAGCTTCCGCTGCACATCTGAAGGCATTCTGTAATCTGTGGACTATCAGAGTGTTGATGAAACACAGAAATAGCGTCGGGATTGAATACAACAGTCACCATGCGCACTTTCCTCCAAGGGAGTAATGTCTCAAACAGTCTACGCTTTGATCGTTCCCTGGAAGACCAGTAGTAGTTTCCGATGCACATCTGGTGGCATTCTGTAATCTGTGGACTATCAGAGTGTTGATGAAACACAGAAATTGCATCGTAATTGAATACAACAGTCAGCATGCGCTCTTTCCTCCACGGAAGTAATGTCTCAACAAGTCTACTCTTTGATCGTTCCCTGGAAGACCAATAGTAGTTTCCGATGCACATCTGGTGGCATTCTGTAATCTGTGGACTATCAGAGTGTTGATGAAACACAGAAATTGCATCGGGATTGAGTACAACAGTCACCAACCGCACTCTGCTCCATGGGAGTAATGTCTGAAACAGGCTAGGCTTTGATCGTTCCCTGGAAGAACAGTAGTAGTTTCCCATGCACATCTGGTGGCATTCTGTAATCTGTGTAGTATCGGAGTGTTGATGAAACACAGAAATTGCATCGGGATTGAATACAACAGTCACCATGTAAACTTTCCTCCATGGGAGTAATGTCTCGAACAGTCTACGCTTTGATCGTTCCCTGGAAGTCCAGTAGTAGTTTCCGATGCACACCTGGAGGCGTTCTGTAATCTGTGGACTATCAGACTGTTGATGAAACACCGAAATTGCGTCGGAATTGAATACAACAGTCACCTTGCGCACTTTCCTCCATGGGAGAAATGTCTCAAACATTCTACGCTTTGATCGTTCCCTGGAAGACTTGAAGTAATTTCCGATGCACATCTGGAGGCATTCTGTAATCTGTGGTCTATCAGAGTGTTGATGAAACACAGAAATTGCATCGGGATTGAGTACAACAGTCACCAACCGCACTCTGCTCCATGGGAGTAATGTCTGAAACAGGCTAGGCTTTGATCGTTCCCTGGAAGAACAGTAGTAGTTTCCGATGCACATCTGGTGGCATTCTGTAATCTGTCTAGTATCGGAGTGTTGATGAAACACAGAAATTGCATCGGGATTGATTACAAAAGTCACCATCCGCACTCTCCTCCATGGGAGTAATGTCTGAAACAGTCTACGTTTGATCGTTGCCTGGAAGACCAGTAGTAGTTTCCGATGCACATATGGTGGCATTCTGTAATCTGTGGACTATTAGAGTTTTGATGAAATACTGAAATTTCATCGGGATTGAATACAACAGTCACCATGCGCACTTTCCTCCACGGGAGGTATGTCTCAAACAGTCTACGCTTTGATCGATCCCTGGAAGACCAGTAGTAGTTTCCGATGCACATCTGGAAGCAATCTGTAATCTGTGGACTATAAGAGTGTTGATGAAACACAGAAATTGCATCGGGATTGAGTACAACAGTCACCAACCGCACTCTGCTCCATGGGAGTAATGTCTGAAACAGGCTAGGCTTTGATCGTTCCCTGGAAGAACAGTAGTAGTTTCCCATGCACATCTGGTGGCATTCTGTAATCTGTGTAGTATCGGAGTGTTGATGAAACACAGAAATTGCATCGGGATTGAATACAACAGTCACCATGTAAACTTTCCTCCATGGGAGTAATGTCTCGAACAGTCTACGCTTTGATCGTTCCCTGGAAGTCCAGTAGTAGTTTCCGATGCACACCTGGAGGCGTTCTGTAATCTGTGGACTATCAGACTGTTGATGAAACACCGAAATTGCGTCGGAATTGAATACAACAGTCACCTTGCGCACTTTCCTCCATGGGAGAAATGTCTCAAACATTCTACGCTTTGATCGTTCCCTGGAAGACTTGAAGTAATTTCCGATGCACATCTGGAGGCATTCTGTAATCTGTGGTCTATCAGAGTGTTGATGAAACACAGAAATTGCATCGGGATTGAGTACAACAGTCACCAACCGCACTCTGCTCCATGGGAGTAATGTCTGAAACAGGCTAGGCTTTGATCGTTCCCTGGAAGAACAGTAGTAGTTTCCGATGCACATCTGGTGGCATTCTGTAATCTGTCTAGTATCGGAGTGTTGATGAAACACAGAAATTGCATCGGGATTGATTACAAAAGTCACCATCCGCACTCTCCTCCATGGGAGTAATGTCTGAAACAGTCTACGTTTGATCGTTGCCTGGAAGACCAGTAGTAGTTTCCGATGCACATATGGTGGCATTCTGTAATCTGTGGACTATTAGAGTTTTGATGAAATACTGAAATTTCATCGGGATTGAATACAACAGTCACCATGCGCACTTTCCTCCACGGGAGGTATGTCTCAAACAGTCTACGCTTTGATCGATCCCTGGAAGACCAGTAGTAGTTTCCGATGCACATCTGGTGGCATTCTGTAACCTGTGAACTATCAGATTGTTGATGAAACACAGAAATTGCATCGGGATTCAATACGACAGTCACCATGCGCACTTTCATCCACATGAGTAATGTCTCAAACAGTCTACGCTTTGATCGTTCCCTGGAAGACCAGTGGTAATTTCCGATGCACATGTGGTGGCATTCTGTAATCTGTGGACTATCAGAGTGTTGATGAAACACAGACATTGCATCGGGATTGTATACAACAGTCACGATGCTTCCCTTCCTTCATGGGAGTAATGTCTCACAAAGTTTACGCTTTGATCGTTCCCTGGAAGACCAGTAGTAGTGTCCGATGCACATCTGGAGGCATTATGTAATCTGTGGACTATCGGAGTGTTGATGAAACGCAGAAATTGCATTGGGATTGATTACAACAGTCACCATGCGCACTTTCCTCCACGGGAGTAATTCTCAAACAGTCTACGCTTTGGTCGTTACCTGGAAGACCAGTAGTAGTTTACGATGCACATCTGGTGGCATTCTGAAATCTGTGGACTATTAGAGTTTTGATGAAACACAGAAATTTCATCGGGATTGAATACAACAGTCACCATGCGAACTTTCCTTCACGGGAGGTATGTCTCAAACAGTCTACGCTTTGATCGATCCCTGGAAGACCAGTAGTAGTTTCTGATGCACATCTGGTGGTATTCTGTAATCTGTGGACTATCAGAGTGTTGATGAAACGCAGAAATTGCATCGGGATTGATTACAAAAGTCACCATCAGCACTTTCCTCCATGGGAGTAATGTCTGAAACAGTCTATGTTTGATCGTTGCCTGGAAGACCAGTAGTAGTTTCCGATGCACATCTGGTGGCATTCTGTAATCTGTGGAGTATCGGAGTGTTGATGAAACACAGAAACTGCATCGGGATTGAATGCAACAGTCACCATGCGCACTCTCCTCCATGAGAGTAATGTCCCTAACAGTCTACGCTTTGATCGTTCCCTGGAAGACCAATAGTAGTTTCCGAAGCACGTCTGGAGGCATTCTGTAATCTGTGGACTATCAGATTGTTGATGAAACACTAAAATTGCATCGGGATTAATTACAATAGTCACCATGCGCACTTTCCTCCATGGGAGTAATGTCTCAAACAGTCTACGCTTTGATCGCTCCCTGGAAGACCAGTAGTAGTGTCCGATGCACATCTGGTGGCATTCTATAATCTGTGGACTATCAGAGTGTTGATAAAACACAGAAATTGCATCGGGATTGAATACAACAGTCACCATGCGCACTTTCCTCCACAGGAGGTATGTCTCAAACAGTCAACGCTTTGATCGATCCCTGGAAGACCAGTAGTAGTTTCCGATGCACATCTGGTGGCATTCTGTAATCTGTGGAGTATCAGAGTGTTGATGAAACACAGAAATTGCATCGGAATTGAATACAACAGTCACCTTGCGCACTTTCCTCCATGAGAGTAATGTCCCTAACAGTCTACGCTTTGATCGTTCCCTGGAAGTCCAGTAGTAGTTTCCGACGCACACCTGGAGGCATTCTGTAATCTGTGGACTATCAGACTGTTGATGAAACACAGATATTGCATCGGAATTGAATACAACAGTCACCATGCGCACTTTCCTCCATGGGAGTAATGTCTCAAACAGGCTAGGCTTTGATCGTTCCCTGGAAGACTTGAAGTAGTTTCCGATGCACATCTGGAGGCATTCTGTAATCTGTGGAGTATCAGAGTGTTGATGAAACACAGAAATTGCATCGGGATTGAATACAACTGTCACCATGAGCACTTTCCTCCATGCGAGTAATTCTCAAACAGTCTAGGTTTTGATCGTTCCCTGGAAGACCAGTAGTAGCTTCCGCTGCACATCTGAAGGCATTCTGTAATCTGTGGACTATCAGAGTGTTGATGAAACACAGAAATAGCGTCGGGATTGAATACAACAGTCACCATGCGCACTTTCCTCCAAGGGAGAAATGTCTCAAACAGTCTACGCTTTGATCGTTCCCTGGGAGACCAGTAGTAGTTTCCGTTGCACATCTGGTGGCATTCTGTAATCTGTGGACTATCAGAGTGTTGATGAAACACAGAAATTGCATCGTAATTGAATACAACAGTCAGCATGCGCACTTTCCTCCACGGGAGTAATGTCTCAACAAGTCAACTCTTTGATCGTACCCTGGAAGACCAATAGTAGTTTCCGATGCACATCTGGTGGCATTCTGTAATCTGTGGACTATCAGAGTGTTGATGAAACACAGAAATTGCATCGGGATTGAGTACAACAGTCACCAACCGCACTCTGCTCCATGGGAGTAATGTCTGAAACAGGCTAGGCTTTGATCGTTCCCTGGAAGAACAGTAGTAGTTTCCGATGCACATCTGGTGGCATTCTGTAATCTGTGTAGTATCGGAGTGTTGATGAAACACAGAAATTGCATCGGGATTGAATACAACAGTCACCATGCGAACTTTCCTCCATGGGAGTAATGTCTCGAACAGTCTACGCTTTGATCGTTCCCTGGAAGTCCAGTAGTAGTTTCCGATGCACACCTGGAGGCGTTCTGTAATCTGTGGACTATCAGACTGTTGATGAAACACCGAAATTGCGTCGGAATTGAATACAACAGTCACCTTGCGCACTTTCCTCCATGGGAGAAATGTCTCAAACATTCTACGCTTTGATCGTTCCCTGGAAGACTTGAAGTAATTTCCGATGCACATCTGGAGGCATTCTGTAATCTGTGGTCTATCAGAGTGTTGATGAAACACAGAAATTGCATCGGGATTGAGTACAACAGTCACCAACCGCACTCTGCTCCATGGGAGTAATGTCTGAAACAGGCTAGGCTTTGATCGTTCCCTGGAAGAACAGTAGTAGTTTCCGATGCACATCTGGTGGCATTCTGTAATCTGTCTAGTATCGGAGTGTTGATGAAACACAGAAATTGCATCGGGATTGATTACAAAAGTCACCATCCGCACTCTCCTCCATGGGAGTAATGTCTGAAACAGTCTACGTTTGATCGTTGCCTGGAAGACCAGTAGTAGTTTCCGATGCACATATGGTGGCATTCTGTAATCTGTGGACTATTAGAGTTTTGATGAAATACTGAAATTTCATCGGGATTGAATACAACAGTCACCATGCGCACTCTCCTCCACGGGAGGTATGTCTCAAACAGTCTACGCTTTGATCGATCCCTGGAAGACCAGTAGTAGTTTCCGATGCACATCTGGTGGCATTCTGTAACCTGTGAACTATCAGATTGTTGATGAAACACAGAAATTGCATCGGGATTCAATACGACAGTCACCATGCGCACTTTCATCCACATGAGTAATGTCTCAAACAGTCTACGCTTTGATCGTTCCCTGGAAGACCAGTGGTAATTTCCGATGCACATGTGGTGGCATTCTGTAATCTGTGGACTATCAGAGTGTTGATGAAACACAGACATTGCATCGGGATTGTATACAACAGTCACGATGCTTCCCTTCCTTCATGGGAGTAATGTCTCACAAAGTTTACGCTTTGATCGTTCCCTGGAAGACCAGTAGTAGTGTCCGATGCACATCTGGAGGCATTATGTAATCTGTGGACTATCGGAGTGTTGATGAAACGCAGAAATTGCATTGGGATTGATTACAACAGTCACCATGCGCACTTTCCTCCACGGGAGTAATTCTCAAACAGTCTACGCTTTGGTCGTTACCTGGAAGACCAGTAGTAGTTTACGATGCACATCTGGTGGCATTCTGAAATCTGTGGACTATTAGAGTTTTGATGAAACACAGAAATTTCATCGGGATTGAATACAACAGTCACCATGCGAACTTTCCTTCACGGGAGGTATGTCTCAAACAGTCTACGCTTTGATCGATCCCTGGAAGACCAGTAGTAGTTTCTGATGCACATCTGGTGGTATTCTGTAATCTGTGGACTATCAGAGTGTTGATGAAACACAGAAATTGCATCGGGATTGATTACAAAAGTCACCATCAGCACTTTCCTCCATGGGAGTAATGTCTGAAACAGTCTATGTTTGATCGTTGCCTGGAAGACCAGTAGTAGTTTCCGATGCACATCTGGTGGCATTCTGTAATCTGTGGAGTATCGGAGTGTTGATGAAACACAGAAACTGCATCGGGATTGAATGCAACAGTCACCATGCGCACTCTCCTCCATGAGAGTAATGTCCCTAACAGTCTACGCTTTGATCGTTCCCTGGAAGACCAATAGTAGTTTCCGAAGCACGTCTGGAGGCATTCTGTAATCTGTGGACTATCAGATTGTTGATGAAACACTAAAATTGCATCGGGATTAATTACAATAGTCACCATGCGCACTTTCCTCCATGGGAGTAATGTCTCAAACAGTCTACGCTTTGATCGCTCCCTGGAAGACCAGTAGTAGTGTCCGATGCACATCTGGTGGCATTCTATAATCTGTGGACTATCAGAGTGTTGATAAAACACAGAAATTGCATCGGGATTGAATACAACAGTCACCATGCGCACTTTCCTCCACAGGAGGTATGTCTCAAACAGTCAACGCTTTGATCGATCCCTGGAAGACCAGTAGTAGTTTCCGATGCACATCTGGTGGCATTCTGTAATCTGTGGAGTATCAGAGTGTTGATGAAACACAGAAATTGCATCGGAATTGAATACAACAGTCACCTTGCGCACTTTCCTCCATGAGAGTAATGTCCCTAACAGTCTACGCTTTGATCGTTCCCTGGAAGTCCAGTAGTAGTTTCCGACGCACACCTGGAGGCATTCTGTAATCTGTGGACTATCAGACTGTTGATGAAACACAGATATTGCATCGGAATTGAATACAACAGTCACCATGCGCACTTTCCTCCATGGGAGTAATGTCTCAAACAGGCTAGGCTTTGATCGTTCCCTGGAAGACTTGAAGTAGTTTCCGATGCACATCTGGAGGCATTCTATAATCGGTTGACTATCAGAGTGTTGATGAAACGCAGAAATTGCATCGGGATTGAATACAACAGTCACCATGCGCACATTGCTCCATTGGAGTAATGTCTCAAACAGTCTACGCTTTGATCGTTCCCAGGAAGACCACTACTAGTTTGCGATGCACATCTGGAGGCATTCTGTAATCTGTGGAGTATCAGAGTGTTGATGAAACACAGAAATTGCATCGGGATTGAATACAACTGTCACCATGAGCACTTTCCTCCATGCGAGTAATTCTCAAACAGTCTTGGTTCTGATCGTTCCCTGGAAGACCAGTAGTAGCTTCCGCTGCACATCTGAAGGCATTCTGTAATCTGTGGACTATCAGAGTGTTGATGAAACACAGAAATAGCGTCGGGATTGAATACAACAGTCACCATGCGCACTTTCCTCCAAGGGAGAAATGTCTCAAACAGTCTACGCTTTGATCGTTCCCTGGAAGACCAGTAGTAGTTTCCGACGCACATCTGGTGGCATTCTGTAATCTGTGGACTATCAGAGTGTTGATGAAACACAGAAATTGCATCGTAATTGAATACAACAGTCAGCATGCGCACTTTCCTCCACGGGAGTAATGTCTCAACAAGTCTACTCTTTGATCGTACCCTGGAAGACCAATAGTAGTTTCCGATGCACATCTGGTGGCATTCTGTAATCTGTGGACTATCAGAGTGTTGATGAAACACAGAAATTGCATCGGGATTGAGTACAACAGTCACCAACCGCACTCTGCTCCATGGGAGTAATGTCTGAAACAGGCTAGGCTTTGATCGTTCCCTGGAAGAACAGTAGTAGTTTCCGATGCACATCTGGTGGCATTCTGTAATCTGTGTAGTATCGGAGTGTTGATGAAACACAGAAATTGCATCGGGATTGAATACAACAGTCACCATGCGAACTTTCCTCCATGGGAGTAATGTCTCGAACAGTCTACGCTTTGATCGTTCCCTGGAAGTCCAGTAGTAGTTTCCGATGCACACCTGGAGGCGTTCTGTAATCTGTGGACTATCAGACTGTTGATGAAACACCGAAATTGCGTCGGAATTGAATACAACAGTCACCTTGCGCACTTTCCTCCACGGGAGAAATGTCTCAAACATTCTACACTTTGATCGTTCCCTGGAAGACTTGAAGTAATTTCCGATGCACATCTGAAGGGATTCTGTAATCTGTGGACTATCAGAGTGTTGATGAAACACAGAAATTGCATCGGGTTTCAATACAACAGTCACCATGCGCACTTTCCTCCAATGGAGTAATGTCTCAACCAGTCTACTCTTTGATCGTTCCCTGGAAGACCAATAGTAGTTTCCGATGCACATCTGGTGGCATTCTGTAATCTGTCTAGTATCGGAGTGTTGATGAAACACAGAAATTGCATCGGGATTGATTACAAAAGTCACCAACCGCACTCTCCTCCATGGGAGTAATGTCTGAAACAGTCTACGTTTGATCGTTGCCTGGAAGACCAGTAGTAGTTTCCGATGCACATCTGGTGGCATTCTGTAATCTGTGGACTATCAGAGTGTTGATGAAACACAGAAATTGCATCGGGATTGAGTACAACAGTCACCAACCGCACTCTGCTCCATGGGAGTAATGTCTGAAACAGGCTAGGCTTTGATCGTTCCCTGGAAGAACAGTAGTAGTTTCCGATGCACATCTGGTGGCATTCTGTAATCTGTCTAGTATCGGAGTGTTGATGAAACACAGAAATTGCATCGGGATTGATTACAAAAGTCACCATCCGCACTCTCCTCCATGGGAGTAATGTCTGAAACAGTCTACGTTTGATCGTTGCCTGGAAGACCAGTAGTAGTTTCCGATGCACATCTGGTGGCATTCTGTAATCTGTGGACTATTAGAGTTTTGATGAAATACTGAAATTTCATCGGGATTGAATACAACAGTCACCATGCGCACTTTCCTCCACATGAGTAATGTCTCAAATAGTCTACGCTTTGATCGTTCCCTGGAAGACCAGTGGTAATTTCCGATGCACATGTGGTGGCATTCTGTAATCTGTGAACTATCAGATTGTTGATGAAACACAGAAATTGCATCGGGATTCAATACGACAGTCACCATGCGCACTTTCATCCACATGAGTAATGTCTCAAACAGTCTACGCTTTGATCGTTCCCTGGAAGACCAGTGGTAATTTCCGATGCACATGTGGTGGCATTCTGTAATCTGTGGACTATCAGAGTGTTGATGAAACACAGACATTGCATCGGGATTGTATACAACAGTCACGATGCTTCCCTTCCTTCATGGGAGTAATGTCTCACAAAGTTTACGCTTTGATCGTTCCCTGGAAGACCAGTAGTAGTGTCCGATGCACATCTGGAGGCATTATGTAATCTGTGGACTATCGGAGTGTTGATGAAACGCAGAAATTGCATTGGGATTGATTACAACAGTCACCATGCGCACTTTCCTCCACGGGAGTAATTCTCAAACAGTCTACGCTTTGGTCGTTACCTGGAAGACCAGTAGTAGTTTACGATGCACATCTGGTGGCATTCTGAAATCTGTGGACTATTAGAGTTTTGATGAAACACAGAAATTTCATCGGGATTGAATACAACAGTCACCATGCGAACTTTCCTTCACGGGAGGTATGTCTCAAACAGTCTACGCTTTGATCGATCCCTGGAAGACCAGTAGTAGTTTCTGATGCACATCTGGTGGTATTCTGTAATCTGTGGACTATCAGAGTGTTGATGAAACACAGAAATTGCATCGGGATTGATTACAAAAGTCACCATCAGCACTTTCCTCCATGGGAGTAATGTCTGAAACAGTCTATGTTTGATCGTTGCCTGGAAGACCAGTAGTAGTTTCCGATGCACATCTGGTGGCATTCTGTAATCTGTGGAGTATCGGAGTGTTGATGAAACACAGAAACTGCATCGGGATTGAATGCAACAGTCACCATGCGCACTCTCCTCCATGAGAGTAATGTCCCTAACAGTCTACGCTTTGATCGTTCCCTGGAAGACCAATAGTAGTTTCCGAAGCACGTCTGGAGGCATTCTGTAATCTGTGGACTATCAGATTGTTGATGAAACACTAAAATTGCATCGGGATTAATTACAATAGTCACCATGCGCACTTTCCTCCATGGGAGTAATGTCTCAAACAGTCTACGCTTTGATCGCTCCCTGGAAGACCAGTAGTAGTGTCCGATGCACATCTGGTGGCATTCTATAATCTGTGGACTATCAGAGTGTTGATAAAACACAGAAATTGCATCGGGATTGAATACAACAGTCACCATGCGCAATTTCCTCCACAGGAGGTATGTCTCAAACAGTCAACGCTTTGATCGATCCCTGGAAGACCAGTAGTAGTTTCCGATGCACATCTGGTGGCATTCTGTAATCTGTGGAGTATCAGAGTGTTGATGAAACACAGAAATTGCATCGGAATTGAATACAACAGTCACCTTGCGCACTTTCCTCCATGAGAGTAATGTCCCTAACAGTCTACGCTTTGATCGTTCCCTGGAAGTCCAGTAGTAGTTTCCGACGCACACCTGGAGGCATTCTGTAATCTGTGGACTATCAGACTGTTGATGAAACACAGATATTGCATCGGAATTGAATACAACAGTCACCATGCGCACTTTCCTCCATGGGAGTAATGTCTCAAACAGGCTAGGCTTTGATCGTTCCCTGGAAGACTTGAAGTAGTTTCCGATGCACATCTGGAGGCATTCTATAATCGGTTGACTATCAGAGTGTTGATGAAACGCAGAAATTGCATCGGGATTGAATACAACAGTCACCATGCGCACATTGCTCCATTGGAGTAATGTCTCAAACAGTCTACGCTTTGATCGTTCCCAGGAAGACCACTACTAGTTTGCGATGCACATCTGGAGGCATTCTGTAATCTGTGGAGTATCAGAGTGTTGATGAAACACAGAAATTGCATCGGGATTGAATACAACTGTCACCATGAGCACTTTCCTCCATGCGAGTAATTCTCAAACAGTCTTGGTTCTGATCGTTCCCTGGAAGACCAGTAGTAGCTTCCGCTGCACATCTGAAGGCATTCTGTAATCTGTGGACTATCAGAGTGTTGATGAAACACAGAAATAGCGTCGGGATTGAATACAACAGTCACCATGCGCACTTTCCTCCAAGGGAGAAATGTCTCAAACAGTCTACGCTTTGATCGTTCCCTGGAAGACCAGTAGTAGTTTCCGACGCACATCTGGTGGCATTCTGTAATCTGTGGACTATCAGAGTGTTGATGAAACACAGAAATTGCATCGTAATTGAATACAACAGTCAGCATGCGCACTTTCCTCCACGGGAGTAATGTCTCAACAAGTCTACTCTTTGATCGTACCCTGGAAGACCAATAGTAGTTTCCGATGCACATCTGGTGGCATTCTGTAATCTGTGGACTATCAGAGTGTTGATGAAACACAGAAATTGCATCGGGATTGAGTACAACAGTCACCAACCGCACTCTGCTCCATGGGAGTAATGTCTGAAACAGGCTAGGCTTTGATCGTTCCCTGGAAGAACAGTAGTAGTTTCCGATGCACATCTGGTGGCATTCTGTAATCTGTGTAGTATCGGAGTGTTGATGAAACACAGAAATTGCATCGGGATTGAATACAACAGTCACCATGCGAACTTTCCTCCATGGGAGTAATGTCTCGAACAGTCTACGCTTTGATCGTTCCCTGGAAGTCCAGTAGTAGTTTCCGATGCACACCTGGAGGCGTTCTGTAATCTGTGGACTATCAGACTGTTGATGAAACACCGAAATTGCGTCGGAATTGAATACAACAGTCACCTTGCGCACTTTCCTCCACGGGAGAAATGTCTCAAACATTCTACACTTTGATCGTTCCCTGGAAGACTTGAAGTAATTTCCGATGCACATCTGAAGGGATTCTGTAATCTGTGGACTATCAGAGTGTTGATGAAACACAGAAATTGCATCGGGTTTCAATACAACAGTCACCATGCGCACTTTCCTCCAATGGAGTAATGTCTCAACCAGTCTACTCTTTGATCGTTCCCTGGAAGACCAATAGTAGTTTCCGATGCACATCTGGTGGCATTCTGTAATCTGTCTAGTATCGGAGTGTTGATGAAACACAGAAATTGCATCGGGATTGATTACAAAAGTCACCAACCGCACTCTCCTCCATGGGAGTAATGTCTGAAACAGTCTACGTTTGATCGTTGCCTGGAAGACCAGTAGTAGTTTCCGATGCACATCTGGTGGCATTCTGTAATCTGTGGACTATCAGAGTGTTGATGAAACACAGAAATTGCATCGGGATTGAGTACAACAGTCACCAACCGCACTCTGCTCCATGGGAGTAATGTCTGAAACAGGCTAGGCTTTGATCGTTCCCTGGAAGAACAGTAGTAGTTTCCGATGCACATCTGGTGGCATTCTGTAATCTGTCTAGTATCGGAGTGTTGATGAAACACAGAAATTGCATCGGGATTGATTACAAAAGTCACCATCCGCACTCTCCTCCATGGGAGTAATGTCTGAAACAGTCTACGTTTGATCGTTGCCTGGAAGACCAGTAGTAGTTTCCGATGCACATCTGGTGGCATTCTGTAATCTGTGGACTATTAGAGTTTTGATGAAATACTGAAATTTCATCGGGATTGAATACAACAGTCACCATGCGCACTTTCCTCCACATGAGTAATGTCTCAAATAGTCTACGCTTTGATCGTTCCCTGGAAGACCAGTGGTAATTTCCGATGCACATGTGGTGGCATTCTGTAATCTGTGGACTATCAGACTGTTGATGAAACACAGAAATTGCATCGCGATTAAATACAACAGTCACCATGCGCACTTTCCTCCATGGGAGTAATGTCTCAAACAGTCTACGCTTTGATCGCTCCCTGGAAGACCAGTAGTAGTGTCCGATGCACATCTGGAGGCATTCTGTAATCTGTGGACTATAAGAGTATTGATGAAACACAGAAATAGCATCGGGATTGAATACAACTGTCACCATGCGCACTTTCCCCTTGGGAGTAAAGTCTCAAAGAGTATACCCTTTTGATCGTTCCCTGCAAGACCAGTAGTAATTTCCGTCTCACATCTGCAGGCATTCTGTAATCTGTGGACTATCAGAGTGTTGATGAAACACATAAATTGCATCGGGATTGAATACAACAGTCACACTCCACACATTCCTCCAAAGGGGTAATGAATCAAACAGTCTACGCTTTGATCGATCCCTGGAAGACCAGTAGTAGTTTCCGATGCACATCTGGTGGCATTCTGTAACCTGTGGACTATCAGAGTGTTGATGAAACATAGAAATTGCATCGGGATTCAAAACAACAGTCAATATGCGAACTTTCCGCCATGGGAGTAGTGTCTCAAACAGTATACGCATTGATCGATCCCTGGAAGATCAGTGGTAGTTTCCGATTCACATCCGGAGGCATTCTGTAATCTGTGGACTATCAGAGTGTTGATGAAACACAGACATTGCATCGGGATTGTATACAACAGTCACGATGCTTACCTTCCTTCATGGGAGTAATGTCTCACAAAGTTTACGCTTTGATCGTTCCCTGGAAGACCAGTAGTAGTTTCCGATGCACATCTGGAGGCATTATGTAATCTGTGGACTATCGGAGTGTTGATGAAACGCAGAAATTGCATCGGGATTGAATACAACAGTCACCATGCGCACTTTCCTCCACGGGAGTAATTCTCAGTCTACGCTTTGATCGATCCCTGGAAGACCAGTAGTAGTTTCTGATGCACATCTGGTGGCATTCTGTAATCTGTGGACTATCAGAGTGTTGATTAAACACAGAAATTGCATCGGGATTGATTACAAAAGTCACCATCAGCACTTTCCTCCATGGGAGTAATGTCTGAAACAGTCTATGTTTGATCGTTGCCTGGAAGACCAGTAGTAGTTTCCGATGCACATCTGGTGGCATTCTGTAATCTGTGGAGTATCGGAGTGTTGATGAAACACAGAAATTGCATCGGGATTGAATGCAACAGACACCATGCGCACTCTCCTCCATGAGAGTAATGTCCCTAACAGTCTACGCTTTGATCGTTCCCTGGAAGACCAATAGTAGTTTCCGATGCACGTCTGGAGGCATTCTGTAATCTGTGGACTATCAGATTGTTGATGAAACACTAAAATTGCATCGGGAATAATTACAATAGTCACCATGCGCACTTTCCTCCATGGGAGTAACGTCTCAAACAGTTTACGATTTGATCGTTCCCTGGAAGTCCAGTAGTAGTTTCCGATGCACACCTGGAGGGGTTCTGTAATCTGTGGACTATCATACTGTTGATGAAACACCGAAATTGCGTCGGAATTGAATACAACAGTCACATTGCGCACTTTCCTCCATGGGAGTAATATCTCAAAGATTCTACGCTTTGATCGTTCTCTGGAAGACTTGAAGTAGTTTCCGATGCAAATCTGGAGGCATTCTGTAATCTGTGGACTATCAGAGTGTTGATGAAACACAGAAATTGCATCGGAATTGAATACAACAGTCACCATGCGCACTTCCCTCCGTGGGAGTAATGTCTCAAACATTCTACGCTTTGATCGGTCCCTGGAAGACTTGAAGTAGTTTCCGATGCACATCTGGAGGCATTCTGTAATCTGTGGACTATAAGAGTGTTGATGAAACACAGAAATTGCATCGGGATTGAATACAACAGTCACCATGCGAACTTTCCTCCATGGCAGTAGTGTCTCATACAGTCTACGCTTTCATCGTTCCCTGGAAGACCAGAAGTAGTTTCCGATGCACATCTGAAGGCATTCTGAAATCTGTGGACTATCAGAGTGTTGATGAAACACAGAAATTGCATCGGGATTGTATACAACAGTCACGATGCTTACCTTCCTCCATGGGAGTAATGTGTCAAAGAGTTTACGCTTTGAGCATTTCCTGGAAGACTTGAAGTAGTTTCCGATGCACATCTGGAGGCATTCTGTAATCTGTGGACTATATGAGTGTTGATGAAACACAGAAATTGCATCGGGATTGAATACAACAGTCACCATGCGAACTTTCCTCCATGGCAGTAGTGTCTCATACAGTCTACGCTTTCATCGTTCCCTGGAAGACCAGAAGTAGTTTCCGATGCACACCTGGAGGCATTCTGTAGTCTGTGGATTATAAGAGTGTTGATGAAACACAGAAATTGCATCGGGATTGAATACAACAGTCACCATGCGAACTTTCCTCCATGGGAGTAATGTCTCAAACAGTCTACGCTTTGATCGCTCCCTGGAAGACCAGTAGTAGTTTCCGATGCACATCTGGGAGCATTCTGTAATCTGTGGACTATCAGAGTGTTGATGAAACACAGAAGTTGCATCGGGATTGTATACAACAGTCACGATGCTTCCCTTCCCCCATGGGAGTAATGTGCCAAAGAGTTTACGCTTTGATCGTTCCCTGGAAGACCAGTAGTAGTTTCCGATGCATATCTGGAGGCATTCTGTAATCTGTGGACTATCAGATTGTTGATGAAACACTAAAATTGCATCGGGATTGAGTACAATAGTCACCATGCGCACTTTCCTCCATGGGAGTAACGTCTCAACAGTCTACGCTTTGATTGTTCCCTGGAAGTCCAGTAGTAGTTTCCGATGCACACCTGGAGGCGTTCTGTAATCTGTGGACTATCAGACTGTTGATGAAACACTGAAATTGCATCGGAATTGAATACAACAGTCACCTTGCGCACTTTCCTCCATGGGAGTAATGTCTCAAACATTCTACGCTTTGATCGTTCCCTGGAAGACTTGAAGTAGTTTCCGATGCACATCTGGAGGCATTCTGTAATCTGTGGACTATCAGAGTGTTGATGAAACACAGAAATTGCATCGGAATTGAATACAACAGTCACCATGCGAACTTTCCTCCATGGGAGTAATGTCTCAAACATTCTACGCTTTGATCGTTCCCTGGGAGACTGGAAGTAGTTTCCGATGCACATCTGGAGGCATTCTGTAATCTGTGGACTTCAGAGTGTTGATGAAACACAAAAATTGCATCGGGATTGAATTCAACAGTCACCATGCGCACTTTCCTCGACGGGAGTAACGTCTCAAACAGTCAACGCTTTGACGTTCCCTGGAAGACCAGTGGTAGTTCACGATGTACATCTGGAGGCATTCTGTAATCTGTGGACTATCAGACTGTTGTTGAAACACAGAAATTGCTTCGGGATTGTATACAACAGTCATTATGCGAACTTTCCTCCATGGGAGTAGTGTCTCATACAGTCTACGCTTTGATCGTTCCCTCCAAGACCAGTAGTAGTTTCCGATGCACATCTAGAATCATTCTGTAATCTGTGCACTATCAGAGTGTTGATAAAACACAGAAATTGCAATGGGAGTAATGTCTCAAACAGTCTACGCATTGATCGATCCCTGGAAGACCAGTAGTAGTTTCCGATGCACATCTGGAGGCATTCTGTAATCTGTGGACTATCAGAGTGCTGATGAAACACAGAAATTGCATAGTGATTGTATACATCTGTCACGATGCTTACCTTCCTCCATGGGAGTAATGAGTCAAAGAGTTTACGCTTTGATCGTTTCCTGGAAGACCAGTAGTAGTTTCCGATGCACATCTGAAGGCATTCTGTAATCTGTGGACTATCAGAGTGTTGATGAAACACAGATATTGCATCGGAATTGAATACAACATTCACCATGCGCACTTTCCTCATGGGAGTAATGTCTCAAACATTCTACGCTTTGATCGTTCCCTGGGAGACTGGAAATAGTTTCCGATGCACATCTGGAGGCATTCTGTAATCTGTGGACTTCAGAGTGTTGATGAAACACAAAAATTGCATCGGGACTGAATTCAACAGTCACCATGCGCACTTTCCTCGACGGGAGTAATGTCTCAAACAGTCAACGCTTTGACGTTCCCTGGAAGACCAGTGGTAGTTCACGATGTACATCTGGAGGCATTCTGTAATCTGTGGACTATCAGACTGTTGTTGAAACACAGAAATTGCTTCGGGATTGTATACAACAGTCATTATGCGAACTTTCCTCCATGGGAGTAGTGTCTCATACAGCATTACGCTTTGATCGTTCCCTCCAAGACCAGTAGTAGTTTCCGATGCACATCTGGAATCATTCTGTAATCTGTGCACTATCAGAGTGTTGATGAAACACAGAAATTGCAAAGGAATTCAATACAACAGTCACCATGCGAAATTTCCTCCATGGGAGTAATGTCTCAAACAGTCTACGCATTGATCGATCCCTGGAAGACCAGTAGTAGTTTCCGATGCACATCAGGAGGCATTCTGTAATCTGTGGACTATCAGATTGTTGATGAAACACTAAAAATGCATTTGGATTGAGTACAATAGTCACCATGCGCACTTTCCTCCATGTGAGTAATGTCTCAAACAGTATACGCTTTGATCGTTCCCTGGAAGACCAGTAGTAGTTTCCGATGCACATCTGGAATCATTCTTTAATCTGTGGACTATCAGAGTGTTGATGAAATACAGAAATTGCATCGGGATTCAATACAACAGTCACCATGCGAACTTTCCTCCATGGGAGTAATGTCTCAAACAGTCTACGCATTGATCGATCCCTGGAAGACCAGTAGTAGTTTCCGATGCACATCTGGAGGCATTCTGTAATCTGTGGACTATCAGAGTGTTGATGAAACACAGAAATTGCATCGGGATTGAATACATCAGTCACCATGCGCACTTTCCTCCATGGGAGTAGTGTCTCATACAGTCTACGCTTTGATCGTTCCCTGGAAGACCAGAAGTAGTTTCCGATGCACATCTGGAGGCATTCTGAAATCTGTGGACTAACTGAGAGTTGATGAAACACAGATATTGCATCGGGATTGATTTCAACAGTCACGATGCGCACCTTCCTCCATGGGAATAATGTCTCACAACGTTTACGCTTTGATCGTTCCCTGGAAGACCAGTAGTAGTTTCCGATGCACATCTGGAGGCATTCTGTAATCTGTGGACTATCAGAGTGTTGATGAAACACAGAAATTGCATTGGGATTGAATACAACAGTCACCATGCGCACTTTCCTTCACGGTAGTAATTCTCAAACTGTCTACTCTTTGATCGTTCCCTGGAAGACCAGTAGTAGTTTCCGATGCACATCTGGAGGCATTCTGTAATCTGTGGACTATCAGAGTGTTGATGAAACACAGAAATTGCATCGGGATTGAATTCAACAGTCACCATGCGCACTTTCCTTCACGGTAGTAATTCTCAAACAGTCTACTCTTTGATCGTTCCCTGGAAGACCAGTAGTAGTTTCCGATGCACATCTGGTGGCATTCTGTAATCTGTGGACTATCAGAGTGTTGATGAAACACAGAAATTTCATCGTAATTGAATACAACAGTCAGCATGCGCACTTTCCTCCACGGGAGTAATGTCTCAACCAGTCAACGCTTTGATCGATCCCTGGAAGACCAGTAGTAGTTTCCGATGCACATCTGGTGGCATTCTGTAATCTGTGGACTATCAGGGTGTTGATGAAACACTAAAATTGCATCGGAATTGAATACAACAGTCACCTTGCGCACTTTCCTCCATGAGAGTAATGTCCCTAACAGTCTACGCTTTGATCGTTCCCTGGAAGTCCAGTAGTAGTTTCCGATGCACACCTGGAGGGGTTCTGTAATCTGTGGACTATCATACTGTTGATGAAACACCGAAATTGCGTCGGAATTGAATACAACAGTCACATTGCGCACTTTCCTCCATGGGAGTAATATCTCAAAGATTCTACGCTTTGATCGTTCTCTGGAAGACTTGAAGTAGTTTCCGATGCACATCTGGAGGCATTCTGTAATCTGTGGACTATCAGAGTGTTGATGAAACACAGAAATTGCATCGGAATTGAATACAACAGTCACCATGCGCACTTCCCTCCGTGGGAGTAATGTCTCAAACATTCTACGCTTTGATCGGTCCCTGGAAGACTTGAAGTAGTTTCCGATGCACATCTGGAGGCATTCTGTAATCTGTGGACTATAAGAGTGTTGATGAAACACAGAAATTGCATCGGGATTGAATACAACAGTCACCATGCGAACTTTCCTCCATGGCAGTAGTGTCTCATACAGTCTACGCTTTCATCGTTCCCTGGAAGACCAGAAGTAGTTTCCGATGCACATCTGAAGGCATTCTGAAATCTGTGGACTATCAGAGTGTTGATGAAACACAGAAATTGCATCGGGATTGTATACAACAGTCACGATGCTTACCTTCCTCCATGGGAGTAATGTGTCAAAGAGTTTACGCTTTGAGCATTTCCTGGAAGACTTGAAGTAGTTTCCGATGCACATCTGGAGGCATTCTGTAATCTGTGGACTATATGAGTGTTGATGAAACACAGAAATTGCATCGGGATTGAATACAACAGTCACCATGCGAACTTTCCTCCATGGCAGTAGTGTCTCATACAGTCTACGCTTTCATCGTTCCCTGGAAGACCAGAAGTAGTTTTCGATGCACACCTGGAGGCATTCTGTAGTCTGTGGATTATAAGAGTGTTGATGAAACACAGAAATTGCATCGGGATTGAATACAACAGTCACCATGCGAACTTTCCTCCATGGGAGTAATGTCTCAAACAGTCTACGCTTTGATCGCTCCCTGGAAGACCAGTAGTAGTTTCCGATGCACATCTGGGAGCATTCTGTAATCTGTGGACTATCAGAGTGTTGATGAAACACAGAAGTTGCATCGGGATTGTATACAACAGTCACGATGCTTCCCTTCCCCCATGGGAGTAATGTGCCAAAGAGTTTACGCTTTGATCGTTCCCTGGAAGACCAGTAGTAGTTTCCGATGCATATCTGGAGGCATTCTGTAATCTGTGGACTATCAGATTGTTGATGAAACACTAAAATTGCATCGGGATTGAGTACAATAGTCACCATGCGCACTTTCCTCCATGGGAGTAACGTCTCAACAGTCTACGCTTTGATTGTTCCCTGGAAGTCCAGTAGTAGTTTCCGATGCACACCTGGAGGCGTTCTGTAATCTGTGGACTATCAGACTGTTGATGAAACACTGAAATTGCATCGGAATTGAATACAACAGTCACCTTGCGCACTTTCCTCCATGGGAGTAATGTCTCAAACATTCTACGCTTTGATCGTTCCCTGGAAGACTTGAAGTAGTTTCCGATGCACATCTGGAGGCATTCTGTAATCTGTGGACTATCAGAGTGTTGATGAAACACAGAAATTGCATCGGAATTGAATACAACAGTCACCATGCGAACTTTCCTCCATGGGAGTAATGTCTCAAACATTCTACGCTTTGATCGTTCCCTGGGAGACTGGAAGTAGTTTCCGATGCACATCTGGAGGCATTCTGTAATCTGTGGACTTCAGAGTGTTGATGAAACACAAAAATTGCATCGGGATTGAATTCAACAGTCACCATGCGCACTTTCCTCGACGGGAGTAACGTCTCAAACAGTCAACGCTTTGACGTTCCCTGGAAGACCAGTGGTAGTTCACGATGTACATCTGGAGGCATTCTGTAATCTGTGGACTATCAGACTGTTGTTGAAACACAGAAATTGCTTCGGGATTGTATACAACAGTCATTATGCGAACTTTCCTCCATGGGAGTAGTGTCTCATACAGTCTACGCTTTGATCGTTCCCTCCAAGACCAGTAGTAGTTTCCGATGCACATCTAGAATCATTCTGTAATCTGTGCACTATCAGAGTGTTGATAAAACACAGAAATTGCAATGGGAGTAATGTCTCAAACAGTCTACGCATTGATCGATCCCTGGAAGACCAGTAGTAGTTTCCGATGCACATCTGGAGGCATTCTGTAATCTGTGGACTATCAGAGTGCTGATGAAACACAGAAATTGCATAGTGATTGTATACATCTGTCACGATGCTTACCTTCCTCCATGGGAGTAATGAGTCAAAGAGTTTACGCTTTGATCGTTTCCTGGAAGACCAGTAGTAGTTTCCGATGCACATCTGAAGGCATTCTGTAATCTGTGGACTATCAGAGTGTTGATGAAACACAGATATTGCATCGGAATTGAATACAACATTCACCATGCGCACTTTCCTCATGGGAGTAATGTCTCAAACATTCTACGCTTTGATCGTTCCCTGGGAGACTGGAAATAGTTTCCGATGCACATCTGGAGGCATTCTGTAATCTGTGGACTTCAGAGTGTTGATGAAACACAAAAATTGCATCGGGACTGAATTCAACAGTCACCATGCGCACTTTCCTCGACGGGAGTAATGTCTCAAACAGTCAACGCTTTGACGTTCCCTGGAAGACCAGTGGTAGTTCACGATGTACATCTGGAGGCATTCTGTAATCTGTGGACTATCAGACTGTTGTTGAAACACAGAAATTGCTTCGGGATTGTATACAACAGTCATTATGCGAACTTTCCTCCATGGGAGTAGTGTCTCATACAGCATTACGCTTTGATCGTTCCCTCCAAGACCAGTAGTAGTTTCCGATGCACATCTGGAATCATTCTGTAATCTGTGCACTATCAGAGTGTTGATGAAACACAGAAATTGCAAAGGAATTCAATACAACAGTCACCATGCGAAATTTCCTCCATGGGAGTAATGTCTCAAACAGTCTACGCATTGATCGATCCCTGGAAGACCAGTAGTAGTTTCCGATGCACATCAGGAGGCATTCTGTAATCTGTGGACTATCAGATTGTTGATGAAACACTAAAAATGCATTTGGATTGAGTACAATAGTCACCATGCGCACTTTCCTCCATGTGAGTAATGTCTCAACCAGTATACGCTTTGATCGTTCCCTGGAAGACCAGTAGTAGTTTCCGATGCACATCTGGAATCATTCTTTAATCTGTGGACTATCAGAGTGTTGATGAAATACAGAAATTGAATCGGGATTCAATACAACAGTCACCATGCGAACTTTCCTCCATGGGAGTAATGTCTCAAACAGTCTACGCATTGATCGATCCCTGGAAGACCAGTAGTAGTTTCCGATGCACATCTGGAGGCATTCTGTAATCTGTGGACTATCAGAGTGTTGATGAAACACAGAAATTGCATCGGGATTGAATACATCAGTCACCATGCGCACTTTCCTCCATGGGAGTAGTGTCTCATACAGTCTACGCTTTGATCGTTCCCTGGAAGACCAGAAGTAGTTTCCGATGCACATCTGGAGGCATTCTGAAATCTGTGGACTAACTGAGAGTTGATGAAACACAGATATTGCATCGGGATTGATTTCAACAGTCACGATGCGCACCTTCCTCCATGGGAGTAATGTCTCACAACGTTTACGCTTTGATCGTTCCCTGGAAGACCAGTAGTAGTTTCCGATGCACATCTGGAGGCATTCTGTAATCTGTGGACTATCAGAGTGTTGATGAAACACAGAAATTGCATTGGGATTGAATACAACAGTCACCATGCGCACTTTCCTTCACGGTAGTAATTCTCAAACTGTCTACTCTTTGATCGTTCCCTGGAAGACCAGTAGTAGTTTCCGATGCACATCTGGAGGCATTCTGTAATCTGTGGACTATCAGAGTGTTGATGAAACACAGAAATTGCATCGGGATTGAATTCAACAGTCACCATGCGCACTTTCCTTCACGGTAGTAATTCTCAAACAGTCTACTCTTTGATCGTTCCCTGGAAGACCAGTAGTAGTTTCCGATGCACATCTGGTGGCATTCTGTAATCTGTGGACTATCAGAGTGTTGATGAAACACAGAAATTTCATCGTAATTGAATACAACAGTCAGCATGCGCACTTTCCTCCACGGGAGTAATGTCTCAACCAGTCAACGCTTTGATCGATCCCTGGAAGACCAGTAGTAGTTTCCGATGCACATCTGGTGGCATTCTGTATTCTGTGGACTATCAGGGTGTTGATGAAACACAGAAATTGCATCGGAATTGAATACAACAGTCACCTTGCGCACTTTCCTCCATGAGAGTAATGTCCCTAACAGTCTACGCTTTGATCGTTCCCTGGAAGACCAGTAGTAGTTTCCGATGCACATCTGGAGGCATTCTGTAATCTGTGGACTATCAGAGTGTTGATGAAACACTACAATTGCATCGGGATTGAGTAAAATAGTCACCATGCGCACTTTCCTCCATGGAAGTAATGTCTCAAACAGTCTACGCTTGATCGTTCCCTGGAAGTCCAGTAGTAGTTCCCGACGCACATCTGGTGGCATTCTGTAATATGTGGACTATCAGACTGTTGATGAAACACAGAAATTGCATCGGGATTGAATACAACAGTCACCATGCGCACATGGCTCCATTGGAGTAATGTCTCAAACAGGTTACGCTTTGATCGTTCCCAGGAAGACCACTACTAGTTTGCGATGCACATCTGGAGGCATTCTGTAATCTGTGGAGTATCAGAGTTTTGATGAAACACAGAATTTGCATCGGGATTGAATACAACTGTCACCATGAGCACTTTCCTCCATGCGAGTAATTCTCAAACAGTCTAGGTTTTGATCGTTCCGTGGAAGACCAGTAGTAGCTTCCGCTGCACATCTGAAGGCATTCTGTAATCTGTGGACTATCAGAGTGTTGATGAAACACAGAAATTGCTTCGGGATTGAATACAACAGTCACCATGCGCACTTTCCTCCAAGGGAGTAATGTCTCAAACAGTCTACGCTTTGATCGTTCCCTGGAAGACCAGTAGTAGTTTCCGATGCACATCTGGTGGCATTCTGTAATCTGTGGACTATCAGAGTGTTGATGAAACACAGAAATTTCATCGTAATTGAATACAACAGTCAGCATGCGCACTTTCCTCCACGGGAGTAATGTCTCAACCAGTCTACTCTTTGATCGTTCCCTGGAAGACCAATGGTAGTTTCCGATGCACATCTGGTGGCATTCTGTAATCTGTGGACTATCAGAGTGTTGATGAAACACAGAAATTGCATCGGGATTGAGTACAAAAGTCACCAACCGCACTCTGCTCCATGGGAGTAATGTCTGAAACAGGCTAGGCTTTGATCGTTCCCTGGAAGAACAGTAGTAGTTTCCGATGCACATCTGGTGGCATTCTGTAATCTGTCTAGTATCGGAGTGTTGATGAAACACAGAAATTGCGTCGGGATTGAATACAACAGTCACCATGCGAACTTTCCTCCATGGGAGTAATGTCTCGAACAGTCTACGCTTTGATCGTTCCCTGGAAGTCCAGTAGTAGTTTCCGATGCACACCTGGAGGCGTTCTGTAATCTGTGGACTATCAGACTGTTGATGAAACACCGAAATTGCGTCGGAATTGAATACAACAGTCACCTTGCGCACTTTCCTCCATGGGAGAAATGTCTCAAACATTCTACGCTTTGATCGTTCCCTGGAAGACTTGAAGTAATTTCCGATGCACATCTGGAGGCATTCTGTAATCTGTGTACTATTAGAGTGTTGATGAAACACAGAAATTGCATCGGGTTTCAATGCAACAGTCACCATGCGCACTTTCCTCCACGGTAGTAATGTCTCAACCAGTCTACTCTTTGATCGTTCCCTGGAAGACCAATAGTAGTTTCCGATGCACATCTGGTGGCATTCTGTAATCTGTGGACTATCAGAGTGTTGATGAAACACAGAAATTGCATCGGGATTGAATACAACAGTCACCAACCACACTCTGCTCCATGGGAGTAATGTCTGAAACAGGCTAGGCTTTGATCGTTCCCTGGAAGAACAGTAGTAGTTTCCGATGCACATCTGGTGGCATTCTGTAATCTGTCTAGTATCGGAGTGTTGATGAAACACAGATATTGCATCGGGATTGATTACATAAGTCACCATCCGCACTCTCCTCCATGGGAGTAATGTCTGAAACAGTCTACGTTTGATCGTTGCCTGGAAGACCAGTAGTAGTTTCCGATGCACATCTGGTGGCATTCTGTAATCTGTGGACTATTAGAGTTTTGATGAAATACAGAAATTTCATCGGGATTGAATACAACAGTCACCATGCGCACTTTCCTCCACGGGAGGTATGGATCAAACAGTCTACGCTTTGATCGATCCCTGGAAGACCAGTAGTAGTTTCTGATGCACATCTGGTGGCATTCTGCAATCTGTGGACTATCAGAGTGTTGACGAAACACAGACATTGCATCGGGATTGAATACAACATTCACCATGCGCACTTTCCTCCATGAGAGTAATGTCCCTAACAGGGATTGTATACAACAGTCACGATGCTTACCTTCCTCCATGGGAGTAATGTGTCAAAGAGTTTACGCTTTGATCGTTTCCTGGAAGACCAGTAGTAGTTTCCGATGCACATCTGGAGGCATTCTGTAATCTGTGGACTATCAGAGTGTTGATGAAACACAGAAATTGCATCGGGATTAAATACAACAGTCACCATCACCACTTTCCTCCAAAGGGGTAATGAATCAAACAGTCTACGCTTTGATCGTTCCCTGGAAGACCAGTAGTAGTTACCGATGCACATCTGGTGGCATTCTGTAACCTGTGAACTATCAGATTGTTGATGAAACACAGAAATTGCATCGGGATTCAATACGACAGTCACCATGCGCACTTTCATCCACATGAGTAATGTCTCAAACAGTCTACGCTTTGATCGTTCCCTGGAAGACCAGTGGTAATTTCCGATGCACATGTGGTGGCATTCTGTAATCTGTGGACTATCAGACTGTTGATGAAACACAGAAATTGCATCGCGATTAAATACAACAGTCACCATGCGCACTTTCCTCCATGGGAGTAATGTCTCAAACAGTCTACGCTTTGATCGCTCCCTGGAAGACCAGTAGTAGAGTCCGATGCACATCTGGAGGCATTCTGTAATCTGTGGACTATAAGAGTATTGATGAAACACAGAAATTGCATCGGGATTGAATACAACTGTCACCATGCGCACTTTCCCCTTGGGAGTAAAGTCTCAAAGAGTCTACCCTTTTGATCGTTCCCTGCAAGACCAGTAGTAGTTTCCGTCTCACATCTGGAGGCATTCTGTAATCTGTGGACTATCAGATTGTTGATGAAACACAAAAATTGCATCGGGATTAATTACAATAGTCACCATGCGCACTTTCCTCCATGGGAGTAATGTCTCAAACAGTTTACGATTTGATCGTTCCCTGGAAGTCCAGTAGTAGTTTCCGATGCACACCTGGAGGGGTTCTGTAATCTGTGGACTATCATACTGTTGATGAAACACAGAAATTGCATCGGAATTGAATACAACAGTCACCATGCGCACTTCCCTCCGTGGGAGTAATGTCTCAAACATTCTACGCTGTGATCGTTCCCTGGAAGACTTGAAGTAGTTTCCGATGCACATCTGGAGGCATTCTGTAATCTGTGGACTATAAGAGTGTTGATGAAACACAGAAATTGCATCGGGATTGAATACAACAGTCACCATGCGAACTTTCCTCCATGGCAGTAGTGTCTCATACAGTCTACGCTTTCATCGTTCCCTGGAAGACCAGAAGTAGTTTCCGATGCACATCTGGAGGCATTCTGTAATCTGTGGACTATAAGAGTGTTGATGAAACACAGAAATTGCATCGGGATTGAATACAACAGTCACCATGCGAACTTTCCTCCATGGGAGTAATGTCTCATACAGTCTTCGCTTGATCGTTCCCTGGAAGTCCTGTAGTAGTTTCCGACGCACACCTGGAGGCATTCTGTAATCTGTGGACTATCAGACTGTTAATGAAACACAGAAATTGCATCGGGATTGAATACAACAGTCACCATGCGCACTTTCCTCCATGGGAGTAATGTCTCATACAGTCTACGCTTTGATCGTTCCCAGGAAGACCGGTAGTAGTTTGCGATGCACATCTGGAGGCATTCTGTAATCTGTGGAGTATCAGAGTGTTGATGAAACACAGAAATTGCATCGGGATTGAATACAACTTTCACCATGAGCACTTTCCTCAATGCTAGTAATTCTCATACAGTCTACGTTTTGATCGTTCCCTGGAAGACAAGTAGTAGTTTCTGATGTACATCTGGAGGCATTCTGTAATCTGTGGTCTATCAGAGTGTTGATGAAACACAGAAATTGCATCGGGATTGAATACAACAGTCACCATGCGCACTTTCCTCCATGAGAGTAATGTCCCTAACAGTCTACGCTTTGATCGTTCCCTGGAAGACCAGTAGTAGTTTCCGATGCACATCTGGAGGCATTCTGTAATCTGTGGACTATAAGAGTGTTGATGAAACACAGAAATTGCATCGGGATTGAATACAACAGTCAGCATGCGAACTTTCCTCCATGGCAGTAGTGTCTCATACAGTCTACGCTTTCATCGTTCCCTGGAAGACCAGAAGTAGTTTCCGATGCACATCTGAAGGCATTCTGAAATCTGTGGACTATCAGAGTGTTGATGAAACACAGAAATTGCATCGGGATTGTATACAACAGTCACGATGCTTACCTTCCTCCATGGGAGTAATGTGTCAAAGAGTTTACGCTTTGAGCATTTCCTGGAAGACTTGAAGTAGTTTCCGATGCACATCTGGAGGCATTCTGTAATCTGTGGACTATAAGAGTGTTGATGAAACACAGAAATTGCATCGGGATTGAATACAACAGTCACCATGCGAACTCTCCTCCATGGCAGTAGTGTCTCATACAGTCTACGCTTTCATCGTTCCCTGGAAGACCAGAAGTAGTTTCCGATGCACATCTGGAGGCATTCTGTAATCTGTGGACTATAAGAGTGTTGATGAAACACAGAAATTGCATCGGGATTGAATACAACAGTCACCATGCGAACTTTCCTCCATGGGAGTAATGTATCAAACAGTCTACGCTTTGATCGCTCCCTGGAAGACCAGTAGTAGTTTCCGATGCACATCTGGGAGCATTCTGTAATCTGTGGACTATCAGAGTGTTGATGAAACACAGAAATTGCATCGGGTTTCAATACAACAGTCTCCATGCGAACTTTCCTCCATGGGAGTAGTGTCTCATACAGTCTACGCTTTGATCGTTCCCTCCAAGACCAGTAGTAGTTTCCGATGCACATCTGGAATCATTCTGTAATCTGTGGACTATCAGAGTGTTGACGAAACACACTAATTGCTTCGGGATTCAATACAACAGTCACCATGCGAAATTTGCTCCATGGGAGTAATGTCTCAAACAGTCTACGCATTGATCGATCCCTGAAAGACCAGTAGTAGTTTCCGATACACATCTGGAGGCATTCTGTAATCTGTGGACTATCAGAGTGTTGATGAAACACAGAAATTGCATCGGGATTGTATACAACAGTCACGATGCTTCCCTTCCCCCATGGGAGTAATGTGCCAAAGAGTTTACGCTTTGATCGTTCCCTGGAAGACCAGTAGTAGTTTCCGATGCACATCTGGAGGCATTCTGTAATCTGTGGACTATCAGATTGTTGATGGAACACTAAAATTGCATCGGGATTGAGTACAATAGTCACCATGCGCACTCTCCTCCATGGGAGTAACGTCTCAACAGTCTACGCTTTGATTGTTCCCTGGAAGTCCAGTAGTAGTTTCCGATGCACACCTGGAGGCGTTCTGTAATCTGTGGACTATCAGACTGTTGATGAAACACTGAAATTGCATCGGAATTGAATACAACAGTCACCTTGCGCACTTTCCTCCATGGGAGTAATGTCTCAAACATTCTACGCTTTGATCGTTCCCTGGAAGATTTGAAGTAGTTTCCGATGCACATCTGGAGGCATTCTGTAATCAGTGGACTATCAGAGTGTTGATGAAACACAGAAATTGCATCGGAATTGAATACAACAGTCACCATGCGAACTTTCCTCCATGGGAGTAATGTCTCAAACATTCTACGCTTTGATCGTTCCCTGGGAGACTTGAAGTAGTTTCCGATGCACATCTGGAGGCATTCTGTAATCTGTGGACTTCAGAGTGTTGATGAAACACAAAAATTGCATCGGGATTGAATACAACAGTCACCATGCGCACTTTCCTCGACGGGAGTAATGTCTCAAACAGTCAACGCTTTGACGTTCCCTGGAAGACCAGTGGTAGTTCACGATGTACATCTGGAGGCATTCTGTAATCTGTGGACTATCAGACTGTTGTTGAAACACAGAAATTGCTTCGGGATTGTATACAACAGTCACCATGCGAACTTTCCTCCATGGGAGTAGTGTCTCATACAGTCTACGCTTTGATCGTTCCCTCCAAGACCAGTAGTAGTTTCCGATGCACATCTGGAATCATTCTGTAATCTGTGGACTATCAGAGTGTTGATGAAACACAGAAATTGCAAAGGAATTCAATACAACAGTCACCATGCGAAATTTTCTCCATGGGAGTAATGTCTCAAACAGTCTACGCATTGATCGATCCCTGGAAGACCAGTAGTAGTTTCCGATGCACATCTGGAGGCATTCTGTAATCTGTGGACTATCAGAGTGCTGATGAAACACAGAAATTGCATAGTGATTGTATACAACTGTCACGATGCTTACCTTCCTCCATGGGAGTAATGTGTCAAAGAGTTTACGCTTTGATCGTTTCCTGGAAGACCAGTAGTAGTTTCCGATGCACATCTGTAGGCATTCTGTAATCTGTGGACTATCAGAGTGCTGATGAAACACAGAAATTGCATAGTGATTGTATACAACTGTCACGATGCTTCCCTTCCCCCATGGGAGTAATGTGCCAAAGAGTTTACGCTTTGATCGTTCCCTGGAAGACCAGTAGTAGTTTCCGATGCACATCTGGAGGCATTCTGTAATCTGTGAACTATCAGACTGCTGTTGAAACACAGAAATTGCATCGGGATTGAATACAACAGTCACCATGCGCACTTTCCTCCATGGGAGTAATGTCTCAAACAGTCTACGCTTTGATCGCTCCCTGGAAGACCAGTAGTAGTTTCCGATGCACATCTGGAAGCATTCTGTAATCTGTGGACTATAAGAGTGTTGATGAAACACAGAAATTGCATCGGGATTGTATACAACAGTCACGATGCTTACCTTCCTATATGGGAGTAATGTCTCAAAGAGTTTACGCTTTGATCGTTTGCTGGAAGACCAGTAGTAGTTTCCGATGCACATCTGGAATCATTCTTTAATCTGTGGACTATCAGAGTGTTGATGAAATACAGAAATTGCATCGGGATTCAATACAACAGTCACCATGCGAACTTTCCTCCATGGGAGTAATGTCTCAAACAGTCTACGCATTGATCGATCCCTGGAAGACCAGTAGTAGTTTCCGATGCACATCTGGCGGCATTCTGTAATCTGTGGACTATCAGAGTGTTGATGAAACAAAGAAATTGCATCGGGATTGAATACAACAGTCACCATGCGCACTTTCCTCCACGGGAGTAATGTCTCAAACATTCTACGCTGTGATCGTTCCCTGGAAGACTTGAAGTAGTTTCCGATGCACATCTGGAGGCATTCTGTAATCTGTGGACTATAAGAGTGTTGATGAAACACAGAAATTGCATCGGGATTGAATACAACAGTCACCATGCGAACTTTCCTCCATGGCAGTAGTGTCTCATACAGTCTACGCTTTCATCGTTCCCTGGAAGACCAGAAGTAGTTTCCGATGCACATCTGGAGGCATTCTGTAATCTGTGGACTATAAGAGTGTTGATGAAACACAGAAATTGCATCGGGATTGAATACAACAGTCACCATGCGAACTTTCCTCCATGGGAGTAATGTCTCAAACAGTCTTCGCTTGATCGTTCCCTGGAAGTCCTGTAGTAGTTTCCGACGCACACCTGGAGGCATTCTGTAATCTGTGGACTATCAGACTGTTAATGAAACACAGAAATTGCATCGGGATTGAATACAACAGTCACCATGCGCACTTTCCTCCATGGGAGTAATGTCTCATACAGTCTACGCTTTGATCGTTCCCAGGAAGACCGGTAGTAGTTTGCGATGCACATCTGGAGGCATTCTGTAATCTGTGGAGTATCAGAGTGTTGATGAAACACAGAAATTGCATCGGGATTGAATACAACTTTCACCATGAGCACTTTCCTCAATGCTAGTAATTCTCATACAGTCTACGTTTTGATCGTTCCCTGGAAGACAAGTAGTAGTTTCTGATGTACATCTGGAGGCATTCTGTAATCTGTGGTCTATCAGAGTGTTGATGAAACACAGAAATTGCATCGGGATTGAATACAACAGTCACCATGCGCACTTTCCTCCATGAGAGTAATGTCCCTAACAGTCTACGCTTTGATCGTTCTCTGGAAGACCA
The DNA here is from genome assembly GCF_023897955.1 of Schistocerca gregaria. Taxonomy (NCBI): domain Eukaryota; kingdom Metazoa; phylum Arthropoda; class Insecta; order Orthoptera; family Acrididae; genus Schistocerca; species Schistocerca gregaria. The sequence continues at coordinate 27,425,856 of NC_064929.1, read as the reverse complement.
GTAGTAGTTTCCGATGCACATCTGGAGTCATTCTGTAATCTGTGGACTATAAGAGTGTTGATGAAACACAGAAATTGCATCGGGATTGAATACAACAGTCACCATGCGAACTTTCCTCCATGGCAGTAGTGTCTCATACAGTCTACGCTTTCATCGTTCCCTGGAAGACCAGAAGTAGTTTCCGATGCACATCTGGAGGCATTCTGAAATCTGTGGACTATCAGAGTGTTGATGAAACACAGAAATTGCATCGGGATTGTATACAACAGTCACGATGCTTACCTTCCTCCATGGGAGTAATGTGTCAAAGAGTTTACGCTTTGAGCATATCCTGGAAGACTTGAAGTAGTTTCCGATGCACATCTGGAGGCATTCTGTAATCTGTGGACTATAAGAGTGTTGATGAAACACAGAAATTGCATCGGGATTGAATACAACAGTCACCATGCGAACTTTCCTCCATGGCAGTAGTGTCTCATACAGTCTACGCTTTCATCGTTCCCTGGAAGACCAGAAGTAGTTTCCGATGCACATCTGGAGGCATTCTGTAATCTGTGGACTATAAGAGTGTTGATGAAACACAGAAATTGCATCGGGATTGAATACAACAGTCACCATGCGAACTTTACTCCATGGGAGTAATGTATCAAACAGTCTACGCTTTGATCGCTCCCTGGAAGACCAGTAGTAGTTTCCGATGCACATCTGGGAGCATTCTGTAATCTGTGGACTATCAGAGTGTTGATGAAACACAGAATTTGCATCGGGTTTCAATACAACAGTCTCCATGCGAACTTTCCTCCATGGGAGTAGTGTCTCATACAGTCTACGCTTTGATCGTTCCCTCCAAGACCAGTAGTAGTTTCCGATGCACATCTGGAATCATTCTGTAATCTGTGGACTATCAGAGTGTTGATGAAACACACTAATTGCTTCGGCATTCAATACAACAGTCACCATGCGAAATTTCTCCATGGGAGTAATGTCTCAAACAGTCTACGCATTGATCGATCCCTGAAAGACCAGTAGTAGTTTCCGATACACATCTGGAGGCATTCTGTAATCTGTGGACTATCAGAGTGTTGATGAAACACAGAAATTGCATCGGGATTGTATACAACAGTCACGATGCTTCCCTTCCCCCATGGGAGTAATGTGCCAAAGAGTTTACGCTTTGATCGTTCCCTGGAAGACCAGTAGTAGTTTCCGATGCACATCTGGAGGCATTCTGTAATCTGTGGACTATCAGATTGTTGATGAAACACTAAAATTGCATCGGGATTGAGTACAATAGTCACCATGCGCACTTTCCTCCATGGGAGTAACGTCTCAACAGTCTACGCTTTGATTGTTCCCTGGAAGTCCAGTAGTAGTTTCCGATGCACACCTGTAGGCGTTCTGTAATCTGTGGACTATCAGACTGTTGATGAAACACTGAAATTGCATCGGAATTGAATACAACAGTCACCTTGCGCACTTTCCTCCATGGGAGTAATGTCTCAAACATTCTACGCTTTGATCGTTCCCTGGAAGACTTGAAGTAGTTTCGTATGCACATCTGGAGGCATTCTGTAATCTGTGGACTATCAGAGTGATGATGAAACACAGAAATTGCATCGGCATTGAATACAACAGTCACCATGCGAACTTTCCTCCATGGGAGTAATGTCTCAAACATTCTACGCTTTGATCGTTCCCTGGGAGACTTGAAGTAGTTTCCGATGCACATCTGGAGGCATTCTGTAATCTGTGGACTTCAGAGTGTTGATGAAACACAAAAATTGCATCGGGATTGAATACAACAGTCACCATGCGCACTTTCCTCGACGGGAGTAATGTCTCAAACAGTCAACGCTTTGACGTTCCCTGGAAGACCATTGGTAGTTCACGATGTACATCTGGAGGCATTCTGTAATCTGTGGACTATCAGACTGTTGTTGAAACACAGAAATTGCTTCGGGATTGTATACAACAGTCACCATGCGAACTTTCCTCCATGGGAGTAGTGTCTCATACAGTCTACGCTTTGATCGTTCCCTCCAAGACCAGTAGTAGTTTCCGATGCACATCTGGAATCATTCTGTAATCTGTGGACTATCAGAGTGTTGATGAAACACAGAAATTGCAAAGGAATTCAATACAACAGTCACCATGCGAAATTTCCTCCATGGGAGTAATGTCTCAAACAGTCTACGCATTGATCGATCCCTGGAAGACCAGTAGTAGTTTCCGATGCACATCTGGAGGCATTCTGTAATCTGTGGACTATCAGAGTGCTGATGAAACACAGAAATTGCATAGTGATTGTATACAACTGTCACGATGCTTACCTTCCTCCATGGGAGTAATGTGTCAAAGAGTTTACGCTTTGATCGTTTCCTAGAAGACCAGTAGTAGTTTCCGATGCACATCTGTAGGCATTCTGTAATCTGTGGACTATCAGAGTGCTGATGAAACACAGAAATTGCATAGTGATTGTATACAACTGTCACGATGCTTCCCTTCCCCCATGGGAGTAATGTGCCAAAGAGTTTACGCTTTGATCGTTCCCTGGAAGACCAGTAGTAGTTTCCGATGCACATCTGGAGGCATTCTGTAATCTGTGAACTATAAGAGTGTTGATGAAACACAGAAATTGCATCGGGATTGTATACAACAGTCACGATGCTTACCTTCCTATATGGGAGTAATGTCTCAAAGAGTTTACGCTTTGATCGTTTGCTGGAAGACCAGTAGTAGTTTCCGATGCACATCTGGAATCATTCTTTAATCTGTGGACTATCAGAGTGTTGATGAAATACAGAAATTTCATCGATATTCAATACAACAGTCACCATGCGAACTTTCCTCCATGGGAGTAATGTCTCAAACAGTCTACGCATTGATCGATCCCTGGAAGACCAGTAGTAGTTTCCGATGCACATCTGGCGGCATTCTGTAATCTGTGGACTATCAGAGTGTTGATGAAACACAGATATTGCATCGGGATTGAATACAACAGTCACCATGCGCACTTTCCTCCATGGGAGTAGTGTCTCATACAGTCTACGCTTTGATCGTTCCCTGGAAGACCAGAAGTAGTTTCCGATGCACATCTGGAGGCATTCTGAAATCTGTGGACTAACTGAGAGTTGATGAATCACAGATATTGCATCGGGATTGATTTCAACAGTCACGATGCGCACCTCCCTCCATGGGAGTAATGTCTCACAACGTTTACGCTTTGATCGTTCCCTGGAAGACCAGTAGTAGTTTCCGATGCACATCTGGAGGCATTCTGTAATCTGTGGACTATCAGAGTGTTGATGAAACACAGAAATTGCATCGGGATTGAATACAACAGTCACCATGCGCACTTTCCTTCACGGTAGTAATTCTCAAACAGTCTACTCTTTGATCGTTCCCTGGAAGACCAGTAGTAGTTTCCGATGCACATCTGGAGGCATTCTGTAATCTGTGGACTATCAGAGTGTTGATGAAACACAGAAATTGCATCGGGATTGAATACAACAGTCACCATGCGCACTTTCCTTCACGGTAGTAATTCTCAAACAGTCTACTCTTTGATCGTTCCCTGGAAGACCAGTAGTAGTTTACGATGCACATCTGGTGGATTTCTATAATCTGTGGACTATCAGAGTGTTGATAAAACACAGAAATTGCATCGGGATTGAATACAACAGTCACCATGCGCACTTTCCTCCACGGGAGGTATGTCTCAGAGAGTCAACGCTTTGATCGATCCCTGGAAGACCAGTAGTAGTTTCCGATGCACATCTGGTGGCATTCTGTAATCTGTGGACTATCAGGGAGTTGATGAAACACAGAAATTGCATCGGAATTGAATACAACAGTCAACTTGCGCACTTTCCTCCATGAGAGTAATGTCCCTAACAGTCTACGCTTTGATCGTTCCCTGGAAGACCAGTAGTAGTTTCCGATGCACATCTGGAGGCATTCTGTAATCTGTGGACTATCAGAGTGTTGATGAAACACTACAATTGCATCGGGATTGAGTACAATAGTCACCATGCGCACTTTCCTCCATGGAAGTAATGTCTCAAACAGTCTACGCTTGATCGTTCCCTGGAAGTCCAGTAGTAGTTTCCGACGCACATCTGGTGGCATTCTGTAATCTGTGGACTATCAGACTGTTGATGAAACACAGAAATTGCATCGGGATTGAATACAACAGTCACCATGCGCACATTGCTCCATTGGAGTAATCTCTCAAACAGTCTACGCTTTGATCGTTCCCAGGAAGACCACTACTAGTTTGCGATGCACATCTGGAGGCATTCTGTAATCTGTGGAGTATCAGAGTGTTGATGAAACACAGAAATTGCATCGGGATTGAATACAACTGTCACCATGAGCACTTTCCTCCATGCGAGTAATTCTCAAACAGTCTAGGTTTTGATCGTTCCCTGGAAGACCAGTAGTAGCTTCCGCTGCACATCTGAAGGCATTCTGTAATCTGTGGACTATCAGAGTGTTGATGAAACACAGAAATTGCGTCGGGATTGAATACAACAGTCACCATGCGCACTTTCCTCCAAGGGAGTAATGTCTCAAACAGTCTACGCTTTGATCGTTCCCTGGAAGACCAGTAGTAGTTTCCGATGCACATCAGGTGGCATTCTGTAACCTGTGGACTATCAGAGTGTTGATGAGACACAGAAATTGCATCGTAATTGAATACAACAGTCTGCATGCGCACTTTCCTCCACGGGAGTAATGTCTCAACCAGTCTACTCTTTGATCGTTCCCTGGAAGACCAATAGTAGTTTCCGATGCGCATCTAGTGGCATTCTGTAATCTGTGGACTATCACAGTGTTGATGAAACACAGAAATTGCATCGGGATTGAGTACAACAGTCACCAACCGCACTCTGCTCCATGGGAGTAATGTCTGAAACAGGCTAGGCTTTGATCGTTCCCTGGAAGAACAGTAGTAGTTTCCGATGCACATCTGGAGGCATTCTGTAATCTGTCTAGTATCGGAGTGTTGATGAAACACAGAAATTGCGTCGGGATTGAATTCAACAGTCACCATGCGAACTTTCTTCTATGGGAGTAATGTCTCGAACAGTCTACGCTTTGATCGTTCCCTGGAAGTCCAGTAGTAGTTTCCGATGCACACCTGGAGGCGTTCTGTAATCTGTGGACTATCAGACTGTTGATGAAACACCGAAATTGCGTCGGAATTGAATACAACAGTCACCTTGCGCACTTTCCTCCATGGGAGAAATGTCTCAAACATTCTACGCTTTGATCGTTCCCTGGAAGACTTGAAGTAATTTCCGATGCACATCTGGAGGCATTCTGTAATCTGTGGACTATCAGAGTGTTGATGAAACACAGAAATTGCATCGGGTTTCAATACAACAGTCACCATGCGCACTTTCCTCCACGGGAGTAACGTCTCAAACAGTCTACTCTTTGATCGTTCCGTGGAAGACCAATAGTAGTTTCCGATGCACATCTGGTGGCATTCTGTAATCTGTGGACTATCAGAGTGTTGATGAAACACAGAAAGTGCATCGGGATTGAATACAACAGTCACCAACCACACTCTGCTCCATGGGAGTAATGTCTGAAACAGGCTAGGCTTTGATCGTTCCCTGGAAGAACAGTAGTAGTTTCCGATGCACATCTGGTGGCATTCTGTAATCTATCTAGTATCGGAGTGTTGATGAAACACAGAAATTGCATCGGGATTGATTACAAAAGTCACCATCCACACTCTCCTCCATGGGAGTAATGTCTGAAACAGTCTACGTTTGATCGTTGCCTGGAAGACCAGTAGTAGTTTCCGATGCACGTCTGGTGGCATTCTGTAATCTGTGGACTATTAGAGTTTTGATGAAATACAGAAATTTCATCGGGATTGAATACAACAGTCACCATGCGCACTTTCCTCCATGAGAGTAACGTCCCTAACAGGGATTGTATACAACAGTCACGATGCTTACCTTCCTCCATGGGAGTAATGTGTCAAAGAGTTTACGCTTTGATCGTTTCCTGGAAGACCAGTAGTAGTTTCCGATGCACATCTGGTGGCATTCTGTAACCTGTGAACTATCAGATTGTTGATGAAACACAGAAATTGCATCGGGATTCAATACGACAGTCACCATGCGCACTTTCATCCACATGAGTAATGTCTCAAACAGTCTACGCTTTGATCGTTCCCTGGCAGACCAGTAGTAGTTTCCGATGCACATCTGGTGGCATTCTGTAACCTGTGGACTATCAGAGTGTTGATGAAACATAGAAATTGCATCGGGATTCAAAACAACAGACAATATGCGAACTTTCCGCCATGGGAGTAATGTCTCAAACAGTCTACGCATTGATCGATCCCTGGAAGACCAGTGGTAGTTTCCGATTCACATCCGGAGGCATTCTGTAATCTGTGGACTATCAGAGTGTTGATGAAACACAGACATTGCATCGGGATTGTATACAACAGTCACGATGCTTACCTTCCTTCATGGGAGTAATGTCTCACAAAGTTTACGCTTTGATCGTTCCCTGGAAGACCAGTAGTAGTTTCCGATGCACATCTGGAGGCATTATGTAATCTGTGGACTATCGGAGTGTTGATGAAACGCAGAAATTGCATCGGGATTGAATACAACAGTCACCATGCGCACTTTCCTCCACGGGAGTAATTCTCAAACAGTCTACGCTTTGGTCGTTACCTGGAAGACCAGTAGTAGTTTACGATGCACATCTGGTGGCTTTCTGAAATCTGTGGACTATTAAAGTTTTGATGAAACACAGAAATTTCATCGGGATTGAATACAACAGTCACCATGCGAACTTTCCTTCACGGGAGGTATGTCTCAAACAGTCTACGCTTTGATCGATCATTGGAAGACCAGTAGTAGTTTCTGATGCACATCTGGTGGCATTCTGTAATCTGTGGACTATCAGAGTGTTGATGAAACACAGAAATTGCATCGGGATTGACTACAAAAGTCACCATCAGCACTTTCCTCCATGGGAGTAATGTCTGAAACAGTCTATGTTTGATCGTTGCCTGGAAGACCAGTAGTAGTTTCCGATTCACATCCGGAGGCATTCTGTAATCTGTGGACTATCAGAGTGTTGATGAAACACAGACATTGCATCGGGATTGTATACAACAGTCACGATGCTTACCTTCCTTCATGGGAGTAATGTCTCACAAAGTTTACGCTTTGATCGTTCCCTGGAAGACCAGTAGTAGTTTCCGATGCACATCTGGAGGCATTATGTAATCTGTGGACTATCGGAGTGTTGATGAAACGCAGAAATTGCATCGGGATTGAATACAACAGTCACCATGCGCACTTTCCTCCACGGGAGTAATTCTCAAACAGTCTACGCTTTGGTCGTTACCTGGAAGACCAGTAGTAGTTTACGATGCACATCTGGTGGCTTTCTGAAATCTGTGGACTATTAGAGTTTTGATGAAACACAGAAATTTCATCGGGATTGAATACAACAGTCACCATGCGAACTTTCCTTCACGGGAGGTATGTCTCAAACAGTCTACGCTTTGATCGATCATTGGAAGACCAGTAGTAGTTTCTGATGCACATCTGGTGGCATTCTGTAATCTGTGGACTATCAGAGTGTTGATGAAACACTAAAATTGCATCGGGATTAATTACAATAGTCACCATGCGCACTTTCCTCCATGGGAGTAATGTCTCAAACAGTCTACGCTTTGATCGTTCCCAGGAAGACCGGTAGTAGTTTGCGATGCACATCTGGAGGCATTCTGTAATCTGTGGAGTATCAGAGTGGTGATGAAACACAGAAATTGCATCGGGATTGAATACAACTTTCACCATGAGCACTTTCCTCAATGCTAGTAATTCTCATACAGTCTACGTTTTGATCGTTCCCTGGAAGACAAGTAGTAGTTTCTGATGTACATCTGGCGGCATTCTGTAATCTGTGGTCTATCAGAGTGTTGATGAAACACAGAAATTGCATCGGGATTGAATACAACAGTCACCATGCGCACTTTCCACCATGAGAGTAATGTCCCTAACAGTCTACGCTTTGATCGTTCCCTGGAAGACCAGTAGTAGTTTCCGATGCACATCTGGAGGCATTCTGTAATCTGTGGACTATAAGACTGTTGATGAAACACAGAAATTGCATCGGGATTGAATACAACAGTCACCATGCGAACTTTCCCTCATGGCAGTAGTGTCTCATACAGTCTACGCTTTCATCGTTCCCTGGAAGACCAGAAGTAGTTTCCGATGCACATCTGGAGGCATTCTGAAATCTGTGGACTATCAGAGTTTTGATGAAACACAGAAATTGCATCGGGATTGTATACAACAGTCACAATGCTTACCTTCCTCCATGGGAGTAATGTGTCAAAGAGTTTACGCTTTGAGCATTTCCAGGAAGACTTGAAGTAGTTTCCGATGCACATCTGGAGGCATTCTGTAATCTGTGGACTATAAGTGTGTTGATGAAACACAGAAATTGCATCGGGATTGAATACAACAGTCACCATGCGAACTTTCCTCCATGGCAGTAGTGTCTCATACAGTCTACGCTTTCATCGTTCCCTGGAAGACCAGAAGTAGTTTCCGATGCACATCTGGAGGCATTCTGTAATCTGCGGACTATAAGAGTGATGATGAAACACAGAAATTGCATCGGGATTGAATACAACAGTCACCATGCGAACTTTCCTCCATGGGAGTAATGTCTCAAACAGTCTACGCTTTGATCGCTCCCTGGAAGACCAGTAGTAGTTTCCGATGCACATCTGGGAGCATTCTGTAATCTGTGGACTACCAGAGTGTTGATGAAACACAGAAATTGCATCGGGTTTCAATACAACAGTCTCCATGCGAACTTTCCTCCATGGGAGTAGTGTCTCATACAGTCTACGATTTGATCGTTCCCTCCAAGACCAGTAGTAGTTTCCGATGCACATCTGGAATTATTCTGTAATCTGTGGACTATCAGAGTGTTGATGAAACACACTAATTGCTTCGGGATTCAATACAACAGTCACCATGCGAAATTTGCTCCATTGGAGTAATGTCTCAAACATTCTACGCTTTGATCGTTCCCTGGGAGACTTGAAGTAGTTTCCGATGCACATCTGGAGGCATTCTGTAATCTGTGGACTTCAGAGTGTTAATGAAACACTAAAATTGCATCGGGATTGAATACAACAGTCACCATGCGCACTTTCCTCGACGGGAGTAATGTCTCAAACAGTCAACGCTTTGTTCGTTCCCTGGAAGACCAGTGGTAGTTTACGATGTACATCTGGAGGCATTCTGTAATCTGTGGACTATCAGACTGTTGTTGAAACACAGAAATTGCTTCGGGATTGTATACAACAGTCACCATGCGAACTTTCTTCCATGGGAGTAGTGTCTCATACAGTCTACGCTTTGATCGTTCCCTCCAAGACCAGTAGTAGTTTCCGATGCACATCTGGAATCATTCTGAAATCTGTGGACTAACTGAGAGTTGATGAAACACAGATATTGTATCGGGATTGATTTCAACAGTCACCATGCGCACCTTCCTCCATGGGAGTAATGTCTCACAAAGTTTACGCTTTGATCGTTCCCTGGAAGTCCTGTAGTAGTTTCCGATGCACATCTGGAGGCATTCTGTAATCTGTGGACTATCAGAGTGTTGATGAAACACAGAAATTGCATCGGGATTGAATACAACTTTCACCATGAGCACTTTCCTCAATGCTAGTAATTCTCATACAGTCTACGTTTTGATCGTTCCCTGGAAGACAAGTAGTAGTTTCTGATGTACATCTGGAGGCATTCTGTAATCTGTGGTCTATCAGAGTGTTGATGAAACACAGAAATTGCATCGGGATTGAATACAACAGTCACCATGCGCACTTTCCTCCATGAGAGTAATGTCCCTAACAGTCTACGCTTTGATCGTTCCCTGGAAGACCAGTAGTAGTTTCCGATGCACATCTGGAGGCATTCTGTAATCTGTGGACTATCAGAGTGTTGATGAAACACTAAAATTGCATCGGGATTGAGTACAATAGTCACCATGCGCACTTTCCTCCATGGGAGTAATGTCTGAAACAGTCTACGCTTGATCGTTCCCTGGAAGTCCAGTAGTAGTTTCCGATGCACACCTGGAGGCATTCTGTAATCTGTGGACTATCAGACTGTTGATGAAACACAGAAATTGCATCGCGATTGAATACAATAGTCACCATGCGCACTTTCCTCCATGGGAGTAATGTCTCAAACAGTCTACGCTTTGATCGTTCCCTGGCAGAATGGAAGTAGTTTCCCTGCACATCTGGAGGTATTCTGTAATCTGTGGACTATCAGAGTGTTCATGAAACACAGAAATTGCATCGGGATTGAATACAACAGTCACCATGCGCACTTTCCTCCATGGGAGTAATGTCTCACAAAGTTTACGCTTTGATCGTTCCCTGGAAAACCAGTAGTAGTTTCCGATGCACATCTGGAGGCATTATGTAATCTGTGGACTATCAGAGTGTTGATGAAAAACAGAAATTGCATCGGGATTGAATACAACAGTCACCATGTGCACTTTCCTTCACGGGAGTATTTCTCAAACAGTCTACGCTTGATCGTTCCGTGGAAGTCCAGTAGTAGTTTCCGAATCACACATGGAGGCATTCTGTAATCTGTGGACTATCAGACTGTTGATGAAACACAGAAATTGCATCGGAATTGAATACAACAGTCACCATGCGCTCTTTCCTCCATGGGAGTAATGTCTCAAACAGTCTACGCCTTGATCGTTCCCTGGAAGACTTGAAGTAGTTTCCGATGCACATCTGGAGGCATTCTGTAATCTGTGGACTATCAGAGTGTTAATGAAACACAGAAATTGCATCGGGATTGAATACAACAGTCACCATGCGCACTTTCCTCCATGGGAGTAATGTCTCAAACAGTCTACGCTTTGATCGTTCCCAGGAAGACCAGTAGTCTTCAGGTCCAGATTGTATACCGATTAGGTTCCTTTCAGATTACGCTGATACTATAGCTCCCTACTTAGCACTCATATACAACCGCTCGCTCACCGATAGATCTGTACCTACTGATTGGAAAATTTCGCAGGTCGCACCAGTGTTTAAGAAGGGTAGTAGGAGTAATCCATTTAACTACAGACCTATATCGTTGACGTCGGTTTGCAGTAGGGTTTTGGAGCATATACTGTATTCAAACATTATGAACCACCTCGAAGGGAACGATCTATTGACACGTAATCAGCATGGCTTCAGAAAACATCGCTCTTGTGCAACGCAGCTAGCTCTTTATTCGCACGAAGTAATGGCCGCTATCGACAGGGGATCTCAAGTTGATTCCGTATTTCTAGATTTCCGGAAAGCTTTTGACACCGTTCCTCACAAGCGACTTCTAATCAAGCTGCGGAGCTATGGGGTATCGTGTCAGTTGTGCGACTGGATTCGTGATTTCCTGTCAGGAAGGTCGCAGTTCGTAGTAATAGACGGCAAATCATCGAGTAAAACTGAAGTGATATCAGGTGTTCCCCAGGGAAGCGTCCTGGGACCTCTACTGTTCCTGATCTATATAAATGACCTGGGTGACAATCTGAGCAGTTCTCTTAGACTGTTCGCAGATGATGCTGTAATTTACCGTCTAGAAAGGTCATCCGAAGACCAGTATCAGCTGCAAAGCGATTTAGAAAAGATTGCTGTATGGTGTGGCAGGTGGCAGTTGACGCTAAATAACGAAAAGTGTGGGATGATCCACATGAGTTCCAAAAGAAATCCGTTGGAATTCGATTACTCGATAAATAGTACAATTCTCAAGGCTGTCAATTCAACTAAGTACCTGGGTGTTAAAATTACGAACAACTTCAGTTGGAAGGACCACATAGATAATATTGTCGGGAAGGCGAGCCAAAGGTTACGTTTCATTGGCAGGACACTTAGCAGATGCAACAAGTCCACTAAAGAGACAGCTTACACTACACTCGTTCGTCCTCTGTTAGAATATTGCTGCGCGGTGTGGGATCCTTACCAGGTGGGATTGACGGAGGACATCGAAAGGGTGCAAAAAAGGGCAGCTCGTTATGTATTATCGCGTTATAGGGGAGAGAGTGTGGCAGATATGGTAAGCGAGTTGGGATGGAAGTCATTACAGCATAGACGTTTTTCGTCGCGGCGAGACCTTCTTACGAAATTTCAGTCACCAACTTTCTCTTCCGAATGCGAAAATATTTTGTTGAGCCCAACCTACATAGGTAGGAATGATCATCAAAATAAAATAAGAGAAATCAGAGCTCGAACAGAAAAGTTTAGGTGTTTGTTTTTCCCGCTCGCTGTTCGGGAGTGGAATAGTAGAGTGATAGTATGATTGTGGTTCGATGAACCCTCTGCCAAGCACTTAAATGTGAATTGCAGAGTAGTCATGTAGATGTAGATGTAGATGTAGTAGTTTGCGATGCACATCTGGAGCCATTCTGTAATCTGAGGAGTATCAGAGTGTTGATGAAACACAGAAATTGCATCGGGATTGAATACAACTTTCACCATGAGCACTTTCCTAAATGCGAGTAATTCTCATACAGTCTACGCTTTGATCGTTCCCTGGAAGACCAGTAGTAGTTTCCGATGTACATCTGGAGGCATTCTGTAATCTGTGGTCTATCAGAGTGTTGATGAAACACAGAAATTGCATCGGGATTGAATACAACAGTCACCATGCGCACTTTCCTCCATGAGAGTAATGTCCCTAACAGTCTACGCTTTGATCGTTCCCTGGAAGACCAGTAGTAGTTTCCGATGCACATCTGGAGGCATTCTGTAATCTGTGGACTATCAGTGTGTTGATGAAACACTAAAATTGCATCGGGATTGAGTACAATAGTCACCATGCGCACTTTCCTCCATGGGAGTAATTTCTCAAACTGTCTACGCTTGATCGTTCCCTGGAAGTCCAGTAGTAGTTTCCGACGCACACATGGAGGCATTCTGTAATCTGTGGACTATCAGACTGTTGATGAAACACAGAAATTGCATCGGGATTGAATACAACAGTCACCATGCGCACTTTCCTCCATGGGAGTAATGTCCCAAACAGTCTAAGCTTTGATCGTTCCCTGGAAGACCAGTAGTAGTTTCCGATGCACATCTGGAGGCATTCTGTAATCTGTGGACTTCAGAGTGTTGATGAAACACAGAAATTGCATCGGGATTGTATACAACAGTCACGATGCTTACCTTCCTCCATGGGAGTAATGTCTCACAAAGTTTACGCTTTGATCGTTCCCTGGAAGAACAGTACTAGTCTCCGATGCACATCTGGAGGCATTATGTAATCGGTGGACTATCAGAGTGTTGATGAAACACAGAAATTGCATCGGGATTGAATACAACAGTCACCATGCGCACTTTCCTTCACGGGAGTAATTCTCAAACAGTCTACGCTTGATCGTTCAGTGGAAGTCCAGTAGTAGTTTCCGACGCACACCTGGAGGCATTCTGTAATCTGTGGACTATCAGACTGTTGATGAAACACAGAAATTGCATCAGAATTGAATACAACAGTCACCATGCGCTCTTTCCTCCATGGGAGTAATGTCTCAAACAGTCTACGCCTTGATCGTTCCCTGGAAGACTTGAAGTAGTTTCCGATGCACATTTGGAGGCATTCTGTAATCTGTGGAATATCAGAGTGTTAGGGAAACACAGAAATTGCATCGGGATTGAATACAACAGTCACCATGCGCACTTTCCTCCATGGGAGTAATGTCCCAAACAGTCTACGCTTTGATCGTTCCCAGGAAGACCAGTAGTAGTTTGCGATGCACATCTGGAGGCACTCTGTAATCTGAGGAGTATCAGAGTGTTGATGAAACACAGAAATTGCATCGGGATTGAATACAACTTTCACCATGAGCACTTTCCTCAATGCGAGTAATTCTCATACAGTCTACGCTTTGATCGTTCCCTGGAAAACCAGTAGTAGTTTCCGACGCACACCTTTAGGCATTCTGTAATCTGTGGACTATCAGACTGTTGATGAAACACAGAAATTGCATCGGAATTGAATACAACAGTCACCATGCGCACTTTCCTCCATGGGAGTAATGTCTCAAACAGTCTACGCTTTGTCGTTCCCTGGAAGAGTTGAAGTAGTTTCCGATGCACATCTGGAGGCATTCTGTAATCTGTGGACTATCAGAGTGTTAATGAAACACAGAAATTGCATCGGGATTGTATACAACAGTCACCATGCGCACTTACCTCCATGAGAGTTATGTCTCAAACAGTCTACGCTTTGATCGTTCCCAGGAAGACCAGTAGTAGTTTGCGATGCACATCTGGAGGCATTCTGTAATCTGTGGAGTATCAGAGTGTTGATGAAACACAGAAATTGCATCGGGATTGAATACAACTTTCACCATGAGCACTTTCCTCCATGAGAGTAATGTCGCTAACAGTCTAGGCTTTGATCGTTCCCTGGAAGACCAGTAGTAGTTTCCGATGCACATCTGGAGGCATTCTGTAATCTGTGGACTATCAGAGTGTTGATGAAACACTAAAATTGCATCGGGATTGAGTACAATAGTCACCATGCGCACTTAACTCCATGGGAGTAATGTCTCAAACAGTCTACGCTTTGATCGTTCCCTGGAAATCCAGTAGTAGTTTCCGACGCACATCATTAGGCATTCTGTAATCTGTGGACTATCAGACTGTTGATGAAACACAGAAATTGCATCGGGTTTGATTACAACAGTCACCATGCGCACTTTCCTCGATGAGAGTAATGTCCCTAACAGTCTACGCTTTGATCGTTCCCATGAAGACCAGTAGAAGTTTCCGATGCACATCTGGAGGCATTCTGTAATCTGTGGACTATCAGAGTGTTGATGAAACACTAAAATTACATCGGGATTGAGTACAATAGTCACCATGCGCACTTTCCTCCATGGGAGTAATGTCTAAAACAGTCTACGCTTCGATCGTTCCCTGGAAGTCCAAAAGTAGTTTCCGATGCACACCAGGTGGCATTCTGTAATCTGTGGAGTGTCAAAATGTTGATGAAACACAGAAATTGCATCGGGATTGAATACAACTGTCACCATGAGCACTTTCCTCCATGAGAGTAATTCTCAAACAGTCTACGCTTTGATCGTTCCCTGAGAGCCCAGTAGTAGCTTGCGATGCATTTCTGAAGGCATTCTGTAATCTGTGGACTATCAGAGTGTTGATGGAACACAGAAATTGCATCGGGATTGAATACAAGAGTCACCATGCGCGCTTTCTTCCACGGGAGTAATGTCTCAAACAGTCTACGCTTTGATCGTTCCCTGGAAGACCAGTAGTAGTTTCCGATGCACATCTGGTGGCATTCTGTATTCTGTGGACTATCAGAATGTTGATGAAACACAGAAATTGCATCGTAATTGAATACAACAGTCACCATGCGCACTTTCCTCCACGGGAGTAATGTCTCAACCAGTCTACTCTTTGATCGTTCCCTGGAGGACCAATAGTAGTTTCCGATGCACATCTGGTGGCATTCTGTAATCTGTGGACTATCAGAGAGATGATGAAACTCAGAAAATGCATCGGGATTGAATACAACAGTCACCATGCGCACTTTCCTCCACGGGAGTAATGTCTCAAACAGTCTACCCTTTGATCGTTCCCTCGAAGACCAGTAGTAGTTTCCGATGCACATCTGGAGGCTTTCTGTAATCTGTGGACCATCAAAGTGTTGATGAAACACAGAAATTGCATCATGATTGAATACAACAGTCACCATGCGAACTTTCCTCCATGTGAGTAATGTCTCAAACAGTCTACGCTTTGATCGTTCCCTGGAAGACCAGTAGTAGTTTCCGATGCACATCTGGAGGCATTCTGGAATCTGCGGACTATCAGAGTGTTGATGAAGCACAGATATTGCATCGGGATTGAATACAACAGTCACCATCCACACCTTCCTCCACGGGAGTAATGTCTCAACCAGTCTACGCTTTGATCCTTCCCTGGAAGACCAGTAGTAGTTTCCGATGCATATCTGGAGGCATTCTGTAATCTGTGGAGTATCAGAGTGTTGATGAAACACAGAAATTGCACCGGGATTGTATACAACAGTATCGATGCTTACCTTACTCCATGGGAGTAATGTCTCAAACAGTCTACGCTTTGATCGTTACCTGGAAGCCCTGTAGTAGTTTCCGATGCACGTCTGGTGGCATTCTGTAATCTGTGGACTATCGGAGTGTTGATGAAACACAGAAATTGCATCGTGATTGAATACAACAGTCACCACGTGCATTTTCGTCCAGATGAGTAATGTCTCAAACAGTCTACTATTTGATCGTTCCCAGGAAAACCAGTAGTAGTTTCCAATGCACATCTGGAGTTATTCTGTAATCTGTGGACTATCAGAGTGTTGATGAAACACACTAAATGCTTCGGGATTGAATACAACAGTCACCATGCGCACTTTCCTCCATGGGAGTAAGGTCTCAAACAGTCTACGCTTTGATCGTTGCCTGGAAGACCAGTAGTAGTTTCCGATGCACATCTGGAGGCATTCTGTAATCTGTGGACTATCAGAGTGTTGATGAAACACACAAAATGCCTCGGGATTGAATACAACAGTCACCATGCGCACTTTCCACCATGGGAGTAAGGTCTCAAACAGTCTACGCTTTGATCTATGCCTGGAAGACCAGTAGTAGTTTCCGATGCACATCTGGTGGCATTCTGTAATCTGTGGACTATCAGAGTGTTGATGAAACACAGAAATTGCATCGGGATTGAATACATCAGTCACCATCCACACCTTCCTCCACGGGAGTAATGTCTCAACCAGTCTACGCTTTGATCCTTCCCTGGAAGACCAGTAGTAGTTTCCGATGCACATCTGGTGGCATTCTGTAACCTGTGGACTATCAGAGTGTTGATGAAACACAGAAATTGCATCGGGATTGAATACAACAGTCACCATGCGCACTTTCCTCCACGGGAGTAATGTCTCAAACAGTCTACTCTTTGATCGTTCCCTCGAAGACCAGTAGTAGTTTCCGATGCTCATCTGGAGGCTTTCTGTAATCTGTGGACCATCAGAGTGTTGATGAAACACAGAAATTGCATCGGGATTGAATACAACAGTCACCATGCGCACTTTCCTCCATGTGAGTAATGTCTCAAACAGTCTACGCTTTGATCGTTCCCTGGATGACCAGTAGTAGTTTACGATGCACATCTGGAGGCATTCTGTAATCCATGGACTATCAGACTGTTGATGAAACACAGAAATTGCATCGGGATTGAATACAACAGTCACCATGCGCACTTATCCTCCATGGGAATAATGTCTCAAAGAGTCTACGCTTTGAACTTTCCCTGGAAGACCAGTAGTAGTTTCCGATGCACATCTGGAGGCATTCTGTAATCTGTGGACTATCTGAATGTTGATGAAACACAGAAATTGCATTCAATACAACAGTCACCATGCGAACTATCCTCCATCGGAGTAATGTCTCAAACTGTCTACGATTTGATCGATCCCTGGAAGACCAGTAGTAGTTTCCGATACACATCTGGAGGCATTCTGTAATCTATGGAGTATCAGAGTGTTGATGAAACATAGAAATTGCTCCGGGATTGTATACAACAGACACGAAGCTTACCTTTATCCACGGGAGGTATGTCTCAAACAGTCTACGCTTTGATCTTTCCTTGGAAGACCATTAGTAGTTTCCGATGCACATCAGGTGGCATTCTGTAACCTGTGGACTATCAGAGTGTTGATGAAACACAGAAATTGCATCGGGATTGAATACAACAGTCACCATGCGAACTTTCCTCCACGGGAGTAATGTCTCAAACAGTCTACGCTTTGATCGTTCCCTGGAAGACCAGTAGTAGTGTCCGATGCACATCTGGTGGCATTCTGTAACCTGTGGACTATCAGAGTGTTGATGAAACACAGAAATTGCATCGGGATTGAATACAACAGTCCCCATGCGCACTTTCCTCCACGGGAGTAATGTCTCAAACAGTCTACTCTTTGATCGTTCCCTCGAAGACCAGTAGTAGTTTCCGATGCACATCTGGAGGCTTTCTGTAATCTGTGGACCATCAGAGTGTTGATGAAACACAGAAATTGCATCGGGATTGAATACAACTGTCACCATGCGCACTTTCCTCCATGTGAGTAATGTCTCAAACAGTCTACGCTTTGATAGTCTCCTGGAAGCCCAGTAGTAGTTTCCCATGCACGTCTGGTGGCATTCTGTAATCTGTGGACTATCGGAGTGTTGATGAAACACAGAAATTGCATCGTGATTGAATACAACAGTCACCACGTGCATTTTCGTCCATGGGAGTAATGTCTCAAACAGTCTACTATTTGATCGTTCCCAGGAAAACCAGTAGTAGTTTCCAATGCACATCTGGAGGCATTCTGTAATCTGTGGACTATCAGAGTGTTGATGAAACACACAAAATGCCTCGGGATTGAATACAACAGTCACCATGCGCACTTTCCTCCATGGGAGTAAGGTCTCAAACAGTCTACGCTTTGATCTATGCCTGGAAGACCAGTAGTAGCTTCCGATGCACATCTGGAGGCGTTCTGTAATCTGTGGACTATCAGAGTGTTGATGAAACACATAAAATTGCATCGGGATTGAATACAACTGTCACCGTGTGCACTTTCCTCCACGGGAGTAATGTCTCAAACAGTCTACGCTTTGATCGTTCCTTGGAAGACCATTAGTAGTTTCCGATGCACATCTGGTGGCATTCTGTAACCTGTGGACTATCAGAGTGTTGATGAAACACAGAAATTGCATCGGGATTGAATACAACAGTCACCATGCGCACTTTCCTCCACGGGAGTAATGTCTCAAACAGTCTAGTATTTGATCGTTCCCTCGAAGACCAGTAGTAGTTTCCGATGCACATCTGGAGGCTTTCTGTAATCTGTGGACCATCAGAGTGTTGATGAAACACAGAAATTGCATCGGGATTGAATACAACAGTCACCATGCGCACTTTCCTCCATGTGAGTAATGTCTCAAACAGTCTACCCTTTGATCGTTCCCTGGATGACCAGTAGTAGTTTACGATGCACATCTGGAGGCATTCTGTAATCCATGGACTATCAGAGTGTTGATGAATCACAGAAATTGCATCGGGATTGAATACAACAGTCACCATGCGCACTTATCCTCCATGGGAATAATGTCTCAAAGAGTCTACGCTTTGAACTTTCCCTGGAAGACCAGTAGTAGTTTCCGATGCACATCTGGAGGCATTCTGTAATCTGTGGACTATCTGAATGTTGATGATACACAGAAATTGCATCGGGATTCAATACAACAGTCACCATGCGAACTATCCTCCATGGGAGTAATGTCTCAAACTGTCTACGAATTGATCGATCCCTGGAAGACCAGTAGTAGTTTCCGATGCACATCTGGAGGCATTCTGTAATCTATGGAGTATCAGAGTGTTGATGAAACATAGAAATTGCTCCGGGATTGTATACAACAGACACGAAGCTTACCTTCATCCACGGGAGGTATGTCTCAAACAGTCTACGCTTTGATCGTTCCTTGGAAGACCATTAGTAGTTTCCGATGCACATCAGGTGGCATTCTGTAACCTGTGGACTATCAGAGTGGTGATGAAACACAGAAATTGCATCGGGATTGAATACAACAGTCACTATGCGCACTTTCCTCCATGGGAGTAATGTCTCAAACAGTCTACGCTTTGTTCGTTCCCTGGAAGACCAGTAGTAGTGTCCGATGCACATCTGGTGGCATTCTGTAACCTGTGGACTATCAGAGTGTTGATGAAACACAGAAATTGCATCGGGATTGAATACAACAATCACCATGCGCTCTTTCCTCCACAGGAGTAATGTCTCAAACAGTCTACGCTTTGATCGTTACCTGGAAGCCCAGTAGTAGTTTCCGATGTACATCTGGTGGCATTCTGTAACCTGTGGACTATCAGAGTGTTGATGAAACACAGAAATTGCATCGGGATTGAATACAACAATCACCATGCGCTCTTTCCTCCACAGGAGTAATGTCTCAAACAGTCTACGCTTTGATCGTTACCTGGAAGCCCAGTAGTAGTTTCCGATGCACGTCTGGTGGCATTCTGTAATCTGTGGACTATCAGAGTGTAGATGAAACACACAAAATGCCTCGGGATTGAATACAACAGTCACCATGCGCACTTTCCTCCATGGGAGTAAGGTCTCAAACAGTCCACGATTTGATCGTTGCCTGGAAGACCAGTAGTAGTTTCCGATGCACATCTGGAGGCATTCTGTAATCTGTGGACTATCAGAGTGTTGATGAAACACAGAAATTGCATCGGGATTGAATACACCAGTCACCGTGTGCACTTTCCTCCACGGGAGTAATTCTCAAACAGTCTACGCTTTGATCGTTCCCTGGTAGACCAGTAGTAGTTTCCGATGCACATCTGGTGGCATTCTGTAATCTGTGGACTATCAGAGTGTTGATGAAACACAGATACTGCATCGGGATTGAATACAACAGTCACCATGCGCACTTACCTCCACGGGAGGTATGTCTCAAACAGTCTACGCTTTGATCGTTCCCTGGAGGACCAGAAGTTGTTTCCGATGCACATCTGGTGGCATTCTGTAATCTGTGGACTATCAGAGTGTTGATGAAACACAGAAATTGCATCGGGTTTGAATTCAACAGTCACCATCCGCACTTTCCTCCATGGGAGTAATGTCTGAAACAGTCTACGCTTTGATCGTTTCCTGGAAGACCAGTAGTAATTTCCGATGCACATCTGGTGGCATTCTGTAATCTGTGGACTATCAGAGTGTTGATGAAACACAGAAATTGCATTGGGATTGAATACAACAGTCGCCATGCGCACTTTCCTCCACAGGAGTAATGTCTCAAACAGTCTACGCTTTGATCGTTCCCTGGAAAACCAGTAGTAGTTACCGATGCACGTCTGGAGGCATTCTGTAATCTGTGGACTATCAGAGTGTTGATGAAACACAGAAATAGCATCGGGATTCAATACAACAGTCACCATGTGCACATTCCTCCATGGGAGTAATGTCTCAAACAGTCTACTCTTTGATCGTTCCCAGGAAGACCAGTAGTAGTTTCCGATGCACATCTAGAGGCATTCTGTAATCTGTGGACTATCAGAGTGTTGATGAAACACAGAAAATGCATCGGGATTGAATACAACAGTCACCAAGCGCACTTCCCTCCATGGGAGTAAAGTCTCAAACAGTCTACGTTTTGATCGTTCCCTGGAAGACCAGTAGTAGTTTCCGATGCACATCTGGAGGCACTCTGTAATCTATGGACTATCAGACTGTCGATGAAACACAGAAAGTGCATCGGGTTTGAATACAACAGTCACCAGGCGCACTTTCCTCCATGCGAAATATGTCTAAAACAGTCTACGCTATGATCGTTCCCTGGAAGACCACTGGTAGTTTCCGATGCACATCTTTAGGCATTCTGTACTCTGTGGACTATCAGAGTGTTGATAAAACACAGATATTCGCATCGGGATTGAATAAAACAGTCACCATGCGCAGCTTCCTCCATGGAAGTAATGTCTCAAACAGTCTACTCTTTGATCGTTACCTTGAGGACCAATAGTAGTTTCCGATGCACATCTGGTGGCATTCTGCAATCTGTGGACTATCAGAATGTTGATGAAACACAGAAATTGCATCGTAATTGAATACAACAGTCACCATGCGCACTTTCCTCCACGGGAGTAATGTCTCAACCAGTCTACTCTTTGATCGTTCCCTGGAGGACCAATAGTAGTTTCCGATGCACATCTGGTGGCATTCTGTAATCTGTGGACTATCAGAGAGATGATGAAACTCAGAAAATGCATCATGATTGAATACAACGGTCACCATGCGCACTTTCCTCCATGTGAGTAATGTCTCAAACAGTCTACGCTTTGATCGTTCCCTGGAAGACCAGTAGTAGTTTCCGATGCACATCTGGAGGCATTCTGTAATCTGCGGACTATCAGAGTGTTGATGAAACACAGAAATTGCATCGGGATTGAATACAACAGTCACCATCCACACCTTCCTCCACGGGAGTAATGTCTCAACCAGTCTACGCTTTGATCCTTCCCTGGAAGACCAGTAGTAGTTTCCGATGCACATCTGGTGGCATTCTGTAATCTGTGGACTATCAGAGTGTTGATGAAACACAGAAATTGCATCGGGATTGAATACAATAGTCACCATGCGCACTTATCCTCCATGTGAGTGATGTCTCAAACAGTCTACGCATTGATCGTTCCCTGGAAGACCAGTAGTAGTTTACGATGCACATCTGGAGGCATTCTGTAATCTGTGTACTATCAGACTGTTGATGAAACACAGAAATTGCAGATGGATTGAATACAACAGTCACCATGCGCACTTATCCTCCATGGGAATAATGTCTCAAAGAGTCTACGCTTTGAACGTTCCCTGGAAGACCAGTAGTAGTTTCCGATGCACATCTGGAGGCATTCTGTAATCTGTGGACTATCAGAGAGTTGATGAAACACAGAAATTGCATCGGGATTGAATACAACAGTCACCATGCGAACTTTCCTCCACGGGAGTAATGTCTCAAACAGTCTACGCTTTGATCGTTCCCTGGAAGACCAGTAGTAGTGTCCGATGCACATCTGGTGGCATTCTGTAACCTGTGGACTATCAGAGTGTTGATGAAACACAGAAATTGCATCGGGATTGAATACAACAGTCCCCATGCGCACTTTCCTCCACGGGAGTAATGTCTCAAACAGTCTACTCTTTGATCGTTCCGTCGAAGACCAGTAGTAGTTTCCGATGCACATCTGGAGGCTTTCTGTAATCTTTGGACCATCAGAGTGTTGATGAAACACAGAAATTGCATCGGGACTGAATACAACTGTCACCATGCGCACTTTCCTCCATGTGAGTAATGTCTCAAACAGTCTACGCTTTGATAGTCTCCTGGAAGCCCAGTAGTAGTTTCCGATGCACGTCTGGTGGCATTCTGTAATCTGTGGACTATCGGAGTGTTGATGAAACACAGAAATTGCATCGTGATTGAATACAACAATCACCACGTGCATTTTCGTCCATGGGAGTAATGTCTCAAACAGTCTACTATTTGATCGTTCCCAGGAAAACCAGTAGTAGTTTCCAATGCACATCTGGAGGCATTCTGTAATCTGTGGACTATCAGAGTGTTGATGAAACACACAAAATGCCTCGGGATTGAATACAACAGTCACCATGCGCACTTTCCTCCATGGGAGTAAGGTCTCAAACAGTCTACGCTTTGATCTATGCCTGGAAGACCATTAGTAGCTTCCGATGCACATCTGGAGGCGTTCTGTAATCTGTGGACTATCAGAGTGTTGATGAAACACATAAAATTGCATCGGGATTGAATACAACTGTCACCGTGTGCACTTTCCTCCACGGGAGTAATGTCTCAAACAGTCTACGCTTTGATCGTTCCTTGGAAGACCATTAGTAGTTTCCGATGCACATCTGGTGGCATTCTGTAACCTGTGGACTATCAGAGTGTTGATGAAACACAGAAATTGCATCGGGATTGAATACAACAGTCACCATGCGCACTTTCCTCCACGGGAGTAATGTCTCAAACAGTCTAGTCTTTGATCGTTATCTCGAAGACCAGTAGTAGTTTCCGATGCACATCTGGAGGCTTTCTGTAATCTGTGGACCATCAGAGTGTTGATGAAACACAGAAATTGCATCGGGATTGAATACAACAGTCACCATGCGCACTTTCCTCCATGTGAGTAATGTCTCAAACAGTCTACCCTTTGATCGTTCCCTGGATGACCAGTAGTAGTTTACGATGCACATCTGGAGGCATTCTGTAATCCATGGACTATCAGAGTGTTGATGAATCACAGAAATTGCATCGGGATTGAATACAACAGTCACCATGCGCACTTATCCTCCATGGGAATAATGTCTCAAAGAGTCTACGCTTTGAACTTTCCCTGGAAGACCAGTAGTAGTTTCCGATGCACATCTGGAGGCATTCTGTAATCTGTGGACTATCTGAATGTTGATGATACACAGAAATTGCATCGGGATTCAATACAACAGTCACAATGCGATCTATCCTCCATGGGAGTAACGTCTCAAACTGTCTACGAATTGATCGATCCCTGGAAGACCAGTAGTAGTTTCCGATGCACATCTGGAGGCATTCTGTAATCTATGGAGTATCAGAGTGTTGATGAAACATAGAAATTGCTCCGGGATTGTATACAACAGACACGAAGCTTACCTTCATCCACGGGAGGTATGTCTCAAACAGTCTACGCTTTGATCGTTCCTTGGAAGACCATTAGTAGTTTCCGATGCACATCAGGTGGCATTCTGTAACCTGTGGACTATCAGAGTGTTGATGAAACACAGAAATTGCATCGGGATTGAATACAACAGTCACCATGCGCACTTTCCTCCATGGGAGTAATGTCTCAAACAGTCTACGCTTTGATCGTTCCCTGGAAGACCAGTAGTAGTGTCCGATGCACATCTGGTGGCATTCTGTAACCTGTGGACTATCAGAGTGTTGATGAAACACAGAAATTGCATCGGGATTGAATACAACAATCACCATGCGCTCTTTCCTCCACAGGAGTAATGTCACAAACAGTCTACGCTTTGATCGTTACCTGGAAGCCCAGTAGTAGTTTCCGATGCACGTCTGGTGGCATTCTGTAATCTGTGGACTATCGGAGTGTTGATGAAACACAGAATTTGCATCGTGATTGAATACAACAGTCACCACGTGCATTTTCGTCCATGGGAGTAATGTCTCAGACAGTCTACTATTTGATCGTTCCCAGGAAAACCAGTAGTAGTTTCCAATGCACATCTGGAGGCATTCTGTAATCTGTGGACTATCAGAGTGTAGATGAAACACACAAAATGCCTCGGGATTGAATACAACAGTCACCATGCGCACTTTCCTCCATGGGAGTAAGGTCTCAAACAGTCCACGATTTGATCGTTGCCTGGAAGACCAGTAGTAGTTTCCGATGCACATCTGGAGGCATTCTGTAATCTGTGGACTATCAGAGTGTTGATGAAACACAGAAATTGCATCGGGATTGAATACACCAGTCACCGTGTGCACTTTCCTCCACGGGAGTAATTCTCAAACAGTCTACGCTTTGATCGTTCCCTGGTAGACCAGTAGTAGTTTCCGATGCACATCTGGTGGCATTCTGTAATCTGTGGACTATCAGAGTGTTGATGAAACACAGATACTGCATCGGGATTGAATACAACAGTCACCATGCGCACTTACCTCCACGGGAGGTATGTCTCAAACAGTCTACGCTTTGATCGTTCCCTGGAGGACCAGAAGTTGTTTCCGATGCACATCTGGTGGCATTCTGTAATCTGTGGACTATCAGAGTGTTGATGAAACACAGAAATTGCATCGGGTTTGAATTCAACAGTCACCATCCGCACTTTCCTCCATGGGAGTAATGTCTGAAACAGTCTACGCTTTGATCGTTTCCTGGAAGACCAGTAGTAATTTCCGATGCACATCTGGTGGCATTCTGTAATCTGTGGACTATCAGAGTGTTGATGAAACACAGAAATTGCATTGGGATTGAATACAACAGTCGCCATGCGCACTTTCCTCCACAGGAGTAATGTCTCAAACAGTCTACGCTTTGATCGTTCCCTGGAAAACCAGTAGTAGTTACCGATGCACGTCTGGAGGCATTCTGTAATCTGTGGACTATCAGAGTGTTGATGAAACACAGAAATTGCATCGGGATTCAATACAACAGTCACCATGTGCACATTCCTCCATGGGAGTAATGTCTCAAACAGTCTACTCTTTGATCGTTCCCAGGAAGACCAGTAGTAGTTTCCGATGCACATCTAGAGGCATTCTGTAATCTGTGGACTATCAGAGTGTTGATGAAACACAGAAAATGCATCGGGATTGAATACAACAGTCACCAAGCGCACTTCCCTCCATGGGAGTAAAGTCTCAAGCAGTCTACGTTTTGATCGTTCCCTGGAAGACCAGTAGTAGTTTCCGATGCACATCTGGAGGCACTCTGTAATCTATGGACTATCAGACTGTTGATGAAACACAGAAAGTGCATCGGGTTTGAATACAACAGTCACCATGCGCACTTTCCTCCATGCGAAATATGTCTAAAACAGTCTACGCTATGATCGTTCCCTGGAAGACCACTGGTAGTTTCCGATGCACATCTTTAGGCATTCTGTACTCTGTGGACTATCAGAGTGTTGATAAAACACAGATATTGCATCGGGATTGAATAAAACAGTCACCATGCGCAGTTTCCTCCATGGAAGTAATGTCTCAAACAGTCTACTCTTTGATCGTTACCTTGAGGACCAATAGTAGTTTCCGATGCACATCTGGTGGCATTCTGTAATCTGTGGACTATCAGAATGTTGATGAAACACAGAAATTGCATCGTAATTGAATACAACAGTCACCATGCGCACTTTCCTCCACGGGAGTAATGTCTCAACCGGTCTACTCTTTGATCGTTCCCTGGAGGACCAATAGTAGTTTCCGATGCACATCTGGTGGCATTCTGTAATCTGTGGACTATCAGAGTGTTGATGAAACACACAAAATGCCTCGGGATTGAATACAACAGTCACCATGCGCACTTTCCTCCATGGGAGTAAGGTCTCAAACAGTCTACGCTTTGATCTATGCCTGGAAGACCAGTAGTAGCTTCCGATGCACATCTGGAGGCGTTCTGTAATCTGTGGACTATCAGAGTGTTGATGAAACACATAAAATTGCATCGGGATTGAATACAACAGTCACCGTGTGCACTTTCCTCCACGGGAGTAATGTCTCAAACAGTCTACGCTTTGATCGTTCCTTGGAAGACCATTAGTAGTTTCCGATGCACATCTGGTGGCATTCTGTAACCTGTGGACTATCAGAGTGTTGATGAAACACAGAAATTGCATCGGGATTGAATACAACAGTCGCCATGCGCACTTTCCTCCACGGGAGTAATGTCTCAAACAGTCTAGCCTTTGATCGTTCCCTCGAAGACCAGTAGTAGTTTCCGATGCACATCTGGAGGCTTTCTGTAATCTGTGGACCATCAGAGTGTTGATGAAACACAGAAATTGCATCGGGATTGCATACAACAGTCACCATGCGCACTTTCCTCCATGTGAGTAATGTCTCAAACAGTCTACCCTTTGATCGTTCACTGGATGACCAGTAGTAGTTTACGATGCGCATCTGGAGGCATTCTGTAATCTATGGACTATCAGAGTGTTGATGAATCACAGAAATTGCATCGGGATTGAATACAACAGTCACCATGCGCACTTATCCTCCATGGGAATAATGTCTCAAAGAGTCTACGCTTTGAACTTTCCCTGGAAGACCAGTAGTAGTTTCCGATGCTCATCTGGAGGCATTCTGTAATCTGTGGACTATCTGAATGTTGATGAAACACAGAAATTGCATCGGGATTCAATACAACAGTCACCATGCGAACTATCCTCCATGGGAGTAATGTCTCAAACTGTCTAGGAATTGATCGATCCCTGGAAGACCAGTAGTAGTTTCCGATGCACATCTGGAGGCATTCTGTAATCTATGGAGTATCAGAGTGTTGATGAAACATAGAAATTGCTCCGGGATTGTATACAACAATCACGAAGCTTACCTTCATCCACGGGAGGTATGTCTCAAACAGTCTACGCTTTGATCGTTCCTTGGAAGACCATTAGTAGTTTCGGATGCACATCAGGTGGCATTCTGTAACCTGTGGACTATCAGAGTGTTGATGAAACACAGAAATTGCATCGGGATTGAATACACCAGTCACCGTGTGCACTTTCCTCCACGGGAGTAATTCTCAAACAGTCTACGCTTTGATCGTTCCCTGGTAGACCAGTAGTAGTTTCCGATGCACATCTGGTGGCATTCTGTAATCTGTGGACTATCAGAGTGTTGATGAAACACAGATATTGCATCGGGATTGAATACAACAGTCACCATGCGCACTTACCTCCACGGGAGGTATGTCTCAAACAGTCTACGCTTTGATCGTTCCCTGGAGGACCAGAAGTTGTTTCCGATGCACATCTGATGGCATTCTGTAATCTGTGGACTATCAGAGTGTTGATGAAACACAGAAATTGCATCGGGTTTGAATTCAACAGTCACCATCCGCACTTTCCTCCATGGGAGTAATGTCTGAAACAGTCTACGCTTTGATCGTTTCCTGGAAGACCAGTAGTAATTTCCGATGCACATCTGGTGGCATTCTGTAATCTGTGGACTATCAGAGTGTTGATGAAACACAGAAATTGCATTGGGATTGAATACAACAGTCGCCATGCGCACTTTCCTCCACAGGAGTAATGTCTCAAACAGTCTACGCTTTGATCGTTCCCTGGAAAACCAGTAGTAGTTACCGATGCACGTCTGGAGGCATTCTGTAATCTGTGGACTATCAGAGTGTTGATGAAACACAGAAATTGCATCGGGATTCAATACAACAGTCACCATGTGCACATTCCTCCATGGGAGTAATGTCTCAAACAGTCTACTCTTTGATCGTTCCCAGGAAGACCAGTAGTAGTTTCCGATGCACATCTAGAGGCATTCTGTAATCTGTGGACTATCAGAGTGTTGACGAAACACAGAAAATGCATCGGGATTGAATACAACAGTCACCAAGCGCACTTCCCTCCATGGGAGTAATGTCTCAAACAGTCTACGTTTTGATCGTTCCCTGGAAGACCAGTAGTAGTTTCCGATGCACATCTGGAGGCACTCTGTAATCTATGGACTATCAGACTGTTGATGAAACACAGAAAGTGCATCGGGTTTGAATACAACAGTCACCATGCGCACTTTCCTCAATGCGAAATATGTCTCAAACAGTCTACGCTATGATCGTTCCCTGGAAGACCACTGGTAGTTTCCCATGCACATCTTTAGGCATTCTGTACTCTGTGGACTATCAGAGTGTTGATAAAACACAGATATTGCATCGGGATTGAATAAAACAGTCACCATGCGCACTTTCCTCCATGGAAGTAATGTCTCAAACAGTCTACACTTTGATCGTTCCCTTGAGGACCAATAGTAGTTTCCGATGCACATCTGGTGGCATTCTGTAATCTGTGGACTATCAGAATGTTGATGAAACACAGAAATTGCATCGTAATTGAATACAACAGTCACCATGCGCACTTTCCTCCACGGGAGTAATGTCTCAACCAGTCTACTCTTTGATCGTTCCCTGGAGGACCAATAGTAGTTTCCGATGCACATCTGGTGGCATTCTGTAATCTGTGGACTATCAGAGAGATGATGAAACTCACAAAATGCATCATGATTGAATACAACAGTCACCATGCGCACTTTCCTCCATGTGAGTAATGTCTCAAACAGTCTACGCTTTGATCGTTCCCTGGAAGACCAGTAGTAGTTTCCGATGCACATCTGGAGGCATTCTGTAATCTGCGGACTATCACAGTGTTGATGAAACACAGAAATTGCATCGGGATTGAATACAACAGTCACCATCCACACCTTCCTCCACGGGAGTAATGTCTCAACCAGTCTACGCTTTGATCCTTCCCTGGAAGACCAGTAGTAGTTTTTGATGCACATCTGGTGGCATTCTGTAATCTGTGGACTATCAGAGTGTTGATGAAACACAGAAATTGCATCGGGATTGAATACAATAGTCACCATGCGCACTTTCCTCCACGGGAGTAATGTCTCAAACAGTCTACCCTTTGATCGTTCCCTCGAAGACCAGTAGTAGTTTCCGATGCACATCTGGAGGCTTTCTGTAATCTGTGGACCATCAGAGTGTTGATGAAACACAGAAATTGCATCGGGATTGAATACAACAGTCACCATGCGCACTTTCCTCCATGGGAGTAATGTCTCAAACAGTCTACGCATTGATCGTTCCCTGGAAGACCAGTAGTAGTTTACGATGCACATCTGGAGGCATTCTGTAATCCGTGTACTATCAGACTGTTGATGAAACACAGAAATTGCAGATGGATTGAATACAACAGTCACCATGCGCACTTATCCTCCATGGGAATAATGTCTCAAAGAGTCTACGCTTTGAACGTTCCCTGGAAGACCAGTAGTAGTTTCCGATGCACATCTGGAGGCATTCTGTAATCTGTGGACTATCAGAATGTTGATGAAACACTGAAATTGCACCGGGATTCAATACAATAGTCACCATGCGAACTATCCTCCATGGGAGTAATGTCTCAAACTGTCTACGAATTGATCGATCCCTGGAAGACCAGTAGTAGTTTCTGATGCACATCTGGAGGCATTCTGTAATCTATGGAGTATCAGAGTGTTGATGAAACATAGAAATTGCATCGGGATTGTATACAACAGACACGATGCTTACCTTCATTCACGGGAGGTATGTCTCAAAGAGTCTACACTTTGATCGTTCCCTGGAAGACCAGTAGTAGTGTCGATACACATCTGGTGGCATTCTGTAACCTGTGGACTATCAGAGTGTTGATGAAACACAGAAATAGCATCGGGATTGAATACAACAATCACCATGCGCACTTTCCTCCACGGGAGTAATGTCTCAAACAGTCTACGCTTTGATCGTTACCTGGAAGCCCTGTAGTAGTTTCCGATGCACGTCTGGTGGCATTCTGTAATCTGTGGACTATCGGAGTGTTGATGAAACACAGAAATTGCATCGTGATTGAATACAACAGTCACCACGTGCATTTTCGTCCAGATGAGTAATGTCTCAAACAGTCTACTATTTGATCGTTCCCAGGAAAACCAGTAGTAGTTTCCAATGCACATCTGGAGGCATTCTGTAATCTGTGGACTATCAGAGTGTTGATGAAACACACAAAATGCTTCGGGATTGAATACAACAGTCACCATGCGCACTTTCCTCCATGGGAGTAAGGTCTCAAACAGTCTACTCTTTGATCGTTCCCTCGAAGACCAGTAGTAGTTTCCGATGCACATCTGGAGGCTTTCTGTAATCTGTGGACCATCAGAGTGTTGATGAAACACAGAAATTGCATCGGGATTGAATACAACTGTCACCACGCGTACTTTCCTCCAAGTGAGTAATGTCTCAAACAGTCTACGCTTTCATAGTCCCCTGGAAGCCCAGTAGTAGTTTCCGATGCACGTCTGGTGGCATTCTGTAATCTGTGGACTATCGGAGTGTTGATGAAACACAGAAATTGCATCGTGATTGAATACAACAGTCACCACGTACATTTTCGTCCATGGGAGTAATGTCTCAAACAGTCTACTATTTGATCGTTCCCAGGAAAACCAGTAGTAGTTTCCAAAGCACATCTGGAGGTATTCTGTAATCTGTGGACTATCAGAGTGTTGATGAAACACACAAAATGCCTCGGGATTGAATACAACAGTCACCATGCGCACTTTCCTCCATGGGAGTAAGGTCTCAAACAGTCTACGCTTTGATCTATGCCTGGAAGACCAGTAGTAGTTTCCGATGCACATCTGGAGGCATTCTGTAATCTGTGGACTATCAGAGTGTTGATGAAACACAGAAATTGCATCGGGACTGAATACAACAGTCACCGTGTGCACTTTCCTCCACGGGAGTAATGTCTCAAACAGTCTACGCTTTGATCGTTCCTTGGATGACCATTAGTAGTTTCCGATGCACATCTGGTGGCATTCTGTAATCTGTGGACTATCAGAGTGTTGATGAAACACAGAAATTGCATCGGGATTGAATACATCAGTCACCATCCACACCTTCCTCCACGGGAGTAATGTCTCAACCAGTCTACGCTTTGATCCTTCCCTGGAAGACCAGTAGTAGTTTCCGATGCACATCTGGTGGCATTCTGCAACCTGTGGACTATCAGAGTGTTGATGAAACACAGAAATTGCATCGGGATTGAATACAACAGTAACCATGCGCACTTTCCTCCACGGGAGTAATGTCTCAAACAGTCTACTCTTTGATCGTTCCCTCGAAGACCAGTAGTAGTTTCCGATTCACATCTGGAGGCTTTCTGTAATCTGTGGACCATCAGAGTGTTGATGAAACACAGAAATTGCATCGGGATTGAATACAACAGTCACCATGCGCACTTATCCTCCATGGGAATAATGTCTCAAAGAGTCTACGCTTTGAACTTTCCCTGGAAGACCAGTAGTAGTTTCCGATGCACATCTGGAGGCATTCTGTAATCTGTGGACTATCTGAATGTTGATGAAACACAGAAATTGCATTCAATACAACAGTCACCATGCGAACTATCCTCCATGGGAGTAATGTCTCAAACTGTCTACGATTTCATTGATCCCTGGAAGACCAGTAGTAGTTTCCGATGCACATCTGGAGGCATTCTGTAATCTATGGAGTATCAGAGTGTTGATGAAACATAGAAATTGCTCCGGGATTGTATACAACAGACACGAAGCTTACCTTCATGCACGGGAGTAATGTCTCAAACAGTCTACGCTTTGATCGTTCCCTGGAAGACCAGTAGTAGTGTCCGATGCACATCTGGTGGCATTCTGTAACCTTTGGACTATCAGAGTGTTGATGAAACACAGAAATTGTATCGGGATTGAATACAACAGTCCCCATGCGCACTTTGCTCCACGGGAATAATGTCTCAAACAGTCTACCCTTTGATCGTTCCCTCGAAGACCAGTAGTAGTTTCCGATGCACATCTGGAGGATTTCTGTAATCTGTGGACCATCAGAGTGTTGATGAAACACAGAAATTGCATCGGGATTGAATACAAATGTCACCATGCGTACTTTCCTCCATGTGAGTAATGGCTCAAACAGTCTACGCTTTGATAGTCTCCTGGAAGTCCAGTAGTAGTTTCCGATACACGTCTGGTGGCATTCTGTAATCTGTGGACTATCGGAGTGTTGATGAAACACAGAAATTGCATCGTGATTGAATACAACAGTCACCACGTAGCATTTTCGTCCATGGGAGTAATGTCTCAAACAGTCTACTATTTGCTCGTTCCCAGGAAAACCAGTAGTAGTTTCCAATGCACATCTGGAGGCATTCTGTAATCTGTGGACTATCAGAGTGTTGATGAAACACACAAAATGCCTCGGGATTGAATACAACAGTCACCATGCGCACTTTCCTCCATGGGAGTAAGGTCTCAAACAGTCTACGCTTTGATCTATGCCTGGAACACCAGTAGTAGTTTCCTATGCACATCTGGAGGCATTCTGTAATCTGTGGACTATCAGAGTGTTGATGAAACACAGAAATTGCATCGGGATAGAATACAACAGTCACCGTGTGCACTTTCCTCCACGGGAGTAATGTCTCAAACAGTCTACGCTTTGATCGTTCCTTGGAAGACCATTAGTAGTTTCCGATGCACATCTGGTGGCATTCTGTAACCTGTGGACTATCAGAGTGTTGATGAAACACAGAAATTGCATCGGGATTGAATACAACAGTCACCATGGGAGTAATGTCTCAAACAGTCTACTCTTTGATCGTACCCTCGAAGACCAGTAGTAGTTTCCGATGCACATCTGGAGGCTTTCTGTAATCTGTGGACCATCAGAGTGTTGATGAAACACAGAAATTGCATCGG
Organism: Schistocerca gregaria; assembly: GCF_023897955.1. Lineage (NCBI taxonomy): Eukaryota > Metazoa > Arthropoda > Insecta > Orthoptera > Acrididae > Schistocerca > Schistocerca gregaria. Next base: position 27,392,139 of record NC_064929.1, on the reverse strand, counting down.
GATTGAATACAACAGTCACCATGCGCACTTTCCTCCATGTGAGTAATGTCTCAAACAGTCTACGCTTAAATCGTTCCCTGGATGACCAGTAGTAGTTTACGATGCACATCTGGATGCATTCTGTAATCCATGAACTATCAGACTGTTGATGAAACACAGAAATTGCATCGGGATTGAATACAACAGTCACCATGCGCACTTATCCTCCATGGGAATAATGTCTCGAAGAGTCTACGCTTTGAACTTTCCCTGGAAGACCAGTAGTAGTTTCCGATGCACATCTGGAGGCATTCTGTAATCTGTGGACTATCTGAATGTTGATGAAACACAGAAATTGCATCGGGATTCAATACAACAGTCGCCATGCGAACTATCCTCCATGGGAGTAATGTCTCAAACTGTCTACGAATTGAACGATCCCTGGAAGACCAGTAGTAGTTTCCGATGCACATCTAGAGGCATTCTGTAATCTATGGAGTATCAGAGTGTTGATGAAACATAGAAATTGCTCCGGGATTGTATACAACAGACACGAAGCTTACCTTCATCCACGGGAGGTATGTCTCAAACAGTCTACGCTTTGATCGTTCCTTGGAAGACCATTAGTAGTTTCCGATGCACATCAGGTGGCATTCTGTAACCTGTGGACTATCAGAGTGTTGATGAAACACAGAAATTGCATCGGGATTGAATACAACAGTCACCATGCGCACTTTCCTCCACGGGAGTAATGTCTCAAACAGTCTACGCTTTGATCGTTCCCTGGAAGACCAGTAGTAGTGTCCGATGCACATCTGGTGGCATTCTGTGACCTGTGGACTATCAGAGTGTTGATGAAACACAGAAATTGCATCGGGATTGAATACAACAATCACCATGCGCTCTTTCCTCCACACGAGTAATGTCTCAAACAGTCTACGCTTTGATCGTTACCTGGAAGCCCAGTAGTAGTTTCCGATGCACGCCTGGTGGCATTCTGTAATCTGTGGACTATCGGAGTGTTGATGAAACACAGAATTTGCATCGTGATTGAATATAACAGTCACCACGTGCATTTTCGTCCATGGGAGTAATGTCTCAAACAGTCTACTATTTGATCGTTCCCAGGAAAACCAGTAGTAGTTTCCAATGCACATCTGGAGGCATTCTGTAATCTGTGGACTGTCAGAGTGTTGATGAAACACACAAAATGCCTCGGGATTGAATACAACAGTCACCATGCGCACTTTCCTCCATGGGAGTAAGGTCTCAAACAGTCCACGCTTTGATCGTTGCCTGGAAGACCAGTAGTAGTTTCCGATGCACATCTGGAGGCATTCTGTAATCTGTGGACTATCAGAGTGTTGATGAAAGACAGAAATTGCAACGGGTTTTAATACAACAGTCACCATCCGCACTTTCCTCCATGGGAGTAATGTCTGAAACAGTCTACGCTTTGATCGTTCCCTGGAAGACCAGTATTAATTTCCGATGCACATCTGGTGGCATTCTGTAATCTGTGGTCTATCAGAGTGTTGATGAAACACAGAAATTGCATCGGGATTCAATACAACAGTCACCATGTGCACATTCCTCCATGGGAGTAATGTCTCAAACAGTCTACACTTTGATCGTTCCCAGGAAGACCAGTAGTAGTTTCCGATGCACATCTAGAGACATTCTGTAATCTGTGGACTATCAGAGTGTTGAAGAAACACAGAAAATGCATCGGGATTGAATACAACGGACACCAAGCGCAGTTCCCTCCATGGGAGTAATGTCTCAAACAGTCTACGTTTTGATCGTTCCCTGGAAGACCAGTAGTAGTTTCCGATGCACATCTGGAGGCACTCTGTAATCTATGGACTATCAGACAGTTGATGAAACACAGAAAGTGCATCGGGATTGAATACAACAGTCACCATGCGCACTTTCCTCCATGCGAAATATGTCTCAAACAGTCTACGCAATGATCGTTCCCTGGAAGACCACTGGTAGTTTCCGATGCACATCTTTAGGCATTCTGTACTCTGTGGACTATCAGAGTGTTGATAAAACACAGAAATTGCATCGGGATTGAATAAAACAGTCACCATGCGCACTTTCCTCCATGGAAGTAATGTCTCAAACAGTCTACGCTTTGATCGTTCCCTGGAAGACCAGTAGTAGTTTCCGATTCACATCTGGAGGCTTTCTGTAATCTGTGGACTATCAGACTGTTCATAAAACACAGAAATTGCTTCGAGACTGAATACAACAGTCACCATGCGCACTTTCCTCCATGGGAGTAATATCTCAAACAGTCTACGCTTTGATCGTTCACTGGAAGACCAGTAGTAGTTTCCGATGCACATCTGGTGGCTTTCTGTAATCTGTTGACATTCAGAGTGTTGATGAAACACAGAAAGTGCTTCGGGATTGAATACAACAGTCACCATACGCACCTGACTCCATGGGAGTAATGTCACAGAGAGTTTACGATTTGATCGTTCCCTGGAAGACCAGTAGTAGTTTCCGATGCACATCTTGAGGCATTCTGTAATCTGTGGACCATCAACGTGTCGATGAAACACAGAAATTGCCTCGGGTGTGAATACAACAGCCATCATTCGCAATTTCCTCCATGGGAGTAATGTCTAAAATAGTCTACGCTTTGATCGTTTCCTGGAAGACCATCAGTAACTTCCGATGCACATCTGGTAGCATTCTGTAATCTGTGTACTATCAGAGTGTTGATGAAACACAGAAATTGCATCGGGATTAAATACAACAGTCGCCATGCACACTTTCCTCCACGGGAGTAATGTCTCAAACAGTCTACGCTTTGATCGTTCCCTGGAAGACCAGTAGTAGTTACCGATGCTCGTCTGGTTGCATTCTGTAATCTGTGGACTATCAGAGTGTTGATGAAACACAGAAATTGCGTCGGGATTGAATACAACAGTCACGACGCGCATTTTAGTCCATGGGCGTAATGTCTCAAACAGTCGACGGTTTGATCGTTCCCTGGAAGACCAGTAGTAGTTTCCGATGCACATCTGGAGGCATTCTGTAATCTGTGGACTATCAGAGTGTTGATGTAACACAGAAAATGCATCGGGATTGAATACAACAGTCACCATGCGCACTTTCCTCCATGGGAGTAATGTCTCAAACAGTCTACGTTTTGATCGTTCCCTGGAAGACCAGTAGTAGTTTCCGATGCACATCTGCAGGCACTCTGTAATTTGTGGACTATCGGACTGTTGATGAAACACAAAAATTGCATCGGGATTGAATACAACAGTCACCATGCGCACTTTCCTAGAGGCGAGTAATGTCTCAAACAGTCTACGTTTTGATCGTTCCATGGAAGACCAGTAGTAGTTTCCGATGCACATCTGGAGGCATTCTGTAATCTGTGGACATTCAAAGTGTTGATGAAACACAGAAACTGCCTCGGGATTGAATACAACAGTCACCATGCGCACTTTCCTCCATGTTAGTAATGTCTCAAACAGTCTACTCTTTGACCGTTCCCAGGAAGACCAGTAGTAGTTTCCGATGCACATCTGGTGGCATTCTGCAATCTGTGGACTATCAGAGTGTTGATGAAATACCAAAATGCATCGGGATTGAATACAACAGTCACCACGCGAACTTTCCTCCATGGGAGAAATGCCTCAAACAGTCGACGGTTTGATCGTTCCCTGGAAGACCAGTAGTAGTTTCCGATGCACATTTGGAGGCACTCTGAAATCTGTGGGCTATCAGACTGTTGATAAAACAGAGAAAGTGCATCGGGATTGAATACAACAGTCACCATGCGCAATTTCCTCCATGCGATTAATGTCTCAAACAGTCTACGCTTTGATCGTTCCCTGGAAGACCGCTGGTAGTTTCCGATGCACATCTGGAGGCGTTCTATAATCTGTGGACTATCAGAGTGTTGATGAAGCACAGAAATTGCATCGGGATTGGATAAAACAGTCACCATGCGCACTTTCCTCCATGGGAGTAGTGTCTCAAACAGTCAACGTTTGATCGTTCCCTGGAAGACCAGTAGTAGTTTCCGATTCACATTTGGAGGCATTCTGTAATCTGTGGACTATCAGAGTGTTGATGAAACACAGAAATTGCATCGGGATTGAATACAAGAGTCACCATGCGCACTTTCCTCCACGGGAGTAATGTCTCAATCAGTCTACGCTTTGATCGTTCTCTGGAAGACCAGTAGTAGTTTCCGATGCACATCTGGTGGCATTCTGTAATCTGTGGACTATCAGAGTGTTGATGAAACACAGAAATTGCATCGTAATTGAATACCACAGTCAGCATGCGCACTTTCCTCCACGGGAGTATTGTCTCAACTAGCCTACTCTTTGATCGTTCCCTGGAGCAGCAATAGTAGTTTCCGATGCACATCTGGTGGCATTCTGTAATCTGTGGACAATCAGAGTGTTGATGAAACAGAGAAATTGCATCGGGATTGAATACAACAGTCACCATTCGCACTCTGCTCCATGGGAGTAATCTCTGAAACAGTCTACGCTATGATCGTTCCCTGGAAGACCAGTAGTAGTTTCCGATGCACATCTGGTGGCATTCTGTAATCTGTGGACTATCAGAGTGCTGATGAAACACAGAAAATGCATCGGGATTGAATACAACAGTCACCATGCGCAATTTCCTGCACGGGAGTAATGTCTCAAACAGTCTACTCTTTGATCGTTCACTCGAAGACCATAGTAGTTTACGATGCACATCTGGAGGCTTTCTGTAATCTGTGGACTATCAGACTGTTCATAAAACACAGAAATTGCTTCGAGACTGAATACAACAGTCACCATGCGCACTTTCCTCCATGGGAGTAATATCTCAAACAGTCTACGCTTTGATCGTTCACTGGAAGACCAGTAGTAGTTTCCGATGCACATCTGGTGGCTTTCTGTAATCTGTTGACATTCAGAGTGTTGATGAAACACAGAAAGTGCTTCGGGATTGAATACAACAGTCACCATACGCACCTGACTCCATGGGAGTAATGTCACAGAGAGTTTACGATTTGATCGTTCCCTGGAAGACCAGTAGTAGTTTCCGATGCACATCTTGAGGCATTCTGTAATCTGTGGACCATCAACGTGTTGATGAAACACAGAAATTGCCTCGGGTGTGAATACAACAGCCATCATTCGCAATTTCCTCCATGGGAGTAATGTCTAAAATAGTCTACGCTTTGATCGTTTCCTGGAAGACCATCAGTAACTTCCGATGCACATCTGGTAGCATTCTGTAATCTGTGTACTATCAGAGTGTTGATGAAACACAGAAATTGCATCGGGATTAAATACAACAGTCGCCATGCACACTTTCCTCCACGGGAGTAATGTCTCAAACAGTCTACGCTTTGATCGTTCCCTGGAAGACCAGTAGTAGTTACCGATGCTCGTCTGGTTGCATTCTGTAATCTGTGGACTATCAGAGTGTTGATGAAACACAGAAATTGCGTCGGGATTGAATACAACAGTCACGACGCGCATTTTAGTCCATGGGCGTAATGTCTCAAACAGTCGACGGTTTGATCGTTCCCTGGAAGACCAGTAGTAGTTTCCGATGCACATCTGGAGGCATTCTGTAATCTGTGGACTATCAGAGTGTTGATGTAACACAGAAAATGCATCGGGATTGAATACAACAGTCACCATGCGCACTTTCCTCCATGGGAGTAATGTCTCAAACAGTCTACGTTTTGATCGTTCCCTGGAAGACCAGTAGTAGTTTCCGATGCACATCTGCAGGCACTCTGTAATTTTTGGACTATCAGACTGTTAATGAAACACAAAAATTGCATCGGGATTGAATACAACAGTCACCATGCGCACTTTCCTAGAGGCGAGTAATGTCTCAAACAGTCTACGTTTTGATCGTTCCATGGAAGACCAGTAGTAGTTTCCGATGCACATCTGGAGGCATTCTGTAATCTGTGGACATTCAAAGTGTTGATGAAACACAGAAACTGCCTCGGGATTGAATACAACAGTCACCATGCGCACTTTCCTCCATGTTAGTAATGTCTCAAACAGTCTACTCTTTGACCCTTCCCAGGAAGACCAGTAGTAGTTTCCGATGCACATCTGGTGGCATTCTGCAATCTGTGGACTATCAGAGTGTTGATGAAATACCAAAATGCATCGGGATTGAATACAACAGTCACCACGCGCACTTTCCTCCATGGGAGAAATGCCTCAAACAGTCGACGGTTTGATCGTTCCCTCTAAGACCAGTAGTAGTTTCCGATGCACATTTGGAGGCACTCTGAAATCTGTGGGCTATCAGACTGTTGATAAAACAGAGAAAGTGCATCGGGATTGAATACAACAGTCACCATGCGCAATTTCCTCCATGCGATTAATGTCTCAAACAGTCTACGCTTTGATCGTTCCCTGGAAGACCGCTGGTAGTTTCCGATGCACATCTGGAGGCGTTCTATAATCTGTGGACTATCAGAGTGTTGATGAAGCACAGAAATTGCATCGGGATTGGATAAAACAGTCACCATGCGCACTTTCCTCCATGGGAGTAGTGTCTCAAACAGTCAACGTTTGATCGTTCCCTGGAAGACCAGTAGTAGTTTCCGATTCACATTTGGAGGCATTCTGTAATCTGTGGACTATCAGAGTGTTGATGAAACACAGAAATTGCATCGGGATTGAATACAAGAGTCACCATGCGCACTTTCCTCCACGGGAGTAATGTCTCAATCAGTCTACGCTTTGATCGTTCTCTGGAAGACCAGTAGTAGTTTCCGATGCACATCTGGTGGCATTCTGTAATCTGTGGACTATCAGAGTGTTGATGAAACACAGAAATTGCATCGTAATTGAATACCACAGTCAGCATGCGCACTTTCCTCCACGGGAGTAATGTCTCAACCAGCCTACTCTTTGATCGTTCCCTGGAACAGCAATAGTAGTTTCCGATGCACATCTGGTGGCATTCTGTAATCTGTGGACAATCAGAGTGTTGATGAAACAGAGAAATTGCATCGGGATTGAATACAACAGTCACCATTCGCACTCTGCTCCATGGGAGTAATCTCTGAAACAGTCTACGCTATGATCGTTCCCTGGAAGACCAGTAGTAGTTTCCGATGCACATCTGGTGGCATTCTGTAATCTGTGGACTATCAGAGTGCTGATGAAACACAGAAAATGCATCGGGATTGAATACAACAGTCACCATGCGCAATTTCCTGCACGGGAGTAATGTCTCAAACAGTCTACTCTTTGATCGTTCACTCGAAGACCATAGTAGTTTACGATGCACATCTGGAGGCTTTCTGTAATCTGTGGACTATCAGACTGTTCATGAAACACAGAAATTGCATCGAGATTGACTACAACAGTCACCATGCGCACTTTCCTCCATGGGAGTAATGTCTCAAACAGTCTACGCTTTGATCGTTCCCTGGAAGACCAGTAGTAGTTTCCGATGCACATCTGGTGGCATTCTGTAATCTGTTGACATTCAGACTGTTGATGAAACACAGAAAGTTAATCGGTATTGAATACAACAGTCACCATACGCACCTGCCTCCATGGGAGTAATGCCACAAAGAGTTTACGCTTTGATCGTTCCCTGGAAGACCAGTAGTAGCTTCCGATGCACATCTTGAGGCATTCTGTAATCTGTGGACCATCAACGTGTTGATGAAACACAGAAATTGCCTTGGGTGTGAATACAACAGCCACCTTTCGCACTTTCCTCCATGGGAGTAATGTCTGAAATTGTCTACGCTTTGATCGTTTCCTAGAAGACCAGTAGTAACTTCCGATGCACATCTGGTAGCATTCTGTAATCTGTGTACTATCAGAGTGTTGATGAAACACAGAAATTGCATCGGGATTGAATACGACAGTCGGCATGCACACTTTCCTCCACGGGAGTAATGTCTCAGACAGTCTACGCTTTGATCGTTCCCTGGAAGAACAGTAGTAGTTACCGATGCTCGTCTGATGGCATTCTGTAATCTGTGGACTATCAGAGTGTTGATGAAACACAGAAATTGCATCGGGATTGAATACAACAGTCACCATGTGCACTTTCCTCCATGGGAGTAATGTCTTAATCAGTCTACTCTTTGATCGTTCCCAGGAAGACCAGTAGTAGTTTCCGATGCACATCTGGACGCATTCTGTAATCTGTGGACTATCAGAGTGTTGATGAAACACAAAAATTACATCGGGATTCAATACAATAGTCACCATGCGCACCTTCCTCCAGGCGAGTAATGTCTCAAACAGTCTACGCTTTGATAGCTCCCTGGGAGACCAGTAGTAGTTTCCGATGTACATCTGGAGGCATTCTCTAATCTGTGGAATATCAGAGTGTTGATGAAACACAGAAATTGCATCGGGATTGAATACAACAGTCACCATGCGCACTTTCCTCCATGGGGGTAATGTCTCAAACAGTCTACGCTTTGATCGTTCCCTGGCAGACCAGTAGTAGTTTCCTATGCACATCTGGAGGCTTTCTGTAATCTGTGGACTATCAGACTGTTCGTGGAACCCAGAAATAGCATCGAGATTGAATATATCAGTCACCATGCGCACTTTCCTCCATGGGAGTACTGTCTGAAACAGTCTACGATTTGATCGTTCCCTGGAAGACCAGTGGTAGTGTCCGATGCACATCTGGTGGCATTGTGTAATCTGTTGACATCCAGAGTGTTGATGAAACACAGAAATTGCATCGGGATTGAATACAACAGTCACCATGTGCACCTTCCTCCGTGGGAGTAATGTCACAAAGAGTTTACGCTTTGATCGTTCCCTGGAAGACCAGTAGTAGTTTCCTGTGCACATCTGGAGGCATTCTGTAATCTGTGGACCTTCAAAGTTTTGATGAAACACAGAAATTCTCTCGGGATTGAATACGACAGTCACCATGCGCACTTTCCTCCATGTTAGTAATGTCTCAAACAGTCTACTCTTTGATCGTTCCCAGGAAGACCAGTAGTGGTTTCCAATGCACATCTGGAGGCATTCTGCAATCTGTGGACTATCAGAGTGTTGATGAAATACCAAAATGCATCGGGATTGAATACAACAGTCACCACGCGAACTTTCCTCCATGGGAGTATTGTCTCTAAGAGTCTACGCTTTGATCGTTCCCTGGAAGACCAGTAGTAGTTTCCGATGCACATCTGGAGGCACTCTGTAATCTGTGGACTATCAGAGTGTTGATGAAACACTGAAATTGCATCGGGATTGAATACAACAGTCACGACGCGCACTTTCCTCCATGGGAGTAATGTCTCAACAGTCGACGGTTTGATCGTTCCCTGGAAGACCAGTTGTAGTTTCCGATGCACATTTGGAGGCACTCTGATGTCTGTGGACTATCAGAATGTTGATGAAACACAGAAATTGCACCGTAGTTGAATACAACAGTCACCATGCGCACTTTCCTCCACGGGAGTAATGTCTCAACCAGTCTACTCTTTGATCGTTCCCTGGAAGACCAATACTAGTTTCAGATGCACATCTGGTGGCATTCTGTAATGTGTGGACTATGAGAGCGTTGATGAAACACAGAAATTGCATCGGTATTGAATACAACAGTCACAATCCGCACTCTGCTAAATGGGAGTAATGTCTGAAAGAGTCTCCGCTTTGATCGTTCCCTGGAAGACCAGTAGTAGTTCCTGATGCACATCTGGTGGCATTCTGTAATCTGTGGACTATCAGAGTGCTGATGAAACTTAGAAAATGCATCGGGATTGAATTCAACAGTCACCATGCGCATATTCCTCCACCGTAGTAATGTCTCAAACAGTCTACTCTTTGATCGTTCCCTCGAAGACCAGTAGTAGTTTCCGATGCACATCTGGAGGCTTTCTGTAATCTGTGGACCATCAGAGTGTTGATGAATCACAGAAATTGCATCGGGATTGAATACAACAGTCACCATGCGCAATTTCCTCCATGTGAGTAATGTCTCAAACAGTCTACGCTTTGATCGTTCCCTGGAAGACCAGTAGTAGTTTCCGATGCACATCTGGAGGCATTCTGTAATCTGTGGACTATCAGACTGTTGATGAAACACAGAAATTGCAGCAGGATTGAATACAACAGTCACCATGCGCACTTTCCTCCATGGGAATAATGTCTCAAAGAGTCTACGCTTTGATCGTTCCCTGGAAGACCAGTAGTAGTTTCCTATTCACATCTGGAGGCATTCTGTAATCTGTGGACTATCAGACTGTTGATGAAACACAGAAAGTGCATCGGGATTGAATACAACAGACACCATACGAACCTGCCTCCATGGGAGTAATGTCACAAAGAGTTTACGCTTTGATCGTTCCCTGGAAGACCAGTAGTAGTTTCCGATGCACATCTTGAGGCATTCTGTAATCTGTGGACCATCAACGTTTTGATGAAACACAGAAATTGCCTCTGGTTTGAATACAACAGTCACCATGTGCACTTTCCTCCATGTGAGTAATGTCTGAATCAGTCTACTCTTTGATCGTTCCCAGGAAGACCAGTAGTAGTTTCCGATGCACGTCTGGAGGCATTCTGTAATCTATTTACTATCAGACTGTTGATGAAACACAGAAATTGCATCGGCATTGAATACAACAGTCACCATGCGCACTTTCCTCCAGGCGAGTAATGTCTCAAACAGTCTACGCTTTGATCGTTCTCTGGAAGACCAGTAGTAGTTTCCGATGCACATCTGGAGGCATTCTCTAATCTTCGGACTATCTGAGTGTTGATGAAACACAGAAATTGCTTAGGGATTGAATACAACAGTCACCATGCACACTTATCCTCCATGGGAATAATGTCTCAAAGAGTCAACGCTGTGAACGTTCCCTGGAAGACCAGTAGTAGTTTCCGATACACATCTGGAGGCATTCTGTAATCTGTGGACTATCAGAATGATGATGAAACACAGAAATTGAATCGGGATTCCATACAACAGTCACCATGCGAACTATCCTCCATGGGAGTAATGTCTCAAACTGTCTACGAATTGATCGATCCCTGGAAGACTAGTAGTAGTTTCCGATGCACATCTGGAGGCATTCTGTAATCTGCGGACTATCAGAGTGTTGATGAAACACAGAAATTGCATCGGGATTGAATACAACAGTCACCATCCACACCTTCCTCCACGGGAGCAATGTCTGAAACAGGCTACGCTTTGATCGTTCCCTGGAAGACCAGTAGTAGTTTAAGATGCACATCTGGTGGCAATCTGTAACCTGTGGACTATCAGAGTGTTGATGAAACACAGAAATTGCATCGGGATTGAATACAACAGTCACCATGCGAACTTTCCTCCACGGGAGTAATGTCTCAAACAGCCTACGATTTGATCGTTCCCTGGAAGACCAGTAGTAGTGTCCGATGCACATCTGGTTGCATTCTGTAACCTGTGGACTATCAGAGTGTTGATGAAACACAGAATTTGCATCGGGATTGAATACAACAGTCACCACGTGCATTTTCGTCCATGGGAGTAATGTCTCAAACAGTCTACTATTTGATCGTTCCCAGGAAAACCAGTAGTAGTTTCCAATGCACATCTGGAGGCATTCTGTCATCTGTGGACTATCAGAGTGTTGATGAAACACACAAAATGCCTCGGGATTGAATACAACAGTCACCATGCGCACTTTCCTCCATGGGAGTAAGGTCTCAAATAGTCTACGCTTTGATCGTTGCCTGGAAGACCAGTAGTAGTTTCCGATGCACATCTGGAGGCATTCTGTAATCTGTGGACTATAAGAGTGTTGATGAAACACAAAAATTGCATCGGGATTGAATACAACAGTCACCGTGTGCACTTTCCTCCACGGGAGTAATTCTCAAACAGTCTACGATTTGATCGTTCCCTGGTAGACCAGTAGTAGTTTCCGATGCACATCTGGTGGCATTCTGTAATCTGTGGACTATCAGAGTGTTGATGAAACACAGATATTGCATCGGGATTGAATACAACAGTCACCATGCGCACTTACCTCCACGGGAGGTATGTCTCAAACAGTCTACGCTTTGATCGTTCCCTGGAAAACCAGTAATAGTTACCAATGCACGTCTGGAGGCATTCTGTAATCTGTGGACTATCAGATTGTTGATGAAACACAGAAATTGCATCGGGATTCAATACAACAGTCACCATGTGCACTTTCCTCCATGGGAGTAATGTCTCAAACAGTCTACCCTTTGATCGTTCACTATAAGACCAGTAGTAGTTTCCGATGCACATCTGGTGGCATTCTGTAATCTGTTGACATTCAGAGTGTTGATGAAACATAGAAAGTGCTTCGGGATTGAATACAACAGTCACCATACGCACCTGACTCCATGGGAGTAATGTCACAGAGAGTTTACGATTTGATCGTTCCCTGGAAGACCAGTAGTAGTTTCCGATGCACATCTTGAGGCATTCTGTAATCTGTGGACCATCAACGTGTTGATGAAACACAGAAATTGCCTCGGGTTTGAATACAACAGCCACCATTCGCAATTTCCTCCATGGGAGTAATGTCTAAAATAGGCTACGCTTTGATCGTTTCCTGGAAGACCATTAGTAACTTCCGATGCACATCTGGTAGCATTCTGTCATCTGTGTACTATCAGAGTGTTGATGAAACACAGAAATTGCATCGGGATTGAATACAACAATCACCATGTGCACTTTCCTCCATGGGAGTTATGTCTTAAACAGTCTACTCTTTCATCGTTCCCAGGAAGACCAGTAGTAGTTCCGATGCACATCTGGAGGCATTCTGTAACCTGTGGACTATCAGAGTGTTGATGTAACACAGAAAATGCATCGGGATTGAATACAACAGTCACCATGCGCACTTTCCTCCATGGGGTAATGTCTCAAACAGTCTACGTTTTGATCGTTCCCTGGAAGACCAGTAGTAGTTTCCGATGCACATCTGCAGGCACTCTGTAATCTGTGGACTATCAGACTGTTGATGAAACACAAAAATTGCATCGGGATTGAATACAACAGTCACCATGCGCACTTTCCTATAGGCGAGTAATGTCTCAAACAGTCTACGCTTTGATCGTTCCATGGAAGACCAGTAGTAGTTTTCGATGCACATCTGGAGGCATTCTGTAATCTGTGGACTATCAGAGTCTTGATGAAATACAGAATTTTAATCGGGATTGAATAAAACAGTCACCATGCGCACTTTCCTTCATGGGAGTAATGTCTCAAACAGTCTACGTTTTGATCGTTCCCTGGAAGACCACTGGTAGTTTCCGATGCACATCTTTAGGCATTCTGTACTCTGTGGACTATCAGAGTGTTGATAAAACACAGAAATTGCATCGGGATTGAATAAAACAGTCACCATGCGCACTTTCCTCCATGGAAGTAATGTCTCAAACAGTCTACGCTTTGATCGTTCCCTGGAAGACCAGTAGTAGTTTCCGATTCACATCTGGAGGCTTTCTGTAATCTGTGGACTATCAGACTGTTCATAAAACACAGAAATTGCTTCGAGACTGAATACAACAGTCACCATGCGCACTTTCCTCCATGGGAGTAATATCTCAAACAGTCTACGCTTTGATCGTTCACTGGAAGACCAGTAGTAGTTTCCGATGCACATCTGGTGGCTTTCTGTAATCTGTTGACATTCAGAGTGTTGATGAAACACAGAAAGTGCTTCGGGATTGAATACAACAGTCACCATACGCACCTGACTCCATGGGAGTAATGTCACAGAGAGTTTACGATTTGATCGTTCCCTGGAAGACCAGTAGTAGTTTCCGATGCACATCTTGAGGCATTCTGTAATCTGTGGACCATCAACGTGTCGATGAAACACAGAAATTGCCTCGGGTGTGAATACAACAGCCATCATTCGCAATTTCCTCCATGGGAGTAATGTCTAAAATAGTCTACGCTTTGATCGTTTCCTGGAAGACCATCAGTAACTTCCGATGCACATCTGGTAGCATTCTGTAATCTGTGTACTATCAGAGTGTTGATGAAACACAGAAATTGCATCGGGATTAAATACAACAGTCGCCATGCACACTTTCCTCCACGGGAGTAATGTCTCAAACAGTCTACGCTTTGATCGTTCCCTGGAAGACCAGTAGTAGTTACCGATGCTCGTCTGGTTGCATTCTGTAATCTGTGGACTATCAGAGTGTTGATGAAACACAGAAATTGCGTCGGGATTGAATACAACAGTCACGACGCGCATTTTAGTCCATGGGCGTAATGTCTCAAACAGTCGACGGTTAGATCGTTCCCTGGAAGACCAGTAGTAGTTTCCGATGCACATCTGGAGGCATTCTGTAATCTGTGGACTATCAGAGTGTTGATGTAACACAGAAAATGCATCGGGATTGAATACAACAGTCACCATGCGCACTTTCCTCCATGGGAGTAATGTCTCAAACAGTCTACGTTTTGATCGTTCCCTGGAAGACCAGTAGTAGTTTCCGATGCACATCTGCAGGCACTCTGTAATTTGTGGACTATCAGACTGTTGATGAAACACAAAAATTGCATCGGGATTGAATACAACAGTCACCATGCGCACTTTCCTAGAGGCGAGTAATGTCTCAAACAGTCTACGTTTTGATCGTTCCATGGAAGACCAGTAGTAGTTTCCGATGCACATCTGGAGGCATTCTGTAATCTGTGGACATTCAAAGTGTTGATGAAACACAGAAACTGCCTCGGGATTGAATACAACAGTCACCATGCGCACTTTCCTCCATGTTAGTAATGTCTCAAACAGTCTACTCTTTGACCGTTCCCAGGAAGACCAGTAGTAGTTTCCGATGCACATCTGGTGGCATTCTGCAATCTGTGGACTATCAGAGTGTTGATGAAATACCAAAATGCATCGGGATTGAATACAACAGTCACCACGCGAACTTTCCTCCATGGGAGAAATGCCTCAAACAGTCGACGGTTTGATCGTTCCCTGGAAGACCAGTAGTAGTTTCCGATGCACATTTGGAGGCACTCTGAAATCTGTGGGCTATCAGACTGTTGATAAAACAGAGAAAGTGCATCGGGATTGAATACAACAGTCACCATGCGCAATTTCCTCCATGCGATTAATGTCTCAAACAGTCTACGCTTTGATCGTTCCCTGGAAGACCGCTGGTAGTTTCCGATGCACATCTGGAGGCGTTCTATAATCTGTGGACTATCAGAGTGTTGATGAAGCACAGAAATTGCATCGGGATTGGATAAAACAGTCACCATGCGCACTTTCCTCCATGGGAGTAGTGTCTCAAACAGTCAACGTTTGATCGTTCCCTGGAAGACCAGTAGTAGTTTCCGATTCACATTTGGAGGCATTCTGTAATCTGTGGACTATCAGAGTGTTGATGAAACACAGAAATTGCATCGTAATTGAATACCACAGTCAGCATGCGCACTTTCCTCCACGGGAGTATTGTCTCAACTAGCCTACTCTTTGATCGTTCCCTGGAACAGCAATAGTAGTTTCCGATGCACATCTGGTGGCATTCTGTAATCTGTGGACAATCAGAGTGTTGATGAAACAGAGAAATTGCATCGGGATTGAATACAACAGTCACCATTCGCACTCTGCTCCATGGGAGTAATCTCTGAAACAGTCTACGCTATGATCGTTCCCTGGAAGACCAGTAGTAGTTTCCGATGCACATCTGGTGGCATTCTGTAATCTGTGGACTATCAGAGTGCTGATGAAACACAGAAAATGCATCGGGATTGAATACAACAGTCACCATGCGCAATTTCCGGCACGGGAGTAATGTCTCAAACAGTCTACTCTTTGATCGTTCACTCGAAGACCATAGTAGTTTACGATGCACATCTGGAGGCTTTCTGTAATCTGTGGACTATCAGACTGTTCATAAAACACAGAAATTGCTTCGAGACTGAATACAACAGTCACCATGCGCACTTTCCTCCATGGGAGTAATATCTCAAACAGTCTACGCTTTGATCGTTCACTGGAAGACCAGTAGTAGTTTCCGATGCACATCTGGTGGCTTTCTGTAATCTGTTGACATTCAGAGTGTTGATGAAACACAGAAAGTGCTTCGGGATTGAATACAACAGTCACCATACGCACCTGACTCCATGGGAGTAATGTCACAGAGAGTTTACGATTTGATCGTTCCCTGGAAGACCAGTAGTAGTTTCCGATGCACATCTTGAGGCATTCTGTAATCTGTGGACCATCAACGTGTTGATGAAACACAGAAATTGCCTCGGGTGTGAATACAACAGCCATCATTCGCAATTTCCTCCATGGGAGTAATGTCTAAAATAGTCTACGCTTTGATCGTTTCCTGGAAGACCATCAGTAACTTCCGATGCACATCTGGTAGCATTCTGTAATCTGTGTACTATCAGAGTGTTGATGAAACACAGAAATTGCATCGGGATTAAATACAACAGTCGCCATGCACACTTTCCTCCACGGGAGTAATGTCTCAAACAGTCTACGCTTTGATCGTTCCCTGGAAGACCAGTAGTAGTTACCGATGCTCGTCTGGTTGCATTCTGTAATCTGTGGACTATCAGAGTGTTGATGAAACACAGAAATTGCGTCGGGATTGAATACAACAGTCACGACGCGCATTTTAGTCCATGGGCGTAATGTCTCAAACAGTCGACGGTTTGATCGTTCCCTGGAAGACCAGTAGTAGTTTCCGATGCACATCTGGAGGCATTCTGTAATCTGTGGACTATCAGAGTGTTGATGTAACACAGAAAATGCATCGGGATTGAATACAACAGTCACCATGCGCACTTTCCTCCATGGGAGTAATGTCTCAAACAGTCTACGTTTTGATCGTTCCCTGGAAGACCAGTAGTAGTTTCCGATGCACATCTGCAGGCACTCAGTAATTTGTGGACTATCAGACTGTTGATGAAACACAAAAATTGCATCGGGATTGAATACAACAGTCACCATGCGCACTTTCCTAGAGGCGAGTAATGTCTCAAACAGTCTACGTTTTGATCGTTCCATGGAAGACCAGTAGTAGTTTCCGATGCACATCTGGAGGCATTCTGTAATCTGTGGACATTCAAAGTGTTGATGAAACACAGAAACTGCCTCGGGATTGAATACAACAGTCACCATGCGCACTTTCCTCCATGTTAGTAATGTCTCAAACAGTCTACTCTTTGACCCTTCCCAGGAAGACCAGTAGTAGTTTCCGATGCACATCTGGTGGCATTCTGCAATCTGTGGACTATCAGAGTGTTGATGAAATACCAAAATGCATCGGGATTGAATACAACAGTCACCACGCGCACTTTCCTCCATGGGAGAAATGCCTCAAACAGTCGACGGTTTGATCGTTCCCTCTAAGACCAGTAGTAGTTTCCGATGCACATTTGGAGGCACTCTGAAATCTGTGGGCTATCAGACTGTTGATAAAACAGAGAAAGTGCATCGGGATTGAATACAACAGTCACCATGCGCAATTTCCTCCATGCGATTAATGTCTCAAACTGTCTACGCTTTGATCGTTCCCTGGAAGACCGCTGGTAGTTTCCGATGCACATCTGGAGGCGTTCTATAATCTGTGGACTATCAGAGTGTTGATGAAGCACAGAAATTGCATCGGGATTGGATAAAACAGTCACCATGCGCACTTTCCTCCATGGGAGTAGTGTCTCAAACAGTCAACGTTTGATCGTTCCCTGGAAGACCAGTAGTAGTTTCCGATTCACATTTGGAGGCATTCTGTAATCTGTGGACTATCAGAGTGTTGATGAAACACAGAAATTGCATCGGGATTGAATACAAGAGTCACCATGCGCACTTTCCTCCACGGGAGTAATGTCTCAATCAGTCTACGCTTTGATCGTTCTCTGGAAGACCAGTAGTAGTTTCCGATGCACATCTGGTGGCATTCTGTAATCTGTGGACTATCAGAGTGTTGATGAAACACAGAAATTGCATCGTAATTGAATACCACAGTCAGCATGCGCACTTTCCTCCACGGGAGTAATGTCTCAACCAGCCTACTCTTTGATCGTTCCCTGGAACAGCAATAGTAGTTTCCGATGCACATCTGGTGGCATTCTGTAATCTGTGGACAATCAGAGTGTTGATGAAACAGAGAAATTGCATCGGGATTGAATACAACAGTCACCATTCGCACTCTGCTCCATGGGAGTAATCTCTGAAACAGTCTACGCTATGATCGTTCCCTGGAAGACCAGTAGTAGTTTCCGATGCACATCTGGTGGCATTCTGTAATCTGTGGACTATCAGAGTGCTGATGAAACACAGAAAATGCATCGGGATTGAATACAACAGTCACCATGCGCAATTTCCTGCACGGGAGTAATGTCTCAAACAGTCTACTCTTTGATCGTTCACTCGAAGACCATAGTAGTTTACGATGCACATCTGGAGGCTTTCTGTAATCTGTGGACTATCAGACT
This sequence comes from Schistocerca gregaria, assembly GCF_023897955.1. Lineage (NCBI taxonomy): Eukaryota > Metazoa > Arthropoda > Insecta > Orthoptera > Acrididae > Schistocerca > Schistocerca gregaria. The sequence goes on along the minus strand of NC_064929.1, from coordinate 27,373,713 downwards.
GTTCATGAAACACAGAAATTGCATCGAGATTGACTACAACAGTCACCATGCGCACTTTCCTCCATGGGAGTAATGTCTCAAACAGTCTACGCTTTGATCGTTCCCTGGAAGACCAGTAGTAGTTTCCGATGCACATCTGGTGGCATTCTGTAATCTGTTGACATTCAGACTGTTGATGAAACACAGAAAGTTAATCGGTATTGAATACAACAGTCACCATACGCACCTGCCTCCATGGGAGTAATGCCACAAAGAGTTTACGCTTTGATCGTTCCCTGGAAGACCAGTAGTAGCTTCCGATGCACATCTTGAGGCATTCTGTAATCTGTGGACCATCAACGTGTTGATGAAACACAGAAATTGCCTTGGGTGTGAATACAACAGCCACCTTTCGCACTTTCCTCCATGGGAGTAATGTCTGAAATTGTCTACGCTTTGATCGTTTCCTAGAAGACCAGTAGTAACTTCCGATGCACATCTGGTAGCATTCTGTAATCTGTGTACTATCAGAGTGTTGATGAAACACAGAAATTGCATCGGGATTGAATACGACAGTCGGCATGCACACTTTCCTCCACGGGAGTAATGTCTCAGACAGTCTACGCTTTGATCGTTCCCTGGAAGAACAGTAGTAGTTACCGATGCTCGTCTGATGGCATTCTGTAATCTGTGGACTATCAGAGTGTTGATGAAACACAGAAATTGCATCGGGATTGAATACAACAGTCACCATGTGCACTTTCCTCCATGGGAGTAATGTCTTAATCAGTCTACTCTTTGATCGTTCCCAGGAAGACCAGTAGTAGTTTCCGATGCACATCTGGACGCATTCTGTAATCTGTGGACTATCAGAGTGTTGATGAAACACAAAAATTGCATCGGGATTCAATACAATAGTCACCATGCGCACCTTCCTCCAGGCGAGTAATGTCTCAAACAGTCTACGCTTTGATAGCTCCCTGGGAGACCAGTAGTAGTTTCCGATGTACATCTGGAGGCATTCTCTAATCTGTGGAATATCAGAGTGTTGATGAAACACAGAAATTGCATCGGGATTGAATACAACAGTCACCATGCGCACTTTCCTCCATGGGGGTAATGTCTCAAACAGTCTACGCTTTGATCGTTCCCTGGCAGACCAGTAGTAGTTTCCTATGCACATCTGGAGGCTTTCTGTAATCTGTGGACTATCAGACTGTTCGTGAAACCCAGAAATAGCATCGAGATTGAATATATCAGTCACCATGCGCACTTTCCTCCATGGGAGTACTGTCTGAAACAGTCTACGATTTGATCGTTCCCTGGAAGACCAGTAGTAGTGTCCGATGCACATCTGGTGGCATTGTGTAATCTGTTGACATCCAGAGTGTTGATGAAACACAGAAATTGCATCGGGATTGAATACAACAGTCACCATGTGCACCTTCCTCCGTGGGAGTAATGTCACAAAGAGTTTACGCTTTGATCGTTCCCTGGAAGACCAGTAGTAGTTTCCTGTGCACATCTGGAGGCATTCTGTAATCTGTGGACCTTCAAAGTTTTGATGAAACACAGAAATTCTCTCGGGATTGAATACGACAGTCACCATGCGCACTTTCCTCCATGTTAGTAATGTCTCAAACAGTCTACTCTTTGATCGTTCCCAGGAAGACCAGTAGTGGTTTCCAATGCACATCTGGAGGCATTCTGCAATCTGTGGACTATCAGAGTGTTGATGAAATACCAAAATGCATCGGGATTGAATACAACAGTCACCACGCGAACTTTCCTCCATGGGAGTATTGTCTCTAAGAGTCTACGCTTTGATCGTTCCCTGGAAGACCAGTAGTAGTTTCCGATGCACATCTGGAGGCACTCTGTAATCTGTGGACTATCAGAGTGTTGATGAAACACTGAAATTGCATCGGGATTGAATACAACAGTCACGACGCGCACTTTCCTCCATGGGAGTAATGTCTCAACAGTCGACGGTTTGATCGTTCCCTGGAAGACCAGTTGTAGTTTCCGATGCACATTTGGAGGCACTCTGATGTCTGTGGACTATCAGAATGTTGATGAAACACAGAAATTGCACCGTAGTTGAATACAACAGTCACCATGCGCACTTTCCTCCACGGGAGTAATGTCTCAACCAGTCTACTCTTTGATCGTTCCCTGGAAGACCAATACTAGTTTCAGATGCACATCTGGTGGCATTCTGTAATGTGTGGACTATGAGAGCGTTGATGAAACACAGAAATTGCATCGGTATTGAATACAACAGTCACAATCCGCACTCTGCTAAATGGGAGTAATGTCTGAAAGAGTCTCCGCTTTGATCGTTCCCTGGAAGACCAGTAGTAGTTCCTGATGCACATCTGGTGGCATTCTGTAATCTGTGGACTATCAGAGTGCTGATGAAACTTAGAAAATGCATCGGGATTGAATTCAACAGTCACCATGCGCATATTCCTCCACCGTAGTAATGTCTCAAACAGTCTACTCTTTGATCGTTCCCTCGAAGACCAGTAGTAGTTTCCGATGCACATCTGGAGGCTTTCTGTAATCTGTGGACCATCAGAGTGTTGATGAATCACAGAAATTGCATCGGGATTGAATACAACAGTCACCATGCGCAATTTCCTCCATGTGAGTAATGTCTCAAACAGTCTACGCTTTGATCGTTCCCTGGAAGACCAGTAGTAGTTTCCGATGCACATCTGGAGGCATTCTGTAATCTGTGGACTATCAGACTGTTGATGAAACACAGAAATTGCAGCAGGATTGAATACAACAGTCACCATGCGCACTTTCCTCCATGGGAATAATGTCTCAAAGAGTCTACGCTTTGATCGTTCCCTGGAAGACCAGTAGTAGTTTCCTATTCACATCTGGAGGCATTCTGTAATCTGTGGACTATCAGACTGTTGATGAAACACAGAAAGTGCATCGGGATTGAATACAACAGACACCATACGAACCTGCCTCCATGGGAGTAATGTCACAAAGAGTTTACGCTTTGATCGTTCCCTGGAAGACCAGTAGTAGTTTCCGATGCACATCTTGAGGCATTCTGTAATCTGTGGACCATCAACGTGTTGATGAAACACAGAAATTGCCTCTGGTTTGAATACAACAGTCACCATGTGCACTTTCCTCCATGTGAGTAATGTCTGAATCAGTCTACTCTTTGATCGTTCCCAGGAAGACCAGTAGTAGTTTCCGATGCACATCTGGAGGCATTCTGTAATCTATTTACTATCAGACTGTTGATGAAACACAGAAATTGCATCGGCATTGAATACAACAGTCACCATGCGCACTTTCCTCCAGGCGAGTAATGTCTCAAACAGTCTACGCTTTGATCGTTCTCTGGAAGACCAGTAGTAGTTTCCGATGCACATCTGGAGGCATTCTCTAATCTTCGGACTATCTGAGTGTTGATGAAACACAGAAATTGCTTAGGGATTGAATACAACAGTCACCATGCACACTTATGCTCCATGGGAATAATGTCTCAAAGAGTCAACGCTGTGAACGTTCCCTGGAAGACCAGTAGTAGTTTCCGATACACATCTGGAGGCATTCTGTAATCTGTGGACTATCAGAATGATGATGAAACACAGAAATTGAATCGGGATTCCATACAACAGTCACCATGCGAACTATCCTCCATGGGAGTAATGTCTCAAACTGTCTACGAATTGATCGATCCCTGGAAGACTAGTAGTAGTTTCCGATGCACATCTGGAGGCATTCTGTAATCTGCGGACTATCAGAGTGTTGATGAAACACAGAAATTGCATCGGGATTGAATACAACAGTCACCATCCACACCTTCCTCCACGGGAGCAATGTCTGAAACAGGCTACGCTTTGATCGTTCCCTGGAAGACCAGTAGTAGTTTAAGATGCACATCTGGTGGCAATCTGTAACCTGTGGACTATCAGAGTGTTGATGAAACACAGAAATTGCATCGGGATTGAATACAACAGTCACCATGCGAACTTTCCTCCACGGGAGTAATGTCTCAAACAGCCTACGATTTGATCGTTCCCTGGAAGACCAGTAGTAGTGTCCGATGCACATCTGGTTGCATTCTGTAACCTGTGGACTATCAGAGTGTTGATGAAACACAGAATTTGCATCGGGATTGAATACAACAGTCACCACGTGCATTTTCGTCCATGGGAGTAATGTCTCAAACAGTCTACTATTTGATCGTTCCCAGGAAAACCAGTAGTAGTTTCCAATGCACATCTGGAGGCATTCTGTCATCTGTGGACTATCAGAGTGTTGATGAAACACACAAAATGCCTCGGGATTGAATACAACAGTCACCATGCGCACTTTCCTCCATGGGAGTAAGGTCTCAAATAGTCTACGCTTTGATCGTTGCCTGGAAGACCAGTAGTAGTTTCCGATGCACATCTGGAGGCATTCTGTAATCTGTGGACTATAAGAGTGTTGATGAAACAGAAAAATTGCATCGGGATTGAATACAACAGTCACCGTGTGCACTTTCCTCCACGGGAGTAATTCTCAAACAGTCTACGATTTGATCGTTCCCTGGTAGACCAGTAGTAGTTTCCGATGCACATCTGGTGGCATTCTGTAATCTGTGGACTATCAGAGTGTTGATGAAACACAGATATTGCATCGGGATTGAATACAACAGTCACCATGCGCACTTACCTCCACGGGAGGTATGTCTCAAACAGTCTACGCTTTGATCGTTCCCTGGAAAACCAGTAATAGTTACCAATGCACGTCTGGAGGCATTCTGTAATCTGTGGACTATCAGATTGTTGATGAAACACAGAAATTGCATCGGGATTCAATACAACAGTCACCATGTGCACTTTCCTCCATGGGAGTAATGTCTCAAACAGTCTACCCTTTGATCGTTCACTATAAGACCAGTAGTAGTTTCCGATGCACATCTGGTGGCATTCTGTAATCTGTTGACATTCAGAGTGTTGATGAAACATAGAAAGTGCTTCGGGATTGAATACAACAGTCACCATACGCACCTGACTCCATGGGAGTAATGTCACAGAGAGTTTACGATTTGATCGTTCCCTGGAAGACCAGTAGTAGTTTCCGATGCACATCTTGAGGCATTCTGTAATCTGTGGACCATCAACGTGTTGATGAAACACAGAAATTGCCTCGGGTTTGAATACAACAGCCACCATTCGCAATTTCCTCCATGGGAGTAATGTCTAAAATAGGCTACGCTTTGATCGTTTCCTGGAAGACCATTAGTAACTTCCGATGCACATCTGGTAGCATTCTGTCATCTGTGTACTATCAGAGTGTTGATGAAACACAGAAATTGCATCGGGATTGAATACAACAATCACCATGTGCACTTTCCTCCATGGGAGTTATGTCTTAAACAGTCTACTCTTTCATCGTTCCCAGGAAGACCAGTAGTAGTTCCGATGCACATCTGGAGGCATTCTGTAACCTGTGGACTATCAGAGTGTTGATGTAACACAGAAAATGCATCGGGATTGAATACAACAGTCACCATGCGCACTTTCCTCCATGGGGTAATGTCTCAAACAGTCTACGTTTTGATCGTTCCCTGGAAGACCAGTAGTAGTTTCCGATGCACATCTGCAGGCACTCTGTAATCTGTGGACTATCAGACTGTTGATGAAACACAAAATTGCATCGGGATTGAATACAACAGTCACCATGCGCACTTTCCTATAGGCGAGTAATGTCTCAAACAGTCTACGCTTTGATCGTTCCATGGAAGACCAGTAGTAGTTTTCGATGCACATCTGGAGGCATTCTGTAATCTGTGGACTATCAGAGTCTTGATGAAATACAGAATTTTAATCGGGATTGAATAAAACAGTCACCATGCGCACTTTCCTTCATGGGAGTAATGTCTCAAACAGTCTACGTTTTGATCGTTCCCTGGAAGACCACTGGTAGTTTCCGATGCACATCTTTAGGCATTCTGTACTCTGTGGACTATCAGAGTGTTGATAAAACACAGAAATTGCATCGGGACTGAATAAAACAGTCACCATGCGCACTTTCCTCCATGGGAGTAATGTCTCAAACAGTCTACGCTTTGATCGTTCCCTGGAAGACCAGTAGTAGTTTCCGATTCACATCTGGTGGCTTTCTGTAATCTGTGGACTATCAGACTGTTCATGAAACACAGAAATTGCTTCGAGATTGAATACAACAGTCACCATGCGCACTTTCCTCCATGGGAGTAATATCTCAAACAGTCTACGTTTTGATCGTTCACTGGAAGACCAGTAGTAGTTTCCGATGCACATCAGGTGGCATTCTGTAATCTGTTGACATTGAGAGTGTTGATGAAACACAGAAAGTGCTTCGGGATTGAATACAACAGTCACCATACGCACCTGACTCCATGGGAGTAATATCACAGAGAGTTTACGATTTGATCGTTCCCTGGAAGACCAGTAGTAGTTTCCGATGCACATCTTGAGGCATTCTGTAATCTGTGGACCATCAACGTGTTGATGAAACACTGAAATTGCCTCGGGTTTGAATACAACAGCCACCATTCGCAATTTCCTCCATGGGAGTAATGTCTAAAATAGACTACGCTTTGATCGTTTCCTGGAAGACCATTAGTAACTTCCGATGCACATCTGGTAGCATTCTGTAATCTGTGTACTATCAGAGTGTTGATGAAACACAGAAATTGCATCGGGATTAAATACAACAGTCGCCATGCACACTTTCCTCCACGGGATTAAAGTCTCAAACAGTCTACGCTTTGATCGTTCCCTGGAAGACCAGTAGTAGTTACCGATGCTCGTCTGGTTGCATTCTGTAATCTGTGGACTATCAGAGTGTTGATGAAACACAGAAATAGCATCGGGATTGAATACAACAGTCACCATGTGCACATTCCTCCATGGGAGTAATGTCTTAAACACTCTACTCTTTCATCGTTTCCAGGAAGACCAGTAGTAGTTTCCGATGCACATCTGGAGGCATTCTGTAATCTGTGGACTATCAGATTGTTGATGTAACACAGAAAATGCATCGGGATTGAATACAACAGTCACCATGCGCACTTTCCTCCATGGGAGTAAGGTCTCAAACAGTCTACGCTTTGATCGTTGCCTGGAAGACCAGTAGTAGTTTCCGATGCACATCTGGAGGCATTCTGTAATCTGTGGACTATAAGAGTGTTGATGAAACACAGAAATTGCATCGGGATTGAATACAACAGTCACCGTGTGCACTTTCCTCCACGGGAGTAATTCTCAAACAGTCTACGCCTTGATCGTTCCCTGGTAGACCAGTAGTAGTTTCCAATGCACATCTGGTGGCATTCTGTAATTTGTGGACTATCAGAGTGTTGATGAAACACAGATATTGCATCGGGATTGAATACAACAGTCACCATGCGCACTTACCTCCACGGGAGGTATGTCTCAAACAGTCTACGCTTTGATCGTTCCCTGGAGGACCGGAAGTTGTTTCCGATGCACATCTGGTGGCATTCTGTAATCTGTGGACTATCAGAGTGTTGATGAAACACAGAAGTTGCATCGGGTTTGAATACAACAGTCACCATCCGCACTTTCCTCCATGGGAGTAATGTCTGAAACAGTCTACGCTTTGATCGTTCCCTGGAAGACCAGTAGTAATTTCCGATGCACATCTGGTGGCATTCTGTAATCTGTGGACTATCAGAGTGTTGATGAAACATAGAAATTGCATTGGGATTGAATACAACAGTCGCCATGCGCACTTTCCTCCACAGGAGTAATGTCTCAAACAGTCTACGCTTTGATCGTTCCCTGGAAAACCAGTAGTAGTTACCGATGTACGTCTGGAGGCATTCTGTAATCTGTGGACTATCAGAGTGTTGATGAAACACAGAAATTGCATCGGGATTCAATACAACAGTCACCATGTGCACTTTCCTCCATGGGAGTAATGTCTCAAACAGTCTACTCTTTGATCGTTTACAGGAAGACCAGTAGTAGTTTCCGATGCACATCTAGAGGCATTCTGTAATCTGTGGACTATCAGAGTGTTGATGAAACACAGAAAATGCATCGGGATTGAATACAACAGTCACCAAGCGCACTTTCCTCCATGGGAGTAATGTCTCAAACAGTCTACGTTTTGATCGTTCCCTGGAAGTCCAGTAGTAGTTTCCGATGCACATCTGGAGGCACTCTGTAATCTATGGACTATCAGACTGTTGATGAAACACAGAAAGTGCATCGGGATTGAATACAACAGTCACCATGCGCACTTTCCTCCATGCGAAATATGTCTCAAACAGTCTACGTTTTGATCGTTCCCTGGAAGACCACTGGTAGTTTCCGATGCACATCTTTAGGCATTGTGTACTCTGTGGACTATCAGAGTGTTGATAAAACACAGAAAGTGCTTCGGGATTGAATACAACAGTCACCATCCGCACCTGACTCCATGTGAGTAATGTCACAGAGAGTTTACGATTTGATCGTTCCCTGGAAGACCAGTAGTAGTTTCCGATGCACATATTGAGGCATTCTGTAATCTGTGGACCATCAACGTGTGGATGAAACACAGAAATAGCCTCGGGTTTGAATACAACAGCCACCATTCGCAATTTCCTCCATGGGAGTAATGTCTAAAATAGTCTACGCTTTGATCGTTTCCTGGAAGACCATTAGTAACTTTCGATGCACATCTGGTAGCATTCTGTAATCTGTGTACTATCAGAGTGTTGATGAAACACAGAAATTGCATCGGGATTAAATACAACAGTCGCCATGCACACTTTCCTCCACGGGAGTAATGTCTCAAACAGTCTACGCTTTGATCGTTCCCTGAAAGAGCAGTAGTAGTTACCGATGCTCGTCTGGTTGCATTCTGTAATCTGTGGACTATCAGAGTGTTGATGAAACACAGAAATTGCATCGGGATTGAATACAACAGTCACCATGTGCACTTTCCTCCATGGGAGTAATGTCTTAAACAGTCTACTCTTTCATCGTTCCCAGGAAGACCAGTAGTAGTTTCCGATGCACACCTGGAGGCATTCTGTAATCTGTGGACTATCAGAGTGTTGATGTAACACAGAAAATGCATCGGGATTGAATACAACAGTCACCATGCGCACTTTCCTCCATGGGAGTAAAGTCTCAAACAGTCTACGTTTTGATGGTTCCCTGGAAGACCAGTAGTAGTTTCCGATGCACATCTGCAGGCACTCTGTAATCTGTGGACTATCAGACTATTGATGAAACACAAAAATTGCATCGGGATTGAATACAACAGTCACCATGCGCACTTTCCTTCATGGGAGTAATGTCTCAAACAGTCTACGCTTTGATCGTTCCCTGGGAGACCAGTAGTAGTTTCCGATGCGCATCTGGAGGCTTTCTGTAATCTGTTTACTATCAGACTGTTCGTGAAACACAGAAATTGCATCGAGATTGAATACATCAGTCACCATGCGCACTTTCCTCCATGAGAGTAATGTCTCAAACAGTCTACGCTTTGATCGTTCCCTGGAAGACCAGTAGTAGTATCCGATGCACATCTGGTGGCATTCTGTAATCTGTTGACATCCAGAGTGTTGATGAAAAACTGAAATTGCATCGGGATTGAATACAACAGTCACCAAGCGCACCTTCCTCCATGGGAGTAATGTCACAAAGAGTTTACGCTGTGATCGTTCCCTGGAAGACCAGTAGTAGTTTCCGATGCACATCTGGAGGCATTCTGTAATCTGTGGACCTTCAAAGTGTTGATAAAACACAGAAACTGCCCCGGGATTGAATACAACAGTCACCATGCGCACTTTCCTCCATGTTAGTAATGTCTCAAACAGTCTACTCTTTGATCGTTCCCAGGAAGACCAAAAGTAGTTTCCGATGCACATCTGGTGGCATTCTGCAATCTGTGGACTATCAGAGTGTTGATGAAATACCAAAATGCATCGGGATTGAATACAACAGTCACCAAGCGCACTTTCCTCCGTGGGAGTAATGCCTCAAACAGTCGACGGTTTGATCGTTCCCTGGAAGGCCAGTAGTAGTTTCCGATGCACATGTGGAGGCACTCTGAAATCTGTGGGCTATCAGACTGTTGATAAAACAGAGAAAGTGCATCGGGATTGAATACAACAGTTACCATGCGCACTTTCCTCCAAGGGAGTAATGTCTCAAACAGTCAACGTTTGATCGTTCCCTGGAAGAACAGTAGTAGTTTCCGATTCACATTTGGAGGCATTCTGTAATCTGTGGACTATCAGAGTGTTGATGAAACACAGAAATTGCATCGGGATTGAATACAAGAGTCACCATGCGCACCTTCCTCCACGGGAGTAATGTCTCAATCAGTCTACGCTTTGATCGTTCCCTGGAAGACCTGTAGTAGTTTCCGATGCACATCTGGTGGCATTCTGTAATCTGTGGACTATCAGAGTGTTGATGAAACACAGAAATTGCATCGTAATTGAATACAACAGTCACCATGCGCACTTTCCTAAACGGGAGTAATGTCTCAACCAGCCTACTCTTTGATCGTTCAATGGAAGAGCAATAGTAGTTTCCGATGCACATCTGGTGGCATTCTGTAATCTGTGGACAATCAGAGTGTTGTGAAACAGAGAAATTGCATCGGGATTGAATACAACTCTCACCATTCGCACTCTGCTCCATGGGAGAAATGTCTGAAACAGTCTACGCTTTGATCGTTCACTGGAAGACCAGTAGTAGTTTCCGATGCATATCTTGAGGCATTCTGTAATCTGTGGACCATCAACGTGTTGATGAAACACTGAAATTGCCTCGGGTTTGAATACAACAGCCACCATTCGCAATTTCCTCCATGGGAGTAATGTCTAAAATAGACTACGCTTTGATCGTTTCCTGGAAGACCATTAGTAACTTCCGATGCACATCTGGTAGCATTCTGTAATCTGTGTACTATCAGAGTGTTGATGAAACACAGAAATTGCATCGGGATTAAATACAACAGTCGCCATGCACACTTTCCTCCACGGGATTAAAGTCTCAAACAGTCTACGCTTTGATCGTTCCCTGGAAGACCAGTAGTAGTTACCGATGCTCGTCTGGTTGCATTCTGTAATCTGTGGACTATCAGAGTGTTGATGAAACACAGAAATAGCATCGGGATTGAATACAACAGTCACCATGTGCACATTCCTCCATGGGAGTAATGTCTTAAACACTCTACTCTTTCATCGTTTCCAGGAAGACCAGTAGTAGTTTCCGATGCACATCTGGAGGCATTCTGTAATCTGTGGACTATCAGATTGTTGATGTAACACAGAAAATGCATCGGGATTGAATACAACAGTCACCATGCGCACTTTCCTCCATGGGAGTAAGGTCTCAAACAGTCTACGCTTTGATCGTTGCCTGGAAGACCAGTAGTAGTTTCCGATGCACATCTGGAGGCATTCTGTAATCTGTGGACTATAAGAGTGTTGATGAAACACAGAAATTGCATCGGGATTGAATACAACAGTCACCGTGTGCACTTTCCTCCACGGGAGTAATTCTCAAACAGTCTACGCCTTGATCGTTCCCTGGTAGACCAGTAGTAGTTTCCGATGCACATCTGGTGGCATTCTGTAATTTGTGGACTATCAGAGTGTTGATGAAACACAGATATTGCATCGGGATTGAATACAACAGTCACCATGCGCACTTACCTCCACGGGAGGTATGTCTCAAACAGTCTACGCTTTGATCGTTCCCTGGAGGACCGGAAGTTGTTTCCGATGCACATCTGGTGGCATTCTGTAATCTGTGGACTATCAGAGTGTTGATGAAACACAGAAGTTGCATCGGGTTTGAATACAACAGTCACCATCCGCACTTTCCTCCATGGGAGTAATGTCTGAAACAGTCTACGCTTTGATCGTTCCCTGGAAGACCAGTAGTAATTTCCGATGCACATCTGGTGGCATTCTGTAATCTGTGGACTATCAGAGTGTTGATGAAACATAGAAATTGCATTGGGATTGAATACAACAGTCGCCATGCGCACTTTCCTCCACAGGAGTAATGTCTCAAACAGTCTACGCTTTGATCGTTCCCTGGAAAACCAGTAATAGTTACCGATGTACGTCTGGAGGCATTCTGTAATCTGTGGACTATCAGAGTGTTGATGAAACACAGAAATTGCATCGGGATTCAATACAACAGTCACCATGTGCACTTTCCTCCATGAGAGTAATGTCTCAAACAGTCTACTCTTTGATCGTTTACAGGAAGACCAGTAGTAGTTTCCGATGCACATCTAGAGGCATTCTGTAATCTGTGGACTATCAGAGTGTTGATGAAACACAGAAAATGCATCGGGATTGAATACAACAGTCACCAAGCGCACTTTCCTCCATGGGAGTAATGTCTCAAACAGTCTACGTTTTGATCGTTCCCTGGAAGTCCAGTAGTAGTTTCCGATGCACATCTGGAGGCACTCTGTAATCTATGGACTATCAGACTGTTGAAGAAACACAGAAAGTGCATCGGGATTGAATACAACAGTCACCATGCGCACTTTCCTCCATGCGAAATATGTCTCAAACAGTCTACGTTTTGATCGTTCCCTGGAAGACCACTGGTAGTTTCCGATGCACATCTTTAGGCATTGTGTACTCTGTGGACTATCAGAGTGTTGATAAAACACAGAAAGTGCTTCGGGATTGAATACAACAGTCACCATCCGCACCTGACTCCATGTGAGTAATGTCACAGAGAGTTTACGATTTGATCGTTCCCTGGAAGACCAGTAGTAGTTTCCGATGCACATATTGAGGCATTCCGTAATCTGTGGACCATCAACGTGTGGATGAAACACAGAAATAGCCTCGGGTTTGATTACAACAGCCACCATTCGCAATTTCCTCCATTGGAGTAATGTCTAAAATAGTCTACGCTTTGATCGTTTCCTGGAAGACCATTAGTAACTTTCGATGCACATCTGGTAGCATTCTGTAATCTGTGTACTATCAGAGTGTTGATGAAACACAGAAATTGCATCGGGATTAAATACAACAGTCGCCATGCACACTTTCCTCCACGGGAGTAATGTCTCAAACAGTCTACGCTTTGATCGTTCCCTGAAAGAGCAGTAGTAGTTACCGATGCTCGTCTGGTTGCATTCTGTAATCTGTGGACTATCAGACTATTGATGAAACACAAAAATTGCATCGGGATTGAATACAACAGTCACCATGCGCACTTTCCTTCATGGGAGTAATGTCTCAAACAGTCTACGCTTTGATCGTTCCCTGGGAGACCAGTAGTAGTTTCCGATGCGCATCTGGAGGCTTTCTGTAATCTGTTTACTATCAGACTGTTCGTGAAACACAGAAATTGCATCGAGATTGAATACATCAGTCACCATGCGCACTTTCCTCCATGGGAGTAATGTCTCAAACAGTCTACGCTTTGATCGTTCCCTGGAAGACCAGTAGTAGTATCCGATGCACATCTGGTGGCATTCTGTAATCAGTTGACATCCAGAGTGTTGATGAAAAACTGAAATTGCATCGGGATTGAATACAACAGTCACCAAGCGCACCTTCCTCCATGGGAGTAATGTCACAAAGAGTTTACGCTGTGATCGTTCCCTGGAAGACCAGTAGTAGTTTCCGATGCACATCTGGAGGCATTCTGTAATCTGTGGACCTTCAAAGTGTTGATAAAACACAGAAACTGCCCCGGGATTGAATACAACAGTCACCATGCGCACTTTCCTCCATGTTAGTAATGTCTCAAACAGTCTACTCTTTGATCGTTCCCAGGAAGACCAGTAGTAGTTTCCGATGCACATCTGGTGGCATTCTGCAATCTGTGGACTATCAGAGTGTTGATGAAATACCAAAATGCATCGGGATTGAATACAACAGTCACCAAGCGCACTTTCCTCCGTGGGAGTAATGCCTCAAACAGTCGACGGTTTGATCGTTCCCTGGAAGGCCAGTAGTAGTTTCAGATGCACATGTGGAGGCACTCTGAAATCTGTGGGCTATCAGACTGTTGATAAAACAGAGAAAGTGCATCGGGATTGAATACAACAGTTACCATGCGCACTTTCCTCCAAGGGAGTAATGTCTCAAACAGTCAACGTTTGATCGTTCCCTGGAAGAACAGTAGTAGTTTCCGATTCACATTTGGAGGCATTCTGTAATCTGTGGACTATCAGAGTGTTGATGAAACACAGAAATTGCATCGGGATTGAATACAAGAGTCACCATGCGCACCTTCCTCCACGGGAGTAATGTCTCAATCAGTCTACGCTTTGATCGTTCCCTGGAAGACCTGTAGTAGTTTCCGATGCACATCTGGTGGCATTCTGTAATCTGTGGACTATCAGAGTGTTGATGAAACACAGAAATTGCATCGTAATTGAATACAACAGTCACCATGCGCACTTTCCTAAACGGGAGTAATGTCTCAACCAGCCTACTCTTTGATCGTTCAATGGAAGAGCAATAGTAGTTTCCGATGCACATCTGGTGGCATTCTGTAATCTGTGGACAATCAGATTGTTGTGAAACAGAGAAATTGCATCGGGATTGAATACAACTCTCACCATTCGCACTCTGCTCCATGGGAGAAATGTCTGAAACAGTCTACGCTTTGATCGTTCCCTGGAAGACCAGTAGTAGTTTCCGATGCACATCTGGTGGCATTCTGTAATCTGTGGACTATCAGAGTGCTGATGAAACACAGAAAATGCATCGGGATTGAATACAACAGTCACCATGCGCACTTTCCTCCACGGGAGTAATGTCTCAAACAGTCTACTCTTTGATAGTTCCCTGGAAGACCAGTAGTAGTTTCCGATGCACATCTGGAGGCTTTCTGTAATCTGTGGACTACCAGACTGTTCATGAAACACAGAAATTGCTTCGAGATTGAATACAACAGTCACCATGCGCACTTTCCTCCACGGGAGTAATGTCTCAAACAGTCTACTCTTTGATCGTTCCCTGGAAAACTAGTAATAGTTACCGATGCACGTCTGGAGGCATTCTGTAATCTGTGGACTATCAGAGAGTTGATGAAACACAGAAGTTGCATCGGGATTCAATACAACAGTCACCATGTGCACTTTCCTCCATGGGAGTAATGTCTCAAACAGTCTACGCTTTTGATCGTTCCCTGGAAGACCAGTAGTAGTTTCCGATTCACATCTGGAGGCACTCTGTAATATATGGACTATCAGACTGTTGATGAAACAGAGAAAGTGCATCGGGATTGAATACAACAGTCACCATGCGCACTTTCCTCCATGCGAAATATGTCTCAAACAGTCTACGTTTTGATCGTTCCCTGGAAGACCACTGGTAGTTTCCGATGCACATCTTTAGGCATTCTGTACTCTGTGGACTATCAGAGTGTTGATAAAACACAGAAATTGCATCGGGATTGAATAAAACAGTCACCATGCGCACTTTCCTCCATGGGAGTAATGTCTCAAACAGTCTACGCTTTGATCGTTCCCTGGAAGACCAGTAGTAGTTTCCGATGCACATCTGGAGGCTTTCTGTAATCTGTGGGCTATTAGACTGTTCATGAAAAACAGAAATTGCTTCGAGATTGAATACAACAGTCACCATGCGCACTTTTCTCCATGGGAGTAATATCTCAAACAGTCTACGCTTTGATCGTTCACTGGAAGACCAGTAGTAGTTTCCGATGCACATCTGGTAGCATTCTGTAATCTGTTGACATTCAGAGTGTTGATGAAACACAGAAAGTGCTTCGGGATTGAATACAACAGTCACCATACGCACCTGACTCCATGGGAGTAATGTCACAGAGATTTTACGATTTGATCGTTCCCTGGAAGACCTGTAGTAGTTTCCGATGCACATCTTGGGCATTCTGTAATCTGTGGACCATCAACGTGCTGATGAAACACAGAAATTGCCTCGGGTTTGAATACAACAGCCACCATTCGCAATTTCCTCCATGGGAGTAATGTCTAAAATAGTCTACGCTTTGATCGTTTCCTGGAAGACCATTAGTAACTTCCGATGCACATCTGGTAGCATTCTGTAATCTGTGTACTATCAGAGTGTTGATGAAACACAGAAATTGCATCGGGATTAAATACAACAGTCGCCATGCACACTTTCCTCCACGGGAGTAATGTCTCAAACAGTCTACGTTTTGATCGTTCCCTGGAAGACCAGTAGTAGTTTCCGATGCACATCTGCAGGCACTCTGTAATCTGTTTACTATCAGACTGTTCGTGAAACACAGAAATTGCATCGAGATTGAAAACATCAGTCACCATGCGCACTTTCCTCCATGGGAGTAATGTCTCAAACAGTCTACGCTTTGATCGTTCCCTGGAAGACCAGTAGTAGTATCCGATGCACATCTGGTGGCATTCTGTAATCTGTTGACATCCAGAGTGTTGATGAAAAACAGAAATTGCATCGGGATTGAATACAACAGTCACCATGCGCACCTTCCTCCATGGGAGTAATGTCACAAAGAGTTTACGCTTTGATCGTTCCCTGGAAGACCAGTAGTAGTTTCCGATGCACATCTGGAGGCATTCTGTAATCTGTGGACCTTCAAAGTGTTGATGAAACACAGAAACTGCCTCGGGATTGAATACAACAGTCACCATGCGCACTTTCCTCCATGTTAGTAATGTCTCAAACAGTCTACTCTTTGATCGTTCCCAGGAAGACCAGTAGTAGTTTCCGATGCACATCTGGTGGCATTCTGCAATCTGTGGACTATCAGAGTGTTGATGAAATACCAAAATCCATCGGGATTGAATACAACAGTCACCACGCGCACTTTCCTCCATGGGTGTAATGCCTCAAACAGTCGACGGTTTGATCGTTCCCTGGAAGACCAGTAGTAGTTTCCGATGCACATGTGCAGGCACTCTGAAATCTGTGGGCTATCAGACTGTTGATAAAACAGAGTAAGTGCATCGGGATTGAATACAACAGTTACCATGCGCAATTTCCTCCATGCGATTAATGTCTCAAACAGTCTACGCTTTGATCGTTCCCTGGAAGACCGCTGGTAGTTTCCGATGCACATCTGGAGGCGTTCTGTAATCTGTGGACTATCAGAGTGTTGATGAAGCACAGAAATTGCATCGGGATTTGATAAAACAGTCACCATGCGCACTTTCCTCCATGGGCGTAATGTCTCAAACAGTCAACGTTTGATCGTTCCCTGGAAGACCAGTAGTAGTTTCCGATTCACATTTGGAGGCATTCTGTAATCTGTGGACTATCAGAGTGTTGATGAAACACAGAAATTGCATCGGGATTGAATACAAGAGTCACCATGCGCACTTTCCTCCACGGGAGTAATGTCTCAATCAGTCTACGCTTTGATCGTTCCCTGGAAGACCAGTAGTAGTTTCCGATGCACATCTGGTGGTATTCTGTAATCTGTGGACTATCAGAGTGTTGATGAAACACAGTAATTGCATCGTAATTGAATACAACAGTCACCATGCGCACTTTCCTCCACGGGAGTAATGTCTCAACCAGCCTACTCTTTGATCGTTCCCTGGAAGAGCAATAGTAGTTTCCGATGCACATCTGGTGGCATTCTGTAATCTGTGGACAGTCAGAGTGTTGATGAAACAGAGAAATTGCATCGGGATTGAAATCAACAGTCACCATTCGCACTCTGCTCCATGGGAGTAATGTCTGAAACAGTCTACGCTTTGATCGTTCCCTGGAAGACCAGTAGTAGTTTCCGATGCACATCTGGTGGCATTCTGTAATCTGTGGACTATCAGAGTGCTGATGAAACACAAAAATTGCATCGTAATTGAATACAACAGTCACCATGCACACTTTCCTCCACGGGAGTAATGTCTCAAACAGTCTTTCCTTTGATCGATCCCTCGAAGACCAGTAGCAGTTTCCGATGCACATCTCGAGGCTTTCTGTAATCTGTGGACTATCAGACTGTTCATGAAACACAGAAATTGCATCGAGATTGACTACAACAGTCACCATGCGCACTTTCCTCCATGGGAGTAATGACTCAAACAGTCTACGCTTTGATCGTTCACTGGAAGACCAGTAGTAGTTTCCGATGCACATCTGGTGGCATTCTGTTATCTGTTGACATTCAGAGTGTTGATGAAACACAGAAAGTTAATCGGGATTGAATACAACAGTCACCATACGCATCTGCCTCCATGGGAGTAATGCCACAAAGAGTTTACGCTTTCATCGTTCCCTGGAAGAGCAGTAGTATTTTCCGATGCACATCTTGAGGAATTCTGTAATCTGTGGACCATCAACGTGTTGATGAAACACAGAAATTGCCTTGGGTGTGAATACAACAGCCACCATTCGCACTTTCCTCCATGGGAGTAATGTCTGAATTAGTCTACGCTTTGATCGTTTCCTGGAAGACCAGTAGTAACTTCCGATGCACATCTGGTAGCATTCTGTAAACTGTGTACTATCAGAGTGTTGATGAAACTCAGAAATTGCATCGGAATTGAATACAACAGTCGCCATGCACACTTTCCTCCACGGGAGTAATGTCTCAAACAGTCTACGCTTTGATCGTTCCCTGGAAGACCGCTGGTAGTTTCCGATGCACATCTGGAGGCGTTCTGTAATCTGTGGACTATGAGAGTGTTGATGAAGCACAGAAATTGAATCGGGATTGGATAAAAAAGTCACCATGCGCACTTTCCTCCATGGGAGTAATGTCTCTAACAGTCAACGTTTGATCGTTCCCTGGAAGACCAGTAATAGTTTCCGAATCACATTTGGAGGCATTCTGTAATCTGTGGACTATCAGAGTGTTGATGAAACACAAAAATTGCATCGGGATTGAATACAACAGTCACCATGCGCACTTTCCTATAGGCGAGTAATGTCTCAAACAGTCTACGCTTTGATCGTTCCATGGAAGACCAGTAGTAGTTTTCGATGCACATCTGGAGGCATTCTGTAATCTGTGGACTATCAGAGTCTTGATGAAATACTGAAATTGCATCGGGGTTGAATAAAACAGTCACCATGCGCTCTTTCCTTCATGGGAGTAATGTCTCAAACAGTCTACGCTTTGATCGTTCCCTGGGAGACCTGTAGTAGTTTCCGATGCGCATCTGGAGGCTTTCTGTAATCTGTTTACTATCAGACTGTTCGTGAAACACAGAAATTGCATCGAGATTGAATACATCAGTCACCATGCGCACTTTCCTCCGAGGGAGTAATGTCTCAAACAGTCTACGCTTTGATCGTTCCCTGGAAGACCAGTAGTAGTATCCGATGCACATCTGGTGGCATTCTGTAATCTGTTGACATCCAGAGTGTTGATGAAAAACAGAAATTGCATCGGGATTGAATACAACAGTCACCATGCGCACCTTCCTCCATGGGAGTAATGTCACAAAGAGTTTACGCTTTGATCGTTCTCTGGAAGACCAGTAGTAGTTTCCGATGCACATCTGGAGGCATTCTGTAATCTGTGGACCTTCAGAGTGTTGATGAAACACAGAAACTGCCTCGGGATTGAATAAAACAGTCACCATGCGCACTTTCCTCCATGTTAGTAATTTCTCAAACAGTCTACTCTTTGATCGTTCTCAGGAAGACCAGTAGTTGTTTCCGATGCACATCTGGTGGCATTCTGCAATCTGTGGACTATCAGAGTGTTGATGAAATACCAAAATGCATCGGGATTGAATACAACAGTCACCACGCGCACTTTCCTCCATGGGAGTAATGCCTCAAACAGTCGACGGTTTGATCGTTCCCTGGAAGACCGCTGGTAGTTTCCGATGCACATCTGGAGGCGTTCTGTAATCTGTGGACTATCAGAGTGTTGATGAAGCACAGATATTGCATCGGGATTTGATAAAACAGTCACCATGCGCACTTTCCTCCATGGGAATAATGTCTCAAACAGTCAACGTTTGATCGTTCCCTGGAAGACCAGTAGTAGTTTCCGATTCACATTTGGACCCATTCTGTAAACTGTGGACTATCAGAGTGTTGATGAAACATAGAAATTGCATCGGGATTGAATACAAGAGTCACCATGCGCACTTTCCCCCACGGGAGTGATGTCTCAATCAGTCTATGCTTTGATCGTTCCCTGGAAGACCAGTAGTAGTTTCCGTTGCACATCTGGTGGCATTCTGTAATCTGTGGACTATCAGAGTGTTGATGAAACACAGAAATTGCATCGTAATTGAATACAACAGTCACCATGCGCACTTTCCTCCACGGGAGTAATGTCTCAATCAGCCTACTCTTTGATCGTTCCCTGGAAGAGCAATAGTAGTTTCCGATGCACATCTGGTGGCATTCTGTAATCTGTGGACAATCAGAGTGTTGATGAAACAGAGAAATTGCACCGGGATTGAATACAACAGTCACCATTCGCACTCTGCTCCATGGGAGTAATGTCTGAAACAGTCTACGCTTTGATCGTTCCCTGGAAGACCAGTAGTAGTTTCCGATGCACATCTGGTATCATTCTGTAATCTGTGGACTATCAAAGTGCTGATGAAACACAGAAAATGCATCGGGATTGAATACAACAGTCACCATGCGCACTTTCCTCCACGGGAGTAATGTCTCAAACAGTCTACTCTTTGATCGTTCCCTCGACGACCAGTAGTAGTTTCCGATGCACATCTGGAGGCTTTCTGTAATCTGTGGACTATCAGACTGTTCATGAAACACAGAAAGTGCTTCGGGATTGAATACAACAGTCACCATACGCACCTGACTCCATGGGAGTAATGTCACAGAGAGTTTACGATTTGATCGTTCCCTGGAAGACCAGTAGTAGTTTCCGATGCACATCTTGAGGCATTCTGTAATCTGTGGACCATCAACGTGTTGATGAAACACAGAAATTGCCTCGGGTTTGAATACAACAGCCACCATTCGCAATTTCCTCCATGGGAGTAATGTCTAAAATAGTCTACGCTTTGATCGTTTCCTGGAAGACCATTAGTAACTTCCGATGCACATCTGGTAGCATTCTGTAATCTGTGTACTATCAGAGTGTTGATGAAACACAGAAATTGCATCGGGATTAAATACAACAGTCGCTATGCACACTTTCCTCCACGGGAGTAATGTCTCAAACAGTCTACGCTTTGATCGTTCCCTGGAAGACCAGTAGTAGTTACCGATGCTCGTCTGGTTGCATTCTGTAATCTGTGGACTATCAGAGTGTTGATGAAACACAGAAATTGCATCGGGATTGAATACAACAGTCACCATGTGCACTTTCCTCCATGGGAGTAATGTCTTAAACAGTCTACTCTTTCATTGTTCCCAGGAAGACCAGTAGTAGTTTCCGATGCACATCTGGAGGCATTCTGTAATCTGTGGACTATCAGAGTGTTGATGTAACACAGAAAATGCATCGGGATTGAATACAACAGTCACCATGCGCACTTTCCTCCATAGGAGTAATGTCTCAAACAGTCTACGTTTTGATCGTTCCCTGGAAGACCAGTAGCAGTTTCCGATGCACATCTGCAGGCACTCTGTAATCTGTGGACTATCAGACTGTTGATGAAACACAAAAATTGCATCGGGATTGAATACAACATTCACCATGCGCACTTTCCTATAGGCGAGTAATGTCTCAAACAGTCTACGCTTTGATCGTTCCATGGAAGACCAGTAGTAGTTTTCGATGCACATCTAGAGGCATTCTGTAATCTGTGGACTATCAGAGTCTTGATAAAATACAGAAATTGCATCGGGATTGAATAAAACAGTCACCATGCGCACTTTCCTTCATGGGAGTAATGTCTCAAACAGTCTACACTTTGATCGTTCCCTGGGAGACCTGTAGTAGTTTCCGATGCGCATCTGGAGGCTTTCTGTAATCTGTTTACTATCAGACTGTTCGTGAAACACAGAAATTGCATCGAGATTGAAAACATCAGTCACCATGCGCAATTTCCTCCATGGGAGTAATGTCTGAAACAGTCTACGCTTTGATCGTTCCCTGGAAGACCAGTAGTAGTATCCGATGCACATCTGGTGGCATTCTGTAATCTGTTGACATCCAGGGTGTTGATGAGAAACAGAAATTGCATCGGGATTGAATACAACAGTCACCATGCGCACCTTCCTCCATGGGAGTAATGTCACAAAGAGTTTACGCTTTGATCGTTCCCTGGAAGACCAGTAGTAGTTTCCGATGCACATCTGGAGGCATTCTGTAATCTGTGGACCTTCAAAGAGTTGATGAAACACAGAAACTGCCTCGAGATTGAATACAACAGTCACCATGCGCACTTTCCTCCATGATAGTAATGTCTCGAACAGTCTACTCTTTGATCGTTCCCAGGAAGACCAGTAGTAGTTTCCGATGCACATCTGGTGGCATTCTGCAATCTGTGGACTATCAGAGTGTTGATGAAATACCAAAATGCATCGGGATTGAATACAACAGTCACCACGCGCACTTTCCTTTATGGGAGTAATGCCTCAAACAGTCGACTATTTGATCGTTCCCTGGAAGACCAGTAGTAGTTTCCGATGCACATGTGGAGGCACTCCGAAATCTGTGGGCTATCAGACTGTTGATAAATAGGAGAAAGTGCATCGGGATTGAATACAACAGTTACTATGCGCAATTTCCTCCATGCGATTAATATCTCAAACAGTTTACGCTTTGATCGTTCCCTGGAAGACCGCTGGTAGTTTCCGATGCACATCTGGAGGCGTTCTGTAATCTGTGGACTATCAGAGTGTTGATGAAGCAAAGAAATTGCATCGGGATTGGATAAAACAGTCACCATGCGCACTTTCCTCCATGGGAGAAATGTCTCAAACAGTCAACGTTTGATCCTTCCCTGGAAGACCAGTAGTAGTTTCCGATTCACATTTGGAGGCATTCTGTAATCTGTGGACTATCAGAGTGTTGATGAAACACAGAAATTGCATCGGGATTGAATACAAGAGTCACCATGCGCACTTTCCTCCACGGGAGTAATGTCTCAATCAGTCTACGCTTTGATCGTTCCCTGGAAGACCAGTAGTAGTTTCCGATGCACATCTGGTGGCATTCTGTAATCTGTGGACTATCAGAGTGTTGATGAAACACAGAAATTGCATCGTAATTGAATACAACAGTCACCATGCGAACTTTCCTCCACGGGAGTAATGTCTCAACCAGCCTACTCTTTGATGGTTCCCTGGAAGAGCAATAGTAGTTTCCGATGCACATCTGGTGGCATTCTGTAATCTGTGGACAATCAGAGTGTTGATGAAACAGAGAAATTGCATCGAGATTGACTACAACAGTCACCAAGCGCACTTTCCTCCATGGGAGTAATGACTCAAACAGTCTACGCTTTGATCGTTCACTGGAAGACCAGTAGTAGTTTCAGATGCACATCTGGTGGCATTCTGTAATCTCTTGACATTCAGAGTGTTGATGAAACACTGAAAGTTAATCGGGATTGAATACAACAGTCACCATACGCACCTGCCTCCATGGGAGTAATGCCACGAAGAGATTACGGTTTGATCGTTCCCTGGAAGACCAGTAGTAGTTACCGATGCTCGTCTGGTGGCATTCTGTAATCTGTGGACTATCAGAGTGTTGATGAAACACAGAAATTGCATCGGGATTGAATACAACAGTCACCATGTGCACTTTCCTCCATGGGAGTAATGTCTTAATCAGTCTACTCTTTGATCGTTCCCAGGAAGACCAGTTGTAGTTTCCGATGCACATCTGGAGGAATTCTGTAATCTGTGGACTATCAGAGTGTTGATGTAACACAGAAAATGCATCGGGATTGAATACAACAGTCACCATGCGCACTTTCCTCCATGGGAGTAATGTCTCAAACAGTCTACGTTTTGATCGTTCCCTAAAAGACCAGTAGTAGTTTCCGATGCACATCTGGAGGCATTCTGTAATCTGTGGACTATCAGAGTGTTGATGAAATACCAAAATGCATCGGGATTGAATACAACAGTCACCACGCGAACTTTCCTCCATGGGAGTAATGTCTCAAACAGTCTACGCTTTGATCGTTCCCTGGAAGACCAGTAGTAGTTTCCGATGCACATCTTGGGCATTCTGTAATCTGTGGACCATCAACGTGCTGATGAAACACAGAAATTGCCTCGGGTTTGAATACAACAGCCACCATTCGCAATTTCCTCCATGGGAGTAATGTCTAAAATAGTCTACGCTTTGATCGTTTCCTGGAAGACCATTAGTAACTTCCGATGCACATCTGGTAGCATTCTGTAATCTGTGTACTATCAGAGTGTTGATGAAACACAGAAATTGCATCGGGATTAAATACAACAGTCGCCATGCACACTTTCCTCCACGGGAGTAATGTCTCAAACAGTCTACGTTTTGATCGTTCCCTGGAAGACCAGTAGTAGTTTCCGATGCACATCTGCAGGCACTCTGTAATCTGTTTACTATCAGACTGTTCGTGAAACACAGAAATTGCATCGAGATTGAAAACATCAGTCACCATGCGCACTTTCCTCCATGGGAGTAATGTCTCAAACAGTCTACGCTTTGATCGTTCCCTGGAAGACCAGTAGTAGTATCCGATGCACATCTGGTGGCATTCTGTAATCTGTTGACATCCAGAGTGTTGATGAAAAACAGAAATTGCATCGGGATTGAATACAACAGTCACCATGCGCACCTTCCTCCATGGGAGTAATGTCACAAAGAGTTTACGCTTTGATCGTTCCCTGGAAGACCAGTAGTAGTTTCCGATGCACATCTGGAGGCATTCTGTAATCTGTGGACCTTCAAAGTGTTGATGAAACACAGAAACTGCCTCGGGATTGAATACAACAGTCACCATGCGCACTTTCCTCCATGTTAGTAATGTCTCAAACAGTCTACTCTTTGATCGTTCCCAGGAAGACCAGTAGTAGTTTCCGATGCACATCTGGTGGCATTCTGCAATCTGTGGACTATCAGAGTGTTGATGAAATACCAAAATCCATCGGGATTGAATACAACAGTCACCACGCGCACTTTCCTCCATGGGTGTAATGCCTCAAACAGTCGACGGTTTGATCGTTCCCTGGAAGACCAGTAGTAGTTTCCGATGCACATGTGCAGGCACTCTGAAATCTGTGGGCTATCAGACTGTTGATAAAACAGAGTAAGTGCATCGGGATTGAATACAACAGTTACCATGCGCAATTTCCTCCATGCGATTAATGTCTCAAACAGTCTACGCTTTGATCGTTCCCTGGAAGACCGCTGGTAGTTTCCGATGCACATCTGGAGGCGTTCTGTAATCTGTGGACTATCAGAGTGTTGATGAAGCACAGAAATTGCATCGGGATTTGATAAAACAGTCACCATGCGCACTTTCCTCCATGGGCGTAATGTCTCAAACAGTCAACGTTTGATCGTTCCCTGGAAGACCAGTAGTAGTTTCCGATTCACATTTGGAGGCATTCTGTAATCTGTGGACTATCAGAGTGTTGATGAAACACAGAAATTGCATCGGGATTGAATACAAGAGTCACCATGCGCACTTTCCTCCACGGGAGTAATGTCTCAATCAGTCTACGCTTTGATCGTTCCCTGGAAGACCAGTAGTAGTTTCCGATGCACATCTGGTGGTATTCTGTAATCTGTGGACTATCAGAGTGTTGATGAAACACAGTAATTGCATCGTAATTGAATACAACAGTCACCATGCGCACTTTCCTCCACGGGAGTAATGTCTCAACCAGCCTACTCTTTGATCGTTCCCTGGAAGAGCAATAGTAGTTTCCGATGCACATCTGGTGGCATTCTGTAATCTGTGGACAGTCAGAGTGTTGATGAAACAGAGAAATTGCATCGGGATTGAAATCAACAGTCACCATTCGCACTCTGCTCCATGGGAGTAATGTCTGAAACAGTCTACGCTTTGATCGTTCCCTGGAAGACCAGTAGTAGTTTCCGATGCACATCTGGTGGCATTCTGTAATCTGTGGACTATCAGAGTGCTGATGAAACACAAAAATTGCATCGTAATTGAATACAACAGTCACCATGCACACTTTCCTCCACGGGAGTAATGTCTCAAACAGTCTTTCCTTTGATCGATCCCTCGAAGACCAGTAGCAGTTTCCGATGCACATCTCGAGGCTTTCTGTAATCTGTGGACTATCAGACTGTTCATGAAACACAGAAATTGCATCGAGATTGACTACAACAGTCACCATGCGCACTTTCCTCCATGGGAGTAATGACTCAAACAGTCTACGCTTTGATCGTTCACTGGAAGACCAGTAGTAGTTTCCGATGCACATCTGGTGGCATTCTGTTATCTGTTGACATTGAGAGTGTTGATGAAACACAGAAAGTTAATCGGGATTGAATACAACAGTCACCATACGCATCTGCCTCCATGGGAGTAATGCCACAAAGAGTTTACGCTTTCATCGTTCCCTGGAAGAGCAGTAGTATTTTCCGATGCACATCTTGAGGAATTCTGTAATCTGTGGACCATCAACGTGTTGATGAAACACAGAAATTGCCTTGGGTGTGAATACAACAGCCACCATTCGCACTTTCCTCCATGGGAGTAATGTCTGAATTAGTCTACGCTTTGATCGTTTCCTGGAAGACCAGTAGTAACTTCCGATGCACATCTGGTAGCATTATGTAAACTGTGTACTATCAGAGTGTTGATGAAACTCAGAAATTGCATCGGAATTGAATACAACAGTCGCCATGCACACTTTCCTCCACGGGAGTAATGTCTCAAACAGTCTACGCTTTGATCGTTCCCTGGAAGACCGCTGGTAGTTTCCGATGCACATCTGGAGGCGTTCTGTAATCTGTGGACTATGAGAGTGTTGATGAAGCACAGAAATTGAATCGGGATTGGATAAAAAAGTCACCATGCGCACTTTCCTCCATGGGAGTAATGTCTCTAACAGTCAACGTTTGATCGTTCCCTGGAAGACCAGTAATAGTTTCCGAATCACATTTGGAGGCATTCTGTAATCTGTGGACTATCAGAGTGTTGATGAAACACAAAAATTGCATCGGGATTGAATACAACAGTCACCATGCGCACTTTCCTATAGGCGAGTAATGTCTCAAACAGTCTACGCTTTGATCGTTCCATGGAAGACCAGTAGTAGTTTTCGATGCACATCTGGAGGCATTCTGTAATCTGTGGACTATCAGAGTCTTGATGAAATACTGAAATTGCATCGGGGTTGAATAAAACAGTCACCATGCGCTCTTTCCTTCATGGGAGTAATGTCTCAAACAGTCTACGCTTTGATCGTTCCCTGGGAGACCTGTAGTAGTTTCCGATGCGCATCTGGAGGCTTTCTGTAATCTGTTTACTATCAGACTGTTCGTGAAACACAGAAATTGCATCGAGATTGAATACATCAGTCACCATGCGCACTTTCCTCCGAGGGAGTAATGTCTCAAACAGTCTACGCTTTGATCGTTCCCTGGAAGACCAGTAGTAGTATCCGATGCACATCTGGTGGCATTCTGTAATCTGTTGACATCCAGAGTGTTGATGAAAAACAGAAATTGCATCGGGATTGAATACAACAGTCACCATGCGCACCTTCCTCCATGGGAGTAATGTCACAAAGAGTTTACGCTTTGATCGTTCTCTGGAAGACCAGTAGTAGTTTCCGATGCACATCTGGAGGCATTCTGTAATCTGTGGACCTTCAGAGTGTTGATGAAACACAGAAACTGCCTCGGGATTGAATAAAACAGTCACCATGCGCACTTTCCTCCATGTTAGTAATTTCTCAAACAGTCTACTCTTTGATCGTTCTCAGGAAGACCAGTAGTTGTTTCCGATGCACATCTGGTGGCATTCTGCAATCTGTGGACTATCAGAGTGTTGATGAAATACCAAAATGCATCGGGATTGAATACAACAGTCACCACGCGCACTTTCCTCCATGGGAGTAATGCCTCAAACAGTCGACGGTTTGATCGTTCCCTGGAAGACCGCTGGTAGTTTCCGATGCACATCTGGAGGCGTTCTGTAATCTGTGGACTATCAGAGTGTTGATGAAGCACAGATATTGCATCGGGATTTGATAAAACAGTCACCATGCGCACTTTCCTCCATGGGAATAATGTCTCAAACAGTCAACGTTTGATCGTTCCCTGGAAGACCAGTAGTAGTTTCCGATTCACATTTGGACCCATTCTGTAAACTGTGGACTATCAGAGTGTTGATGAAACATAGAAATTGCATCGGGATTGAATACAAGAGTCACCATGCGCACTTTCCCCCACGGGAGTGATGTCTCAATCAGTCTATGCTTTGATCGTTCCCTGGAAGACCAGTAGTAGTTTCCGTTGCACATCTGGTGGCATTCTGTAATCTGTGGACTATCAGAGTGTTGATGAAACACAGAAATTGCATCGTAATTGAATACAACAGTCACCATGCGCACTTTCCTCCACGGGAGTAATGTCTCAATCAGCCTACTCTTTGATCGTTCCCTGGAAGAGCAATAGTAGTTTCCGATGCACATCTGGTGGCATTCTGTAATCTGTGGACAATCAGAGTGTTGATGAAACAGAGAAATTGCACCGGGATTGAATACAACAGTCACCATTCGCACTCTGCTCCATGGGAGTAATGTCTGAAACAGTCTACGCTTTGATCGTTCCCTGGAAGACCAGTAGTAGTTTCCGATGCACATCTGGTATCATTCTGTAATCTGTGGACTATCAAAGTGCTGATGAAACACAGAAAATGCATCGGGATTGAATACAACAGTCACCATGCGCACTTTCCTCCACGGGAGTAATGTCTCAAACAGTCTACTCTTTGATCGTTCCCTCGACGACCAGTAGTAGTTTCCGATGCACATCTGGAGGCTTTCTGTAATCTGTGGACTATCAGACTGTTCATGAAACACAGAAAGTGCTTCGGGATTGAATACAACAGTCACCATACGCACCTGACTCCATGGGAGTAATGTCACAGAGAGTTTACGATTTGATCGTTCCCTGGAAGACCAGTAGTAGTTTCCGATGCACATCTTGAGGCATTCTGTAATCTGTGGACCATCAACGTGTTGATGAAACACAGAAATTGCCTCGGGTTTGAATACAACAGCCACCATTCGCAATTTCCTCCATGGGAGTAATGTCTAAAATAGTCTACGCTTTGATCGTTTCCTGGAAGACCATTAGTAACTTCCGATGCACATCTGGTAGCATTCTGTAATCTGTGTACTATCAGAGTGTTGATGAAACACAGAAATTGCATCGGGATTAAATACAACAGTCGCTATGCACACTTTCCTCCACGGGAGTAATGTCTCAAACAGTCTACGCTTTGATCGTTCCCTGGAAGACCAGTAGTAGTTACCGATGCTCGTCTGGTTGCATTCTGTAATCTGTGGACTATCAGAGTGTTGATGAAACACAGAAATTGCATCGGGATTGAATACAACAGTCACCATGTGCACTTTCCTCCATGGGAGTAATGTCTTAAACAGTCTACTCTTTCATTGTTCCCAGGAAGACCAGTAGTAGTTTCCGATGCACATCTGGAGGCATTCTGTAATCTGTGGACTATCAGAGTGTTGATGTAACACAGAAAATGCATCGGGATTGAATACAACAGTCACCATGCGCACTTTCCTCCATAGGAGTAATGTCTCAAACAGTCTACGTTTTGATCGTTCCCTGGAAGACCAGTAGCAGTTTCCGATGCACATCTGCAGGCACTCTGTAATCTGTGGACTATCAGACTGTTGATGAAACACAAAAATTGCATCGGGATTGAATACAACATTCACCATGCGCACTTTCCTATAGGCGAGTAATGTCTCAAACAGTCTACGCTTTGATCGTTCCATGGAAGACCAGTAGTAGTTTTCGATGCACATCTAGAGGCATTCTGTAATCTGTGGACTATCAGAGTCTTGATAAAATACAGAAATTGCATCGGGATTGAATAAAACAGTCACCATGCGCACTTTCCTTCATGGGAGTAATGTCTCAAACAGTCTACACTTTGATCGTTCCCTGGGAGACCTGTAGTAGTTTCCGATGCGCATCTGGAGGCTTTCTGTAATCTGTTTACTATCAGACTGTTCGTGAAACACAGAAATTGCATCGAGATTGAAAACATCAGTCACCATGCGCAATTTCCTCCATGGGAGTAATGTCTGAAACAGTCTACGCTTTGATCGTTCCCTGGAAGACCAGTAGTAGTATCCGATGCACATCTGGTGGCATTCTGTAATCTGTTGACATCCAGGGTGTTGATGAGAAACAGAAATTGCATCGGGATTGAATACAACAGTCACCATGCGCACCTTCCTCCATGGGAGTAATGTCACAAAGAGTTTACGCTTTGATCGTTCCCTGGAAGACCAGTAGTAGTTTCCGATGCACATCTGGAGGCATTCTGTAATCTGTGGACCTTCAAAGAGTTGATGAAACACAGAAACTGCCTCGAGATTGAATACAACAGTCACCATGCGCACTTTCCTCCATGATAGTAATGTCTCGAACAGTCTACTCTTTGATCGTTCCCAGGAAGACCAGTAGTAGTTTCCGATGCACATCTGGTGGCATTCTGCAATCTGTGGACTATCAGAGTGTTGATGAAATACCAAAATGCATCGGGATTGAATACAACAGTCACCACGCGCACTTTCCTTTATGGGAGTAATGCCTCAAACAGTCGACAATTTGATCGTTCCCTGGAAGACCAGTAGTAGTTTCCGATGCACATGTGGAGGCACTCCGAAATCTGTGGGCTATCAGACTGTTGATAAATAGGAGAAAGTGCATCGGGATTGAATACAACAGTTACTATGCGCAATTTCCTCCATGCGATTAATATCTCAAACAGTTTACGCTTTGATCGTTCCCTGGAAGACCGCTGGTAGTTTCCGATGCACATCTGGAGGCGTTCTGTAATCTGTGGACTATCAGAGTGTTGATGAAGCAAAGAAATTGCATCGGGATTGGATAAAACAGTCACCATGCGCACTTTCCTCCATGGGAGAAATGTCTCAAACAGTCAACGTTTGATCCTTCCCTGGAAGACCAGTAGTAGTTTCCGATTCACATTTGGAGGCATTCTGTAATCTGTGGACTATCAGAGTGTTGATGAAACACAGAAATTGCATCGGGATTGAATACAAGAGTCACCATGCGCACTTTCCTCCACGGGAGTAATGTCTCAATCAGTCTACGCTTTGATCGTTCCCTGGAAGACCAGTAGTAGTTTCCGATGCACATCTGGTGGCATTCTGTAATCTGTGGACTATCAGAGTGTTGATGAAACACAGAAATTGCATCGTAATTGAATACAACAGTCACCATGCGAACTTTCCTCCACGGGAGTAATGTCTCAACCAGCCTACTCTTTGATGGTTCCCTGGAAGAGCAATAGTAGTTTCCGATGCACATCTGGTGGCATTCTGTAATCTGTGGACAATCAGAGTGTTGATGAAACAGAGAAATTGCATCGAGATTGACTACAACAGTCACCAAGCGCACTTTCCTCCATGGGAGTAATGACTCAAACAGTCTACGCTTTGATCGTTCACTGGAAGACCAGTAGTAGTTTCAGATGCACATCTGGTGGCATTCTGTAATCTGTTGACATTCAGAGTGTTGATGAAACACTGAAAGTTAATCGGGATTGAATACAACAGTCACCATACGCACCTGCCTCCATGGGAGTAATGCCACGAAGAGATTACGGTTTGATCGTTCCCTGGAAGACCAGTAGTAGTTACCGATGCTCGTCTGGTGGCATTCTGTAATCTGTGGACTATCAGAGTGTTGATGAAACACAGAAATTGCATCGGGATTGAATACAACAGTCACCATGTGCACTTTCCTCCATGGGAGTAATGTCTTAATCAGTCTACTCTTTGATCGTTCCCAGGAAGACCAGTTGTAGTTTCCGATGCACATCTGGAGGAATTCTGTAATCTGTGGACTATCAGAGTGTTGATGTAACACAGAAAATGCATCGGGATTGAATACAACAGTCACCATGCGCACTTTCCTCCATGGGAGTAATGTCTCAAACAGTCTACGTTTTGATCGTTCCCTAAAAGACCAGTAGTAGTTTCCGATGCACATCTGGAGGCATTCTGTAATCAGTGGACTATCAGAGTGTTGATGAAATACCAAAATGCATCGGGATTGAATACAACAGTCACCACGCGAACTTTCCTCCATGGGAGTAATGTCTCAAACAGTCTACGCTTTGATCGTTCCCTGGAAGACCAGTAGTAGTTTCCGATGCACATCTGGAGGCACTCTGTAATCTGTGGACTATCAGAGTGTTGATGAAACACAGAAATTGCATCGGGATTGAATACAACAGTCACGACGCGCATTTTCCTCCATGGGCGTAATGTCTCAAACAGTCGACGGTTTGATCGTTCCCTGGAAGACCAGTAGTAGTTTCCGATGCACATTTGGAGGCACTCTGATATCTGTGGACTATCAGACTGTTGATGAAACACAGATATTGCACCGTAGTTGAATACAACAGTCACCATGCGCACTTTCCTCCACGGGAGTAATGTCTCAACCAGTCTACTCTTTGATCTTTCCCTGGAAGACCAATAGTAGTTTCAGATGCACATCTGGTGGCATTCTGTAATGTGTGGACTACCAGAGTGTTGATGTAACACAGAAATTGCATCGGGATTGAATACAACAGTCACCATCCGCACTCTGCTCCATGGGAGTAATGTCTGAAAGAGTCTACGCTTTGATCGTTCCCTGGAAGACCAGTAGTAGTTCCTGATGCACATCTGGTGGCATTCTGTAATCTGTGGACTATCAGAGTACTGATGAAAATCAGAAAATGCATCGGGATTGAATACAACAGTCACCATGCGCACATTCCTCCACTGGAGTAATGTCTCAAACAGTCTACTCTTTGATCGTTCCCTCGAAGACCAGTAGTAGTTTTCGATGCACATCTGGAGGCTTTCTGTAATCTGTGGACCATCAGAGTGTTGATGAATCACAGAAATTGCATCGGGATTGAATACAACAGTTACCATGCGCACCTACCTCCGTGGGAGTAATGTCACAAAGAGTTTACGCTTTGATCGTTCCCTGGAAGACCAGTAGTAGTTTCCGATGCACATCTGGAATCATTCTGTAATCTGTGGACTTTCAAAGTGTTGATGAAACACAGAAATTGCCTCGGGATTGAGTACAATAGTCACCATGCGCACTTTCCTCCCTGGGAGTAACGTCTCAAACAGTCTACGCTTTGATCGTTCCCTGGAAGTCCAGTAGTAGTTTCCGATGCACACCTGGAGGCGTTCTGTAATCTGTGGACTATCAGACTGTTGATGAAATACCAAAATGCATCGGGATTGAATACAACAGTCACCACGCGAACTTTCCTCCATGGGAGTAATGTCTCAAACAGTCTACGCTTTGATCGTTCCCTGGAAGACCAGTAGTAGTTTCCGATGCACATCTGGAGGCACTCTGAAATCTGTGGACTATCAGACTGTTGATGAATCACAGAAAGTGCATCGGGATTGAATACAACAGTCACCATGCGCACTTTCCTCCATGCGAGTAATGTCTCAAACAGTCTACGCTTTGATCGTTCCCTGGAAGACCACTGGTAGTTTCCGATGCACATCTGGAGGCATTCTGTAGACTGTGGACTATCAGATTGTTGATGAAACACTAAAATTGCATCGGGATTGAGTACAATAGTCACCTTGCGCACTTTCCTCCCTGGGAGTAACGTCTCAAACAGTCTACGCTTTGATCGTTCCCTGGAAGACCAGTAGTAGTTTCCGATGCACATCTGGAGGCATTCTGTAATCTGTGGACTATCAGAGTGTTGATGAAACACAGAAATTGCATCGGGATTGAATACAACAGTCACCATGCGTACTTTCCTCCACGGGAGTAATGTCTCAAACAGTCTACGCTTTTATCGTTCCCTGGAAGACCAGTAGTAGTTTCCGATGCACATCTGGAGGCATTCTGTAATCTGTGGACTATCAGACTGTTGATGAAACACTGAAATAACAGCGGGATTGAATACAACAGTCACCATGCGCACTTTCCTCCATGGGAATAATGTCTCAAAGAGTCTACGCTTTGATTATTCCCTGGAAGACCAGTAGTAGTTTCCGATTCACATCTGGAGGCTTTCTGTAATCTGTGGACTATCAGACTGTTCATGAAACACAGAAATTGCATCGAGATTGAATACAACAGTCACCATGCGCACTTTCCTCCGTGGGAGTAATGACTCAAACAGTCTATGCTTTGATCGTTCACTGGATGACCAGTAGTAGTTTCCGATGCACATCAGTGCCATTCTGTAATCTGTTGACATTCAGAGTGTTGATGAAACACAGAAACTGCATCGGGATTGAATACAACAGTCACCATACGCACCTGCCTAGATTGGGAGTAATGTCACAAAGAGTTTACGCTTTGGTCGTTCCCTGGAAGACCAGTAGTAGTTTCCGATGCACATCTTGAGGCATTCTGTAATCTGTGGACCATCAACGTGTTGATGACACACAGAAATTGCCTCGGGTTTGAATACAACAGCCACCATTCCCACTTCCTCCATGGGAGTAATGTCTGAAATAGTCTACGCTTTGATCGTTTCCTGGAAGACCAGTAGTAACTTCCGATGCACGTCTGGTATCATTCTGAAATCTGTGTACTATCAGAGAGTTGATGAAACACAGAAATTGCATCGGGATTGAATACAACAGTCGCCATGCACACTTTCCTCCACGGGAGTAATGTCTCAAAGAGTCTACGCTTTGATCGTTCCCTGGAAGACCAGTAGTAGTTACCGATGCTCGTCTGGTGGCACTCTGTAATCTGTGGACAATCAGAGTATTGATGAAACACAGAAATTGCATCGGGATTGAATACAACAGTCACCATGTGCACTTTCCACCATGGGAGTAATGTCTTAAACAGTCTACTCTTTGATCGTTCCCAGGAAGACCAGTAGTAGTTTCCGATGCACATCTGGAGGCATTCTGTAATCTGTGGACTATCAGACTGTTGATGAAACACAGAAATTGCATCGGGATTGAATACAACAGTCACCATCCGCACTCTGTTCAATGGGAGTAATGTCTGAAACAGTCTACGCTTTGATCGTTCCCTGGAAGTCCAGTAGTAGTTTCCGATTCACATTTGGAGGCTTTCTGAAATATGTGGACTATCAGACAGTTCATGAAACACAGAAATTGCATCGAGATTGAATACAACAGTCACCATGCGCACTTTCCTTCATAGGAGTAATGTCTCAAACAGTCTACGTTTGATCGTTCCCTGAAAGACCAGTAGTATTTTCCGATGCACATCTGGTGGCATTCTGTAATTTGTTGACATTCAGAGTGTTGATGAAACACAGAAAGTGCGTCGGGATTGAATACAACAGTCACCATACGTACCTGCCTCCATGGGAGTAATGTCTCAAAGAGTTTACGATTTGATCGTTCCCTGGAAGACCAGTAGTAGTTTCCGTTGCACATCTTGAGGCATTCTGTAATCTGTGGACCATCAACGTGTTGATGAAACACAGAAATTGCCTCGGGTTTGAATACAATAGTCACCATGCGCACTTTCCTCCGTGGGAGTAACGTCTCAAACAGTCTACGCTTTGATCGTTCCCTGGAAGTCCAGTAGTAGTTTCCGATGCACACCTGGAGGCGTTCTGTAATCTGTGGACAATCAGACTGTTGATGAAACACCGAAATTGCATCGGATTTGAATACAACAGTCACCATGCGCACTTTCCTCCATGGGAGTAATGTCTCAAACAGTCTACGCTTTGATCGTTCCCTGGAAGACCAGTAGTAGTTTCCGATTCACATTTGGAGGCTTTCTGAAATATGTGGACTATCAGACAGTTCATGAAACACAGAAATTGCATCGAGATTGAATACAACAGTCACCATGCGCACTTTCCTCCATGGGAGTAATGTCTCAAACAGTCTACGTTTTGATCGTTCCCTGGAAGACGAGTTGTAGCTTCCGATGCACATCTAAAGGCATTCTGTAATCTGTGGACTATCATAGTGTTGATGAAACACAGAAATTGCATCGGGATTAAATATAAGGGTCACCATGCGCACTTTCCTCCATGGGAGTATTGTCTCAAACAATCTACGCTTTGATCGTTCCCTGGAACCCCAGTTGTAGCTTCCGATTCACATTTGGAGGCTTTCTGAAATCTGTGGAGTATCAGACTGTTCATGAAACACAGAAATTGCATCGAGATTGAATACAACAGTCACCATGCGCACTTTCCTCCATGGGAGTAATGTCTCAAACAGTCTACGATTTGATCGTTCCCTGGAAGACCAGTTGTAGCTTCCGATGCACATCTAAAGGCAATCTGTAATCTGTGGACTATCAGAGTGTTAATGAAACTCCTAAAATGCATCGGGATTGAATGCAACAGTCACCATGCGCACTTTCCTCCAGGGGAGTAATGTCTCAAAGAGTCTACTCTTTGATCGTTACCTGGAAGACCAGTAGTAGTTTCCGATGCACATCTGGAGTCATTCTGTAATCTGTGGACTATCAGAGTGTTGTTGAAACACAGAAATTGCATCGGGATTCAATACAACAGTGGCCATGCGAACTATCCTCCATGGGAGTAATGTCTCAAACTGTCTACGCATTGATCGATCCCTGGAAGACCAGTAGAAGTTTCCGATGCACATCTGGAGGCATTCTGTAATCTATGGGGTATCAGAGTGTTGATGAAACAAAGAAATTGCATCGGGATTGTATACAACAGTTACGATGCTTACCTTCATCCACGGGAGGTATGTCTCAAACAGTCTACGCTTTGATCGTTCCTTGGAAGACCATTAGTAGTTTCCGATGCACATCTGGTGGCATTCTGAAATCTGCGTACTATCAGAGTGTTGATGAAACACAGAAATTGCATCGGGATTGAATACAACAGTCACCATCCACACTTTCCTCCACGGGGGTAATGTCTCAAACAGTCTACGCTTTGATCGTTCCCTGGAAGTCCAGTAGTAATTTCCTATGCACATCTGGGTGCAATCTGTAACCTGTAGACTATCAGAGTGTTGATGAAACACAGAAATTGCATCGGGATTGAATACAACAGTCACCATGCGCACTTTCCTCCACGGGAGTAATGTCTCAAACAGTCTACGCTTTGATCGTTCCCTGGAAGACCAGTAGCAGTGTCCGATGCACATCTGGTGGCATTCTGTAAACTGTGGACTATCAGAGCGTTGATGAAACACAGAAATTGCATCGGGATTGAATACAACAGTCACCATGCGCACTTTCCTCCACGGGAGTAATGTCTCAAACAGTCTACGCTTTTATCGTTCCCTGGAAGACCGCTCGTAGTTTCCGATGCACATCTGGAGGCATTCTGTAATCTGTGGACTATCAGACTGTTCATGAAACACAAAAATTGCATCGAGATTGAATACGACAGTCACCATGCGCACTTCCCTCCGTGGGAGTAATATCTCAAACAGTCTACGTTTTGATCGTTCACTGGAAGACCAGTAGTAGTTTCCGATGCACATCAGTGCCATTCTGTAATCTGTTGACATTCAGAGTGTTGATGAAACACAGAAACTGCATCGGGATTGAATACAACAGTCACCATACGCACCTGCATAGATTGGGAGTAATGTCACAAAGAGTTTACGCTTTGATCGTTCCCTCGAAGACCAGTAGTAGTTTCCGATGCACATCTTGAGGCATTCTGTAATCTGTGGACCATCAACGTGTTGATGACACACAGAAATTGCCTCGGGTTTGAATACAACGGCCACCATTCGCACTTCCTCCATGGGAGTAATGTCTGAAATAGTCTACGCTTTGATCGTTTCCTGGAAGACCAGTAGTAACTTCCGATGCACATCTGGTATCATTCTGTAATCTGTGTACTATCAGAGTGTTGATGAAACACAGATATTGCATCGGGATTGAATACAACAGTCGCCATGCACACTTTCCTCCACGGGAGTAATGTCTCAAAGAGTCTACGCTTTGATCGTTCCCTGGAAGACCAGTAGTAGTTACCGATGCTCGTCTGGTGGCATTCTGTAATCTGTGGACTATCAGAGTATTGATGAAACACAGAAATTGCATCGGGATTGAATACAACAGTCACCATGTGCACTTTCCTCCATGGGAGTAATGTCTTAAACAGTCTACTCTTTGATCGTTCCCAGGAAGACCAGTAGTAG
Source organism: Schistocerca gregaria (assembly GCF_023897955.1). Classification (NCBI taxonomy): domain Eukaryota; kingdom Metazoa; phylum Arthropoda; class Insecta; order Orthoptera; family Acrididae; genus Schistocerca; species Schistocerca gregaria. The sequence goes on along the minus strand of NC_064929.1, from coordinate 27,335,492 downwards.
TTTCCGATGCACATCTGGAGGCATTCTGTAATCTGTGGACTATCAGACTGTTGATGAAACACAGAAATTGCATCGGGATTGAATACAACAGTCACCATCCGCACTCTGTTCAATGGGAGTAATGTCTGAAACAGTCTACGCTTTGATCGTTCCCTAGAAGTCCAGTAGTAGTTTCCGATGCACATCTGGTGGCATTCTGTAATCTGTGGACTATCAGAGTGTTGCTGAATCTCAAAAAATGCATCGGGCTTGAATACAACAGTCACCATGCGCATTTTCCTCCACGGGAGTAATGTCTCAAACAGTCTACTCTTTGATCGTTCCCTCGAAGACCAGTAGTAGTTTCCGATGCATATCTGGAGGCTTTCTGTAATCTGTGGACCATCAGAGTGTTGATGAAACACAGAAATTGAATCGGGATTGAATACAAGACACCATGAGCACTTTCCTCCATGTGTGTAATGTCTCAAACAGTCTACGCTGTGATCGTTCTCTGGAAGACCAGTAGTAGCTTCCGATTCACATCTGGAGGCTTTCTGTAATCTGTGGACTATCAGACTGTTCATGAAACACAGAAATTGCATCGAGATTGATTACAACAGTCACCATGCGCACTTTCCTCCATGGGAGTAATGTTTCAAAGAGTCTACGCTTTGATCGTTCCCTGGAAGACCAGTAGTAGCTTCCGATTCAAATCTGGAGGCTTTCTGTAATCTGTGGACTATCAGACTGTTCATGAAACACAGAAATTGCATCGAGATTGAATACAACAGTCACCATGCGCACTTTCCTCCAGGGGAGTAATGTCTTAAACAGTCGACGGTTTGATCGTTCCCTGGAAGACCAGTAGTAGTTTTCGATGCACATCTGGAGGCACTCTGAAATCTGTGGACTATCAGACTGTTGATGAAACAAATAAAGTGCATCGGGATTGAATAAAACATTCAACATGCGCACTTTCCTCCATTCGAGTAATGTCTCAAACAGTCTACGCTTTGATCGTTCCCTGGAAGACCACTGGTAGTTTCCGATGCACATCTGGAGGCATTCTGTAATCTGTGGACTATCAGAGTGTTGATGAAACACAGAAATTGCATCGGGATTGAATAAAACAGTCACCATGCACACTTTCCTTCATAGGAGTAATGTCTCAAACAGTCTACGTTTGATCGTTCCCTGAAAGACCAGTAGTATTTTCCGATGCACATCTGGTGGCATTCTGTAATTTGTTGACATTCAGAGTGTTGATGAAACACAGAAAGTGCGTCGGGATTGAATACAACAGTCACCATACGCACCTGCCTCCATGGGAGTAATGTCTCAAACAGTCTACGCTTTGATCGTTCCCTGGAAGACCAGTAGTAGTTTCCGATGCATATCTGGAGGCATTCTGTAATCTGTGGACTATCAGAGTGTTGATGAAACACAGAAATTGCATCGGGATTGCATACAACAGTCACCATGCCCACTTTCCTCCATGGGAGTAATTCTCAAACAGTCTACCATTTGATCAATCCCTGGAAGACCAGTAGTATTTTACGATGCACATCTGGTGGCATTCTGTAATCTGTGGACTATCAGACTGTTCGTGAAACACAGAAATTGCATCGAGATTGAATACGTCAGTCACGACGCGCACTTTCCTAAATGGGAGTAATGTCTCAAACAGTCGACGGTTAGATCGTTCCCTGGAAGACCAGTGGTAGTTTCCGATGCACATCTGGGGGCACTCTGAAATCTGTGGAATATCAGACTGTTGATGAAACACAGAAAGTGCATCGGGATTGAATACCAAAGTCACCATGCGCACTTTCCTCCATGGGAGTAATGTCTCAAACAGTCTACGCTTTGATCGTTCCCTGGAAGACCAGTTGTAGCTTCCGATGCACATCTAAAGGCATTCTGTAATCTGTGGACTATCAGAGTGTTGACGAAACACAGAAATTGCATCGGGATTGAATACGAGAGTCACCATGCGCACTTTCCTCCACGGGAGTAATGTCTCAAACAATCTACGCTTTGATCGTTCCCTGGAAGACCATTAGTAGTTTCCGATGCACATCTGGTGGCATTCTGTAATCTGTGGACTATCAGAGTGTTGATGAAACACAGAAATTGCATCGTAATTGAATACAACAGTCACCATGCGCACTTTCCGCCACGGGAGTAATGTCTCAACCAGTCTACTCTTTGATTGTTCCTTGGAAGACCAATAGTAGTTTCCGATGCACATCTGGTGGCATTCTGTAACCTGTGGACTATCAGAGTGTTGATGAAACACAGAAATTGCATCGGGATTGCATACAACAGTCACCATGCCCACATTCCTCCATGGGAGTAATTCTCAAACAGTCTACCATTTGATCAATCCCTGGAAGACCAGTAGTATTTTACGATGCACATCTGGTGGCATTCTGTAATCTGTGTACTATCGCAGTGTTGATGAAACACAGATATTGCATCGGGATTGAATACAACAGTCGCCATGCACACTTTCCTCCACGGGATTAATGTCTCAAAGAGTCTACGCTTTGATCGATAACTGGAAGACCAGTAGTAATTACCGATGCTCGTCTGGTGGCATTCTGTAATCTGTGGACTATCAGAGTATTGATGAAACACAGAAATTGCATCGGGATTGAATACAACAGTCACCATGTTCACTTTCCTCCATGGGAGTAATGTCTTAAACAGTCTACTCTTTGATCGTTCCCTGGAAGACCAGTAGTAGTTTCCGATGCACATCTGGAGGCATTCTGTAATCTGTGGACTATCAGACTGTTGATGAAACACAGAAACTGCATCGGGATTGAATACAACAGTCACCATCCGCACTCTGCTCCATGGGAGTAACGTCTGAAACAGTCTACGCTTTGATCGTTCCCTGGAAGTCCAGTAGTAGTTTCCGATGCACATCTGGTGGCATTCTGTAATCTGTGGACTATCAGAGTGTTGATGAAACACAGAAACTGCATCGGGATTCAGTCACCATGTGCACTTTCCTCCTTGGAAGTAATGTCTCAATCAGTCTACTCTTTGATCGTTCCCAGGAAGACCAGTAGTAGTTTCCGATGCACATCTGGGGGCATTCTGTAATCTGTGCACTATCAGAGTGTTGATGAAATACAGAAAATGCATCGGGATTGAATACAACAGTCACCACGCGCACTTTCCTCCTTGGGAGTAATGTTTCAAACAGTCTACTCTTTGATCGTTCCCAGGAAGACCAGTAGTAGTTTCCGATGCACATCTGGAGGCATTCTGTAATCTGTGCACTATCAGAGTGTTGATGAAATACAGAAAATGCATCGTGATTGAATACAACAGTCACCACGCGCACTTTCCTCCATGGGAGTAATGTCTCAAACAGTCTACGCTTTGATCGTTGCCTGGAAGACCAGTAGTAGTTTCCGATGCACATCTGGTTGCATTCTGTAATCTGTGACCTTCAAAGTGTTGATGAAACACAGTAATTGCATCGAGATTGAATACAACAGTCACTATGCGCACTTTCCTCCATGTTAGTAATGTCTCAAACAGTCTACTCTTTGATCGTTCCCAGGAAGACCAGTACTAGTTTCCGATGCACATCTGGTTGCATTCTGTAATCTGTGGACCTTCAAAGTGTTGATGAAACACAGAAATTGCCTCGGGTTTGAATACAACAGCCACCATTCGCACTTTCCTCCATGGGAGTAATGTCTGAAATAGTCTACGCTTTGATCGTTTTCTGGAAGACCAGTAGTAACTTCCGATGCACATCTGGTAGCATTCTGTAATCTGTGTACTATCAGAGTGTTGATGAAATACAGAAAATGCCTCGGGATTGAATACAACAGTCACCGTCCGCACTTTCCTCCATGGGAGTAATGTCTCAAACAGTCTACTCTTTAATCGTTCCCAGGAAGACCAGTAGTAGTTTCCGATGCACATCTTTAGGCATTCTGTAATCTGTGCACTATCAGAGTGTTGATGAAATAACGAAAATGCATCGGGATTGAATACAACAGTCACCACGCGCACTTTCCTCCATGGGAGTAATGTCTCAAACAGTCTACTCTTTGATCGTTCCCAGGAAGACCAGTAGTAGTTTCCGATGCACATCTTTAGGCATTCTGTAATCTGTGCACTATCAGGGTGTTGATGAAATAACGAAAATGCATCGGGATTGAATACAACAGTCACCACGCGCACTTTCCTCCATGGGAGTAATGTCACAAACAGTTTACACTTTGATCGTTCCCAGGAAGACCAGTACTAGTTTCCGATGCACATCTGGTTGCATTCTGTAATCTGTGGACCTTCAAAGTGTTGATGAAACACAGAAATTGCCTCGGGTTTGAATACAACAGCCACCATTCGCACTCTCCTCCATGGGAGTAATGTCTGAAATAGTCTACGCTTTGATCGTTTCCTGGAAGACCAGTAGTAACTTCCGATGCACATTTGGTAGCATTCTGTAATCTGTGTACTATCAGAGTGTTGATGAAATACAGAAAATGCCTCGGGATTGAATACAACAGTCACCGTCCGCACTTTCCTCCAACGGAGTAATGTCTCAAACAGTCTACGCTTTGATCGTTTCCTGGAAGACCAGTAGTAGTTACCGATGCACTTCTGGAGGCATTCTGTAATCTGTGGACTATCAGAGTCTTGATGAAACACAGAAATTGCATCGGGATTGAGTCACCATGTGCACTTTCCTCCATGGGAGTAATGTCTCAAACAGTCTACTCTTTGATCGTTCCCAGGAAGACCAGTAGTAGTTTCCGATGCACATCTGGAGGCATTCTGTAATCTGTGGACTATCAGAATGTTGATAAAACACAGAAATTGCATCGGGATTGAATACAACAGTCACCATGAGCACTTTCCTCCACGGGAGTAATGTCTCAAACAGTCTACGCTTTGATCGTTCCCTGGAAGACCAGTAGTTGTTTCCGATGCACATCTGATGGCATTCTGTAATCTGTTGACATTCAGAGTGTTGATGAAACACAGAAAATGCATCGCGATTGAAAGCAACAGTCACCATACGCACCTGCCTCCATCTGAGTAATGTCACAAAGAGTTTTCGCTTTGATCGTTCCCTCGAAGCCAGTAGTAGTTTCCTATGCACATCTTGAGGCATTCTGTAATCTGTGGATCATCAACGTGTTGATGAAACACAGAAATTGCCTCGGGTTTGAATACAACAGCCACCATTCGCACTTTCCTCCATGGGAGTAATGTCTGAAATAGTCTACGCTTTGATCGTTACCTGGAAGACCAGTAGTAACTTCCGATGCACATGTGGTAGCATTCTGTAATCTGTGTACTATCAGAGTGTTGATAAAACACAGAAATTGCATCGGGATTGAATACAACAGTCGCCATGCACACTTTCCTCCAGGGGAGTAATGTCTCAAACAGTCTACGTTTTGATCGTTCCCTGGAAGACCAGTAGTAGTTTCCAATGCACATCTGGAGGCTTTCTGTAATCTGTGGACTATCAGACCGTTCGTGAAACACAGAAATTGCATCGAGATTGAATACATCAGTCACCATGACCACTTTCCTCCATGGGAGTACAGTCTCAAACAGTCTACGCATTGATCGTTCCCTGGAAGACCAGTAGTAGTTTCCCATGCACATCTGGTTGCATTCTGTAATCTGTGGACCTTCAAAGTGTTGATGAAACACAGAAATTGCCTCGGGATTGAATACAAAAGTCACCATTCGCACTTTCCTCCATGGGAGTAATGTCTGAAATAGTCTACGCTTTGATCGTTTCCAGGAAGACCAGTAGCAATTTCCATTGCACATCTGGTAGCATTCTGTAATCTGTGTACTATCAGAGTGTTGATGAAACACAGAAATTGCCTCGGGATTGAATACAAAAGTCACCATTCGCACTTTCCTCCATGGGAGTAATGTCTGAAATAGTCTACGCTTTGATCGTTTCCAGGAAGACCAGTAGCAATTTCCATTGCACATCTGGTAGCATTCTGTAATCTGTGTACTATCAGAGTGTTGATGAAACACAGAAATTGCATCGGGATTGAATACAACAGTCACCATGCGCACTTTCCTCCATGTTAGTAATGTCTCAAACAGTCTACGCTTTGATCGTTCCCTGGAAGAACAGTAGTAGTTTCCGATGCACATCTGGGGGCACTCTGTAATCTGTGGACTATCAGACTGTTGATGAAACACAGAAAGTGCATCGTGATTGAATACAACAGTCACCATGTGCACTTTCCTCCATGCGAGTAATGTCTCAAACAGTCTACGCTTTGATCTTTCTCTGGAAGACCAGTAGTAGCTTCCGATTCACATCTGGAGGCTTTCTGTAATCTGTGGACTATCAGACTGTTCATGAAACACAGAAATTGCATCGAGATTGAATACAACAGTCACCATGCGCACTTTCCTCCATGGGAGTAATGTTTCAAACAGTCTACGCTTTCATCGTTCCCTGGAAGACCAGTAGTAGTTTCCGATGCACATCTGAGGGCATTCTGTAATCTGTTGACATTAAGAGTGTTGACGAAACACAGAAATTGCATCGGGATTGAATGCAACAGTCACCATACGCACCTGCCTCCATGGGAGTAATGTCACAAAGAGTTTCCGCTTTGATCGTTCCCTCGGAGCCCGTAGTAGTTTCCGATGCACATCTTGAGAAATTCTCTAATCTGTGGACCATCAACGTGTTGATGAAACACAGAAATTGCCTCGGGTTTGAATACAACAACCACCATTCGCACTTTCCTCCAAGGGAGTAATGTCTGAAATAGTCTACGCTTTGATCGTTTCCTGGAAGACCAGTAGTAACTTCCGATGCACATCTGGTAGCATTCTGTAATCTGTGTACTATCAGATTGATGATGAAACACAGAAATTGCATCGGGATTGAATACAACAGTCGCCATGCACACTTTCCTCCACGGGAGTAATGTCTCAAACAGTCTACGCTTAGATCGTTCCCTGGAAGAACAGTAGTAGTTTCCGATGCACATCTGGAGGCATTCTGTAATCTGTGGACTATCAGACTGTTCGTGAAACACAGAAGTTGCATCGAGATTGAATACATCAGTCACCATGCGCACTTTCCTCCATGGGAGTAATGTCTCAAACAGTCTACGCATTGATCGTTCCCTGGAAGACCAGTAGTAGTTACCGATGCACATCTGGTTGCATTCTGTATTCTGTGGACCTTCAAAGTGTTGATGAAACACAGAAATTGCATCGAGATTGAATACAACAGTCACCCTGCGCACTTTCCTCCATGTTAGTAATGTCTCAAACAGTCTACTCTTTGATCGTTCCCTAGAAGACCAGTACTAGTTTCCGATGCACATCTGGTTGCATTCTGTAATCTGTGGACCTTCAAAGTGTTGATGAAACACAGAAATTGCCTCGGTGTTTGAATACAACAGCCACCATTCGCACTTTCCTCCATGGGAGTAATGTCAGAAATAGTCTACGCTTTGATCGTTTCCTGGAAGACCAGTAGTAACTTCCGATGCAAATCTGGTAGCATTCTGTAATCTGTGTACTATCAGAGTGTTGATGAAATACAGAAAATGCCTCGGGATTGAATACAACAGTCACCGTCCGCACTTACCTCCATGGGAGTAATGTCTCAAACAGTCTACGCTTTGATCGTTCCCTGGAAGACCAGTAGTAGCTTCCGATTCACATCTGGAGGCTTTCTGTAATCTGTGGACTATCAGAATGTTCATGACACACAGTAATTGCATCAAGATTGAATACAACAGTCACCATGCGCACTTTCCTCCATGGGAGTAATGTCTCACACAGTCTACGCTTTGATCGTTCCCTGGTAGACCAGTAGTAGTTACCGATGCACGTCTGGAGGCATTCTGTAATCTGTGGACTATCAGAGTGTTGATGAAACACAGAAATTGCATCGGGATTCAGTCACCATGAGCACTTTCCTCAATGGGAGTAATGTCTCAAACAGTCTACTCTTTGATCGTTCCCAGGAAGACCAGTAGTAGTTTCCGATGCACATCTGGAGGCATTCTGTAATCTGTGCACTATCAGAGTGTTGATGAAATACAGAAAATGCATCGGGATTGAATACAACTGTCACCACGCGCACTTTCCTCCATGGGAGTAATGTCTCAAACAATCTACGCTTTGATCGTTCCCTGGAAGTCCAGTGGTAGTTTCCGATGTACATCTGGAGGCATTCTGTAATCTGTGTACTATCAGAGTGTTGATAAAACACAGAAATTGCATCGGGATTGAATAAAACAGTCACCATGCGCACTTTCCTCCATGGGAGTAATGTCTCAAACAGTCTACGCTTTGATCGTTCTCTGGAAGACCAGTAGTAGCTTCCGATTCACATCTGGAGGCTTTCTGTAATCTGTGGACTATCAGACTGTACATGAAACACAGAAATTGCATCGAGATTGAATACAACAGTCACCATAAGCACTTTCCTCCATGGGAGTAATGTTTCAAACAGTCTACGCTTTGATCGTTCCCTGGAAGACCAGTAGTAGTTTCCGATTCACATCTGATGGCATTCTGTAATCTGTTGACATTCAGAGTGTTGATGAAACACAGAAATGGCATCGGGATTGAATGCAACAGTCACCATACGCACCTGCCTCCATGGGAGTAATTTCACAAAGAGATTTCGCTTTGATCGTTCCCTCGAAGCCAGTTGTAGTTTCCAATGCACATCTTGAGGCATTCTCTAATCTGTGGACCATAAACGTGTTGATGAAACACAGAAATTACCTCGGGTTTGAATACAACAGCCACCATTCGCACTTTCCTCCATGGGAGTAATGTCTGAAATAGTCTACGCTTTGATCGTTTCCTGGAAGACCAGTAGTAACTTCCGATGCACATCTGGTAGCATTCTGTAATCTGTGTACTATCAGAGTGTTGATGAAACACAGAAATTGCATCGGAATTGAATACAACAGTCGCCATGCACACTTTCCTCCACGGGAGTAATGTCGCAAACAGTCTACGCTTTGATCGTTCCCTTGAAGACCAGTAGCAGTTTCCAATGCACATCTGGAGGCTTTCTGTAATCTGTGGACTATCAGACTGTTCGTGAAACACAGAAATTGCATCGAGATTGAATACATCAGTCACCATGCGCACTTTCCTCCATGGGAGTACAGTCTCAAACAGTCTACGCATTGATCGTTCCCTGGAAGACCAGTAGTAGTTTCCGATGCACATCTGGTTGCATTCTGTAATCTGTGGACCTTCAAAGTGTTGATGAAACACAGAAATTGCATTGAGATTGAATACAACTGTCACCATGCGCACTTTCCTCCATGTTAGTAATGTCTCAAACAGTCTACTCTTTGATCGTTCCCAGGAGGACCAGTACTAGTTTCCGATGCACATCTGGTAGCATTCTGTAATCTGTGGACCTTCAAAGTGTTGATGAAACACGGACATTGCCTCGGGTTTGAATACAACAGCCACCATTCGCACTTTCCTCCATGGGAGTAATGTCTGAAGTAGTCTACGCTTTGATCGTTTCCTGGAAGACCAGTAGTAACTTCCGATGCACATCTGGTAGCATTCTGTAATCTGTGTACTACCAGAGTGTTGATGAAATACAGAAAATGCCTCGGGATTGAATACAACTGTCACCGTCCGCACTTTCCTCCATGGGAGTAATGTCTCAAACAGTCTACGCTTTGATCGTTCCCTGGAAGACCAGTACTAGTTACCGATGCACGTCTGGAGGCATTCTGTAATCTGTGGACTATCAGAGAGTTGATGAAACACAGAAATTGCATCGGGATTCAGTCACCATGAGCACTTTCCTCCATGGGAGTAATGTCTCAAAGAGTCTACTCTTTGATCGTTCCCAGGAAGACCAGTAGTAATTCCCGATGCACATCTCAAGGCATTCTGTAATCTGTGGATTATCAGAATGTTGATAAAACTCAGAAATTGCTTCGGGATTGAATAAAACAGTCACCATGCGCACTTTCCTACATGGGAGTAATGTCTCAAACAGTCTACGCTTTGATCGTTCTCTGGAAGACCAGTAGTAGCTTCAGATTCACATTTGGAGGCTTTCTGTAATCTGTGGACTATCAGACTGTACATGAAACACAGAAATTGCATCGAGGTTGAATACAACAGTCACCATAAGCACTTTCCTCCATGGGAGTAATGTTTCAAACAGTCTACGCTTTGATCGTTCCCTGGAAGACCAGTAGTAGTTTCCAATTCACATCTGATGGCATTCTGTAATCTGTTGACATTCAGAGTGTTGATGAAACACAGAAATGGCATCGGGATTGAATGCAACAGTCACCATACGCACCTGCCTCCATGGGAGTAATTTCACAAAGAGATTTCGCTTTGATCGTTCCCTCGATGCCAGTTGTAGTTTCCAATGCACATCTTGAGGCATTCTCTAATCTGTGGACCATAAACGTGTTGATGAAACACAGAAATTACCTCGGGTTTGAATACAACAGCCACCATTCGCACTTTCCTCCATGGGAGTAATGTCTGAAATAGTCTACGCTTTGATCGTTTCCTGGAAGACCAGTAGTAACTTCCGATGCACATCTGGTAGCATTCTGTAATCTGTGTACTATCAGAGTGTTGATGAAACACAGAAATTGCATCGGAATTGAATACAACAGTCGCCATGCACACTTTCCTCCACGGGAGTAATGTCGCAAACAGTCTACGCTTTGATCGTTCCCTTGAAGACCAGTAGTAGTTTCCAATGCATATCTGGAGGCTTTCTGTAATCTGTGGACTATCAGACTGTTCGTGAAACACAGAAATTGCATCGAGATTGAATACATCAGTCACCATGCGCACTTTCCTCCATGGGAGTACAGTCTCAAACAGTCTACGCATTGATCGTTCCCTGGAAGACCAGTAGTAGTTTCCGATGCACATCTGGTTGCATTCTGTAATCTGTGGACCTTCAAAGAGTTGATGAAACACAGAAATTGCATCGGGATTGAATAAAACATTCACCATGCGCACTTTTCTCAATGGGAGTAATGTCTCAAACAGTCTACGATTTGATCGTTCCCTGGAGGACCAGTAGTAGTTTCCGATGCATATCTGGTGGCATTCTGTAATCTGTGGACTATCAGAGTGTTGATGAAACACAGATATTGCATCGGGATTGAATAAAACATTCACCATGCGCACTTTTCTCAATGGGAGTAATGTCTCAAACAGTCTACGCTTTGATCGTTCCCTGGAAGACCAGTAGTAGTATCCGATGCACATCTGGTGACATTCTGTAATCTGTTGACATTCAGAGTGTTGATGAAACACAGAAATTGCATCTGGATTGAATACAACAGTCACCATGCGCACCTTCCTCCATGGGAGTAATGTCACGAAGAGTTTACGATTTGATCGTTCCCTGGAAGACCAGTAGTAGTTTCCGATGCACATCTGGAGGCATTCTGTAATCTGTGGACCTTCAAAGCGTTGATGAAACAGTGAATATGCATCGGGATTGAATACAACAGTCACCATGCGCACTTTTCTCCATGGGAGTAATATCTCTAAGAGTCTACTCTTTGATCATTCCCTGGAAGACCAGTAGTAATTTCCGATGCACATCTGGTAGCATTCTGTAATCTGTGAACTATCAGAGAGTTGATGAATCACAGAAATTGCATCGGGATAGAATACTATAGTCGCCACGCACACTTTCCTCCATGGGAGTAATGTCTCAAACACTCTACGCTTTGATCGTTCCCTGAAAGACCAGTAGTTGTTACCGATGCACGTCTGGTGGCATTCTGTAATCTGTGGACTATCAGAGTGTTGATGAAACACAGAAATTTCATCGGGATTGAATACAACTGTCACCATGTGCACTTTCCTCCATGGGAGTAATGTCTTAAACAGTCTACTCTTTGATCGTTCCCAGGAAGACCAGTAGTAGTTTCCGATGCACATCAGGAGGCATTCTGTAATCTGAGGCTATCAGACTGTTGATGAAACACAGAAATTGCATCGGGATTGAATACAACAGTCACCTTCCGCACTCTGCTCCATGGGAGTAATGTCTGATACGGTCTACGCTCTGATCGTTCCCTGGAAGTCCAGTAGTAGTTTCCGATGCATATCTGGAGGCACTCTGTAATCTATGGACTATCAGAGTGTTGATGAAGCATAGAAATTGCATCGGGATTGTATACAACAGACACGATGCTTACCTTCATCCACGGGAGGTATGTCTCAAACAGTCTACGCTTTGATCGTTCCTTGGAAGACCATTAGTAGTATCCGATGCACATCTGGTGGCATTCTGTAATCTGTTGACATTCAGAGTGTTGATGAAACACAGAAATTGCATCTGGATTGAATACAACAGTCACCATGCGCACCTTCCTCCATGGGAGTAATGTCACGAAGAGTTTACGATTTGATCGTTCCCTGGAAGACCATTAGTAGTTTCCGATGCACATCTGGAGGCATTCTGTAATCTGTGGACCTTCAAAGTGTTGATGAAACACAGAAATTGCCTCGGGATTGAATACAACAGTCACCATGCGCACTTTCCTCCATGTTAGTAATGTCTCAAGCAGTCTACCCCTTGATCGTTTCCTGGAAGACCTAAAGTAGTTTTAGATGCACATCTGGAGGCATTCTGCTATCTGTCGGCTATCAGAGTGGTGATGAAACACAGAAAATGCATCGGGATTTAATACAACAGTCACCATGCGCACTTTCCTCCATGGGAGTAATGTCTCACAAAGTTTACGCTTTGATCGTTCCCTGGAAGACCAGTAGTAGTTTCCGAAGCCCATCTGGAGGCACTCTGTAACCTGTGGACTATGAGACTGTTGATGAAACACAGAAATTGCATCGCGATTGAATACAACAGTCACCATGCGCACTTTCCTCCTCGGGAGGTATGTCTCAAACAGTTTACGCTTTGATCGTTCCCTGGAAGACCAGTAGTAGTTTTAGATGCACATCTGGAGGCATTCTGCTATCTGTGGGCTATCAGAGTGGTTATGAAACACATAAAATGCATCGGGATTTAATACAACAGTCACTATGCCCACTTTCCTCAATGGGAGTATTGTCTCACAAAGTTTACGCTTTGATCGTTCCCTGGAAGACCAGTAGTAGTTTCCGATGCACATCTGGAGGCATTCTGCAATCTGTGGACTATCAGAGTGTTGATGAAACACAGAAATTGCATCGGGATTGAATACAAAAGTCACCATGCGCACTTTTCTCCATGGGAGTAATATCTCTAACAGTCTACTCTTTGATCATTCCCTGGAAGACCAGTAGTAGTTTCCGATGCACATCTGGAGGCATTCTGTAATCTGTGGACCTTCAAAGCGTTGATGAAACAGTGAAAATGCATCGGGATTGAATACAACAGTCACCATGCGCACCTTCCTCCATGGGAGTAATGTCACGAAGAGTTTACGATTTGATCGTTCCCTGGAAGACCAGTAGTAGTTTCCGATACACATCTGGAGGCATTCTGTAATCTGTGGACCTTCAAAGCGTTGATGAAACAGTGAATATGCATCGGGATTGAATACAACAGTCACCATGCGCACTTTTCTCCATGGGAGTAATATCTCTAAGAGTCTACTCTTTGATCATTCCCTGGAAGATCAGTAGTAATTTCCGATGCACATCTGGTAGCATTCTGTAATCTGTGTACTATCAGAGAGTTGATGAAACACAGAAATTGCATCGGGATAGAATACAATAGTCGACACGCACACTTTCCTCCATGGGAGTAATGTCTCAAACACTCTACGCTTTGATCGTTCCCTGAAAGACCAGTAGTAGTTACCGATGCACGTCTGGTGGCATTCTGTAATCTGTGGACTATCAGAGTGTTGATGAAACACAGAAATTTCATCGGGATTGAATACAACTGTCACCATGTGCACTTTCCTCCATGGGAGTAATGTCTTAAACAGTCTACTCTTTGATCGTTCCCAGGAAGACCAGTAGTAGTTTCCGATGCACATCAGGAGGCATTCTGTAATCTGAGGCTATCAGACTGTTGATGAAACACAGAAATTGCATCGGGATTGAATACAACAGTCACCTTCCGCACTCTGCTCCATGGGAGTAATGTCTGATACGGTCTACGCTCTGATCGTTCCCTGGAAGTCCAGTAGTAGTTTCCGATGCATATCTGGAGGCATTCTGTAATCTATGGACTATCAGAGTGTTGATGAAGCATAGAAATTGCATCGGGATTATATACAACAGACACGATGCTTACCTTCATCCACGGGAGGTATGTCTCAAACAGTCTACGCTTTGATCGTTCCTTGGAAGACCATTAGTAGTATCCGATGCACATCTGGTGGCATTCTGTAATCTGTTGACATTCAGAGTGTTGATGAAACACAGAAATTGCATCTGGATTGAATACTACAGTCACCATGCGCACCTTCCTCCATGGGAGTAATGTCACGAAGAGTTTACGATTTGATCGTTCCCTGGAAGACCATTAGAGATTTCCGATGCACATCTGGAGGCATTCTGTAATCTGTGGACCTTCAAAGTGTTGATGAAACACAGAAATTGCCTCGGGATTGAATACAACAGTCACCATGCGCACTTTCCTCCATGTTAGTAATGTCTCAAGCAGTCTACGCCTTGATCGTTTCCTGGAAGACCTAAAGTAGTTTTAGATGCACATCTGGAGGCATTCTGCTATCTGTGGGCTATCAGAGTGTTGATGAAACACAGAAAATGCATCGGGATTTAATACAACAGTCACCATGCGCACTTTCCTCCATGGGAGTATTGTCTCACAAAGTTTACGCTTTGATCGTTCCCTGGATGACCAGTAGTAGTTTCCGATGCACATCAGGAGGCATTCTGCAATCTGTGGACTATCAGAGTGTTGATGAAACACAGATATTGCATCGGGATTGAATACAACAGTCACCATGCGCACTTTTCTCCATGGGAGTAATATCTCTAACAGTCTACTCTTTGATCATTCCCTGGAAGACCAGTAGTAGTTTCCGATGCACATCTGGAGGCATTCTGTAATCTGTGGACCTTCAAAGCGTTGATGAAACAGTGAAAATGCATCGGGATTGAATACAACAGTCACCATGCGCACTTTCCTCCATGGGAGTAATGTCTCAAACAGTCTACGCTTTGATCGTGCCCTGGAACACCAGTAGTAGTTTCCGAAGCACATCTGGAGGCACTCTGTAACCTGTGGACTATGAGACTGTTGATGAAACACAGAAATTGCATCGCGATTGAATACAACAGTCACCATGCGCACTTTCCTCCACGGGAGGTATGTCTCAAACAGTTTACGCTTTGATCGTTCCCTGGAAGACCAGTAGTAGTTTTAGATGCACATCTGGAGGCATTCTGCTATCTGTGGGCTATCAGAGTGGTTATGAAACACATAAAATGCATCGGGATTTAATACAACAGTCACTATGCCCACTTTCCTCAATGGGAGTATTGTCTCACAAAGTTTACGCTTTGATCGTTCCCTGGAAGACCAGTAGTAGTTTCCGATGCACATCTGGAGGCATTCTGCAATCTGTGGACTATCAGAGTGTTGATGAAACACAGAAAATGCATCGGGATTTAATACAACAGTCACCATGCGCACTTTCCTCCATGGGAGTATTGTCTCACAAAGTTTACGCTTTGATCGTTCCCTGGAAGACCAGTAGTAGTTTCCGATGCACATCAGGAGGCATTCTGCAATCTGTGGACTATCAGAGTGTTGATGAAACACAGATATTGCATCGGGATTGAATACAACAGTCACCATGCGCACTTTTCTCCATGGGAGTAATATCTCTAACAGTCTACTCTTTGATCATTCCCTGGAAGACCAGTAGTAGTTTCCGATGCACATCTGGAGGCATTCTGTAATCTGTGGACCTTCAAAGCGTTGATGAAACAGTGAAAATGCATCGGGATTGAATACAACAGTCACCATGCGCACTTTCCTCCATGGGAGTAATGTCTCAAACAGTCTACGCTTTGATCGTGCCCTGGAACACCAGTAGTAGTTTCCGAAGCACATCTGGAGGCACTCTGTAACCTGTGAACTATGAGACTGTTGATGAAACACAGAAATTGCATCGCGATTGAATACAACAGTCACCATGCGCACTTTCCTCCTCGGGAGGTATGTCTCAAACAGTTTACGCTTTGATCGTTCCCTGGAAGACCAGTAGTAGTTTTAGATGCACATCTGGAGGCATTCTGCTATCTGTGGGCTATCAGAGTGGTTATGAAACACATAAAATGCATCGGGATTTAATACAACAGTCACTATGCCCACTTTCCTCAATGGGAGTATTGTCTCACAAAGTTTACGCTTTGATCGTTCCCTGGAAGACCAGTAGTAGTTTCCGATGCACATCTGGAGGCATTCTGTAATCTGTGGACCTTCAAAGCGTTGATGAAACAGTGAAAATGCATCGGGATTGAATACAACAGTCACCATGCGCACCTTCCTCCATGGGAGTAATGTCACGAAGAGTTTACGATTTGATCGTTCCCTGGAAGACCAGTAGTAGTTTCCGATGCACATCTGGAGGCATTCTGTAATCTGTGGACCTTCAAAGCGTTGATGAAACAGTGAATATGCATCGGGATTGAATACAACAGTCACCATGCGCACTTTTCTCCATGGGAGTAATATCTCTAAGAGTCTACTCTTTGATCATTCCCTGGAAGATCAGTAGTAATTTCCGATGCACATCTGGTAGCATTCTGTAATCTGTGTACTATCAGAGAGTTGATGAAACACAGAAATTGCATCGGGATAGAATACAATAGTCGACACGCACACTTTCCTCCATGGGAGTAATGTCTCAAACACTCTACGCTTTGATCGTTCCCTGAAAGACCAGTAGTAGTTACCGATGCACGTCTGGTGGCATTCTGTAATCTGTGGACTATCAGAGTGTTGATGAAACACAGAAATTTCATCGGGATTGAATACAACTGTCACCATGTGCACTTTCCTCCATGGGTGTAATGTCTTAAACAGTCTACTCTTTGATCGTTCCCAGGAAGACCAGTAGTAGTTTCCGATGCACATCAGGAGGCATTCTGTAATCTGAGGCTATCAGACTGTTGATGAAACACAGAGATTGCATCGGGATTGAATACAACAGTCACCTTCCGCACTCTGCTCCATGGGAGTAATGTCTGATACGGTCTACGCTCTGATCGTTCCCTGGAAGTCCAGTAGTAGTTTCCGATGCATATCTGGAGGCATTCTGTAATCTATGGACTATCAGAGTGTTGATGAAGCATAGAAATTGCATCGGGATTATATACAACAGACACGATGCTTACCTTCATCCACGGGAGGTATGTCTCAAACAGTCTACGCTTTGATCGTTCCTTGGAAGACCATTAGTAGTATCCGATGCACATCTGGTGGCATTCTGTAATCTGTTGACATTCAGAGTGTTGATGAAACACAGAAATTGCATCTGGATTGAATACTACAGTCACCATGCCCACCTTCCTCCATGGGAGTAATGTCACGAAGAGTTTACGATTTGATCGTTCCCTGGAAGACCATTAGAGATTTCCGATGCACATCTGGAGGCATTCTGTAATCTGTGGACCTTCAAAGTGTTGATGAAACACAGAAATTGCCTCGGGATTGAATACAACAGTCACCATGCGCACTTTCCTCCATGTTAGTAATGTCTCAAGCAGTCTACGCCTTGATCGTTTCCTGGAAGACCTAAAGTAGTTTTAGATGCACATCTGGAGGCATTCTGCTATCTGTGGGCTATCAGAGTGGTGATGAAACACAGAAAATGCATCGGGATTTAATACAACAGTCACCATGCGCACTTTCCTCCATGGGAGTATTGTCTCACAAAGTTTACGCTTTGATCGTTCCCTGGATGACCAGTAGTAGTTTCCGATGCACATCAGGAGGCATTCTGCAATCTGTGGACTATCAGAGTGTTGATGAAACACAGATATTGCATCGGGATTGAATACAACAGTCACCATGCGCACTTTTCTCCATGGGAGTAATATCTCTAACAGTCTACTCTTTGATCATTCCCTGGAAGACCAGTAGTAGTTTCCGATGCACATCTGGAGGCATTCTGTAATCTGTGGACCTTCAAAGCGTTGATGAAACAGTGAAAATGCATCGGGATTGAATACAACAGTCACCATGCGCACTTTCCTCCATGGGAGTAATGTCTCAAACAGTCTACGCTTTGATCGTGCCCTGGAACACCAGTAGTAGTTTCCGAAGCACATCTGGAGGCACTCTGTAACCTGTGGACTATGAGACTGTTGATGAAACACAGAAATTGCATCGCGATTGAATACAACAGTCACCATGCGCACTTTCCTCCACGGGAGGTATGTCTCAAACAGTTTACGCTTTGATCGTTCCCTGGAAGACCAGTAGTAGTTTTAGATGCACATCTGGAGGCATTCTGCTATCTGTGGGCTATCAGAGTGGTTATGAAACACATAAAATGCATCGGGATTTAATACAACAGTCACTATGCCCACTTTCCTCAATGGGAGTATTGTCTCACAAAGTTTACGCTTTGATCGTTCCCTGGAAGACCAGTAGTAGTTTCCGATGCACATCTGGAGGCATTCTGCAATCTGTGGACTATCAGAGTGTTGATGAAACACAGAAAATGCATCGGGATTTAATACAACAGTCACCATGCGCACTTTCCTCCATGGGAGTATTGTCTCACAAAGTTTACGCTTTGATCGTTCCCTGGAAGACCAGTAGTAGTTTCCGATGCACATCAGGAGGCATTCTGCAATCTGTGGACTATCAGAGTGTTGATGAAACACAGATATTGCATCGGGATTGAATACAACAGTCACCATGCGCACTTTTCTCCATGGGAGTAATATCTCTAACAGTCTACTCTTTGATCATTCCCTGGAAGACCAGTAGTAGTTTCCGATGCACATCTGGAGGCATTCTGTAATCTGTGGACCTTCAAAGCGTTGATGAAACAGTGAAAATGCATCGGGATTGAATACAACAGTCACCATGCGCACTTTCCTCCATGGGAGTAATGTCTCAAACAGTCTACGCTTTGATCGTGCCCTGGAACACCAGTAGTAGTTTCCGAAGCACATCTGGAGGCACTCTGTAACCTGTGAACTATGAGACTGTTGATGAAACACAGAAATTGCATCGCGATTGAATACAACAGTCACCATGCGCACTTTCCTCCACGGGAGGTATGTCTCAAACAGTTTACGCTTTGATCGTTCCCTGGAAGACCAGTAGTAGTTTTAGATGCACATCTGGAGGCATTCTGCTATCTGTGGGCTATCAGAGTGGTTATGAAACACATAAAATGCATCGGGATTTAATACAACAGTCACTATGCCCACTTTCCTCAATGGCAGTATTGTCTCACAAAGTTTACGCTTTGATCGTTCCCTGGAAGACCAGTAGTAGCTTCCGATGCACATCTGGAGGCATTCTGTAATCTGTGGACCTTCAAAGCGTTGATGAAACAGTGAAAATGCATCGGGATTTAATACAACAGTCACCATGCGCACCTTCCTCCATGGGAGTAATGTCACGAAGAGTTTACGATTTGATCGTTCCCTGGAAGACCAGTAGTAGTTTCCGATGCACATCTGGAGGCATTCTGTAATCTGTGGACCTTCAAAGCGTTGATGAAACAGTGAATATGCATCGGGATTGAATACAACAGTCACCATGCGCACTTTTCTCCATGGGAGTAATATCTCTAAGAGTCTACTCTTTGATCATTCCCTGGAAGACCAGTAGTAATTTCCGATGCACATCTGGTAGCATTCTGTAATCTGTGTACTATCAGAGAGTTGATGAAACACAGAAATTGCATCGGGATAGAATACAATAGTCGCCACGCACACTTTCCTCCATGGGAGTAATGTCTCAAACACTCTACGCTTTGATCGTTCCCTGAAAGACCAGTAGTAGTTACCGATGCACGTCTGGTGGCATTCTGTAATCTGTGGACTATCAGAGTGTTGATGAAACACAGAAATTTCATCGGGATTGAATACAACTGTCACCATGTGCACTTTCCTCCATGGGAGTAATGTCTTAAACAGTCTACTCTTTGATCGTTCCCAGGAAGACCAGTAGTAGTTTCCGATGCACATCAGGATGCATTATGTAATCTGAGGCTATCAGACTGTTGATGAAACACAGAAATTGCATCGGGATTGAATACAACAGTCACCTTCCGCACTCTGCTCCATGGGAGTAATGTCCGATACGGTCTACGCTCTGATCGTTCCCTGGAAGTCCAGTAGTAGTTTCCGATGCATATCTGGAGGCATTCTGTAATCTATGGACTATCAGAGTGTCGATGAAGCATAGAAATTGCATCGGGATTATATACAACAGACACGATGCTTACCTTCATCCACGGGAGGTATGTCTCAAACAGTCTACGCTTTGATCGTTCCTTGGAAGACCATTAGTAGTTTCCGATGCACATCAGGAGGCATTCTGCAATCTGTGGACTATCAGAGTGTTGATGAAACACAGATATTGCATCGGGATTGAATACAACAGTCACCATGCGCACTTTTCTCCATGGGAGTAATATCTCTAACAGTCTACTCTTTGATCATTCCCTGGAAGACCAGTAGTAGTTTCCGATGCACATCTGGAGGCATTCTGTAATCTGTGGACCTTCAAAGCGTTGATGAAACAGTGAAAATGCATCGGGATTGAATACAACAGTCACCATGCGCACTTTCCTCCATGGGAGTAATGTCTCAAACAGTCTACGCTTTGATCGTGCCCTGGAACACCAGTAGTAGTTTCCGAAGCACATCTGGAGGCACTCTGTAACCTGTGGACTATGAGACTGTTGATGAAACACAGAAATTGCATCGCGATTGAATACAACAGTCACCATGCGCACTTTCCTCCACGGGAGGTATGTCTCAAACAGTTTACGCTTTGATCGTTCCCTGGAAGACCAGTAGTAGTTTTAGATGCACATCTGGAGGCATTCTGCTATCTGTGGGCTATCAGAGTGGTTATGAAACACATAAAATGCATCGGGATTTAATACAACAGTCACTATGCCCACTTTCCTCAATGGGAGTATTGTCTCACAAAGTTTACGCTTTGATCGTTCCCTGGAAGACCAGTAGTAGTTTCCGATGCACATCTGGAGGCATTCTGCAATCTGTGGACTATCAGAGTGTTGATGAAACACAGAAATTGCATCGGGATTGAATACAACAGTCACCATGCGCACTTTTCTCCATGGGAGTAATATCTCTAACAGTCTACTCTTTGATCATTCCCTGGAAGACCAGTAGTAGTTTCCGATGCACATCTGGAGGCATTCTGTAATCTGTGGACCTTCAAAGCGTTGATGAAACAGTGAAAATGCATCGGGATTGAATACAACAGTCACCATGCGCACCTTCCTCCATGGGAGTAATGTCAGGAAGAGTTTACGTTTTGATCGTTCCCTGGAAGACCAGTAGTAGTTTCCGATGCACATCTGGAGGCATTCTGTAATCTGTGGACCTTCAAAGTGTTGATGAAACACAGAAATTGCCTCGGGATTGAATACAACAGTCACCAAGCCCACTTTCCTCTATGTTAGTAATGTCTCAAACAGTCTACGCTTTGATCGTCTCCTGGAAGACCTAAATTAGTTTTAGATGCACATCTGGAGGCATTCTGCTGTCTGTGGGCTATCAGAGTGGTTATGAAACACATAAAATGCATCGGGATTGAATACAACAGTCACCATGCGCACTTTTCTCCATGGGAGTAATATCTCTAAGAGTCTACTCTTTGATCATTCCCTGGAAGACCAGTAGTAATTTCCGATGCACGTCTGGTAGCATTCTGTAATCTGTGTACTATCAGAGAGTTGATGAAACACAGATATTGCATCGGGATAGAATACAATAGTCGCCATGCACACTTTCCTCCATGGGAGTAATGTCTGAAACACTCTACGCTTTGATCGTTCCCTGAAAGACCAGTAGTAGTTACCGATGCACGTCTGGTGGCATTCTGTAATCTGTGGACTATCAGAGTGTTGATGAAACACGGACATTGTCTCGGGTTTGAATACAACAGCCACCATTCGCACTTTCCTCCATGGGAGGTATGTCTCAAACAGTTTACGCTTTGATCGTTCCCTGGAAGACCAGTAGTAGTTTTAGATGCACATCTGGAGGCATTCCGCTATCTGTGGGCTATCAGAGTGGTTATGAAACACATAAATTGCATCGGGATTTAATACAACAGTCACCATGCGCACTTTCCTCCATGTTAGTAATGTCTCAAACAGTCTACTCTTTAATCGTTCCCAGGAGGACCAGTACTAGTTTCCGATGCACATCTGGTTGCATTCTGTAGTCTGTGGACCTTCAAAGTGTTGATGAAACACGGACATTGCCTCGGGTTTGAATACAACAACCACCATTCGCACTTTCCTCCATGGGAGTAATGTCTGAAGTAGTCTACGCTTTGATCGTTTCCTGGAAGACCAGTAGTAACTTCCGATGCACATCTGGTAGCATTCTGTAATCTGTGTACTATCAGAGTGTTGATGAAATACAGAAAATGCCTCGGGATTGAATACAACAGTCACCGTCCGCACTTTCCTACATGGGAGTAATGTCTCAAACAGTCTACGCTTTGATCGTTCCCTGGAAGACCAGTACTAGTTACCGATGCACGTCTGGAGGCATTCTGTAATCTGTGGACTATCAGAGTGTTGATGAAACACAGAAATTGCATCGGGATTCAGTCACCATGCGCACTTTCCTCCATGGGAGTAATGTCTCAAAGAGTTTACTCTTTGATCGTTCCCAGGAAGACCAGTAGTAGTTTCCGATGCACATCTGAAGGCATTCTGTAATCTGTGGATTATCAGAATGTTGATAAAACACAGAAATTGCTTCGGGATTGAATAAAACAGTCACCATGCGCACTTTCCTCCATGGGAGTAATGTCTCAAACAGTCTACGCTTTGATCGTTCTCTGGAAGACCAGTAGTAGCTTCAGATTCACATTTGGAGGCTTTCTGTAATCTGTGGACTATCAGACTGTACATGAAACACAGAAATTGCATCGAGATTGAATACAACAGTCACCATAAGCACTTTCCTCCATGGGAGTAATGTTTCAAACAGTCTACGCTTTGATCGTTCCCTGGAAGACCAGTAGTAGTTTCCGATTCACATCTGATGGCATTCTGTAATCTGTTGACATTCAGAGTGTTGATGAAACACAGAAATGGCATCGGGATTGAATGCAACAGTCACCATACGCACCTGCCTCCATGGGAGTAATTTCACAAAGAGATTTCGCTATGATCGTTCCCTCGAAGCCAGTTGTAGTTTCCAATGCACATCTTGAGGCATTCTCTAATCTGTGGACCATAAACGTGTTGATGAAACACAGAAATTACCTCGGGTTTGAATACAACAGCCACCATTCGCACTTTCCTCCATGGGAGTAATGTCTGAAATAGTCTACGCTTTGATCGTTTCCTGGAAGACCAGTAGTAACTTCCGATGCACATCTGGTAGCATTCTGTAATCTGTGTACTATCAGAGTGTTGATGAAACACAGAAATTGCATTGGAATTGAATACAACAGTCGCCATGCACACTTTCCTCCACGGGAGTAATGTCGCAAACAGTCTACGCTTTGATCGTTCCCTTGAAGACCAGTAGTAGTTTCCAATGCACATCTGGAGGCTTTCTGTAATCTGTGGACTATCAGACTGTTCGTGAAACACAGAAATTGCATCGGGATTGAATAAAACATTCACCATGCGCACTTTTCTCAATGGGAGTAATGTCTCAAACAGTCTACGATTTGATCGTTCCCTGGAAGACCAGTAGTAGTTTCCGATGCACATCTGGTGGCATTCTGTAATCTGTGGACAATCAGAGTGTTGATGAAACACAGAAATTGCATCGGGATTGAATAAAACATTCACCATGCGCACTTTTCTCAATGGGAGTAATGTCTCAAACAGTCTACGATTTGATCGTTCCCTGGAAGACCAGTAGTAGTTTCCGATGCACATCAGGAGGCTTTCTGTAACCTGTGGACTATCAGACTGATCATGAATCACAGAAATTGCATCGAGATTCAATACATCAGAAACCATGCGCACTTTCCTCCTTGGGAGTACTGTCTCAAACAGTCTACGCTTTGATCGTTCCCTGGAAGACCAGTAGTAGTATCCGATGCACATCTGGTGGCATTCTGTAATCTGTTGACATTCAGAGTGTTGATGAAACACAGAAATTGCATCTGGATTGAATACAACAGTCACCATGCGCACCTTCCTCCATGGGAGTAATGTCACGAAGAGTTTACGATTTGATCGTTCCCTGGAAGACCAGTAGTAGTTACCGATGCACGTCTGGTGGCATTCTGTAATCTGTGGACTATCAGAGTGTTGATGAAACACAGAAATTTCATCGGGATTGACTACAACTGTCACCATGTGCACTTTCCTCCATGGGAGTAATGTCTTAAACAGTCTACTCTTTGATCGTTCCCAGGAAGACCAGTAGTAGTTTCCGATGCACATCAGGAGGCATTCTGTAATCTGAGGCTATCAGACTGTTGATGAAACACAGAAATTGCATCGGGATTGAATACAACAGTCACCTTCCGCACTCTGCTCCATGGGAGTAATGTCTGATACGGTCTATGCTCTGATCGTTCCCTGGAAGTCCAGCAGTAGTTTCCGATGCACATCTGGTGGCATTCTGTAATCTGTGGACTATCAGGGTGATGATGAAACTCAGAAAATGCATCGGGATTGAATACAACAGTCACCATGCGCACTTTCCTCCGGGGGAGTAATGTCTCAAACGGTCTACTCTTTGATCGTTCCCTCGAAGACCAGTAGTGGTTTCCGATGCATATCTGGAGGCATTCTGTAATCTATGGACTATCAGCGTGTTGATGAAGCATAGAAATTGCATCGGGAATATATACAACAGACACGATGCTTACCTTCATCCACAGGAGGTATGTCTCAAACAGTCTACGCTTTGATCGTTCCTTGGAAGACCATTAGTAGTATCCGATGCACATCTGGTGGCATTCTGTAATCTGTTGACATTCAGAGTGTTGATGAAACACAGAAATTGCATCTGGATTGAATACAACAGTCACCATGCGCACCTTCCTCCATGGGAGTAATGTCACGAAGAGTTTACGATTTGATCGTTCCCTGGAAGACCATTAGTAGTTTCCGATGCACATCTGGAGGCATTCTGTAATCTGTGGACCTTCAAAGTGTTGATGAAACACAGAAATTGCCTCGGGATTGAAAACAACAGTCACCATGCTCACTTTACTCCATGTTAGTAATGTCTCAAGCAGTCTACGCTTTGATCGTTTCCTGGAAGACCTAAAGTAGTTTTAGATGCACATCTGGAGGCATTCTGCTATCTGTGGGCTATCAGAGTGGTGATGAAACACAGAAAATGCATCGGGATTTAATACAACAGTCACCATGCGCACTTTCCTCCATGGGAGTATTGTCTCACAAAGTTTACGCTTTGATCGTTCCCTGGAAGACCAGTAGTAGCTTCCGATGCACATCTGGAGGCATTCTGCAATCTGTGGAGTATCAGAGTGTTGATGAAACACAGAAATTGCATCGGGATTGAATACAACAGTCACCATGCGCACCTTTCTCCATGGGAGTAATATCTCTAACAGTCTACTCTTTGATCATTCCCTGGAAGACCAGTAGTAGTTTCCGATGCACATCTGGAGGCATTCTGTAATCTGTGGACCTTCAAAGCGTTGATGAAACAGTGAAAATGCATCGGGATTGAATACAACAGTCACCATGCGCACTTTCCTCCATGGGAGTAATGTCTCAAACAGTCTACGCTTTGATCGTTCCCTGGAACACCAGTAGTAGTTTCCGATGCACATCTGGAGGCACTCTGTAACCTGTGGACTATGAGACTGTTGATGAAACACAGAAATTGCATCGCGATTGAATACAACAGTCACCATGCGCACTTTCCTCCACGGGAGGTATGTCTCAAACAGTTTACGCTTTGATCGTTCCCTGGAAGACCAGTACTAGTTTTAGATGCATATCTGGAGGCATTCTGCTATCTGTGGGCTATCAGAGTGGTTATGAAACACATAAAATGCATCGGGATTTAATACAACAGTCACCATGCGCACTTTCCTCCATGGGAGTATTGTCTCACAAAGTTTACGCTTTGATCGTTCCCTGGAAGACCAGTAGTAGTTTCCGATGCACATCTGGAGGCATTCTGCAATCTGTGGACTATCAGAGTGTTGATGAAACACAGAAATTGCATCGGGATTGAATACAACAGTCACCATGCGCACTTTTCTCCATGGGAGTAATATCTCTAAGAGTCTACTCTTTGATCATTCCCTGGAAGACCAGTAGTAATTTCCGATGCACATCTGGTAGCATTCTGTAATCTGTGTACCATCAGAGAGTTGATGAAACACAGAAATTGCATCGGGATAGAATACAATAGTCGCCATGCACACTTTCCTCCATGGGAGTAATGTCTCAAACACTCTACGCTTTGATCGTTCCCTGAAAGACCAGTAGTAGTTACCGATGCACGTCTGGTGGCATTCTGTAATCTGTGGACTATCAGAGTGTTGATGAAACACAGAAATTGCATCGGGATTGAATACAACAGTCACCATGCGCACTTTCCTCCACGGGAGGTATGTCTCAAACAGTTTTCGCTTTGATCGTTCCCTGGAAGACCAGTAGTAGTTTCCGATGCACATCTGGTGGCATTCTGTAATATGTGGACTATCAGAGTGTTGATGAAACACAGAAATGGCATCGGGATTGAATGCAACAGTCACCATACGCACCTGCCTCCATGGGAGTAATTTCACAAAGAGATTTCGCTATGATCGTTCCCTCGAAGCCAGTTGTAGTTTCCAATGCACATCTTGAGGCATTCTCTAATCTGTGGACCATAAACGTGTTGATGAAACACAGAAATTACCTCGGGTTTGAATACAACAGCCACCATTCGCACTTTCCTCCATGGGAGTAATGTCTGAAATAGTCTACGCTTTGATCGTTTCCTGGAAGACCAGTAGTAACTTCCGATGCACATCTGGTAGCATTCTGTAATCTGTGTACTATCAGAGTGTTGATGAAACACAGAAATTGCATTGGAATTGAATACAACAGTCGCCATGCACACTTTCCTCCACGGGAGTAATGTCGCAAACAGTCTACGCTTTGATCGTTCCCTTGAAGACCAGTAGTAGTTTCCAATGCACATCTGGAGGCTTTCTGTAATCTGTGGACTATCAGACTGTTCGTGAAACACAGAAATTGCATCGGGATTGAATAAAACATTCACCATGCGCACTTTTCTCAATGGGAGTAATGTCTCAAACAGTCTACGATTTGATCGTTCCCTGGAAGACCAGTAGTAGTTTCCGATGCACATCTGGTGGCATTCTGTAATCTGTGGACAATCAGAGTGTTGATGAAACACAGAAATTGCATCGGGATTGAATAAAACATTCACCATGCGCACTTTTCTCAATGGGAGTAATGTCTCAAACAGTCTACGATTTGATCGTTCCCTGGAAGACCAGTAGTAGTTTCCGATGCACATCAGGAGGCTTTCTGTAACCTGTGGACTATCAGACTGATCATGAATCACAGAAATTGCATCGAGATTCAATACATCAGAAACCATGCGCACTTTCCTCCATGGGAGTACTGTCTCAAACAGTCTACGCTTTGATCGTTCCCTGGAAGACCAGTAGTAGTATCCGATGCACATCTGGTGGCATTCTGTAATCTGTTGACATTCAGAGTGTTGATGAAACACAGAAATTGCATCTGGATTGAATACAACAGTCACCATGCGCACCTTCCTCCATGGGAGTAATGTCACGAAGAGTTTACGATTTGATCGTTCCCTGGAAGACCAGTAGTAGTTTCCGATGCACATCTGGAGGCATTCTGTAATCTGTGGACCTTCAAAGCGTTGATGAAACAGTGAATATGCATCGGGATTGAATACAACAGTCACCATGCGCATTTTTCTCCATGGGAGTAATATCTCTAAGAGTCTACTCTTTGATCATTCCCTGGAAGACCAGTAGTAATTTCCGATGCACATCTGGTAGCATTCTGTAATCTGTGTACTATCAGAGAGTTGATGAAACACAGAAATTGCATCGGGATAGAATACAATAGTCGCCACGCGCACTTTCCTCCATGGGAGTAATGTTTCAAACAGTCTACGCTTTGATCGTTCCCTGGAAGACCAGTAGTAGTTTCCGATTCACATCTGATGGCATTCTGTAATCTGTTGACATTCAGAGTGTTGATGAAACACAGAAATGGCATCGGGATTGAATGCAACAGTCACCATACGCACCTGCCTCCATGGGAGTAATTTCACAAAGAGATTTCGCTATGATCGTTCCCTCGAAGCCAGTTGTAGTTTCCAATGCACATCTTGAGGCATTCTCTAATCTGTGGACCATAAACGTGTTGATGAAACACAGAAATTACCTCGGGTTTGAATACAACAGCCACCATTCGCACTTTCCTCCATGGGAGTAATGTCTGAAATTGTCTACGCTTTGATCGTTTCCTGGAAGACCAGTAGTAACTTCCGATGCACATCTGGTAGCATTCTGTAATCTGTGTACTATCAGAGTGTTGATGAAACACAGAAATTGCATTGGAATTGAATACAACAGTCGCCATGCACACTTTCCTCCACGGGAGTAATGTCGCAAACAGTCTACGCTTTGATCGTTCCCTTGAAGACCAGTAGTAGTTTCCAATGCACATCTGGAGGCTTTCTGTAATCTGTGGACTATCAGACTGTTCGTGAAACACAGAAATTGCATCGGGATTGAATAAAACATTCACCATGCGCACTTTTCTCAATGGGAGTAATGTCTCAAACAGTCTACGATTTGATCGTTCCCTGGAAGACCAGTAGTAGTTTCCGATGCACATCTGGTGGCATTCTGTAATCTGTGGACAATCAGAGTGTTGATGAAACACAGAAATTGCATCGGGATTGAATAAAACATTCACCATGCGCACTTTTCTCAATGGGAGTAATGTCTCAAACAGTCTACGATTTGATCGTTCCCTGGAAGACCAGTAGTAGTTTCCGATGCACATCAGGAGGCTTTCTGTAACCTGTGGACTATCAGACTGATCATGAATCACAGAAATTGCATCGAGATTCAATACATCAGAAACCATGCGCACTTTCCTCCATGGGAGTACTGTCTCAAACAGTCTACGCTTTGATCGTTCCCTGGAAGACCAGTAGTAGTATCCGATGCACATCTGGTGGCATTCTGTAATCTGTTGACATTCAGAGTGTTGATGAAACACAGAAATTGCATCTGGATTGAATACAACAGTCACCATGCGCACCTTCCTCCATGGGAGTAATGTCACGAAGAGTTTACGATTTGATCGTTCCCTGGAAGACCAGTAGTAGTTTCCGATGCACATCTGGAGGCATTCTGTAATCTGTGGACCTTCAAAGCGTTGATGAAACAGTGAATATGCATCGGGATTGAATACAACAGTCACCATGCGCATTTTTCTCCATGGGAGTAATATCTCTAAGAGTCTACTCTTTGATCATTCCCTGGAAGACCAGTAGTAATTTCCGATGCACATCTGGTAGCATTCTGTAATCTGTGTACTATCAGAGAGTTGATGAAACACAGAAATTGCATCGGGATAGAATACAATAGTCGCCACGCACACTTTCCTCCATGGGAGTAATGTCTCAAACATTCTACGCTTTGATCGTTCCCTGAAAGACCAGTAGTAGTTACCGATGCACGTCTGGTGGCATTCTGTAATCTGTGGACTATCAGAGTGTTGATGAAACACAGAAATTTCATCGGGATTGACTACAACTGTCACCATGTGCACTTTCCTCCATGGGAGTAATGTCTTAAACAGTCTACTCTTTGATCGTTCCCAGGAAGACCAGTAGTAGTTTCCGATGCACATCAGGAGGCATTCTGTAATCTGAGGCTATCAGACTGTTGATGAAACACAGAAATTGCATCGGGATTGAATACAACAGTCACCTTCCGCACTCTGCTCCATGGGAGTAATGTCTGATACGGTCTATGCTCTGATCGTTCCCTGGAAGTCCAGCAGTAGTTTCCGATGCACATCTGGTGGCATTCTGTAATCTGTGGACTATCAGGGTGATGATGAAACTCAGAAAATGCATCGGGATTGAATACAACAGTCACCATGCGCACTTTCCTCCGGGGGAGTAATGTCTCAAACGGTCTACTCTTTGATCGTTCCCTCGAAGACCAGTAGTGGTTTCCGATGCATATCTGGAGGCATTCTGTAATCTATGGACTATCAGCGTGTTGATGAAGCATAGAAATTGCATCGGGAATATATACAACAGACACGATGCTTACCTTCATCCACAGGAGGTATGTCTCAAACAGTCTACGCTTTGATCGTTCCTTGGAAGACCATTAGTAGTATCCGATGCACATCTGGTGGCATTCTGTAATCTGTTGACATTCAGAGTGTTGATGAAACACAGAAATTGCATCTGGATTGAATACAACAGTCACCATGCGCACCTTCCTCCATGGGAGTAATGTCACGAAGAGTTTACGATTTGATCGTTCCCTGGAAGACCATTAGTAGTTTCCGATGCACATCTGGAGGCATTCTGTAATCTGTGGACCTTCAAAGTGTTGATGAAACACAGAAATTGCCTCGGGATTGAAAACAACAGTCACCATGCTCACTTTACTCCATGTTAGTAATGTCTCAAGCAGTCTACGCTTTGATCGTTTCCTGGAAGACCTAAAGTAGTTTTAGATGCACATCTGGAGGCATTCTGCTATCTGTGGGCTATCAGAGTGGTGATGAAACACAGAAAATGCATCGGGATTTAATACAACAGTCACCATGCGCACTTTCCTCCATGGGAGTATTGTCTCACAAAGTTTACGCTTTGATCGTTCCCTGGAAGACCAGTAGTAGCTTCCGATGCACATCTGGAGGCATTCTGCAATCTGTGGAGTATCAGAGTGTTGATGAAACACAGAAATTGCATCGGGATTGAATACAACAGTCACCATGCGCACCTTTCTCCATGGGAGTAATATCTCTAACAGTCTACTCTTTGATCATTCCCTGGAAGACCAGTAGTAGTTTCCGATGCACATCTGGAGGCATTCTGTAATCTGTGGACCTTCAAAGCGTTGATGAAACAGTGAAAATGCATCGGGATTGAATACAACAGTCACCATGCGCACTTTCCTCCATGGGAGTAATGTCTCAAACAGTCTACGCTTTGATCGTTCCCTGGAACACCAGTAGTAGTTTCCGATGCACATCTGGAGGCACTCTGTAACCTGTGGACTATGAGACTGTTGATGAAACACAGAAATTGCATCGCGATTGAATACAACAGTCACCATGCGCACTTTCCTCCACGGGAGGTATGTCTCAAACAGTTTACGCTTTGATCGTTCCCTGGAAGACCAGTACTAGTTTTAGATGCATATCTGGAGGCATTCTGCTATCTGTGAGCTATCAGAGTGGTTATGAAACACATAAAATGCATCGGGATTTAATACAACAGTCACCATGCGCACTTTCCTCCATGGGAGTATTGTCTCACAAAGTTTACGCTTTGATCGTTCCCTGGAAGACCAGTAGTAGTTTCCGATGCACATCTGGAGGCATTCTGCAATCTGTGGACTATCAGAGTGTTGATGAAACACAGAAATTGCATCGGGATTGAATACAACAGTCACCATGCGCACTTTTCTCCATGGGAGTAATATCTCTAAGAGTCTACTCTTTGATCATTCCCTGGAAGACCAGTAGTAATTTCCGATGCACATCTGGTAGCATTCTGTAATCTGTGTACCATCAGAGAGTTGATGAAACACAGAAATTGCATCGGGATAGAATACAATAGTCGCCATGCACACTTTCCTCCATGGGAGTAATGTCTCAAACACTCTACGCTTTGATCGTTCCCTGAAAGACCAGTAGTAGTTACCGATGCACGTCTGGTGGCATTCTGTAATCTGTGGACTATCAGAGTGTTGATGAAACACAGAAATTGCATCGGGATTGAATACAACAGTCACCATGCGCACTTTCCTCCACGGGAGGTATGTCTCAAACAGTTTTCGCTTTGATCGTTCCCTGGAAGACCAGTAGTAGTTTCCGATGCACATCTGGTGGCATTCTGTAATATGTGGACTATCAGAGTGTTGATGAAACACAGAAATTGCCTCGGGATTGAATACAACAGTCGCCATGCACACATTCCTCCACGGGAGTAATGTCTCAAATAGTCTACGCTTTGATCGTTTCCAGGAAGACCATTAGTAATTTCCGATGCACATCTGGTAGCATTCTGTAATCTGTGTACTATCAGAGAGTTGATGAAACACAGAAATTGCATCGGGATAGAATACAATAGTCGCCATGCACACTTTCCTCCATGGGAGTAATGTCTCAAACACTCTACGCTTTGATCGTTCCCTGGAAGTCCAGTAGTAGTTTCCGATGCACATCTGGTGGCATTCTGTAATCTGTGGACTATCAGAGTGATGATGAAACTCAGAAAATGCATCGGGATTGAATACAACAGTCACCTTGCGCACTTTCCTCCACGGGAGTAATGTCTCAAACGGTCTACACTTTGATCGTTCCCTCGAAGACCAGTAGTGGTTTCCGATGCATATCTCGAGGCATTCTGTAATCTGTGGACTATCAGAGTGTTGATGAAACACAGAAATTGCATCGGGATTCAATACAACAGTCACCATGCGAACTAACCTCCATGGGAGAGATGTCTCAAACTGTCTACGCATTGATCGATCCCTGGAAGACCAGAAGTAGTTTCCGATGCACATCTGGAGGCATTCTGTAATCTATGGAGTATCAGAGTGTTGATGAAACATAGAAATTGCATCGGGATTATATACAACAGACACGATGCTTACCTTCATCCACGGGAGGTATGTCTCAAACAGTCTACGCTTTGATCGTTCCTTGGAAGACCATTAGTAGTTTCCGATGCACATCTGGTGGCATTCTGTTATCTGCGGACTATCAGAGTGTTGATGAAACACAGAAATTGCATCGGGATTGAATACAACAGTCACCAACCACACTTTCCTCCACTGGAGTAATGTCTCAAACAGTCTACGCTTTGATCGTTCGCTGGAAGACCAGTAATAGTTTCCGATGCACATCTGGTGGCATTCTGTAACCTGTGGACTATCAGAGTGTTGATGAAACACAGAAAGTGCATCGGGATTGAATACTACAGTCACCATGCGCACTTTCCTCCATGGGAGTAATGTCTCAAACAGTCTACGCTTTGATCGTTCCCTGGAAGACCAGTAGTAGTCTCCGATGCACATCTGGTGGCATTCTGTAACCTGTGGACTATCAGAGTGTTGATGAAACACAGAAATTGCATCAGGATTGAATACAACAGTCACCATGCGCACCTTTCTCCATGGGAGTAATATCTCTAACAGTCTACTCTTTGATCATTCCCTGGAAGACCAGTAGTAGTTTCCGATGCACATCTGGAGGCATTCTGTAATCTGTGGACCTTCAAAGCGTTGATGAAACAGTGAAAATGCATCGGGATTGAATACAACAGTCACCATGCGCACTTTCCTCCATGGGAGTAATGTCTCAAACAGTCTACGCTTTGATCGTTCCCTGGAACACCAGTAGTAGTTTCCGATTCACATGTGGAGGCATTCTGTAACCTGTGGACTATCAGAGTGTTGATGAAACACAGAAATTGCATCGGGTTTGAATACAACAGTCACCATCCGCACTTTCCTCCATGGGAGTAGTGTCTGAAACAGTCTACGCTTTGATCGTTACCTGGAAGCCCAGTAGTAGTTTCCGATGCACATCTGGAGGCATTCTGTAATCTGTGCACTATCAGAGTGTTGATGAAATACAGAAAATGCATCGGGATTGAATACAACAGTCACCACGCGCACTTTCCTCCATTAGAGTAATGTCTCAAACAGTCTACGCTTTGATCGTTCCCTGGAAGACCAGTAGTAGTTTCCGATGCACGTATGGAGGCACTCAGTAATCTGTGGACTATCAGACTGTTGATGAAACACAGAAAGTGCATCGGGATTGAATACAACAGTCACTATGCGCACTTTCTTCCATGCGAGTAATGTCTCAAACAGTCTACGCTTTGATCGTTCCCTGGAAGACCACTGGTAGTTTCCGATTCACATCTGGAGGCATTCTGTAATCTGTGGACTATCAGAATGTTGATAAAACACAGAAATTGCTTCGGGATTGAATAAAACAGTCACCATGCGCACTTTCCTCCATGGGAGTAATGTCTCAAACAGTCTACGCTTTGATCGTTCCCTGGTAGACCAGTAGTAGTTTCCGATGCACATCTGCAGGCACTGTGTAATCTGTGGACTATCAGACTGTTGATGAAACACAGAAATTGCATCGGGATTGAATACAACAGTCACCATTCGCACTTTCCTCCAGGCGAGTAATGTCTCAAACAGTCTACGCTTTGATTGTTCCCTGGAAGACCAGTAGTAGTTTCCGATGCACATCTGGAGGCATTCTCTAATCTGTGGAGTATCAGAGTGTTGATAAAACACAGAAATTGCATCGGGATTGAATGAAACAGTCACCATGCGCACTTTCCGCCATGGGAGTAATGTCTCAAACAGTCTACGCTTTGATCGTTCCCTGGAAGACCAGTAGTAGTTTCCGATGCACATCTGGAGGCTTTCTGTAATCTGTGGACTATCAGACTGTTCGTGAAACACAGACATTGCATCGAGATTGAATACATCAGTCACCATGCGCACTTTTCTCCATGGGAGTACAGTTTCAAACAGTCTACGCATTGATCGTTCCCTGGAAGACCAGTAGCAGTATCCGATGCACAACTGGTGGCATTCTGTAATCTGTTGATATCCAGAGTGTTGATGAAATACAGAAATTGCATCGGGATTAAATACAATAGTCGCCATGCACACTTTCCTCCATGGGAGTAATGTCTCAAACGGTCTACACTTTGATCGTTCCCTCGAAGACCAGTAGTGGTTTCCGATGCATATCTCGAGGCATTCTGTAATCTGTGGACTATCAGAGTGTTGATGAAACAAAGAAATTGCATCGGGATTCAATACAACAGTCACCATGCGAACTAACCTCCATGGGAGAGATGTCTCAAACTGTCTACGCATTGATCGATCCCTGGAAGACCAGTAGTAGTTTCCGATGCACATCTGGAGGCATTCTGTAATCTATGGAGTATCAGAGTGTTGATGAAACATAGAAATTGCATCGGGATTATATACAACAGACACGATGCTTACCTTCATCCACGGGAGGTATGTCTCAAACAGTCTACGCTTTGATCGTTCCTTGGAAGACCATTAGTAGTTTCCGATGCACATCTGGTGGCATTCTGTAATCTGCGGACTATCAGAGTGTTGATGAAACACAGAAATTGCATCGGGATTGAATACAACAGTCACCAACCACACTTTCCTCCACTGGAGTAATGTCTCAAACAGTCTACGCTTTGATCGTTCGCTGGAAGACCAGTAGTAGTTTCCGATGCACATCTGGTGGCATTCTGTAATCTGCGGACTATCAGAGTGTTGATGAAACACAGAAATTGCATCAGGATTGAATACAACAGTCACCATGCGCACCTTTCTCCATGGGAGTAATATCTCTAACATTCTACTCTTTGATCATTCCCTGGAAGACCAGTAGTAGTTTCCGATTCACATCTGGAGGCATTCTGTAATCTGTGGACCTTCAAAGCGTTGATGAAACAGTGAAAGCATCGGGATTGAATACAACAGTCACCATGCGCACTTTCCTCCATGGGAGTAATGTCTCAAACAGTCTACGCTTTGATCGTTCCCTGCAACACCAGTAGTAGTTTCCGATTCACATGTGGAGGCATTCTGTAACCTGTGGACTATCAGAGTGTTGATGAAACACAGAAATTGCATCGGGTTTGAATACAACAGTCACCATCCGCACTTTCCTCCATGGGAGTAGTGTCTGAAACAGTCTACGCTTTGATCGTTCCCTGGAAGGCCAGTAGTAATTTCCGATGCACATCTGGTGGCATTCTGTAATCTGTGGACTATCAGAGTGTTGATGAAACACAGAAATTGCATTGGGATTGAATACAACAGTTGCATGCGCACTTTCCTCCACGGGAGTAATGTCTCAAACAGTCTACGCTTTGATAGTTCCCTGGAAGACCAGTAGTAGTTACCGATGCACGTCTCGAGGCATTCTGTAATCTGTGGACTATAAGAGTGTTGATGAAACACAGAATTTGCATCGGGATTCAATACAACAGTCACCATGTGCACTTTCCTCCATGGGAGTAATGTCTCAAGCAGTCTACTCTTTGATCGTTCCCAGGAAGACCAGTAGTAGTTTCCGATGCACATCTGGAGGCATTCTGTAATCTGTGCACTATCAGAGTGTTGATGAAATACAGAAAATGCATCGGGATTGAATACAACAGTCACCACGCGCACTTTCCTCCATTAGAGTAATGTCTCAAACAGTCTACGCTTTGATCGTTCCCTGGAAGACCAGTAGTAGTTTCCGATGCACGTCTGGAGGCACTCAGTAATCTGTGGACTATCAGACTGTTGATGAAACACAGAAAGTGCATCGGGATTGAATACAACAGTCACTATGCGCACTTTCTTCCATGCGAGTAATGTCTCAAACAGTCTACGCTTTGATCGTTCCCTGGAAGACCACTGGTAGTTTCCGATTCACATCTGGAGGCATTCTGTAATCTGTGGACTATCAGAATGTTGATAAAACACAGAAATTGCTTCGGGATTGAATAAAACAGTCACCATGCGCACTTTCCTCCATAGGAGTAATGTCTCAAACAGTCTACGCTTTGATCGTTCCCTGGTAGACCAGTAGTAGTTTCCGATGCACATCTGCAGGCACTGTGTAATCTGTGGACTATCAGACTGTTGATAAAACACAGAAATTGCATCGGGATTGAATACAACAGTCACCATGCGCACTTTCCTCCAGGCGAGTAATGTCTCAAACAGTCTACGCTTTGATTGTTCGCTGGAAGACCAGTAGTAGTTTCCGATGCACATCTGGAGGCATTGTCTAATCTGTGGAGTATCAGAGTGTTTTTAAAACACAGAAATTGCATCGGGATTGAATAAAACAGTCACCATGCGCACTTTCCTCCATGGGAGTAATGTCTCAAACAGTCTACGCTTTGATCGTTCCCTGGAAGACCAGTAGTAGTTTCCGATGCACATCTGGAGGCTTTCTGTAATCTGTGGACTATCAGACTGTTCGTGAAACACAGAAATTGCATCGAGATTGAATACATCAGTCACCATGCGCATTTTTCTCCATGGGAGTACAGTTCCAAACAGTCTACGCATTGATCGTTCCCTGGAAGACCAGTAGCAGTATCCGATGCACAACTGGTGGCATTCTGTAATCTGTTGATATCCAGAGTGTTGATGAAATACAGAAATTGCATCGGGATTGAATACAACAGTCACCATGCGCACCTTCTTCCATGGGAGTAATGTCACAAAGAGTTTACGATTGGATCGTTCCCTGGAAGACCAGTAGTAGTTTCCGATGCACATCTGGAGGCATTCTGTAATCTGTGGACCTTCAAAGTGTTGATGAAACACAGAAATTGCCTCGGGATTGAATACAACAGTCACCATGCGCACTTTCCTCCATGTTAATAATGTCTCAAACAGTCCACTCTTTGATCGTTCCCATGAAGACCAGTAGTAGTTGCCGATGCAAATCTGGAGGCATTCTGTAATCTGTGGACTATCAGAGTGTTGATGAAATACCAAAATGCATCGGGATTGAATGCAACAGTCACCACGCGCACTTTCCTCCATGGGAGTAATGTCTCAAACAGTCTACGCTTTGATCATTCCCTGGAAGACCAGAAGTAGTTTCCGATGCACATCTGGAGGCACTCTGTAATCTGTGGACTATCAGTGTGTTGACGAAACACAGAAATTGCATCGGGATTGAATACAACAGTCGCCATGCGCACTTTCCTCCACATTAGTAATGTCTAAAACAGTCTACGCTTTGATCGTTCCCTGGAAGACCAGTAGTAGTTTCCGATGCACATCTGGAGGCATTCTGTAATCTGTATACTATCAGAGTGTTGATGAATCACAGAAATTGCATCGGGATTGAATAAAACAGTCACCATGCGCACTTTCCTCCATGGGAGTAATGTCTCAAACAGTCTACGTTTGATCGTTCCCTGGAAGACCAGTAGTAGTTTCCGATTCACATTTGGAGGCTTTCTGTAATCTGTGGACTATCAGACTGTTCATGAAACACAGAAATTGCATCGAGATTGAATACAACAGTTACCATGCGCACTTTCCTCCATGGGAGTAATGTCCTAAACAGTCTACTCTTTGACCGTTCTCAGGAAGACAAGTAGTAGTTTCCGATGCACATCTGGAGGCATTCTGTAATCTGTGAACTATCTGAGTGTTGATGAAACACAGAAAATGCATCGGGATTGAATACAACAGTCACCATGCACACTTTCCTCCATGGGTGTAATGTCTCAAACAGTGTACGCTTTGATCGTTCCCTGGAAGACCAGTAGTAGTTTACGATGCACATCTGGTGGCATTCTGTAATCTGTTGACATTCAGAGTGTTGATGAAACACAGAAATTGCATCGGGATTGAATACAACAGTCATCTTACGCACCTTCCTCCATGGGAGTAATGTCTCAAACAGTCTACGTTTGATCGTTCCCTGGAAGACCAGTAGTAGTTTCCGATTCACATTTGGAGGCTTTCTGTAATCTGTGGACTATCAGACTGTTCATGAAACACAGAAATTGCATCGAGATTGAATACAACAGTTACCATGCGCACTTTCCTCCATGGGAGTAATGTCTTAAACAGTCTACGCTTTGATCGTTCCCAGGAAGACCAGTAGTAGTTTCCGATGCACATCTGGAGGCATTCTGTAATCTGTGGACTATCAGAGTGTTGATGAAATACAGAAAATGCATTGGGATTGAATACAAAAGTCACCATGCGCACTTGCCTCCATGGGAGTAATGTCATAAACAGTCTGCGCTTTGATCGTTCCCTAGAAGTCCAGTAGTAGTATTCGATGCACATCTGGTGGCATTCTGTAATCTGTTGGCATTCAGACTGTTGATGAAACACAGGAAATGCATCGGGATTGAATACAACAGTCACCATGTGCACTTTCCTCCATGGGAGTAATGTCACAAAGAGTTTACGCTTTGATCGTTCCCTGGAAGACCAGTAGTAGTTTCCGATGCACATCTGGAGGCATTCTGTAATCTGTGCACCTTCAAAGTGTTGATGAAACACAGAAATTGCCTCGAGATTGAATACAACAGTCACCATGCGCACTTTCCTCCATGGGAGTAATGTCTTAAACAGTCTGCGCTTTGATCGTTCCCTAGAAGTCCAGTAGTAGTATCCGATGCACATCTGGTGGCATTCTGTAATCTGTTGGCATTCAGACTGTTGATGAAACACAGAAAATGCATCGGGATTGAATACAACAGTCACCATGTGCACTTTCCTCCATGGGAGTAATGTCACAAAGAGTTTACGCTTTGATCGTTCCCTGGAAGACCAGTAGTAGTTTCCGATGCACATCTATAGGCATTCTGTAATCTGTGGACCTTCAAAGCGTTGATGAAACAGTGAAAATGCATCGGGATTAAATACAACAGTCACCATGCGCACTTTCCTCCATGGGAGTAATGTCTCAAACAGTCTACGCTTTGATCGTTCCCTGGAAGACCAGTAGTAGTTTCCGATGCACATCTGGAGGCACTCTGTAATCTGTGGACTATGAGACTGTTGATGAAACACAGAAATTGCATCGGGATTGAATACAACAGTCACCATGCGCACTTTCCTCATCGGCAGGTATGTATCAAACAGTTTACACTTTGATCGTTACCTGGAAGACCAGTAGTAGTTTCCGATGCACATCTGGTGGCATTCTGTAATATGTATACTATCAGAGCGTTGATGAAACACAGAAATTGCATCGGGATAGAATACAACAGTCGCCATGCACACTTTCCTCCATGGGAGTAATGTCTCAAATAGTCTACGCTTTGATCGTTTCCAGGAAGACCAGTAGTAATTTTCGATGCACATCTTTTAGCATTCTGTAATCTGTGTACTATCAGAGTGTTGATGAAACACAGAAATTGCATCGGGATAGAATACAACAGTCACCATGCGCACTTTCCTCCACGGGAGGTATGTCTCAAACAGCTTTCGCTTTGATCGTTCCCTGGAAGACCAGTAGTAGTTTCCGATGCACATCTGGTGGCATTCTGTAATATGTGGACTATCAGAGTGTTGATGAAACACAGAAATTGCCTCGGGATTGAATACAACAGTCGCCATGCTCACTTTCCTCCACGGGAGTAATGTCTCAAATAGTCTACGCATTGATCGTTTCCAGGAAGACCAGTAGTAATTTCCGATGCACATCTGGTAGCATTCTGTAATCTGTGTACTATCAGAGAGTTGATGAAACACAGAAATTGCATCGGGATAGAATACAATAGTCGCCATGCACACTTTCCTCCATAAGTGTAATGTCTCAAACACTCTACGCTTTGATCGTCCCCTGGAAGTCCAGTAGTAGTTTCCGATGCACATCTGGTGGCATTCTGTAATCTGTGGACTATCAGAGTGATGATGAAACTCAGAAAATGCATCGGGATTGAATGCAACAGTCACCATGCGCACTTTCCTCCACGGGAGTAATGTCTCAAACGGTCTACACTTTGATCGTTCCCTCGAAGACCAGTAGTGGTTTCCGATGCATATCTCGAGGCATTCTGTAATCTGTGGACTATCAGAGTGTTGATGAAACACAGAAATTGCATCGGGATTCAATACAACAGTCATCATGCGAACTAACCTCCATGGGAGAGATGTCTCAAACTGTCTACGCATTGATCGATCCCTGGAAGACCAGTAGTAGTTTCCGATGCACATCTGGAGGCATTCTGTAATCTATGGAGTATCAGAGTGTTGATGAAACATAGAAATTGCATCGGGATTATATACAACAGACACGATGCTTACCTTCATCCACGGGAGGTATGTCTCAAACAGTCTACGCTTTGATCGTTCCTTGGAAGACCATTAGTAGTTTCCGATGCACATCTGGTGGCATTCTGTAATCTGCGGACTATCAGAGTGTTGATGAAACA
This sequence comes from Schistocerca gregaria, assembly GCF_023897955.1. Classification (NCBI taxonomy): domain Eukaryota; kingdom Metazoa; phylum Arthropoda; class Insecta; order Orthoptera; family Acrididae; genus Schistocerca; species Schistocerca gregaria. Next base: position 27,294,113 of record NC_064929.1, on the reverse strand, counting down.
CAGAAATTGCATCGGGATTGAATACAACAGTCACCAACCACACTTTCCTCCACTGGAGTAATGTCTCAAACAGTCTACGCTTTGATCGTTCGCTGGAAGACCAGTTGTAGTTTCCGATGCACATCTGGTGGCATTCTGTAACCTGTGGACTATCAGAGTGTTGATGAAACACAGAAAGTGCATCGGGATTGAATACTACAGTCACCATGCGCACTTTCCTCCATGGGAGTAATGTCTCAAACAGTCTACGCTTTGATCGTTCCCTGGAAGACCAGTAGTAGTCTCCGATGCACATCTGGTGGCATTCTGTAACCTGTGGACTATCAGAGTGTTGATGAAACACAGAAATTGCATCGGGATTGAATACAACAGTCACCATGCGCACCTTTCTCCATGGGAGTAATATCTCTAACAGTCTACTCTTTGATCATTCCCTGGAAGACCAGTAGTAGTTTCCGATGCACATCTGGAGGCATTCTGTAATCTGAGGACCTTCAAAGCGTTGATGAAACAGTGAAAATGCATCGGGATTGAATACAACAGTCACCATGCGCACTTTCCTCCATGGGAGTAATGTCTCAAACAGTCTACGCTTTGATCGTTCCCTGGAACACCAGTAGTAGTTTCCGATTCACATGTGGAGGCATTCTGGAACCTGTGGACTATCAGAGTGTTGATGAAACACAGAAATTGCATCGGGTTTGAATACAACAGTCACCATCCGCACTTTCCTCCATGGGAGTAGTGTCTGAAACAGTCTACGCTTTGATCGTTCCCTGGAAGGCCAGTAGTAATTTCCGATGCACATCTGGTGGCATTCTGTAATCTGTGGACTATCAGAGTGTTGATGAAACACAGAAATTGCATTGGGATTGAATACAACAGTCGCATGCGCACTTTCCTCCACGGGAGTAATGTCTCAAACAGTCTACGCTTTGATCGTTCCCTGGAAGACCAGTAGTAGTTACCGATGCACGTCTCGAGGCATTCTGTAATCTGTGGACTATAAGAGTGTTGATGAAACACAGAATTTGCATCGGGATTGAATACAACAGTCACTATGTGCACTTTCTTCCATGCGAGTAATGTCTCAAACAGTCTACGCTTTGATCGTTCCCTGGAAGACCACTGGTAGTTTCCGATTCACATCTGGAGGCATTCTGTAATCTGTGGACTATCAGAATGTTGATAAAACACAGAAATTGCTTCGGGATTGAATAAAACAGTCACCATGCGCACTTTCCTCCATGGGAGTAATGTCTCAAACAGTCTACGCTTTGATCGTTCCCTGGTAGACCAGTAGTAGTTTCCGATGCACATCTGCAGGCACTGTGTAATCTGTGGACTATCAGACTGTTGATGAAACACAGAAATTGCATCGGGATTGAATACAACAGTCACCATGCGCACTTTCCTCCAGGCGAGTAATGTCTCAAACAGTCTACGCTTTGATCGTTCCCTGGAAGACCAGTAGTAGTTTCCGATGCACATCTGGAGGCATTCTCTAATCTGTGGAGAATCAGAGTGTTGATAAAACACAGAAATTGCATCGGGATTCAATAAAACAGTCACCATGCGCACTTTCCTCCATGGGAGTAATGTCTCAAACAGTCTACGCTTTGATCGTTCCCTGGAAGACCAGTAGTAGTTTCCGATGCACATCTGGAGGCTTTCTGTAATCTGTGGACTATCAGACTGTTCGTGAAACACAGAAATTGCATCGAGATTGAATACATCAGTCACCATGCGCACTTTTCTCCATGGGGGTACAGTTTCAAACAGTCTACGCATTGAGCGTTCCCTGGAAGACCAGTAGCAGTATCCGATGCACAACTGGTGGCATTCTGTAATCTGTTGATATCCAGAGTGTTGATGAAATACAGAAATTGCATCGGGATTGAATACAACAGTCACCATGCGCACTTCCCTCCATGTTAGTAATGTCGCAAACAGTCTACGCTTCGATCGTTCCCTGGAAGACCTAAAGTAGTTTCAGATGCACATCTGGAGGCATTCTGCAATCTGTGGGCTATCAGAGTGGTGATGAAACACAGAAATTGCAACGGGATTGAATACAACAGTCACCATGCGCACTTTTCTCCATGGGAGTAATATCTCTAACATGCTACGCTTTGATCGTTCCCTATAAGACCAGTAGTAGTTTCCAATGCACATCTGGAGGCATTCTGTAATCTGTGGACTATCAGAGTGTTGATGAAACTCAGAAAATGCATCGGGATTGAATACATCAGTCACCATGCGCACTTTCCTCCATGGGAGTAATGTCTCAAACAGTCTGCGCTTTGATCGTTCCCTAGAAGTCCAGTAGTAGTATCCGATGCACATCTGGTGGCATTCTGTAATCTGTTGACATTCAGATTGTTGATGAAACACATCAATTGCATCGGGATTGAATACAACAGTCATAATGCGCGCCTTCCTCCATGGGAGTAATGTCACAAAGCGTTTACGCTTTGATCGTTCCCTGGAAGACCAGTAGTAGTTTCCGATGGACATCTGGAGGCATTCTGTAATCTGTGCACCTTCAAAGTGTTGATGAAACGCAGAAATTGCCTCAGGATTGAATACAACAGTCACCATGGGCACTTTCCTCCTGCCGAGTAATGTCACAAAGAGTTTACGCTTTGATCGTTCCCTGGAAGACCAGTAGTAGTTTCCGATGCACATCTGGAGGCATTCTGTAATCTGTGCACCTTCAAAGTGTTGATGAAACACAGAATTTGCCTCAGGATTGAATACAACAGTCACCATGCCCACTTTCCTCCATGGGAGTGATGTCTCAAACAGTCTACGCTTTGATCGTTCCCTGGAAGACCAGTAGTAGTTTCCGATGGACATCTGGAGGCATTCTGTAATCTGTGCACCTTCAAAGTGTTGATGAAACGCAGAAATTGCCTCAGGATTGAATACAACAGTCACCATGGGCACTTTCCTCCTGCCGAGTAATGTCACAATGAGTTTACGCTTTGATCGTTCCCTGGAAGACCAGTAGTAGTTTCCGATGCACATCTGGAGGCATTCTGTAATCTGTGCACCTTCAAAGTGTTGATGAAACACAGAAATTGCCTCAGGATTGAATACAACAGTCACCATGCCCACTTTCCTCCATGGGAGTGATGTCTCAAACAGTCTACTCTTTGATCGTTCCCTGGAAGACCAGTAGTAGTTTCCGATGCACATCTGGAGGCATTCTCTAATCTGTGGAGCATCAGAGTGTTGATAAAACACAGAAATTGCATCGGGATTGAATAAAACAGTCACCATGCGCACTTTCCTCCATGGGAGTAATGTCTCAAACAGTCTACGCTTTGATCGTTCCCTGGAAGACCAGTAGTAGTTTCCGATGGACATCTGGAGGCTTTTTGTAATCTGTGGACTATCAGACTGTTCGTGAAACACAGAAATTGCATCGAGATTGAATACATCAGTCACCATGCGCACTTTTCTCCATGGGAGTACAGTTTCAAACAGTCTACGCATTGATCGTTCCCTGGAAGACCAGTAGCAGTATCCGATGCACCACTGGTGGCATTCTGTAATCTGTTGATATCCAGAGTGTTGATGAAATACAGAAATTGCATCGGGATTGAATACAACAGTCACCATGCGCACTTTCCTCCATGGGTGTAATGTCTCAAACAGTGTACGCTTTGATCGTTCCCTGGAAGACCAGTAGTAGTTTACGATGCACATCTGGTGGCATTCTGTAATCTGTTGACATTCAGAGTGTTGATGAAACACAGAAATTGCATCGGGATTGAATACAACAGTCATCTTACGCACCTTCCTCCATGGGAGTAATGTGTCAAACATTCTACGCTTTGATCGTTCCCTGGAAGACCAGTAGTAGTTTACGATGCACATCTAGAGGCATTCTGTAATCTGTGGACCATCAAAGTGTTGATGGAACACAGAAATTACCTCGGGATTGAATACAACAATCACCATTCGCACTTTCCTCCATGTGAGTAATGTCTGAAATAGTCTACGATTTGATCGTTTCCAGGAAGACCAGTAGTATTTTCCGATGAACATCTGGTAGCATTCTGTAATCTGTGGACATTCACAGTGTTGATGAAACACAGAAATTAATCGGGATTGAATACGACAGTCACCAAGCGCACTTTCCTTCATGGGAGTAATGTCTTAAACAGTCTACACTTTGATCGTTCCCAGGAAGACCAGTAGTAGTTTCCGATGCACATCTGGAGGCATTCTGTAATCTGTGGACTATCAGAGTGTTGATGAAACACAGAAAATGCATTGGGATTGAATACAACAGTCACCATGCGCACTTGCCTCCATGGGAGTAATGTCTTAAACAGTCTGCGCTTTGATCGTTCCCTAGAAGTCCAGTAGTAGTATCCGATGCACATCTGGTGGCATTCTGTAATCTGTTGGCATTCAGACTGTTGATGAAACACAGAAAATGCATCGGGATTGAATACAACAGTCACCATGTGCACTTTCCTCCATGGGAGTAATGTCACAAAGAGTTTACGCTTTGATCGTTCCCTGGAAGACCAGTAGTAGTTTCCGATGCACATCTGGAGGCATTCTGTAATCTGTGCACCTTCAAAGTGTTGATGAAACACAGAAATTGCCTCGAGATTGAATACAACAGTCACCATGCGCACTTTCCTCCATGGGAGTAATGTCTTAAACAGTCTGCGCTTTGATCGTTCCCTAGAAGTCCAGTAGTAGTATCCGATGCACATCTGCTGGCATTCTGTAATCTGTTGGCATTCAGACTGTTGATGAAACACAGAAAATGCATCGGGATTGAATACAACAGTCACCATGTGCACTTTCCTCCATGGGAGTAATGTCACAAAGAGTTTACGCTTTGATCGTTCCCTGGAAGACCAGTAGTAGTTTCCGATGCACATCTATAGGCATTCTGTAATCTGTGGACCTTCAAAGCGTTGATGAAACAGTGAAAATGCATCGGGATTAAATACAACAGTCACCATGCGCACTTTCCTCCATGGGAGTAATGTCTCAAACAGTCTACGCTTTGATCGTTCCCTGGAAGACCAGTAGTAGTTTCCGATGCACATCTGGAGGCACTCTGTAATCTGTGGACTATGAGACTGTTGATGAAACACAGAAATTGCATCGGGATTGAATACAACAGTCACCATGCGCACTTTCCTCCACGGCAGGTATGTATCAAACAGTTTACGCTTTGATCGTTACCTGGAAGACCAGTAGTAGTTTCCGATGCACATCTGGTGGCATTCTGTAATATGTATACTATCAGAGCGTTGATGAAACACAGAAATTGCATCGGGATTGAATACAACAGTCGCCATGCACACTTTCCTCCACGGGAGTAATGTCTCAAATAGTCTACGCTTTGATCGTTTCCAGGAAGACCAGTAGTAATTTCCGATGCACATCTTTTAGCATTCTGTAATCTGTGTACTATCAGAGTGTTGATGAAACACAGAAATTGCATCGGGATAGAATACAACAGTCGCCATGCACACTTTCCTCCACGGGAGTAATGTCTCAGACAATCTACGCTTTGATCGTTCCCTGAAAGACCAGTAGTAGTTACCGATGCATGTCTGGTGGCATTCTGTAATCTGTGGACTATCAGAGTGTTGATGAAACACAGAAATTGCATCGGGATTGAATACAACAGTCAACATGTGCACTTTCCTCCATGGGAGTAATGTCTTAAACAGTCTACTCTTTGATCGTTCCCAGGAAGACCAGTAGTAGTTTCCGACGCACATCTGGCGGCATTCTGTAATCTGTGGACTATCAGAGTGTCGATGAAACACAGAAATTGCATCGGGATTGAATAAAACAGTTACCATGCCCGCTTTCCTCCATGGGAGTAATATCTCAAAAAGTCTACGCTTTGATCGTTCCCTGGAAGACCAGTAGTAGTTTCCGATGCACATCTGCAGGCACTGTGTAATCTGTGGACTATCAGAGTGTTGATGAAACACAGAAAATGCATCGGGATTGAATTCAACAGTCACCATGTGCACCTTCCTCCATGGGAGTAATGTCACAAAGAGTTTACGCTTTGATCGTTCCCTGGAAGACCAGTAGTAGTTTCCGATGCACATCTGGAGGCATTCTGTAATCTGTGGACCTTCAAAGTGTTGATGAAACACAGAAATTGCCTCGGGATTGAATACAACAGTCACCATGCGCACTTCCCTCCATCTTAGTAATGTCTCAAACAGTCTACGCTTCGATCGTTTCCTGGAAGACCTAAAGTAGTTTCAGATGCACATCTGGAGGCATTCTGCAATCTGTGGGCTATCAGAGTGGTGATGAAACACAGAAATTGCAACGGGATTGAATACAACAGTCACCATGCGCACTTTTCTCCATGGGAGTAATATCTCTAACATTCTACGCTTTGATCGTTCCCTGGAAGACCAGTAGTAGTTTCCAATGCACATCTGGAGGCATTCTGTAATCTGTGGACTATCAGAGTGTTGATGAAACTCAGAAAATGCATCGGGATTGAATACATCAGTCACCATGCGCACTTTCCTCCATGGGAGTAATGTCTCAAACAGTCTGCGCTTTGATCGTTCCCTAGAAGTCCAGTAGTAGTATCCGATGCACATCTGGTGGCATTCTGTAATCTGTTGACATTCAGATTGTTGATGAAACACATCAATTGCATCGGGATTGAATACAACAGTCACAATGCGCGCCTTCCTCCATGGGAGTAATGTCACAAAGAGTTTACGCTTTGATCGTTCCCTGGAAGACCAGTAGTAGTTTCCGATGGACATCTGGAGGCATTCTGTAATCTGTGCACCTTCAAAGTGTTGATGAAACGCAGAAATTGCCTCAGGATTGAATACAACAGTCACCATGGGCACTTTCCTCCTGCCGAGTAATGTCACAAAGAGTTTACGCTTTGATCGTTCCCTGGAAGACCAGTAGTAGTTTCCGATGCACATCTGGAGGCATTCTGTAATCTGTGCACCTTCAAAGTGTTGATGAAACACAGAAATTGCCTCAGGATTGAATACAACAGTCACCATGCCCACTTTCCTCCATGGGAGTGATGTCTCAAACAGTCTACGCTTTGATCGTTCCCTGGAAGACCAGTAGTAGTTTCCGATGCACATCTGGAGGCTTTCTGTAATCTGTGGACAATAAGACTGTTCATGAAACACAGAAATTGCATCGAGATTCAATACATCAGTCACCATGCGCACTTTCCCCCATGGGAGTACTGTCTCAAACGGTCTACGCTTTGATCTTTCCCTGGAAGACCAGTAGTAGTTTCCGATGCACATCTGGTGGCATTCTGTAATCTGTTGACATTCAGAGTGTTGATGAAACACAGAAATTGCATCGGGATGAAATACAACAGTCACCATGCGACCCTTCCTCCATGGGACTAATGTCACAAAGAGTTTACGTTTTGATCGTTCCCTGGAAGACCAGTAGTAGTTTCCGATGCACATCTGGAGGCATTCTGTAATCTGTGCACCTTCAAAGTGTTGATGAAACACAGAAATTGCCTCGGGATTGAATACAACAGTCACCATGCGCACTTTCCTCCATGTTAGTAATGTCTCAAACAGTCTACGCTTTGATCGTTCCCTGGAAGACCAAAAGTAGTTTCCGATGCGCATCTGGAGGCATTCTGCAATCTGTGGACAATCAGAGTGTTGATGAAACACAGCAATTGCATCGGGATTGAATACAACAGTCACCATGCGCACTTTTCTCCATGGGAATAATATCTCTAACAGTCTACTTTTTGATCATTCCCTGGAAGATCAGTAGTAGTTTCCGATGCACATCTATAGGAATTCTGTAATCTGTGGACCTTCAAAGCGTTGATGAAACATTGAAAATGCATCGGGATTGAATACAACAGTCACCATGCGCACTTTCCTCCATGGGAGTAATGTCTCAAACAGTCTACGCTTTGATCGTTCCCTGGAAGACCAAAAGTAGTTTTAGATGCACATCTGGAGGCATTCTGCAATCTGTGGACTATCAGAGTGTTGATGAAACACAGAAATTGCATGGGGATTGAATACAACATTCACCATGCGCACTTTCCTCCATGGGAGTAATGTCTCAAACAGTCTGCGCTTCGATCGTCCCCTAGAAGTCCAGTAGTAGTATCCGATGCACATCTGGTGGCATTCTGTAATCTGTTTACATTCAGAGTGTTGATGAAACACAGAAATTGCATCGGGATTGAATACAACAGTCACCATGCGCAACTTCCTCCAATGGAGTAATGTCACAAAGAGTTTACGCTTTGATCATTCCCTGGAAGACCAGTAGTAGTTTCCGATGCACATCTGGAGGCATTCTGTAATCTGTGGACCTTCAAAGTGTTGATAAAACACAGAAATTGCCTCGGGATTGAATACAACAGTCACCATGCGCACTTTCCTCCATGTTAGTAATGTCTCAAACAGTCTACGCTTTTATCGTTCCCTAGAAGGAAAAAAGTAGTTTTAGATGCACATCTGGAGGCATTATGCAATCTGTGGACTATCAGAGTGTTGATGAAACACAGAATTTGCATCGGGATTGAATACAACAGTCACCATACGCACTTTCCTCCATGGGAGTAATGTCTCAAACAATCTACGCTTTGATCGTTCCCTGGAAGACCAAAGTAGTTTCCGATGCACATCTGGAGGCATTCTGCAATCTGTGGACTATCAGAGTGTTGATGAAACACAGCAATTGCATCGGGATTCAATACAACAGTCACCATGCGCACTTTTCTCCATGGGAATAATATCTCTAACAGTCTACTTTTTGATCATTCCCTGGAAGATCAGTAGTAGTTTCCGATGCACATCTATAGGAATTCTGTAATCTGTGGACCTTCAAAGCGTTGATGAAACATTGAAAATGCATCAGGATTGAATACAACAGTCACCATGCGCACTTTCCTCCATGGGAGTAATGTCTCAAACAGTCTACGCTTTGATCGTTCCCTGGAACACCAAAAGTAGTTTTAGATGCACATCTATAGGCATTCTGCAATCTGTGGACTATCAGAGTGTTGATGAAACACAGAAATTGCATGGGGATTGAATACAACATTCACCATGCGCCCTTTTCTCCATGGGAGTAATGTCTCAAACAGTCTGCGCTTCGATCGTCCCCTAGAAGTCCAGTAGTAGTTCCGATGCACATCTGGTGGAATTCTGTAATCTGTTGACATTCAGAGTGTTGATGAAACACAGAAATTACATCGGGATTGAATACAACAGTCACCATGCGCAACTTCCTCCATGGGAGTAATGTCTCAAACAGTCTACGCTTTGATCGTTCCCTGGAAGACCAGTAGTAGTTTCCGATGCACATCTGGAGGCTTTCTGTAATCTGTGGACTATCAGACTGTTCATGAAACACAGAAATTGCATCGAGATTGAATACATCAGTCACCATGCGCACTTTCCTCCATGGGAGTAATGTCTCAAACAGTCTACGCTTTGATCGTTCCCTGGAAGACTAGTAGTAGTATCCGATGCACATCTGGTAGCATTCTGTAATCTGTTTACATTCAGAGTGTTGATGAAACACAGAAATTGCATCGGGATTGAATACAACAGTCACCATGCGCAACTTCCTCCAATGGAGTAATGTCACAAAGATTTTACGCTTTGATCATTCCCTGGAAGACCAGTAGTAGTTTCCGATGCACATCTGGAGGCATTCTGTAATCTGTGGACCTTCAAAGTGTTGATGAAACACAGAAATTGCCTCGGGATTGAATACAACAGTCACCATGCGCACTTTCCTCCATGTTAGTAATGTCACAAAGAGTTTACGCTTTGATCGTTCCCTATAAGACCAGTAGTAGTTTCCGAATCACATCTGGAGGCATTCTGTAATCTGTGGACTTTCAAAGTTTTGTTGAAGCACAGAAATTGCTTCGGGATTGAATACAACAATCACCATGCGCACTTTCCTCCATGTTAGTAATGTCTCAAACAGTCTATGCTTTGATCGTTCCCTGGAAGACTAAAAGTAGTTTTAGATGCACTTCCGGAGACATTCTGCAATCTTTGGACTATCAAAGTGTTGATGAAACACAGAATTTGCATCGGGATTGAATACAACAATCACCATGCGCACTTTCCACCACGGGAAGTATGTCTCAAGGAGTCTACGCTTTGATCGTTCCCTGGAAGACCAGTAGTAGTTTCCGATGCACATCTGCAGGCACTGTGTAATCTGTGGACTATCAGAGTGTTGATGAAACACAGAAAATGCATCGGGATTGAATACAACAGTCACCATGTGCACCTTCCTCCATGGGAGTAATGTCACAAAGAGTTTACGCTTTGATCGTTCCCTGGAAGACCAGTATTAGTTTCCGATGCACATTTGGAGGCATTCTGTAATCTGTGGACTATCAGTGTGTTGATGAAACACAGAAATTGCCTCGGGATTGAATACAACAGTCACCATGCGCACTTTCCTCCATGGGAGTATGGTCTCAAAGAACCTTCGCTTTGATCGTTTCTTGGAAGACCAGTAGTAGTTTCCGAAGCAAATCTGGAGGCATTCTGTAATCTGTGGACTATCAGAGTGTTGATGAAACACAGAATTTGCATCGGGATTGAATACAACAGTTACCATGCCCGCTTTCCTCCATGGGAGTAATATCTCAAAAAGTCTACGCTTTGATCGTTCCCTGGAAGACCAGTAGTAGTTTCCGATGCACATCTGCAGGCACTGTGTAATCTGTGGACTATCAGAGTGTTGATGAAACACAGAAAATGCATCGGGATTGAATACAACAGTCACCATGTGCACCTTCCTCCATGGGAGTAATGTCACAAAGAGTTTACGCTTTGATCGTTCCCTGGAAGACCAGTAGTAGTTTCCGATGCACATCTGGAGGCATTCTGTAATCTGTGGACCTTCAAAGTGTTGATGAAACACAGATATTGCCTCGGGATTGAATACAACAGTCACCATGCGCACTTCCCTCCATCTTAGTAATGTCTCAAACAGTCTACGCTTCGATCGTTTCCTGGAAGACCTAAAGTAGTTTCAGATGCACATCTGGAGGCATTCTGCAATCTGTGGGCTATCAGAGTGGTGATGAAACACAGAAATTGCAACGGGATTGAATACAACAGTCACCATGCGCACTTTTCTCCATGGGAGTAATATCTCTAACATTCTACGCTTTGATCGTTCCCTGGAAGACCAGTAGTAGTTTCCAATGCACATCTGGAGGCATTCTGTAATCTGTGGACTATCAGAGTGTTGATGAAACTCAGAAAATGCATCGGGATTGAATACATCAGTCACCATGCGCACTTTCCTCCATGGGAGTAATGTCTCAAACAGTCTGCGCTTTGATCGTTCCCTAGAAGTCCAGTAGTAGTATCCGATGCACATCTGGTGGCATTCTGTAATCTGTTGACATTCAGATTGTTGATGAAACACATCAATTGCATCGGGATTGAATACAACAGTCACAATGCGCGCCTTCCTCCATGGGAGTAATGTCACAAAGAGTTTACGCTTTGATCGTTCCCTGGAAGACCAGTAGTAGTTTCCGATGGACATCTGGAGGCATTCTGTAGTCTGTGCACCTTCAAAGTGTTGATGAAACGCAGAAATTGCCTCAGGATTGAATACAACAGTCACCATGGGCACTTTCCTCCTGCCGAGTAATGTCACAAAGAGTTTACGCTTTGATCGTTCCCTGGAAGACCAGTAGTAGTTTCCGATGCACATCTGGAGGCATTCTGTAATCTGTGCACCTTCAAAGTGTTGATGAAACACAGAAATTGCCTCAGGATTGAATACAACAGTCACCATGCCCACTTTCCTCCATGGGAGTGATGTCTCAAACAGTCTACGCTTTGATCGTTCCCTGGAAGACCAGTAGTAGTTTCCGATGCACATCTGGAGGCTTTCTGTAATCTGTGGACAATAAGACTGTTCATGAAACACAGAAATTGCATCGAGATTCAATACATCAGTCACCATGCGCACTTTCCCCCATGGGAGTACTGTCTCAAACGGTCTACGCTTTGATCTTTCCCTGGAAGACCAGTAGTAGTTTCCGATACACATCTGGTGGCATTCTGTAATCTGTTGACATTCAGAGTGTTGATGAAACACAGAAATTGCATCGGGATGAAATACAACAGTCACCATGCGCAACTTCCTCCAATGGAGTAATGTCACAAAGATTTTACGCTTTGATCATTCCCTGGAAGACCAGTAGTAGTTTCCGATGCACATCTGGAGGCATTCTGTAATCTGTGGACCTTCAAAGTGTTGATGAAACACAGAAATTGCCTCGGGATTGAATACAACAGTCACCATGCGCACTTTCCTCCATGTTAGTAATGTCACAAAGAGTTTACGCTTTGATCGTTCCCTATAAGACCAGTAGTAGTTTCCGAATCACATCTGGAGGCATTCTGTAATCTGTGGACTTTCAAAGTTTTGTTGAAGCACAGAAATTGCTTCGGGATTGAATACAACAATCACCATGCGCACTTTCCTCCATGTTAGTAATGTCTCAAACAGTCTATGCTTTGATCGTTCCCTGGAAGACTAAAAGTAGTTTTAGATGCACTTCCGGAGACATTCTGCAATCTTTGGACTATCAAAGTGTTGATGAAACACAGAATTTGCATCGGGATTGAATACAACAATCACCATGCGCACTTTCCACCACGGGAAGTATGTCTCAAGGAGTCTACGCTTTGATCGTTCCCTGGAAGACCAGTAGTAGTTTCCGATGCACATCTGCAGGCACTGTGTAATCTGTGGACTATCAGAGTGTTGATGAAACACAGAAAATGCATCGGGATTGAATACAACAGTCACCATGTGCACCTTCCTCCATGGGAGTAATGTCACAAAGAGTTTACGCTTTGATCGTTCCCTGGAAGACCAGTATTAGTTTCCGATGCACATTTGGAGGCATTCTGTAATCTGTGGACTATCAGTGTGTTGATGAAACACAGAAATTGCCTCGGGATTGAATACAACAGTCACCATGCGCACTTTCCTCCATGGGAGTATGGTCTCAAAGAACCTTCGCTTTGATCGTTTCTTGGAAGACCAGTAGTAGTTTCCGAAGCAAATCTGGAGGCATTCTGTAATCTGTGGACTATCAGAGTGTTGATGAAACACAGAATTTGCATCGGGATTGAATACAACAGTTACCATGCCCGCTTTCCTCCATGGGAGTAATATCTCAAAAAGTCTACGCTTTGATCGTTCCCTGGAAGACCAGTAGTAGTTTCCGATGCACATCTGCAGGCACTGTGTAATCTGTGGACTATCAGAGTGTTGATGAAACACAGAAAATGCATCGGGATTGAATACAACAGTCACCATGTGCACCTTCCTCCATGGGAGTAATGTCACAAAGAGTTTACGCTTTGATCGTTCCCTGGAAGACCAGTAGTAGTTTCCGATGCACATCTGGAGGCATTCTGTAATCTGTGGACCTTCAAAGTGTTGATGAAACACAGATATTGCCTCGGGATTGAATACAACAGTCACCATGCGCACTTCCCTCCATCTTAGTAATGTCTCAAACAGTCTACGCTTCGATCGTTTCCTGGAAGACCTAAAGTAGTTTCAGATGCACATCTGGAGGCATTCTGCAATCTGTGGGCTATCAGAGTGGTGATGAAACACAGAAATTGCAACGGGATTGAATACAACAGTCACCATGCGCACTTTTCTCCATGGGAGTAATATCTCTAACATTCTACGCTTTGATCGTTCCCTGGAAGACCAGTAGTAGTTTCCAATGCACATCTGGAGGCATTCTGTAATCTGTGGACTATCAGAGTGTTGATGAAACACAGCAATTGCATCGGGATTCAATACAACAGTCACCATGCGCACTTTTCTCCATGGGAATAATATCTCTAACAGTCTACTTTTTGATCATTCCCTGGAAGATCAGTAGTAGTTTCCGATGCACATCTATAGGAATTCTGTAATCTGTGGACCTTCAAAGCGTTGATGAAACATTGAAAATGCATCAGGATTGAATACAACAGTCACCATGCGCACTTTCCTCCATGGGAGTAATGTCTCAAACAGTCTACGCTTTGATCGTTCCCTGGAACACCAAAAGTAGTTTTAGATGCACATCTATAGGCATTCTGCAATCTGTGGACTATCAGAGTGTTGATGAAACACAGAAATTGCATGGGGATTGAATACAACATTCACCATGCGCCCTTTTCTCCATGGGAGTAATGTCTCAAACAGTCTGCGCTTCGATCGTCCCCTAGAAGTCCAGTAGTAGTTCCGATGCACATCTGGTGGAATTCTGTAATCTGTTGACATTCAGAGTGTTGATGAAACACAGAAATTACATCGGGATTGAATACAACAGTCACCATGCGCAACTTCCTCCATGGGAGTAATGTCTCAAACAGTCTACGCTTTGATCGTTCCCTGGAAGACCAGTAGTAGTTTCCGATGCACATCTGGAGGCTTTCTGTAATCTGTGGACTATCAGACTGTTCATGAAACACAGAAATTGCATCGAGATTGAATACATCAGTCACCATGCGCACTTTCCTCCATGGGAGTAATGTCTCAAACAGTCTACGCTTTGATCGTTCCCTGGAAGACTAGTAGTAGTATCCGATGCACATCTGGTAGCATTCTGTAATCTGTTTACATTCAGAGTGTTGATGAAACACAGAAATTGCATCGGGATTGAATACAACAGTCACCATGCGCAACTTCCTCCAATGGAGTAATGTCACAAAGATTTTACGCTTTGATCATTCCCTGGAAGACCAGTAGTAGTTTCCGATGCACATCTGGAGGCATTCTGTAATCTGTGGACCTTCAAAGTGTTGATGAAACACAGAAATTGCCTCGGGATTGAATACAACAGTCACCATGCGCACTTTCCTCCATGTTAGTAATGTCACAAAGAGTTTACGCTTTGATCGTTCCCTATAAGACCAGTAGTAGTTTCCGAATCACATCTGGAGGCATTCTGTAATCTGTGGACTTTCAAAGTTTTGTTGAAGCACAGAAATTGCTTCGGGATTGAATACAACAATCACCATGCGCACTTTCCTCCATGTTAGTAATGTCTCAAACAGTCTATGCTTTGATCGTTCCCTGGAAGACTAAAAGTAGTTTTAGATGCACTTCCGGAGACATTCTGCAATCTTTGGACTATCAAAGTGTTGATGAAACACAGAATTTGCATCGGGATTGAATACAACAATCACCATGCGCACTTTCCACCACGGGAAGTATGTCTCAAGGAGTCTACGCTTTGATCGTTCCCTGGAAGACCAGTAGTAGTTTCCGATGCACATCTGCAGGCACTGTGTAATCTGTGGACTATCAGAGTGTTGATGAAACACAGAAAATGCATCGGGATTGAATACAACAGTCACCATGTGCACCTTCCTCCATGGGAGTAATGTCACAAAGAGTTTACGCTTTGATCGTTCCCTGGAAGACCAGTATTAGTTTCCGATGCACATTTGGAGGCATTCTGTAATCTGTGGACTATCAGTGTGTTGATGAAACACAGAAATTGCCTCGGGATTGAATACAACAGTCACCATGCGCACTTTCCTCCATGGGAGTATGGTCTCAAAGAACCTTCGCTTTGATCGTTTCTTGGAAGACCAGTAGTAGTTTCCGAAGCAAATCTGGAGGCATTCTGTAATCTGTGGACTATCAGAGTGTTGATGAAACACAGAATTTGCATCGGGATTGAATACAACAGTTACCATGCCCGCTTTCCTCCATGGGAGTAATATCTCAAAAAGTCTACGCTTTGATCGTTCCCTGGAAGACCAGTAGTAGTTTCCGATGCACATCTGCAGGCACTGTGTAATCTGTGGACTATCAGAGTGTTGATGAAACACAGAAAATGCATCGGGATTGAATACAACAGTCACCATGTGCACCTTCCTCCATGGGAGTAATGTCACAAAGAGTTTACGCTTTGATCGTTCCCTGGAAGACCAGTAGTAGTTTCCGATGCACATCTGGAGGCATTCTGTAATCTGTGGACCTTCAAAGTGTTGATGAAACACAGATATTGCCTCGGGATTGAATACAACAGTCACCATGCGCACTTCCCTCCATCTTAGTAATGTCTCAAACAGTCTACGCTTCGATCGTTTCCTGGAAGACCTAAAGTAGTTTCAGATGCACATCTGGAGGCATTCTGCAATCTGTGGGCTATCAGAGTGGTGATGAAACACAGAAATTGCAACGGGATTGAATACAACAGTCACCATGCGCACTTTTCTCCATGGGAGTAATATCTCTAACATTCTACGCTTTGATCGTTCCCTGGAAGACCAGTAGTAGTTTCCAATGCACATCTGGAGGCATTCTGTAATCTGTGGACTATCAGAGTGTTGATGAAACTCAGAAAATGCATCGGGATTGAATACATCAGTCACCATGCGCACTTTCCTCCATGGGAGTAATGTCTCAAACAGTCTGCGCTTTGATCGTTCCCTAGAAGTCCAGTAGTAGTATCCGATGCACATCTGGTGGCATTCTGTAATCTGTTGACATTCAGATTGTTGATGAAACACATCAATTGCATCGGGATTGAATACAACAGTCACAATGCGCGCCTTCCTCCATGGGAGTAATGTCACAAAGAGTTTACGCTTTGATCGTTCCCTGGAAGACCAGTAGTAGTTTCCGATGGACATCTGGAGGCATTCTGTAGTCTGTGCACCTTCAAAGTGTTGATGAAACGCAGAAATTGCCTCAGGATTGAATACAACAGTCACCATGGGCACTTTCCTCCTGCCGAGTAATGTCACAAAGAGTTTACGCTTTGATCGTTCCCTGGAAGACCAGTAGTAGTTTCCGATGCACATCTGGAGGCATTCTGTAATCTGTGCACCTTCAAAGTGTTGATGAAACACAGAAATTGCCTCAGGATTGAATACAACAGTCACCATGCCCACTTTCCTCCATGGGAGTGATGTCTCAAACAGTCTACGCTTTGATCGTTCCCTGGAAGACCAGTAGTAGTTTCCGATGCACATCTGGAGGCTTTCTGTAATCTGTGGACAATAAGACTGTTCATGAAACACAGAAATTGCATCGAGATTCAATACATCAGTCACCATGCGCACTTTCCCCCATGGGAGTACTGTCTCAAACGGTCTACGCTTTGATCTTTCCCTGGAAGACCAGTAGTAGTTTCCGATACACATCTGGTGGCATTCTGTAATCTGTTGACATTCAGAGTGTTGATGAAACACAGAAATTGCATCGGGATGAAATACAACAGTCACCATGCGACCCTTCCTCCATGGGACTAATGTCACAAAGAGTTTACGTTTTGATCGTTCCCTGGAAGACCAGTAGTAGTTTCCGATGCACATCTGGAGGCATTCTGTAATCTGTGCACCTTCAAAGTGTTGATGAAACACAGAAATTGCCTCGGGATTGAATACAAGAGTCACCATGCGCACTTTCCTCCATGTTAGGAATGTCTCAAACAGTCTACGCTTTGATCGTTCCCTGGAAGACCAAAAGTAGTTTCCGATGCGCATCTGGAGGCATTCTGCAATCTGTGGACAATCAGAGTGTTCATGAAACACAGCAATTGCATCGGGATTGAATACAACAGTCACCATGCGCACTTTTCTCCATGGGAATAATATCTCTAACAGTCTACTTTTTGATCATTCCCTGGAAGATCAGTAGTAGTTTCCGATGCACATCTATAGGAATTCTGTAATCTGTGGACCTTCAAAGCGTTGATGAAACATTGAAAATGCATCGGGATTGAATACAACAGTCACCATGCGCACTTTCCTCCATGGGAGTAATGTCTCAAACAGTCTACGCTTTGATCGTTCCCTGGAAGACCAAAAGTAGTTTTAGATGCACATCTGGAGGCATTCTGCAATCTGTGGACTATCAGAGTGTTGATGAAACACAGAAATTGCATGGGGATTGAATACAACATTCACCATGCGCACTTTCCTCCATGGGAGTAATGTCTCAAACAGTCTGCGCTTCGATCGTCCCCTAGAAGTCCAGTAGTAGTATCCGATGCACATCTGGTGGCATTCTGTAATCTGTTTACATTCAGAGTGTTGATGAAACACAGAAATTGCATCGGGATTGAATACAACAGTCACCATGCGCAACTTCCTCCAATGGAGTAATGTCACAAAGAGTTTACGCTTTGATCATTCCCTGGAAGACCAGTAGTAGTTTCCGATGCACATCTGGAGGCATTCTGTAATCTGTGGACCTTCAAAGTGTTGATAAAACACAGAAATTGCCTCGGGATTGAATACAACAGTCACCATGCGCACTTTCCTCCATGTTAGTAATGTCTCAAACAGTCTACGCTTTTATCGTTCCCTAGAAGGAAAAAAGTAGTTTTAGATGCACATCTGGAGGCATTATGCAATCTGTGGACTATCAGAGTGTTGACGAAACACAGAATTTGCATCGGGATTGAATACAACAGTCACCATACGCACTTTCCTCCATGGGAGTAATGTCTCAAACAATCTACGCTTTGATCGTTCCCTGGAAGACCAAAGTAGTTTCCGATGCACATCTGGAGGCATTCTGCAATCTGTGGACTATCAGAGTGTTGATGAAACACAGCAATTGCATCGGGATTCAATACAACAGTCACCATGCGCACTTTTCTCCATGGGAATAATATCTCTAACAGTCTACTTTTTGATCATTCCCTGGAAGATCAGTAGTAGTTTCCGATGCACATCTATAGGAATTCTGTAATCTGTGGACCTTCAAAGCGTTGATGAAACATTGAAAATGCATCAGGATTGAATACAACAGTCACCATGCGCACTTTCCTCCATGGGAGTAATGTCTCAAACAGTCTACGCTTTGATCGTTCCCTGGAACACCAAAAGTAGTTTTAGATGCACATCTATAGGCATTCTGCAATCTGTGGACTATCAGAGTGTTGATGAAACACAGAAATTGCATGGGGATTGAATACAACATTCACCATGCGCCCTTTTCTCAATGGGAGTAATGTCTCAAACAGTCTGCGCTTCGATCGTCCCCTAGAAGTCCAGTAGTAGTTCCGATGCACATCTGGTGGAATTCTGTAATCTGTTGACATTCAGAGTGTTGATGAAACACAGAAATTACATCGGGATTGAATACAACAGTCACCATGCGCAACTTCCTCCATGGGAGTAATGTCTCAAACAGTCTACGCTTTGATCGTTCCCTGGAAGACCAGTAGTAGTTTCCGATGCACATCTGGAGGCTTTCTGTAATCTGTGGACTATCAGACTGTTCATGAAACACAGAAATTGCATCGAGATTGAATACATCAGTCACCATGCGCACTTTCCTCCATGGGAGTAATGTCTCAAACAGTCTACGCTTTGATCGTTCCCTGGAAGACTAGTAGTAGTATCCGATGCACATCTGGTAGCATTCTGTAATCTGTTTACATTCAGAGTGTTGATGAAACACAGAAATTGCATCGGGATTGAATACAACAGTCACCATGCGCAACTTCCTCCAATGGAGTAATGTCACAAAGATTTTACGCTTTGATCATTCCCTGGAAGACCAGTAGTAGTTTCCGATGCACATCTGGAGGCATTCTGTAATCTGTGGACCTTCAAAGTGTTGATGAAACACAGAAATTGCCTCAGGATTGAATACAACAGTCACCATGCCCACTTTCCTCCATGGGAGTGATGTCTCAAACAGTCTACGCTTTGATCGTTCCCTGGAAGACCAGTAGTAGTTTCCGATGCACATCTGGAGGCTTTCTGTAATCTGTGGACAATAAGACTGTTCATGAAACACAGAAATTGCATCGAGATTCAATACATCAGTCACCATGCGCACTTTCCCCCATGGGAGTACTGTCTCAAACGGTCTACGCTTTGATCTTTCCCTGGAAGACCAGTAGTAGTTTCCGATGCACATCTGGTGGCATTCTGTAATCTGTTGACATTCAGAGTGTTGATGAAACACAGAAATTGCATCGGGATGAAATACAACAGTCACCATGCGACCCTTCCTCCATGGGACTAATGTCACAAAGAGTTTACGTTTTGATCGTTCCCTGGAAGACCAGTAGTAGTTTCCGATGCACATCTGGAGGCATTCTGTAATCTGTGCACCTTCAAAGTGTTGATGAAACACAGAAATTGCCTCGGGATTGAATACAAGAGTCACCATGCGCACTTTCCTCCATGTTAGGAATGTCTCAAACAGTCTACGCTTTGATCGTTCCCTGGAAGACCAAAAGTAGTTTCCGATGCGCATCTGGAGGCATTCTGCAATCTGTGGACAATCAGAGTGTTCATGAAACACAGCAATTGCATCGGGATTGAATACAACAGTCACCATGCGCACTTTTCTCCATGGGAATAATATCTCTAACAGTCTACTTTTTGATCATTCCCTGGAAGATCAGTAGTAGTTTCCGATGCACATCTATAGGAATTCTGTAATCTGTGGACCTTCAAAGCGTTGATGAAACATTGAAAATGCATCGGGATTGAATACAACAGTCACCATGCGCACTTTCCTCCATGGGAGTAATGTCTCAAACAGTCTACGCTTTTATCGTTCCCTGGAAGACCAAAAGTAGTTTTAGATGCACATCTGGAGGCATTCTGCAATCTGTGGACTATCAGAGTGTTGATGAAACACAGAAATTGCATGGGGATTGAATACAACATTCACCATGCGCACTTTCCTCCATGGGAGTAATGTCTCAAACAGTCTGCGCTTCGATCGTCCCCTAGAAGTCCAGTAGTAGTATCCGATGCACATCTGGTGGCATTCTGTAATCTGTTTACATTCAGAGTGTTGATGAAACACAGAAATTGCATCGGGATTGAATACAACAGTCACCATGCGCAACTTCCTCCAATGGAGTAATGTCACAAAGAGTTTACGCTTTGATCATTCCCTGGAAGACCAGTAGTAGTTTCCGATGCACATCTGGAGGCATTCTGTAATCTGTGGACCTTCAAAGTGTTGATAAAACACAGAAATTGCCTCGGGATTGAATACAACAGTCACCATGCGCACTTTCCTCCATGTTAGTAATGTCTCAAACAGTCTACGCTTTTATCGTTCCCTAGAAGGAAAAAAGTAGTTTTAGATGCACATCTGGAGGCATTATGCAATCTGTGGACTATCAGACTGTTCATGAAACACAGAAATTGCATCGAGATTGAATACATCAGTCACCATGCGCACTTTCCTCCATGGGAGTAATGTCTCAAACAATCCACGCTTTGATCGTTCCCTGGAAGACCAAAGTAGTTTCCGATGCACATCTGGAGGCATTCTGCAATCTGTGGACTATCAGAGTGTTGATGAAACACAGCAATTGCATCGGGATTCAATACAACAGTCACCATGCGCACTTTTCTCCATGGGAATAATATCTCTAACAGTCTACTTTTTGATCATTCCCTGGAAGATCAGTAGTAGTTTCCGATGCACATCTATAGGAATTCTGTAATCTGTGGACCTTCAAAGCGTTGATGAAACATTGAAAATGCATCAGGATTGAATACAACAGTCACCATGCGCACTTTCCTCCATGGGAGTAATGTCTCAAACAGTCTACGCTTTGATCGTTCCCTGGAACACCAAAAGTAGTTTTAGATGCACATCTATAGGCATTCTGCAATCTGTGGACTATCAGAGTGTTGATGAAACACAGAAATTGCATGGGGATTG
Organism: Schistocerca gregaria; assembly: GCF_023897955.1. Lineage (NCBI taxonomy): Eukaryota > Metazoa > Arthropoda > Insecta > Orthoptera > Acrididae > Schistocerca > Schistocerca gregaria. The sequence goes on along the minus strand of NC_064929.1, from coordinate 27,272,384 downwards.
AATACAACATTCACCATGCGCCCTTTTCTCAATGGGAGTAATGTCTCAAACAGTCTGCGCTTCGATCGTCCCCTAGAAGTCCAGTAGTAGTTCCGATGCACATCTGGTGGAATTCTGTAATCTGTTGACATTCAGAGTGTTGATGAAACACAGAAATTACATCGGGATTGAATACAACAGTCACCATGCGCAACTTCCTCCATGGGAGTAATGTCTCAAACAGTCTACGCTTTGATCGTTCCCTGGAAGACCAGTAGTAGTTTCCGATGCACATCTGGAGGCTTTCTGTAATCTGTGGACTATCAGACTGTTCATGAAACACAGAAATTGCATCGAGATTGAATACATCAGTCACCATGCGCACTTTCCTCCATGGGAGTAATGTCTCAAACAGTCTACGCTTTGATCGTTCCCTGGAAGACTAGTAGTAGTATCCGATGCACATCTGGTAGCATTCTGTAATCTGTTTACATTCAGAGTGTTGATGAAACACAGAAATTGCATCGGGATTGAATACAACAGTCACCATGCGCAACTTCCTCCAATGGAGTAATGTCACAAAGATTTTACGCTTTGATCATTCCCTGGAAGACCAGTAGTAGTTTCCGATGCACATCTGGAGGCATTCTGTAATCTGTGGACCTTCAAAGTGTTGATGAAACACAGAAATTGCCTCAGGATTGAATACAACAGTCACCATGCCCACTTTCCTCCATGGGAGTGATGTCTCAAACAGTCTACGCTTTGATCGTTCCCTGGAAGACCAGTAGTAGTTTCCGATGCACATCTGGAGGCTTTCTGTAATCTGTGGACAATAAGACTGTTCATGAAACACAGAAATTGCATCGAGATTCAATACATCAGTCACCATGCGCACTTTCCCCCATGGGAGTACTGTCTCAAACGGTCTACGCTTTGATCTTTCCCTGGAAGACCAGTAGTAGTTTCCGATGCACATCTGGTGGCATTCTGTAATCTGTTGACATTCAGAGTGTTGATGAAACACAGAAATTGCATCGGGATGAAATACAACAGTCACCATGCGACCCTTCCTCCATGGGACTAATGTCACAAAGAGTTTACGTTTTGATCGTTCCCTGGAAGACCAGTAGTAGTTTCCGATGCACATCTGGAGGCATTCTGTAATCTGTGCACCTTCAAAGTGTTGATGAAACACAGAAATTGCCTCGGGATTGAATACAAGAGTCACCATGCGCACTTTCCTCCATGTTAGGAATGTCTCAAACAGTCTACGCTTTGATCGTTCCCTGGAAGACCAAAAGTAGTTTCCGATGCGCATCTGGAGGCATTCTGCAATCTGTGGACAATCAGAGTGTTCATGAAACACAGCAATTGCATCGGGATTGAATACAACAGTCACCATGCGCACTTTTCTCCATGGGAATAATATCTCTAACAGTCTACTTTTTGATCATTCCCTGGAAGATCAGTAGTAGTTTCCGATGCACATCTATAGGAATTCTGTAATCTGTGGACCTTCAAAGCGTTGATGAAACATTGAAAATGCATCGGGATTGAATACAACAGTCACCATGCGCACTTTCCTCCATGGGAGTAATGTCTCAAACAGTCTACGCTTTTATCGTTCCCTGGAAGACCAAAAGTAGTTTTAGATGCACATCTGGAGGCATTCTGCAATCTGTGGACTATCAGAGTGTTGATGAAACACAGAAATTGCATGGGGATTGAATACAACATTCACCATGCGCACTTTCCTCCATGGGAGTAATGTCTCAAACAGTCTGCGCTTCGATCGTCCCCTAGAAGTCCAGTAGTAGTATCCGATGCACATCTGGTGGCATTCTGTAATCTGTTTACATTCAGAGTGTTGATGAAACACAGAAATTGCATCGGGATTGAATACAACAGTCACCATGCGCAACTTCCTCCAATGGAGTAATGTCACAAAGAGTTTACGCTTTGATCATTCCCTGGAAGACCAGTAGTAGTTTCCGATGCACATCTGGAGGCATTCTGTAATCTGTGGACCTTCAAAGTGTTGATAAAACACAGAAATTGCCTCGGGATTGAATACAACAGTCACCATGCGCACTTTCCTCCATGTTAGTAATGTCTCAAACAGTCTACGCTTTTATCGTTCCCTAGAAGGAAAAAAGTAGTTTTAGATGCACATCTGGAGGCATTATGCAATCTGTGGACTATCAGAGTGTTGACGAAACACAGAATTTGCATCGGGATTGAATACAACAGTCACCATACGCACTTTCCTCCATGGGAGTAATGTCTCAAACAATCTACGCTTTGATCGTTCCCTGGAAGACCAAAGTAGTTTCCGATGCACATCTGGAGGCATTCTGCAATCTGTGGACTATCAGAGTGTTGATGAAACACAGCAATTGCATCGGGATTCAATACAACAGTCACCATGCGCACTTTTCTCCATGGGAATAATATCTCTAACAGTCTACTTTTTGATCATTCCCTGGAAGATCAGTAGTAGTTTCCGATGCACATCTATAGGAATTCTGTAATCTGTGGACCTTCAAAGCGTTGATGAAACATTGAAAATGCATCAGGATTGAATACAACAGTCACCATGCGCACTTTCCTCCATGGGAGTAATGTCTCAAACAGTCTACGCTTTGATCGTTCCCTGGAACACCAAAAGTAGTTTTAGATGCACATCTATAGGCATTCTGCAATCTGTGGACTATCAGAGTGTTGATGAAACACAGAAATTGCATGGGGATTGAATACAACATTCACCATGCGCCCTTTTCTCAATGGGAGTAATGTCTCAAACAGTCTGCGCTTCGATCGTCCCCTAGAAGTCCAGTAGTAGTTCCGATGCACATCTGGTGGAATTCTGTAATCTGTTGACATTCAGAGTGTTGATGAAACACAGAAATTACATCGGGATTGAATACAACAGTCACCATGCGCAACTTCCTCCATGGGAGTAATGTCTCAAACAGTCTACGCTTTGATCGTTCCCTGGAAGACCAGTAGTAGTTTCCGATGCACATCTGGAGGCTTTCTGTAATCTGTGGACTATCAGACTGTTCATGAAACACAGAAATTGCATCGAGATTGAATACATCAGTCACCATGCGCACTTTCCTCCATGGGAGTAATGTCTCAAACAGTCTACGCTTTGATCGTTCCCTGGAAGACTAGTAGTAGTATCCGATGCACATCTGGTAGCATTCTGTAATCTGTTTACATTCAGAGTGTTGATGAAACACAGAAATTGCATCGGGATTGAATACAACAGTCACCATGCGCAACTTCCTCCAATGGAGTAATGTCACAAAGATTTTACGCTTTGATCATTCCCTGGAAGACCAGTAGTAGTTTCCGATGCACATCTGGAGGCATTCTGTAATCTGTGGACCTTCAAAGTGTTGATGAAACACAGAAATTGCCTCGGGATTGAATACAACAGTCACCATGCGCACTTTCCTCCATTTTAGTAATGTCACAAAGAGTTTACGCTTTGATCGTTTCCTATAAGACCAGTAGTAGTTTCCGAATCACATCTGGAGGCATTCTGTAATCTGTGGACTTTCAAAGTTTTGTTGAAGCACAGAAATTGCTTCGGGATTGAATACAACAATCACCATGCGCACTTTCCTCCATGTTAGTAATGTCTCAAACAGTCTATGCTTTGATCGTTCCCTGGAAGACTAAAAGTAGTTTTAGATGCACTTCCGGAGACATTCTGCAATCTTTGGACTATCAGAGTGTTGATGAAACACAGAATTTGCATCGGGATTGAATACAACAATCACCATGCGCACTTTCCACCACGGGAAGTATGTCTCAAGGAGTCTACGCTTTGATCGTTCCCTGGAAGACCAGTAGTAGTTTCCGATGCACATCTGCAGGCACTGTGTAATCTGTGGACTATCAGAGTGTTGATGAAACACAGAAAATGCATCGGGATTGAATACAACAGTCACCATGTGCACCTTCCTCCATGGGAGTAATGTCACAAAGAGTTTACGCTTTGACCGTTCCCTGGAAGACCAGTATTAGTTTCCGATGCACATTTGGAGGCATTCTGTAATCTGTGGACTATCAGTGTGTTGATGAAACACAGAAATTGCCTCGGGATTGAATACAACAGTCACCATGCGCACTTTCCTCCATGGGAGTATGGTCTCAAAGAACCTTCGCTTTGATCGTTTCTTGGAAGACCAGTAGTAGTTTCCGAAGCAAATCTGGAGGCATTCTGTAATCTGTGGACTATCAGAGTGTTGATGAAACACAGAATTTGCATCGGGATTGAATACAACAGTTACCATGCCCGCTTTCCTCCATGGGAGTAATATCTCAAAAAGTCTACGCTTTGATCGTTCCCTGGAAGACCAGTAGTAGTTTCCGATGCACATCTGCAGGCACTGTGTAATCTGTGGACTATCAGAGTGTTGATGAAACACAGAAAATGCATCGGGATTGAATACAACAGTCACCATGTGCACCTTCCTCCATGGGAGTAATGTCACAAAGAGTTTACGCTTTGATCGTTCCCTGGAAGACCAGTAGTAGTTTCCGATGCACATCTGGAGGCATTCTGTAATCTGTGGACCTTCAAAGTGTTGATGAAACACAGAAATTGCCTCGGGATTGAATACAACAGTCACCATGCGCACTTCCCTCCATCTTAGTAATGTCTCAAACAGTCTACGCTTCGATCGTTTCCTGGAAGACCTAAAGTAGTTTCAGATGCACATCTGGAGGCATTCTGCAATCTGTGGGCTATCAGAGTGGTGATGAAACACAGAAATTGCAACGGGATTGAATACAACAGTCACCATGCGCACTTTTCTCCATGGGAGTAATATCTCTAACATTCTACGCTTTGATCGTTCCCTGGAAGACCAGTAGTAGTTTCCAATGCACATCTGGAGGCATTCTGTAATCTGTGGACTATCAGAGTGTTGATGAAACTCAGAAAATGCATCGGGATTGAATACATCAGTCACCATGCGCACTTTCCTCCATGGGAGTAATGTCTCAAACAGTCTGCGCTTTGATCGTTCCCTAGAAGTCCAGTAGTAGTATCCGATGCACATCTGGTGGCATTCTGTAATCTGTTGACATTCAGATTGTTGATGAAACACATCAATTGCATCGGGATTGAATACAACAGTCACAATGCGCGCCTTCCTCCATGGGAGTAATGTCACAAAGAGTTTACGCTTTGATCGTTCCCTGGAAGACCAGTAGTAGTTTCCGATGGACATCTGGAGGCATTCTGTAATCTGTGCACCTTCAAAGTGTTGATGAAACGCAGAAATTGCCTCAGGATTGAATACAACAGTCACCATGGGCACTTTCCTCCTGCCGAGTAATGTCACAAAGAGTTTACGCTTTGATCGTTCCCTGGAAGACCAGTAGTAGTTTCCGATGCACATCTGGAGGCATTCTGTAATTTGTGCACCTTCAAAGTGTTGATGAAACACAGAAATTGCCTCAGGATTGATTACAACAGTCACCATGCCCACTTTCCTCCATGGGAGTGATGTCTCAAACAGTCTACGCTTTGATCGTTCCCTGGAAGACCAGTAGTAGTTTCCGATGCACATCTGGAGGCTTTCTGTAATCTGTGGACAATAAGACTGTTCATGAAACACAGAAATTGCATCGAGATTCAATACATCAGTCACCATGCGCACTTTCCCCCATGGGAGTACTGTCTCAAACGGTCTACGCTTTGATCTTTCCCTGGAAGACCAGTAGTAGTTTCCGATGCACATCTGGTGGCATTCTGTAATCTGTTGACATTCAGAGTGTTGATGAAACACAGAAATTGCATCGGGATGAAATACAACAGTCACCATGCGACCCTTCCTCCATGGGACTAATGTCACAAAGAGTTTACGTTTTGATCGTTCCCTGGAAGACCAGTAGTAGTTTCCGATGCACATCTGGAGGCATTCTGTAATCTGTGCACCTTCAAAGTGTTGATGAAACACAGAAATTGCCTCGGGATTGAATACAACAGTCACCATGCGCACTTTCCTCCATGTTAGTAATGTCTCAAACAGTCTACGCTTTGATCGTTCCCTGGAAGACCAAAAGTAGTTTCCGATGCGCATCTGGAGGCATTCTGCAATCTGTGGACAATCAGAGTGTTGATGAAACACAGCAATTGCATCGGGATTGAATACAACAGTCACCATGCGCACTTTTCTCCATGGGAATAATATCTCTAACAGTCTACTTTTTGATCATTCCCTGGAAGATCAGTAGTAGTTTCCGATGCACATCTATAGGAATTCTGTAATCTGTGGACCTTCAAAGCGTTGATGAAACATTGAAAATGCATCGGGATTGAATACAACAGTCACCATGCGCACTTTCCTCCATGGGAGTAATGTCTCAAACAGTCTACGCTTTGATCGTTCCCTGGAAGACCAAAAGTAGTTTTAGATGCACATCTGGAGGCATTCTGCAATCTGTGGACTATCAGAGTGTTGATGAAACACAGAAATTGCATGGTGATTGAATACAACATTCACCATGCGCACTTTCCTCCATGGGAGTAATGTCTCAAACAGTCTGCGCTTCGATCGTCCCCTAGAAGTCCAGTAGTAGTATCCGATGCACATCTGGTGGTATTCTGTAATCTGTTTACATTCAGAGTGTTGATGAAACACAGAAATTGCATCGGGATTGAATACAACAGTCACCATGCGCAACCTCCTCCAATGGAGTAATGTCACAAAGAGTTTACGCTTTGATCATTCCCTGGAAGACCAGTAGTAGTTTCCGATGCACATCTGGAGGCATTCTGTAATCTGTGGACCTTCAAAGTGTTGATAAACCACAGAAATTGCCTCGGGATTGAATACAACAGTCACCATGCGCACTTTCCTCCATGTTAGTAATGTCTCAAACAGTCTACGCTTTTATCGTTCCCTAGAAGGAAAAAAGTAGTTTTAGATGCACATCTGGAGGCATTATGCAATCTGTGGACTATCAGAGTGTTGATGAAACACAGAATTTGCATCGGGATTGAATACAACAGTCACCATAGGCACTTTCCTCCATGGGAGTAATGTCTCAAACAATCTACGCTTTGATCGTTCCCTGGAAGACCAAAGTAGTTTCCGATGCACATCTGGAGGCATTCTGCAATCTGTGGACTATCAGAGTGTTGATGAAACACAGCAATTGCATCGGGATTCAATACAACAGTCACCATGCGCACTTTTCTCCATGGGAATAGTATCTCTAACAGTCTACTTTTTGATCATTCCCTGTAAGATCAGTAGTAGTTTCCGATGCACATCTATAGGAATTCTGTAATCTGTGGACCTTCAAAGCGTTGATGAAACATTGAAAATGCATCGGGATTGAATACAACAGTCACCATGCGCACTTTCCTCCATGGGAGTAATGTCTCAAACAGTCTACGCTTTGATCGTTCCCTGGAACACCAAAAGTAGTTTTAGATGCACATCTATAGGCATTCTGCAATCTGTGGACTATCAGAGTGTTGATGAAACACAGAAATTGCATGGGGATTGAATACAACATTCACCATGCGCCCTTTTCTCCATGGGAGTAATGTCTCAAACAGTCTGCGCTTCGATCGTCCCCTAGAAGTCCAGTAGTAGTTCCGATGCACATCTGGTGGAATTCTGTAATCTGTTGACATTCAGAGTGTTGATGAAACACAGAAATTACATCGGGATTGAATACAACAGTCACCATGCGCAACTTCCTCCATGGGAGTAATGTCTCAAACAGTCTACGCTTTGATCGTTCCCTGGAAGACCAGTAGTAGTTTCCGATGCACATCTGGAGGCTTTCTGTAATCTGTGGACTATCAGACTGTTCATGAAACACAGAAATTGCATCGAGATTGAATACATCAGTCACCATGCGCACTTTCCTCCATGGGAGTAATGTCTCAAACAGTCTACGCTTTGATCGTTCCCTGGAAGACTAGTAGTAGTATCCGATGCACATCTGGTAGCATTCTGTAATCTGTTTACATTCAGAGTGTTGATGAAACACAGAAATTGCATCGGGATTGAATACAACAGTCACCATGCGCACTTTCCTCCATGGGAGTAATGTCTCAAACAGTCTACGCTTTGATCGTTCCCTGGAAGACCAAAAGTAGTTTTAGATGCACATCTGGAGGCATTCTGCAATCTGTGGACTATCAGAGTGTTGATGAAACACAGAAATTGCATGGTGATTGAATACAACATTCACCATGCGCACTTTCCTCCATGGGAGTAATGTCTCAAACAGTCTGCGCTTCGATCGTCCCCTAGAAGTCCAGTAGTAGTATCCGATGCACATCTGGTGGCATTCTGTAATCTGTTTACATTCAGAGTGTTGATGAAACACAGAAATTGCATCGGGATTGAATACAACAGTCACCATGCGCAACTTCCTCCAATGGAGTAATGTCACAAAGAGTTTACGCTTTGATCATTCCCTGGAAGACCAGTAGTAGTTTCCGATGCACATCTGGAGGCATTCTGTAATCTGTGGACCTTCAAAGTGTTGATAAAACACAGAAATTGCCTCGGGATTGAATACAACAGTCACCATGCGCACTTTCCTCCATGTTAGTAATGTCTCAAACAGTCTACGCTTTTATCGTTCCCTAGAAGGAAAAAAGTAGTTTTAGATGCACATCTGGAGGCATTATGCAATCTGTGGACTATCAGAGTGTTGATGAAACACAGAATTTGCATCGGGATTGAATACAACAGTCACCATACGCACTTTCCTCCTTGGGAGTAATGTCTCAAACAATCTACGCTTTGATCGTTCCCTGGAAGACCAAAGTAGTTTCCGATGCACATCTGGAGGCATTCTGCAATCTGTGGACTATCAGAGTGTTGATGAAACACAGCAATTGCATCGGGATTCAATACAACAGTCACCATGCGCACTTTTCTCCATGGGAATAATATCTCTAACAGTCTACTTTTTGATCATTCCCTGGAAGATCAGTAGTAGTTTCCGATGCACATCTATAGGAATTCTGTAATCTGTGGACCTTCAAAGCGTTGATGAAACATTGAAAATGCATCGGGATTGAATACAACAGTCACCATGCGCACTTTCCTCCATGGGAGTAATGTCTCAAACAGTCTACGCTTTGATCGTTCCCTGGAACACCAAAAGTAGTTTTAGATGCACATCTATAGGCATTCTGCAATCTGTGGACTATCAGAGTGTTGATGAAACACAGAAATTGCATGGGGATTGAATACAACATTCACCATGCGCCCTTTTCTCCATGGGAGTAATGTCTCAAACAGTCTGCGCTTCGATCGTCCCCTAGAAGTCCAGTAGTAGTTCCGATGCACATCTGGTGGAATTCTGTAATCTGTTGACATTCAGAGTGTTGATGAAACACAGAAATTACATCGGGATTGAATACAACAGTCACCATGCGCAACTTCCTCCATGGGAGTAATGTCTCAAACAGTCTACGCTTTGATCGTTCCCTGGAAGACCAGTAGTAGTTTCCGATGCACATCTGGAGGCTTTCTGTAATCTGTGGACTATCAGACTGTTCATGAAACACAGAAATTGCATCGAGATTGAATACATCAGTCACCATGCGCACTTTCCTCCATGGGAGTAATGTCTCAAACAGTCTACGCTTTGATCGTTCCCTGGAAGACTAGTAGTAGTATCCGATGCACATCTGGTAGCATTCTGTAATCTGTTTACATTCAGAGTGTTGATGAAACACAGAAATTGCATCGGGATTGAATACAACAGTCACCATGCGCACTTTCCTCCATGGGAGTAATGTCTCAAACAGTCTACGCTTTGATCGTTCCCTGGAAGACCAAAAGTAGTTTTAGATGCACATCTGGAGGCATTCTGCAATCTGTGGACTATCAGAGTGTTGATGAAACACAGAAATTGCATGGTGATTGAATACAACATTCACCATGCGCACTTTCCTCCATGGGAGTAATGTCTCAAACAGTCTGCGCTTCGATCGTCCCCTAGAAGTCCAGTAGTAGTATCCGATGCACATCTGGTGGCATTCTGTAATCTGTTTACATTCAGAGTGTTGATGAAACACAGAAATTGCATCGGGATTGAATACAACAGTCACCATGCGCAACTTCCTCCAATGGAGTAATGTCACAAAGAGTTTACGCTTTGATCATTCCCTGGAAGACCAGTAGTAGTTTCCGATGCACATCTGGAGGCATTCTGTAATCTGTGGACCTTCAAAGTGTTGATAAAACACAGAAATTGCCTCGGGATTGAATACAACAGTCACCATGCGCACTTTCCTCCATGTTAGTAATGTCTCAAACAGTCTACGCTTTTATCGTTCCCTAGAAGGAAAAAAGTAGTTTTAGATGCACATCTGGAGGCATTATGCAATCTGTGGACTATCAGAGTGTTGATGAAACACAGAATTTGCATCGGGATTGAATACAACAGTCACCATACGCACTTTCCTCCATGGGAGTAATGTCTCAAACAATCTACGCTTTGATCGTTCCCTGGAAGACCAAAGTAGTTTCCGATGCACATCTGGAGGCATTCTGCAATCTGTGGACTATCAGAGTGTTGATGAAACACAGCAATTGCATCGGGATTCAATACAACAGTCACCATGCGCACTTTTCTCCATGGGAATAATATCTCTAACAGTCTACTTTTTGATCATTCCCTGGAAGATCAGTAGTAGTTTCCGATGCACATCTATAGGAATTCTGTAATCTGTGGACCTTCAAAGCGTTGATGAAACATTGAAAATGCATCGGGATTGAATACAACAGTCACCATGCGCACTTTCCTCCATGGGAGTAATGTCTCAAACAGTCTACGCTTTGATCGTTCCCTGGAACACCAAAAGTAGTTTTAGATGCACATCTATAGGCATTCTGCAATCTGTGGACTATCAGAGTGTTGATGAAACACAGAAATTGCATGGGGATTGAATACAACATTCACCATGCGCCCTTTTCTCCATGGGAGTAATGTCTCAAACAGTCTGCGCTTCGATCGTCCCGTAGAAGTCCAGTAGTAGTTCCGATGCACATCTGGTGGAATTCTGTAATCTGTTGACATTCAGAGTGTTGATGAAACACAGAAATTACATCGGGATTGAATACAACAGTCACCATGCGCAACTTCCTCCATGGGAGTAATGTCTCAAACAGTCTACGCTTTGATCGTTCCCTGGAAGACCAGTAGTAGTTTCCGATGCACATCTGGAGGCTTTCTGTAATCTGTGGACTATCAGACTGTTCATGAAACACAGAAATTGCATCGAGATTGAATACATCAGTCACCATGCGCACTTTCCTCCATGGGAGTAATGTCTCAAACAGTCTACGCTTTGATCGTTCCCTGGAAGACTAGTAGTAGTATCCGATGCACATCTGGTAGCATTCTGTAATCTGTTTACATTCAGAGTGTTGATGAAACACAGAAATTGCATCGGGATTGAATACAACAGTCACCATGCGCAACTTCCTCCAATGGAGTAATGTCACAAAGATTTTACGCTTTGATCATTCCCTGGAAGACCAGTAGTAGTTTCCGATGCACATCTGGAGGCATTCTGTAATCTGTGGACCTTCAAAGTGTTGATGAAACACAGAAATTGCCTCGGGATTGAATACAACAGTCACCATGCGCACTTTCCTCCATGTTAGTAATGTCACAAAGAGTTTACGCTTTGATCGTTCCCTATAAGACCAGTAGTAGTTTCCGAATCACATCTGGAGGCATTCTGTAATCTGTGGACTTTCAAAGTTTTGTTGAAGCACAGAAATTGCTTCGGGATTGAATACAACAATCACCATGCGCACTTTCCTCCATGTTAGTAATGTCTCAAACAGTCTATGCTTTGATCGTTCCCTGGAAGACTAAAAGTAGTTTTAGATGCACTTCCGGAGACATTCTGCAATCTTTGGACTATCAGAGTGTTGATGAAACACAGAATTTGCATCGGGATTGAATACAACAATCACCATGCGCACTTTCCACCACGGGAAGTATGTCTCAAGGAGTCTACGCTTTGATCGTTCCCTGGAAGACCAGTAGTAGTTTCCGATGCACATCTGGTGGCATTCTGTAATCTGTGGGCTATCAAAGTGTTGATGAAACACAGAAATTGCATCGGGATTGAATACAACAGTCACCATGCGCACTTTCCTCCATGGGAGTAATGTCTCAAAGAGTCTACGCTTTGATCGTTGCCTGGAAGACCAGTATTAGTTTCCGATGCACATTTGGAGGCATTCTGTAATCTGTGGACTATCAGTGGGTTGATGAAACACAGAAATTGCCTCGGGATTGAATACAACAGTCACCATGCGCACTTTCCTCCATGGGAGTATGGTCTCAAAGAACCTTCGCTTTGATCGTTTCTTGGAAGACCAGTAGTAGTTTCCGAAGCAAATCTGGAGGCATTCTGTAATCTGTGGACTATCAGAGTGTTGATGAAACACAGAATTTGCATCGGGATTGAATACAACAGTCACCATGCGCACTTTCCTCCACGGGAGGTATGTCTCAAAGAGTCTACGATTTGATCGTTCCCTGGAAGACCGGTAGTAGTTTACGATGCACATCTGGTGGCATTCTGTAATCTGTGGACAATCAGAGTGTTGATGAAACACAGAAATTGCATCGGGATTGAATACAACAGTCACCATGCGCACTTTCCTCCATGGGAGTAATGTCTCAAACAGTCTACGCTTTGATCATTGCCTGGAAGACCAGTATTAGTTTCCGATACACATCTGGAGGCATTCTGTAGTCTGTGGACTATCAGTGTCTTGATGAAACACAGAAATTGCCTCGGGATTGAATACAACAGTCACCATGCGCACTTTTCTCCATGCGAGTAGTGTCTCAAAGAATCTACGCTTTGATAGTTCCCTGGAAGACCAGTAGTAGTTTCCGATGCAAATCTGGAGGCATTCTGTAATCTGTGGACTATCAGAGTGTTGATGAAACACAGAAATTGCATCGGGATTCAATACAACAGTCACCATGCACACTTTCCTCCATTTTAGTAATGTCTGAAACAGTCTACGCTTTCATCGTTCCCTGGAAGACCAAAAGTAGTTTTTGATGCACATATGGAGGCATTCTGCAATCAGTGGACTATCAGAGTGTTGATGAAACACAGAAATTGCATGGGGATTGAATACAACAGTCACCATGCGCCTTTTTCTCCATGGGAGTAATGTCTCAAACAGTCTGCGCTTTGATCGTTCCCTAGAAGTCCAGTAGTAGTATCCGATGCAAATCTGGTGGCATTCTGTAATCTGTTGACATTCAGAGAGTTGATGAAACACAGAAATTACATCGGGATTGAATACAACAGTCACTATGCGCAACTTCCTCCATGGGAGTAATGTCACAAAGAGTTTACGCCTTGATCGTTCCCTGGAAGACCAGTAGTAGTTTCCGATGCACATATGGAGGCATTCTGTAATCTGTGGACCTTCAAAGTGTTGATGAAGCACAGAAATTGCCTCGGGATTGAATACAACTGTCACCATGCGCACTTTCCTCCATGTTAGTGATGTCTCAAACATTCTACGCTTTGATCGATGCCTGGAAGACCAGTATTAGTTTCCGATGCACATCTGGTGGCATTCTGTAATCTGTGGACTATCAGAGTGTTGATGAAACACAGAAATTGCATCGGGATTGAGTACAACAGTCACCATGCGCACTTTCCTCCATGGGAGTAATGTCTCAAACAGTCTACGCTTCGATCGTTCCCTGGAAGACCAGTAGTAGTATCCTATGCACATCGGGTGGCATTCTGTAATCTGTAGACATTCAGAGTGTTGATGAAACACAGAAATTGCATCGGGATTGAATACAACAGTCACCATGCGCAACTTCCTCCAATGGAGTAATGTCACAAAGAGTTTACGCTTTAATCGTTCCCTGGAAGACCAGTAGTAGTCTCCGATGCACTTCTGGAGGCATTCTGTAATCTGTGGACCTTCAAAGTGTTGATGAAACACAGAAATTGCCTCGGGACTGAATACAACAGTCACCATGCCCTATTTCCTCCATGGGAGTAATGTCTCAAACAGTCTACGTTTTGATCGTTGCCTGGAAGACCAGTATTAGTTTCCAATGCACATCTGGAGGCTTTCTGTAATCTGTTCACTATCAGAGTGTTGATGAAACACAGAAATTGCATCGGGATTCAATACAACAGTCACCATGCACACTTTCCTCCATTTTAGTAATGTCTCAAACAGTCTACGCTATGATCGTTCCCTGGAAGACCAAAAGTAGTTTTAGATGCACATCTGGAGGCATTCTGCCATCTGTGGACTATCAGAGTGTTGATGAAACACAGAAATTGCATCGGGATTCAATACAACAGTCACCATGCGCACTTTCCTCCATGGGAGTAATGTCTCAAACAGTCTACGCTTTGATCGTACCCTGGAAGACCAGTAGTAGTTTGCGATGCACATCTGGAGGCTTTCTGTAATCTGTGGACTATCAGACTGTTCATGAAACACCGAAATGGCATCGAGATTGAATACATTAGTCACCATGCACACTTTCCTCCATGGGAGTAATGTCTCAAAGAGTCTACGCTTCGATCGTTCCCTGGAAGACCAGTAGTTGTATCCTATGCACATCGGGTGGCATTCCGTAATCTGTTGACATTCAGAGTGTTGATGAAACACAGAAATTGCATCGGGATTGAATACAACAGTCACCATGCGCAACTTCCTCCAATGGAGTAATGTCACAAAGAGTTTACGTTTTGATCGTTCCCTGGAAGACCAGTAGTAGTTTCCAATGCACATCTGGAGGCATTCTGTAATCTGTGGACCTTCAAAGTGTTGATGAAACACAGAAATTGCCTCGGGATTGAATACAACAGTCACCATGCGCTATTTCCTCCATGGGAGTAATGTCTCAAACAGTCTACGCTTTGATCGTTCCTTGGAAGACCAAAAGTAGTTTCCGATGCACATCTGTAGGCATTCTGCAATCTGTGGACTATCAGTGTGTTGATGAAACACAGAAATTGCATCGGGATTGAATACAACAGTCACCATTCGCACTTTCCTCTATGGGAGTAATATCTCTAACATTCTACGATTTGATCATTCCCTGGAAGACCAGTAGTAGTTTTCGATGCACATCTGGAGGCATTCTGCAATCTGTGGACTATCAGAGTGTTGATGAAACACAGATAATGCATCGGGATTGAATACAAAAGTCACCATCCGCACTCTGCTCCATGGGAGTAATGTCTGAAACCGTCTACGCTTTGATCGTTCCCTGGAAGACCAGTAGTAGTTTCCAATGCACATCTGGTGGCATTCTGTAATCTGTGGACTATTAGAGTGTTGATGAAACTCAGAAAATGCATCGGGTTTGAATACAACAGTCACCATGCGCACTTTCCTCCATGGTAGTAGTGTCTCATATAGTCTACGTTTTGATCGTTCCCTGGGAGACCGGTAGTAGTTTCCGATGCACATCTGGAGCAATTCTGTAATCTGTGTACTATCAGAGTGTTCATGAAACACAGAAATTGCATCGGGTTTCAATACAACAGTCACCATGCGAACTTTCCTCCATGGGAATAATGTCTGAAACAGTCTACGCATTGATCGATCTCTGGAAGACCATTAGTAGTTTCCGATGCACATCTGGAGGCAATCTGTAATCTGTGGACTATCAGAGTGTTGATGAAACACAGAAATTGCATCGGGATTGAATACAACAGTCACCATGCGCACTTTCCTCCACGGGAGTAATGTCCCAAACAGTCTACTCTTTGATCTTTCCCTCGAAGACCAGTAGTAGTTTCCGATGCTGATCTGGAGGCTTTCTGTAATCTGTGGACCATCAGAATGTTGATGAAACACAGAAATTGCATCGTGATTGAATACAACAGTCACCATGCGCACTTTCCTCCATGGGAGTAATGTCTCTAACAGTCTACGCTTTGATCGTTACCTGGAAGACCAGTAGTAGCTTCCGATGCACATCTGGAGGCATTCTGTAATCTTTGGACAATCAGACTGTTCATGAAACACAGAAATTGCATGGGGATTGAATACAACAGTCACCATGCGCACTTTCCTCCATGGGAGTAATGCCTCAAACAGTCTACGCTTTGATCGTTGCCTGGAAGTCCAGTAGTAGTTTCTGATGCACATCTGGAGGCATTCAGTAATCTGTGGACTATCAGAGTGTTGATGAAACACAGAAATTGCATCGGGATTGTATACAACACTCACGATGCTTACGTTCCTCCATGGGAGTAATGTCTCAAGGAGTTTACACTTTGATCTTTCCTGGATGACCAGTAGTAGTTTCCGATGAACATCTGGAGGCATTCTGAAATCTGTGGACTAAAAGAGTGTTGATGAAACACAGAAATTGCATCGGGATTGAATACAACAGTCACCATGCGCACTTTCCTCCACGGGAGTAATTCTCAAACAGTCTACGCTTCGATCGTTCCCTGGAAGACCATTAGTAGTTTCCGATGCACATCTGGAGGCAATCTGTAATCTGTGGACTAAAAGAGTGTTGATGAAACACAGAAATTGCATCGGGATTGAATACAACAGTCACCATGCGCACTTTCCTCCACGGGAGTAATTCTCAAACAGTCTACGCTTTGATCGTTCCCTGGAAGACCAGTAGTAGCTTCCGATGCACATCTGGTGGCATTCTGTAATCTGTGGACTATCAGAGTGTTGATGAAACACAGAAATTGCATCGTGATTGAATACAACAGTCACCATGCACACTTTCCTACACGGGAGGTATGTCTCAAACAGTCTACGCTTTGATCGTTCCCTGGATGACTAGTAGTAGTTTCCGATGCACATCTGGTGGCATTCTGTAATCTGTGGACCTTCACAGTGTTGATGAAACACAGAAATTGATACGGAATTGATTACAACAGTCACCATGCGCACTTTCCTCCATGGGAGTAATGTCTCAAAGAGTCTACGCTTTGATCGTTCCCTGGAAGCCCAGTAGTAGTTTCCGATGCACATCTGGAGGCATTCTGTAATCTGTGGACCTTCTAAGTGTTGATGAAACACAGAAATTGCCTCGGGATTGAATACAACAGTCACCATGCGCTATTTCCTCCATGGGAGTAATGTCTCAAACAGTCTACTCTTTGATCGTTCCCTGGAAGACCAGTAGTAGTTTCCGATGCACATCTGGAGGCATTCTGTAATCTGTGGACTATCAGAGTGTTGATGAAACACAGAAATTGCATCGGGATTGAATACAACAGTCACCATGCGCCCTTTCTTCCATGATAGTAGTGTCTCATACAGTCTACGCTTTGATCGTTCCCTGGAAACCAGAAGTAGTTTCCGATGCACGTCTGGAGGCATTCTGAAATCTGTGGACTAACTGAGTGTAGACGAAACACAGAAATTGCATCAAGATTGAATACAACAGTCACCATGCGCACTTTCCTCCATAGGAGTAATGTCTCAAACAGTCTACGTTTTGGTCGTTCCCTGGAAGACCAGTAGTAGTTTCCGATGCACATCTGGTGGCATTCTGTAATCTGTGGACTATCAGAGTGTTGATGAAACACAGAAATTGCATCGGGATTGAATACAACAGTCACCATGCGTACTTTCCTCCACGGGAGTAATTCTCAAACAGTCTACGCTTTGATCGTATCCTGGAAGACCAGTAGTAGCTTCCGATGCACTTCTGGTGGCATTCTGTAATCTGTGGACTATCAGAGTGTTGATGAAACACAGAAATTACATTGTGATTGAATACAACAGTCACCATGCACACTTTCCTACACGGGAGGTATGTCTCAAACAGACTACGCTTTGGTCGTTCCCTGGAAGACCAGTAGTAGGTTCCGATGCACATCTGGTGGCATTCTGTAATCTGTGGACTATCAGAGTGTTGATGAAACACAGAAATAGCATCGGAATTGAATACAACAGTCACCATTCGATCTTTCCTCCACGGGAGTTATTCTCAAACAGTCTGCTCTTTGATCGTTCCCTGGAAGACCAGTAGTAGCTTCCGATGCACATCTGGTGGCATTCTGTAATCTGTGGACTATCAGAGTGTTGATGAAACACTGAAATTGGATCGGGATTCAATACAACAGTCACCATGCGAACTTTCCTCCATGGGAGTAATGTCTGAAACAGTCTACGCATTGATCGATCTCTGGAAGACCATTAGTAATTTCCGATGCACATCTGGAGGCATTCTGTAATCTGTTGGCGTTCAAAGTGTTGATGAAACACAGAAATTGCATCGGGATTGTATACAACAGTCACGATGCCTACCTTCCTCCATGGGAGTAATGTCTCAATGAGTTTACATTTTGATCGTTCCCTGGAGGAACAGTAGTAGTTTCCGATGCAAATCTGGTGGCATTCTGTAATCTGTGGACTATCAGAGTGTTCATGAAACACAGAAATTGCAACGGGATTGAATACAACAGTCAACATCCGCACTCTCCTCCATGGGAATAGTGTCTGAAACAGTCTAAACTTTGATCGTTCCCTGGAAGACCAGTAGTAGTTTCCGATGCACATCTGGTGGCATTCTGTAATCAGTGGACTATCAGAGTGTTGATGAAACTCAGAAATTGCATCGGGATTGAATACAACAGTCACCATGCGCACTTTTGTCAACGGGAGTAATGTCTCCAATAGTCTACGATTTGATCGTTACCTGGAAGACCAGTAGCAGTTTCCGATGCACATCTGGAGGCATTCTGTAATCTGTGGACTATCAGACTGTTGATGAAACACAGAAATTGCATGGGGATTGAATACAACAGTCACCATGCGCACTTTCCTCCATGGGAGTAATGTCTCAAACAGTCTACGCTTTGATCTTTCCCTGGAAGAACAGTAGTAGTTTCCGATGCATATCTGGAGGCAATCTGTAGTCTGTGGACTATCTGAGTGTTGATGAAACACAGAATTTGTATCGGAATTGAATACAACAGTCACCATGCGTACTTTCCTCCACAAGAGTAATTCTCAAACAGTCTACGCTTTGATCGTTCCCTGGAAGACCAGTAGTAGCTTCCGATGCACATCTGGTGGCATTCTGTAATCTGTGGACTATCAGAGTGTTGATGAAACACAGAAATTGCATCGTGATTGAATACAACAGTCACCATGTACACTTTCCTATACGGGAGGTATGTCTCAAACAGTCTACGCTTTGATCGTTCCCTGGAAGACCAGTAGTAGTTTCCGATGCACATCTGGTGGCATTCTGTAATCTGTGGACTATCGGAGTGTTGATGAAACACAGGAATTGCATTGTGATTGAATACAACAGTCACCATCCGCACTTTCCTCCATGGGAGTAATGCCTGCAACAGTCTACGCTTTGATCGTTCCCTGGATGACTAGTAGTAGTTTCCGATGCACATCTTGTGGCATTCTGTAATCTGTGGACCATCAGAGTGCTGATGAAACACAGAAATTGCATCGGGATTTAATACAACAGTCACCATCCGCAGTAACCTCCATGGGAGTAATGTCTGAAACAGTCTACGCTTTGATCGTTCCCTGGAAGACCAGTAGTAGTTTCCGATGCACATCTGGTGGCATTCTGTAATCTGTGGACTATCAGAGTGTTGATGAAACACAGAAATTGCATAGTGATTGAGTACAACAGTCACCATCCGCACTTTCCTCCATGGGAGTATTGCCTGCAACATTCTACGCTTTGATCGTTCCCTGGATGACTAGTAGTAGTTTCCGACGCACATCTGGTGGCCTTCTGTGATCTGTGGACCATCTGAGTGTTGATGAAACACAGAAATTGCATCGGGATTGAATACAACAGTCACCATGCGTACTTTCCTCAACGGGAGTAATGTCTCAAACAGTCTACGCTTTGATCGTTCCCTGGAAGACCAGTAGTAGGTTCCGATGCACATCTGGAGGCACTCTGTAATCTGTGGACTATCAGAGTGTTGGTAAAACACAGAAAATGCATCGGGATTAAATACAACAGTCACCATTCGCACTTTCCTCCATGGGAGTAATGCCTGCAACAGTTACGCTTTGAACGTTCCCTGGATGACTATTAGTAGTTTCCGATGCACATCTGGTGGCATTCTGTAATCTGTGTACCATCTGAGTGATGATGAAACACAGAAATTGCATCGGGATTTAATACAACAGTCACCATGCGTACTTTCCTCCACGCGAGTAATGTCTCAAACAGTCTACGCTTTGACTAATCCCTGGAAGACTAGCAGTAGGTTCCGATGCACATCTGGAGGCACTCTGTAATCTGTGGACTATCAGACTGTTGATGAAACACAGAAATTGCATCGGGATTGAATACAAGAGTAACCATGCGCACTTTCCTTCATGCGAGTCATGTATCAAACACTTCGATCGTTCCCTGGGGGACCAGTAAAAGTTTCCGATGCACATCTGGAGGCATTCTGTAATCTGTGGACTATCAGAGTGTTGATGAAACACAGAAATTGCATCGTGATTGTATACCACACTCACGATGCTTACCTTCCTCTATTGGAGTAATGTCTCAAAGAGTTTACACTTTGATCGTTCCCTGGAAGACCAGTAGTAGTTTCCGATGCATATCTGGAGGCATTCTGTAATCTGTGGACTATCAGAGTGTTGATGAAACACATAAATTGCATCGGGATTGAATACAACAGTCACCATGCGCACTTCCCTCCATGGGAGTAATGTCTGAAACAGTCTACGCATTGATCGATCTCTGGAAGACCATTAGTAATTTCCGATGCACATCTGGAGGCATTCTGTAATCTGTTGACGTTCAAAGTGTTGATGAAACACAGAAATTGCATCGGGATTGTATACAAGAGTCACGATGCCTACCTTCCTCTATGGGAGTAATGTCTCATTGAGTTTACACTTTGATCGTTCCCTGGAGGACCAGTAGTAGTTTCCGATGCAAATCTGGTGGCATTCTGTAATCTGTGGACTATCAGAGTGATGATGAAACACAGAAATTGCAACGGGATTGAATACAACAGTCACCATCCGCACTCTCCTCCATGGGAGTAGTGTCTGAAACAGTCTAAACTTTGATCGTTCCCTGGAAGACCAGTAGTAGTTTCCGATGCACATCTGGTGGCATTCTGTAATCTGTGGACTATCAGAGTGTTGATGAAACTCAGAAATTGCATCGGGATTGAATACAACAGTCACCATGCGCACTTTTTCTCCACGGCAGTTATTCTCAAACAGTCTTCGCTTTGATCGTTCCCTGGGAGACCAGTAGTAGTTTCCGATGCACATCTGGTGGAATTCTGTAATCTGTGGACTATCAGAGTGTTGATGAAACACAGAAATTACATTGTGATTGAATACAACAGTCACCATCCGCACTTTCCTCCATGGGAGTAATGTCTGAAACAGTCTACGCTTTGATCTTTCCCTGGAAGAACAGTAGTAGTTTCCGATGCACATCTGGAGGCATTCTGTAGTCTGTGGACTATCTGAGTGTTGATGAAACACAGAATTTGTATCGGAATTGAATACAACAGTCACCATGCGTACTTTCCTCCACAAGAGTAATTCTCAAACAGTCTACGCTTTGATCGTTCCCTGGAAGACCAGTAGTAGCTTCCGATGCACATCTGGTGGCATTCTGTAATCTGTGGACTATCAGAGTGTTGATGAAACACAGAAATTGCATCGTGATTGAATACAACAGTCACCATGTACACTTTCCTATACGGGAGGTATGTCTCAAACAGTCTACGCTTTGATCGTTCCCTGGCATACCAGTAGTAGTTTCCGATGCACATCTGGTGGCATTCTGTAATCTGTGGACTATCAGAGTGTTGATGAAACACAGAAATTGCATTGTGATTGAATACAACAGTCACCATCCGCACTTTCCTCCATGGGAGTAATGCCTGCAACAGTCTACGCTTTGATCGTTCCCTGGATGACTAGTAGTAGTTTCCGATGCACATCTTGTGGCATTCTGTAATCTGTGGACCATCAGAGTGCTGATGAAACACAGAAATTGCATCGGGATTTAATACAACAGTCACCATCCGCAATAACCTCCATGGGAGTAATGTCTGAAACAGTCTACGCTTTGATCGTTCCCTGGAAGACCAGTAGTAGTTTCCGATGCACATCTGGTGGCATTCTGTAATCTGTGGACTATCAGAGTGTTGATGAAACACAGAAATTGCATAGTGATTGAGTACAACAGTCACCATCCGCACTTTCCTCCATGGGAGTATTGCCTGCAACATTCTACGCTTTGATCGTTCCCTGGATGACTAGTAGTAGTTTCCGACGCACATCTGGTGGCCTTCTGTGATCTGTGGACCAACTGAGTGTTGATGAAACACAGAAATTGCATCGGGATTGAATACAACAGTCACCATGCGTACTTTCCTCAACGGGAGTAATGTCTCAAACAGTCTACGCTTTGATCGTTCCCTGGAAGACCAGTAGTAGGTTCCGATGCACATCTGGAGGCACTCTGTAATCTGTGGACTATCAGAGTGTTGGTAAAACACAGAAAATGCATCGGGATTAAATACAACAGTCACCATTCGCACTTTCCTCCATGGGAGTAATGCCTGCAACAGTCTACGCTTTGAACGTTCCCTGGATGACTATTAGTAGTTTCCGATGCACATCTGGTGGCATTCTGTAATCTGTGTACCATCTGAGTGATGATGAAACACAGAAATTGCATCGGGATTTAATACAACAGTCACCATGCGTACTTTCCTCCACGGGAGTAATGTCTCAAACAGTCTACGCTTTGACTAATCCCTGGAAGACTAGCAGTAGGTTCCGATGCACATTTGGAGGCACTCTGTAATCTGTGGACTATCAGACTGTTGATGAAACACAGAAATTGCATCGGGATTGAATACAAGAGTAACCATGCGCACTTTCCTCCATGCGAGTCATGTATCAAACACTTCGATCGTTCCCTGGGGGACCAGTAAAGGTTTCCGATGCACATCTGGAGGCATTCTGTAATCTGTGGACTATCAGAGTGTTGATGAAACACAGACATTGCATCGTGATTGTATACCACACTCACGATGCTTACCTTCCTCTATTGGAGTAATGTCTCAAAGAGTTTACACTTTGATCGTTCCCTGGAAGACCAGTAGTAGTTTCCGATGCACCTCTGGAGGCATTCTGTAATCTGTTGACGTTCAAAGTGTTGATGAAACACAGAAATTGCATCGGGATTGTATACAAGAGTCACGATGCCTACCTTCCTCTATGGGAGTAATGTCTCATTGAGTTTACACTTTGATCGTTCCCTGGAGGACCAGTAGTAGTTTCCGATGCAAATCTGGTGGCATTCTGTAATCTGTGGACTATCAGAGTGATGATGAAACACAGAAATTGCAACCGGATTGAATACAACAGTCACCATCCGCACTCTCCTCCATGGGAGTAGTGTCTGAAACAGTCTAAACTTTGATCGTTCCCTGGAAGACCAGTAGTAGTTTCCGATGCACATCTGGTGGCATTCTGTAATCTGTGGACTATCAGAGTGTTGATGAAACTCAGAAATTGCATCGGGATTGAATACAACAGTCACCATGCGCACTTTTTCTCCACGGCAGTTATTCTCAAACAGTCTTCGCTTTGATCGTTCCCTGGGAGACCAGTAGTAGTTTCCGATGCACATCTGGTGGAATTCTGTAATCTGTGGACTATCAGAGTGTTGATGAAACACAGAAATTACATTGTGATTGAATACAACAGTCAACATCCGCACTTTCCTCCATGGGAGTAATGTCTGAAACAGTCTACGCTTTGATCGTTCCCTGGAAGACCAGTAGTAGTTTCCGATGCACATCTGGTGGCATTCTGTAATCTGTGTACCATCTGAGTGTTGATGAAACACAGAAATTGCATCGGGATTTAATACAACAGTCACCATGCGTACTTTCCTCCACGGGAGTAATGTCTCAAACAGTCTACGCTTTGACTAATCCCTGGAAGACTAGCAGTAGGTTCCGATGCACATCTGGAGGCACTCTGTAATCTGTGGACTATCAGACTGTTGATGAAACACAGAAATTGCATCGGGATTGAATACAAGAGTAACCATGCGCACTTTCCTCCATGCGAGTCATGTATCAAACACTTCGATCGTTCCCTGGGGGACCAGTAGAAGTTTCCGATGCACATCTGGAGGCATTCTGTAATCTGTGGACTATCAGAGTGTTGATGAAACACAGAAATTGCGTCGTGATTGTATACCACACTCACGATGCTTACCTTCCTCTATTGGAGTAATGTCTCAAAGAGTTTACACTTTGATCGTTCCCTGGAAGACCAGTAGTAGTTTCCGATGCACATCTGCAGGCATGCTGTAATCTGTGGACTATCAGAGTGTTGATGAAACACAGAAATTGCATCGGGATTGAATACAACAGTCACCATGCGCACTTCCCTCCATGGGAGTAATGTCTGAAACAGTCTACGCATTGATCGATCTCTGGAAGACCATTAGTAATTTCCGATGCACATCTGGAGGCATTCTGTAATTTGTTGACGTTCAAAGTGTTGATGAAACACAGAAATTGCATCGGGATTGTATACAACAGTCACGATGCCTACCTTCCTCTACGGGAGTAAAGTCTCAATGAGTTTACACTTTGATCGTTCCCTGGAGGACCAGTAGTAGTTTCCGATGCAAATCTGGTGGCATTCTGTAATCTGTGGACAATCAGAGTGTTGATGAAACACAGAAATTGCAACGGGATTGAATACAACAATCACCATCCGCACTCTCCTCCATGGGAGTAGTGTCTGAAACAGTCTAAACTTTGATCGTTCCCTGGAAGACCAGTAGTAGTTTCCGATGCACATCTGGTGGCATTCTGTAATCTGTGGACTATCAGAGTGTTGATGAAACTCAGAAATTGCATCGGGATTGAATACAACAGTCACCATGCGCACTTTTTCTCCACGGGAGTTATTCTCAAACAGTCTTCGCTTTGATCGTTCCCTGGGAGACCAGTAGTAGTTTCCGATGCACATCTGGTGGCATTCTGTAATCTGTGGACTATCAGAGTGTTGATGAAACACAGAAATTGCATTGTGATTGAATACAACAGTCACCATCCGCACTTTCCTCCATGGGAGTAATGCCTGCAACAGTCTACGCTTTGATCGTTCCCTGGATGACTAGTAGTAGTTTCCGATGCACATCTTGTGGCATTCTGTAATCTGTGGACCATCAGAGTGCTGATGAAACACAGAAATTGCATCGGGATTTAATACAACAGTCACCATCCGCAGTATCCTCCATGGGAGTAATGTCTGAAACAGTCTACGCTTTGATCGTTCCCTGGAAGACCAGTAGTAGTTTCCGATGCACATCTGGTGGCATTCTGTAATCTGTGGACTATCAGAGTGTTGATGAAACACAGAAATTGCATAGTGATTGAGTACAACAGTCACCACCCGCACTTTCCTCCATGGGAGTATTGCCTGCAAAATTCTACGCTTTGATCGCTCCCTGGATAACTAGTAGTAGTTTCCGATGCACATCTGGTAGCCTTCTGTGATCTGTGGACCATCTGAGTGTTGATGAAACACAGATATTGCATCGGGATTGAATACAACAGTCACCATGCGTACTTTCCTCAACGGGAGTAATGTCTAAAACAGTCTACGCTTTGATCGTTCCCTGGAAGACCAGCAGTAGGTTCCGATGCACATCTGGAGGCACTCTGTAATCTGTGGACTATCAGAGTGTTGATAAAACACAGAAAATGCATCGGGATTAAATACAACAGTCACCATTCGCACTTTCCTCCATGGGAGTAATGCCTGCAACAGTCTACGCTTTGAACGTTCCCTGGATGACTATTAGTAGTTTCCGATGCACATCTGGTGGCATTCTGTAATCTGTGTACCATCTGAGTGTTGATGAAACACCGAAATTGCATCGGGATTTAATACAACAGTCACCATGCGTACTTTCCTCCACAGGAGTAATGTCTCAAACAGTCTACGCTTTGACTAATCCCTGGAAGACTAGCAGTAGGTTCCGATGCACATCTGGAGGTACTCTGTAATCTGTGGACTATCAGACTGTTGATGAAACACTGAAATTGCATCGGGATTGAATACAAGAGTAACCATGCGCACTTTCCTCCATGCGAGTCGTGTATCAAACACTTCGATCGTTCCCTGGGGGACCAGTAAAAGTTTCCGATGCACATCTGGAGGCATTCTGTAATCTGTGGACTATCAGAGTGTTGATGAAACACAGAAATTGCATCGTGATTGTATACCACACTCACGATGCTTACCTTCCTCTATTGGAGTAATGTCTCAAAGAGTTTACACTTTGATCGTTCCCTGGAAGACCAGTAGTAGATTCCGATGCACATCTGGTGGCATTCTGTAATCTGTGGACTATCAGAGTGTTGATGAAACTCAGAAATTGCATCGGGATTGAATACAACAGTCACCATGCGCACTTTCCTCAACGGGAGTAATGTCTCTAATAGTCTACGCTTTGATCGTTACCTGGAAGACCAGTAGCAGTTTCCGGTGCACATCTGGAGGCATTCTGTAATCTGTGGACTATCAGACTGTTGATGAAACACAGAAATTGCATGGGGATTGAATACAACAGTCACCATGCGCACTTTCCTCCATGGGAGTAATGTCTCAAACAGTCTACGCTTTGATCGTTGACTGGAAGACCAGTAGTAGTTTCTGATGCACATCCGGAGGCATTCTGTAATCTGTGGACTATCAGAGTGTTTGATGAAACACAGAAATTGCATCGGGATTGTATACAACACTCACGATGCTTACCTTCCTCCATGGGAGTAATGTCCCAAAGAGTTTACACTTTGATCGTTCCCTAGAAGACCAGTAGTAGGTTCCGATGCACATCTGGAGGCATTCTGTAATCTGTGGACTATCAGAGTGTTGATGAAACACAGAAATTGCATCGTGATTGTATACCACACTCATGATGCTTACCTTCCTCTATTGGAGTAATGTCTCAAAGAGTTTACACTTTGATCGTTCCCTGGAAGACCATTAGTAGCTTCCGATGCACATCTGGAGGCATTCTGTAATCTGTGGACTATCAGAGTGTTGATGAAACACAGAAATTGCATCGGGATTGAATACAACAGTCACCATGCGCACTTCCCTCCATGGGAGTAATGTCTGAAACAGTCTACGCATTGATCGATCTCTGGAAGACCATTAGTAATTTCCGATGCACATCTGGAGGCATTCTGTAATCTGTTGACGTTCAAAGTGTTGATGAAACACAGAAATTGCATCGGGATTGTATACAAAAGTCACGATGCCTACCTTCCTCTATGGGAGTAATGTGTCAATGAGTTTACACTTTGATCGTTCCCTGGAGGACCAGTAGTAGTTTCCGATGCAAATCTGGTTGCATTCTGTAATCTGTGGACTATCAGAGTGTTGATGAAACACAGAAATTGCAACGGGATTGAATACAACAGTCACCATCCGCACTCTCCTCCATGGGATTAGTGTCTGAAACAGTCTAAACTTTGATCGTTCCCTCGAAGACCAGTAGTAGTTTCCGATGCACATCTGGTGGCATTCTGTAATCTGTGGACTATCAGAGTGTTGATGAAACTCAGAAATTGCATCGGGATTGAATACAACAGTCACCATGCGCACTTTTTCTCCACGGGTGTTATTCTCAAACAGTCTTCGCTTTGATCGTTCCCTGGGAGACCAGTAGTAGCTTCCGATGCACATCTGGTGGCATTCTGGAATCTGTGGACCATCAGAGTGTTGATGAAACACAGAAATTGCATCGTGATTGAATACAACAGTCACCATGCACACTTTCCTACACCGGAGGTATGTCTCAAACAGTCCACGCTTTGATCGTTCCCTCGAAGACCAGTAGTAGTTTCCGATGCACATCTGGTGGCATTCTGTAATCTGTGGACTATCAGAGTGTTGATGAAACACAGAAATAGCATCGGAATTGAATACAACAGTCACCATGCGAACTTTCCTCCACGGGAGTTATTCTCAAACAGTCTGCGCTTTGATCGTTCCCTGGAAGACCAGTAGTAGCTTCCGATGCACATCTGGTGGCATTCTGTAATCTGTGGACTATCAGAGTGTTGATGAAACACAGAAGTTGCATTGTGATTGAATACAACTGTCACCATCCGCACTTTCCTCCATGGGAGTAATGCCTGCAACAGTGTACGCTTTGATCGTTCCCTGGATGACTAGTAGTAGTTTCCGATGCACATCTTGTGGCATTCTGTAATCTGTGGACCATCAGAGTGCTGATGAAACACAGAAATTGCATCGGGATTTAATACAACAGTCACCATCCACAGTATCCTCCATGGGAGTAATGTCTGAAACAGTCTACGACTTGATCGTTCCCTGGAAGACCAGTAGTAGTTTCCGATGCACATCTGGTGGCATTCTGTAATCTGTGGACTATCAGAGTGTTGATGAAACACAGAAATTGCATAGTGATTGAGTACAACAGTCACCATCCGCACTTTCCTCCATGGGAGTATTGCCTGCAACATTCTACGCTTTGATCGTTCCCTGGATGACTAGTAGTAGTTTCCGATGCACATCTGGTGGCCTTCTGTGATCTGTGGACCATCTGAGTGTTGATGAAACACAGAAATTGCATCGGGATTGAATACAACAGTCACCATGCGTACTTTCCTCAACGGGAGTAATGTCTCAAACAGTCTACGCTTTGATCGTTCCCTGGAAGACCAATAGTAGGTTCCGATGCACATCTGGAGGCACTCTGTAATCTGTGGACTATCAGAGTGTTGATAAAACACAGAAAATGCATCGGGATTAAATACAACAGTCACCATTCGCTCTTTCCTCCATGGGAGTAATGCCTGCAACAGTCTACGCTTTGAACGTTCCCTAGATGACTATTAGTAGTTTCCGATGCACATCTGGTGGCATTCTGTAATCTGTGTACCATCTGAGTGTTGGTGAAACACAGAAATTGCATCGGGATTTAATACAACAGTTACCATGCGTACTTTCCTCCACGGGAGTAATGTCTCAAACAGTCTACGCTTTGACTAATCCCTGGAAGACTAGCAGTAGGTTCCGATGCACATCTGGAGGCACTCTGTAATCTGTGGACTATCAGACTGTTGATGAAACACATCAATTGCATCGGGATTGAATACAAGAGTAACCATGCGCACTTTCCTCCATGCGAGTCATGTATCAAACACTTCGATCGTTCCCTGGGGGACCAGCAAAAGTTTCCGATGCACATCTGGAGGCATTCTGTAATCTGTGGACTATCAGAGTGTTGATGAAACACAGAAATTGCATCGTGATTGTATACCACACACACGATGCTTATCTTCCTCTATTGGAGTAATGTCTCAAAGAGTTTACATTTTGATCGTTCCCTGGAAGACCAGTAGTAGTTTCCGATGCACATCTGGTGGCATTCTGTAATCTGTGGACTATCAGAGTGTTGATGAAACTCAGAAATTGCATCGGGATTGAATACAACAGTCACCATGCGCACTTTCCTCAATGGGAGTAATGTCTCTAATAGTCTACGCTTTGATCGTTACCTGGAAGACCAGTAGCAGTTTCCGATGCACATCTGGAGGCATTCTGTAATCTGTGGACTATCAGACTGTTGATGAAACACAGATATTGCATGGGGATTGAATACAACAGTCACCATGCGCACTTTCCTCCATGGGAGTAATGTCTCAAACAGTCTACGCTTTGATCGTTGACTGGAAGACCAGTAGTAGTTTCCGATGCACATCCGGAGGCATTCTGTAATCTGTGGACTATCAGAGTGTTGATGAAACACAGAAATTGCATCGGGATTGTATACAACACTCACGATGCTTACCTTCCTCCATGGGAGTAATGTCCCAAAGAGTTTACACTTTTATCTTTCCCTAGAAGACCAGTAGTAGGTTCCGATGCACATCTGGAGGCATTCTGTAATCTGTGGACTATCAGAGTGTTGATGAAACACAGAAATTGCATCGGGATTGAATACAACATTCACCATGCGCACTTTCCTCCATGGGAGTAGTGTCTCATACTGTCTACGCTTTGATCGTTCCCTGCAAGACCAGAAGTAGTATCCGATGCACATCTGGAGGCATTCTGAAATCTGTGGACTATCAGAGTGTTGATGAAACACAGAAATTGCATCGGGATTAAATACAACAGTCACCATTCGCACTTTCCTCCATGGGAGTAATGCCTGCAACAGTCTACGCTTTGAACGTTCCTTGGATGACTATTAGTAGTTTCCGATGCACATCCGGTGGCATTCTGTAATCCGTGTACCATCTGAGTGTTAATGAAACACAGAAATGGCTTCGGGATTTAATACAACAGTCACCATGCGTACTTTCCTCCACGGGAGTAATGTCTCAAACAGTCTACGCTTTGACTAATCCCTGGAAGACTAGCAGTAGGTTCCGATGCACATCTGGAGGCACTCTGTAATCTGTGGACTATCAGAGTGTTGATAAAACACAGAAAATGCATCGGGATTAAATACAACAGTCAACATTCGCACTTTCCTCCATGGGAGTAATGCCTGCAACAGTCTACGCTTTGAACGTTCCCTAGATGACTATTAGTAGTTTCCGATGCACATCTGGTGGCATTCTGTAATCTGTGTACCATCTGAGTGTTGGTGAAACACAGAAATGGCATCGGGATTTAATACAACAGTCACCATGCGTACTTTCCTCCACGGGAGTAATGTCTCAAACAGTCTACGCTTTGACTAATCCCTGGAAGACTAGCAGTAGGTTCCGATGCACATCTGGAGGCACTCTGTAATCTGTGGACTATCAGACTGTTGATGAAACACAGAAATTGCATCGGGATTGAATACAAGAGTAACCATGCGCACTTTCCTCTATGCGAGTCATGTATCAAACACTTCGATAGTTCCCTGGGGGACCAGTAAAAGTTTCCGATGCACATCTGGAGGCATTCTGTAATCTGTGGACTATCAGAGTGTTGATGAAACACAGAAATTGCATCGTGATTGTATACCACACTCACGATGCTTATCTTCCTCTATTGGAGTAATGTCTCAAAGAGTTTACATTTTTGATCGTTCCCTGGAAGACCAGTAGTAGTTTCCGATACACATCTGGTGGCATTCTGGATTCTGTGGACCATCTGAGTGTTGGTGAAACACAGAAATTGCATCGGGATTTAATACAACAGTCACCATGCGTACTTTCCTCCACGGGAGTAATGTCTCAAACAGTCTACGCTTTGACTAATCCCTGGAAGACTAGGAGTAGGTTCCGATGCACATCTGGAGGCACTCTGTAATCTGTGGACTATCAGACTGTTGATGAAACAGAGAAATTGCATCGGGATTGAATACAAGAGTAACCATGCGCACTTTCCTCCATGGGAGTAATGTCTCAAACAGTCTACGCTTTGATCGTTGACTGGAAGACCAGTAGTAGTTTCCGATGCACATCCGGAGGCATTCTGTAATCTGTGTACCATCTGAGTGTTGGTGAAACACAGAAATTGCATCGGGATTGTATACAACGCTCACGATGCTTACCTTCCTCCATGGGAGTAATGTCCCACAGAGTTTACACTTTGATCGTTCCCTAGAAGACCAGTAGTAGGTTCCGATGCACATCTGGAGGCATTCTGTAATCTGTGGACTATCAGAGTGTTGATGAAACACAGAAATTGCATCGGGATTGAAAACAACAGTCACCATGCGCACTTTCCACCATGGGAGTAATGTCTCAAACAGTCTAGGCTTTCATCGTTCACTGGAAGAACAGTAGTAGTTTCCGATGCACATCTGGAGGCATTCTGTAGTCTGTTGTCTATCTGAGTGTTGATGAAACACAAAATTTGTATCGGAATTGAATACAACAGTCACCATGCGCACTTTCCTCCACGAGAGTAATTCTCAAACAGTCTACGCTTTGATCGTTCCCTGGAAGACCAGTAGTAGCTTCCGATGCACATCTGGTGGCATTCTGTAATCTGTGGACTATCAGAGTGTTGATGAAACACAGAAATTGCATCGTGATTGAATACAACAGTCTCCATGTACACTTCCCTATACGGGCGGTATGTCTCAAACACTCTACGCTTTGATCGTTCCCTGGAAGACCAGTAGTAGTTTCCGATGCACATCTGGTGGCATTCTGTAATCTGTGGACTATCAGAGTGTTGATGAAACACAGAAATTGCATTGTGATTGAACACAACAGTCACCATCCGCACTTTCCTCCATGTGAGTCATGCCTGCAACAGTCTACGCTTTGATCGTTCCCTGGATGACTAGTAGTAGTTTCCGATGCACATCTTGTGGCATTCTGTAATCTGTGGACCATCAGAGTGCTGATGAAACACAGAAATTGCATCGAGATTTAATACAACAGTCACCATCCGCAGTATCCTCCATGGGAGTAATGTCTGAAACAGTCTACGCTTTGATCGTTCCCTGGATGACCAGTAGTAGTTTCCGATGCACATCTGGTGGCATTCTGTAATCTGTGGACTATCAGAGTGTTGATGAAACACAGATATTGCATAGTGATTGAGTACAACAGTAACCATGCGCACTTTCCTCCATGGGAGTATTGCCTGCAACATTCTACACTTTGATCGTTCCCTGGATGACTAGTAGTAGTTTCCGATGCACATCTGGTGGCCTTCTGTGATCTCTGGACCATCTGAGTGTTGATGAAACACAGAAATTGCATCGGGATGGAATACAACAGTCACCATGCGTACTTTCCTCAACGGGAGTAATGTCTCAAACAGTCTACGCTTTGATCGTTCCCTGGAAGACCAGTAGTAGTTTCCGATGCACATCTGGAGGCACTCTGTAATCTGTGGACTATCAGAGTGTTGATAAAACATAGAAAATGCATCGGGATTAAATACAACAGTCACCATTCGCACTTTCCTCCATGGGAGTAATGCCTGCAACAGTCTACGCTTTGAACGTTCCCTGGATGACTATTAGTAGTTTCCGATGCACATCTGGTGGCATTCTGTAATCCGTGTACCATCTGAGTGTTGATGAAACACAGAAATTGCTTCGGGATTTAATACAACAGTCACCATGCGTACTTTCCTCCACGGGAGTAATGTCTCAAACAGTCTACGCTTTGACTAATCCCTGGAAGACTAGCAGTAGGTTCCGATGCACATCTGGAGGCACTCTGTAATCTGTGGACTATCAGACTGTTGATGAAACACAGAAATTGCATCGGGATTGAATACAAGAGTAACCATGCGCACTTTCCTCCATGCGAGTCATGTATCAAACACTTCGATCGTTCCCTGGGGGACCAGTAAAAGTTTACGATGCACATCTGGAGGCATTCTGTAATCTGTGGACTATCAGAGTGTTGATGAAACACAGAAATTGCATCGTGATTGTATACCACACTCACGATGCTTACCTTCCTCTATTGGAGTAATGTCTCAAAGAGTCTACGCTTTGATCGTTCCCTGGAAGACCAGTAGTAGTTTCCGATGCACATCTGGAGGCATTCTGTAATCTGTGGACTATCAGAGTGTTGATGAAACACAGAAATTGCATCGGGATTGAATACAACAGTCACCATGCGCACTTCCCTCCATGGGAGTAGTGTCTCATACAGTCTACGATATGATAGTTCCCTGGAAAACAGAAGTAGTTTCCGATGCACGTCTGGAGGCATTCTGAAATCTGTGGACTAACTGAGTGTTGATGAAACACAGAAATTGCGTGGGGATTGAATACAACAGTCACCATGCGCACTTTCCTCCATGGGAGTAATGTCCCCAAAAGTCTACGCTTTGATCGTTCCCTGGAAGACCAGTAGTAGTTTCCGATGCACATCTGGTGGCATTCTGGATTATGTGGACCATTTGAGTGTTGGTGAAACACAGAAATTGCATCGGGATTTAATACAACAGTCACCATGCGTACTTTCCTCCACGGGAGTAATGTCTCAAACAGTCTACGCTTTGACTAATCCCTGGAAGACTAGGAGTAGGTTCCGATGCACATCTGGAGGCACTCTGTAATCTGTGGACTATCAGACTGTTGATGAAACACAGAAATTGCATCGGGATTGAATACAAGAGTAACCATGCGCACTTTCCTCCATGGGAGTAATGTCTCAAACAGTCTACGCTTTGATCGTTGACTGGAAGACCAGTAGTAGTTTCCGATGCACATCCGGAGGCATTCTGTAATCTGTGGACTATCAGAGTGTTGATGAAACACAGAAATTGCATCGGGATTGTATACAACGCTCACGATGCTTACCTTCCTCCATGGGAGTAATGTCCCAAAGAGTTTACACTTTGATCGTTCCCTAGAAGACCAGTAGTAGGTTCCGATGCACATCTGGAGGCATTCTGTAATCTGTGGACTATCAGAGTGTTGATGAAACACAGAAATTGCATCGGGATTGAATACAACATTCACCATGCGCACTTTCCTCCATGGGAGTAGTGTCTCATACTGTCTACGCTTTGATCGTTCCCTGGAAGACCAGAAGTAGTTTCCGATGCACATCTGGAGGCATTCTGAAATCTGTGGACTATCAGAGTGTTGATGAAACACAGAAATTGCATCGGGATTGAATACAACAGTCACCATGCGCACTTTCCTCCAAGGGAGTAATGTCTCAAACAGTCTACGCTTTGATCGTTCCCTGGAAGAACAGTAGTAGTTTCCGATGCACATCTGGAGGCATTCTGTAGTCTGTGGACTATCTGAGTGTTGATGAAACACAAAATTTGTATCGGAATTGAATACAACAGTCACCATGCGCACTTTCCTCCACGAGAGTAATTCTCAAACAGTCTACGCTTTGATCGTTCCCTGGAAGACCAGTAGTAGCTTCCGATGCACATCTGGTGGCATTCTGTAATCTGTGGACTATCAGAGTGTTGATGAAACACAGAAATTGCATCGTGATTGAATACAACAGTCTCCATGTACACTTTCCTATACGGGAGGTATGTCTCAAACACTCTACGCTTTGATCGTTCCCTGGAAGACCAGTAGTAGTTTCCGATGCACATCTGGTGGCATTCTGTAATCTGTGGACTATCAGAGAGTTGATGAAACACAGAAATTGCATTGTGATTGAATACAACAGTCATCATCCGCACTTTCCTCCATGTGAGTCATGCCTGCAACAGTCTACGCTTTGATCGTTCCCTGGATGACTAGTAGTAGTTTTCGATGCACATCTTGTGGCATTCTGTAATCTGTGGACCATCAGAGTGCTGATGAAACACAGAAATTGCATCGGGATTTAATACAACAGTCACCATCCGCAGTATCCTTCATGGGAGTAATGTCTGAAACAGTCTACGCTTTGATCGTTCCCTGGAAGACCAGTAGTAGTTTCCGATGCACATCTGGTGGCATTCTGTAATCTGTGGACTATCAGAGTGTTGATGAAACACAGAAATTGCATAGTGATTGAGTACAACAGTCACCATCCGCACTTTCCTCCATGGGAGTATTGCCTGCAACATTCTACGCTTTGATCGTTCCCTGGATGACTAGTAGAAGTTTCCGATGCACATCTGGTGGCCTTCTGTGATCTGTGGACCATCTGAGTGTTGATGAAACACAGAAATTGCATCGGGATTGAATACAACAGTCACCATGCGTACTTTCCTCAACGGGAGTAATGTCTCAAACAGTCTACGCTTTGATCGTTCCCTGGAAGACCAGTAGTAGGTTCCGATGCACATCTGGAGGCACTCTGTAATCTGTGGACTATCAGAGTGTTGATAAAACACAGAAAATGCATCGGGATTAAAAACAACAGTCACCATTCGCACTTTCCTCCATGGGAGTAATGCCTGCAACAGTCTACGCTTTGAACGTTCCCTGAATGACTATTAGTAGTTTCCGATGCACATCTGGTGGCATTCTGTAATCCGTGTACCATCTGAGTGTTGATGAAACACAGAAATTGCATCGGGATTTAATACAACAGTCACCATGCGTACTTTCCTCCACGGGAGTAATGTCTCAAACAGTCTACGCTTTGACTAATCCCTGGAAGACTAGCAGTAGGTTCCGATGCACATCTGGAGGCACTCTGTAATCTGTGGACTATCAGACTGTTGATGAAACACAGAAATTGCATCGGGATTGAATACAAGAGTAACCATGCGCACTTTCCTCCATGCGAGTCATGTATCAAACACTTCGATCGTTCCCTGGGGGACCAGTAAAAGTTTCCGATGCACATCAGGAGGCATTCTGTAATCTGTGGACTATCAGAGTGTTGATGAAACACAGAAATTGCATCGTGATTGTATACCACACTCACGATGCTTACCTTCCTCTATTGGAGTAATGTCTCAAAGAGTTTACACTTTGATCGTTCCCTGGAAGACCAGTAGTAGTTTCCGATGCACATCTGGAGGCATTCTGTAATCTGTGGACTATCAGAGTGTTGATGAAACACAGAAATTGCATCGGGATTGAATACAACAGTCACCATGCGCACTTCCCTCCATGGGAGTTGTGTCTCATACAGTCTACGATATGATCGTTCCCTGGAAAACAGAAGTAGTTTCCGATGCACGTCTGGAGGCATTCTGAAATCTGTGGACTAACTGAGTGTTGATGAAACACAGAAATTGCGTCGGGATTGAATACAACAGTCACCATGCGCACTTTCCTCCATGGGAGTAATGTCCCCAACAGTCTACGCTTTGATCGTTCCCTGGAAGACCAGTAGTAGTTTTCGATGCACATCTGGAGGCATTCTGTAATCTGTGGACTATCAGAGTGTTGATGAAAAACAGAAATTGCATTGGGATTGAATACAACTGTCACCATCCGCACTTTCCTCCATGGGAGTAATGCCTGCAACAATCAACGCTTTGATCGTTCCCTGGATAACTAGTAGTAGTTTCCGATGCACATCTGGTGGCATTCTGGATTCTGTGGACCATCTGAGTGTACCAGGGGGACCAGTAGTAGTTTCCGATGCACATCTGATGGCATTCGGTAATCTGTGGACTATCAGAGTGTTGATGAAACGCAGAAATTGCATCGGGATTGAATACAACGGTCATCATGCGCACTTTCCTCCACGGGAGTAATGTCTCAAACAGTCAACGCTTTGATCGTTCCATGGAAGACAAGTGGTAGTTTCCGATGCACATCTGGTGGCATTCTGTAATCTGTGGACTATCAGAGTGTTGATGAAACACAGAAATTGCATTGGGATTGAATACAACTGTCACCATCCGCACTTTCCTTCATGGGAGTAATGCCTGCAACAGTCTACGCTTTGATCGTTCCCTGGATGACTAGTAGTAGTTTCCGATACACATCTGGTGGCATTCTGGATTCTGTGGACCATCTGAGTGTTGGTGAAACACAGAAATTGCATCGGGATTTAATACAAGAGTCACCATGCGTACTTTCCTCCACGGGAGTAATGTCTCAAACAGTCTACGCTTTGACTAATCCCTGGAAGACTAGCAGTAGGTTCCGATGCACATCTGGAGGCACTCTGTAATCTGTGGACTATCAGACTGTTGATGAAACACAGAAATTGAATGGGGATTGAATACAACAGTCACCATGCGCACTTTCCTCCATGGGAGTAATGTCTCAAACAGTCTACGCTTTGATCGTTGACTGGAAGACCAGTAGTAGTTTCCGATGCACATCCGGAGGCATTCTGTAATCTGTGGACTATCAGAGTGTTGATGAAACACAGAAATTGCATCGGGATTGTATACAGCGCTCACGATGCTTACCTTCCTCCATGGGAGTAATGTCCCAAAGAGTTTACACTTTGATCGTTCCCTAGAAGACCAGTAGTAGGTTCCGATGCACATCTGGAGGCATTCTGTAATCTGTGGACTATCAGAGTGTTGATGAAACACAGAAATTGCATCGGGATTGAATACAACATTCACCATGCGCACTTTCCTCCATGGGAGTAGTGTCTCATACTGTCTACGCTTTGATCGTTTCCTGGAAGACCAGAAGTAGTTTCCGATGCACATCTGGAGGCATTCTGAAATCTGTGGACTATAAGAGTGTTGATGAAACACAGAAATTGCATCGGGATTGAATACAACAGTCACCATGCGCACTTTCCTCCATGGGAGTAATGTCTCAAACAGTCTACGCTTTGATCGTTCCCTGGAAGACCAGTAGTAGCTTCCGATGCACATCTGGTGGCATTCTGTAATCTGTGGACTATCAGAGTGTTGATGAAACACAGAAATTGCATCGTGATTGAATACAACAGTCTCCATGTACACTTTCCTATACGGGAGGTATGTCTCAAACACTCTACGCTTTGATCGTTCCCTGGAAGACCAGTAGTAGTTTCCGATGCACATCTGGTGGCATTCTGTAATCTGTGGACTATCAGAGTGTTGATGAAACACAGAAATTGCATTGTGATTGTATACCACACTCACGATGCTTACCTTCCTCTATTGGAGTAATGTCTCAAAGAGTTTACACTTTGATCGTTCCCTGGAAGACCAGTAGTAGTTTCCGATGCACATCTGGAGGCATTCTGTAATCTGTGGACTATCAGAGTGTTGATGAAACACAGAAATTGCATCGGGATTGAATACAACAGTCACCATGCGCACTTCCCTCCATGGGAGTAGTGTCTCATACAGTCTACGATATGATCGTTCCCTGGAAAACAGAAGTAGTTTCCGATGCACGTCTGGAGGCATTCTGAAATCTGTGGACTAACTGAGTGTTGATGAAACACAGAAATTGCGTCGGGATTGAATACAACAGTCACCATGCGCACTTTCCTCCATGGGAGTAATGTCCCCAACAATCTACGCTTTGATCGTTCCCTGGAAGACCAGTAGTAGTTTCCGATGCAC
This sequence comes from Schistocerca gregaria, assembly GCF_023897955.1. NCBI lineage: Eukaryota > Metazoa > Arthropoda > Insecta > Orthoptera > Acrididae > Schistocerca > Schistocerca gregaria. The sequence goes on along the minus strand of NC_064929.1, from coordinate 27,233,472 downwards.
ATCTGGAGGCATTCTGTAATCTGTGGACTATCAGAGTGTTGATGAAAAACAGAAATTGCATTGGGATTGAATACAACTGTCACCATCCGCACTTTCCTCCATGGGAGTAATGCCTGCAACAGTCTACGCTTTGATCGTTCCCTGGATAACTAGTAGTAGTTTCCGATGCACATCTGGTGGCATTCTGGATTCTGTGGACCATCTGAGTGTACCAGGGGGACCAGTAGTAGTTTCCGATGCACATCTGATGGCATTCGGTAATCTGTGGACTATCAGAGTGTTGATGAAACGCAGAAATTGCATCGGGATTGAATACAACGGTCATCATGCGCACTTTCCTCCACGGAAGTAATGTCTCAAACAGTCTACGCTTTGATCGTTCCATGGAAGACAAGTGGTAGTTTCCGATGCACATCTGGTGGCATTCTGTAATCTGTGGACTATCAGAGTGTTGATGAAACACAGAAATTGCATTGGGATTGAATACAACTGTCACCATCCGCACTTTCCTCCATGGGAGTAATGCCTGCAACAGTCTACGCTTTGATCGTTCCCTGGATGACTAGTAGTAGTTTCCGATACACATCTGGTGGCATTCTGGATTCTGTGGACCATCTGAGTGTTGATGAAACACAGAAATTACATCGGGATTGAATACAACAGCAACCATGCGTACTTTCCTCCACGGGAGTAATGTCTCAAACAGTCTTCGCTTTGATCGTTCCCTGGAAGACCAGTAGTAGGTTCCGATGCACATCTGGAGGCACTCTGTAATCTGTGGACTATCAGAGTGTTGATGAAACACAGAAATTGCAACGGGATTGATTACAACAGTCACCATGCGCACTTTCCTCCAAGGGAGTAATGTCTCAAAGAGTCTACGCTTTGATCGTTCCCTGGAAGACCAGTAGTAGTTTCCGATGCACATCTGGAGGCATTCTGCAATCTGTGGACTATCAGAGTGTTGATAAAACACAGAAATTGCATCGTGATTGTATACAACACTCACGAAGCTTACCTTCCTCTATTGGAGAAATGTCGCAAAGAGTTTACACTTTGATCGTTCCCTGGAAGACCAGTAGTAGTTTCCGATGCACATCTGGAGGCATTCTGTAATCTGTGGACTATCAGAGTGTTGATGAAACACAGAAATTGCATCGGGATTGAATACAACAGTCACCATGCGCACTTCCCTCCATGGGAGTTGTGTCTCATACAGTGTAAGATATGATCGTTCCCTGGAAAACAGAAGTAGTTTCCGATGCACGTCTGGAGGCATTCTGAAATCTGTGGACTAACTGAGTGTTGATGAAACACAGTAATTGCGTCGGGATTGAATACAACAGTCACCATGCGCACTTTCCTCCATGGGAGTAATGTCCCCAACAGTCTACGCTTTGATCGTTCCCTGGAAGACCAGTAGTAGTTTCCGATGCACATCTGGAGGCATTCTGTAATCTGTGGACTATCAGAGTGTTGATGAAAAACAGAAATTGCATTGGGATTGAATACAACACTCACGAAGCTTACCTTCCTCTATTGGAGAAATGTCGCAAAGAGTTTACACTTTGATCGTTCCCTGGAAGACCAGTAGTAGCTTCCGATGCACATCTGGTGGCATTCTGTAATCTGTCGACCATCAGAGTGTTGATGAAACACAGAAATTGCATCGGGATTCAATACGACAGTCACCATGCGAACTTTCCTCCATGGGAGTAATGTCTGAAACAGTCTACGCATTGATCGATCTCTGGTAGACCATTAGTAATTTCCGATGCACATCTGGTGGCATTCTGTAATCCGTGTACCATCTGAGTGTTGATGAAACACAGAAATTGCATCGGGATTTAATACAACAGTCACCATGCGTACTTTCCTCCACGGGAGTAATGTCTCAAACAGTCTACGCTTTGACTAATCCCTGGAAGACTAGCAGTAGGTTCCGATGCACATCTGGAGGCACTCTGTAATCTGTGGACTATCAGACTGTTGATGAAACACAGAAATTGCATCGGGATTGAATACAAGAGTAACCATGCGCACTTTCCTCCATGCGAGTCATGTATCAAACACTTCGATCGTTCCCTGGGGGACCAGTAAAAGTTTCCGATGCACATCAGGAGGCATTCTGTAATCTGTGGACTATCAGAGTGTTGATGAAACACAGAAATTGCATCGTGATTGTATACCACACTCACGATGCTTACCTTCCTCTATTGGAGTAATGTCTCAAAGAGTTTACACTTTGATCGTTCCCTGGAAGACCAGTAGTAGTTTCCGATGCACATCTGGAGGCATTCTGTAATCTGTGGACTATCAGAGTGTTGATGAAACACAGAAATTGCATCGGGATTGAATACAACAGTCACCATGCGCACTTCCCTCCATGGGAGTTGTGTCTCATACAGTCTACGATATGATCGTTCCCTGGAAAACAGAAGTAGTTTCCGATGCACGTCTGGAGGCATTCTGAAATCTGTGGACTAACTGAGTGTTGATGAAACACAGAAATTGCGTCGGGATTGAATACAACAGTCACCATGCGCACTTTCCTCCATGGGAGTAATGTCCCCAACAGTCTACGCTTTGATCGTTCCCTGGAAGACCAGTAGTAGTTTTCGATGCACATCTGGAGGCATTCTGTAATCTGTGGACTATCAGAGTGTTGATGAAAAACAGAAATTGCATTGGGATTGAATACAACTGTCACCATCCGCACTTTCCTCCATGGGAGTAATGCCTGCAACAATCAACGCTTTGATCGTTCCCTGGATAACTAGTAGTAGTTTCCGATGCACATCTGGTGGCATTCTGGATTCTGTGGACCATCTGAGTGTACCAGGGGGACCAGTAGTAGTTTCCGATGCACATCTGATGGCATTCGGTAATCTGTGGACTATCAGAGTGTTGATGAAACGCAGAAATTGCATCGGGATTGAATACAACGGTCATCATGCGCACTTTCCTCCACGGGAGTAATGTCTCAAACAGTCAACGCTTTGATCGTTCCATGGAAGACAAGTGGTAGTTTCCGATGCACATCTGGTGGCATTCTGTAATCTGTGGACTATCAGAGTGTTGATGAAACACAGAAATTGCATTGGGATTGAATACAACTGTCACCATCCGCACTTTCCTCCATGGGAGTAATGCCTGCAACAGTCTACGCTTTGATCGTTCCCTGGATGACTAGTAGTAGTTTCCGATACACATCTGGTGGCATTCTGGATTCTGTGGACCATCTGAGTGTTGGTGAAACACAGAAATTGCATCGGGATTTAATACAAGAGTCACCATGCGTACTTTCCTCCACGGGAGTAATGTCTCAAACAGTCTACGCTTTGACTAATCCCTGGAAGACTAGCAGTAGGTTCCGATGCACATCTGGAGGCACTCTGTAATCTGTGGACTATCAGACTGTTGATGAAACACAGAAATTGAATGGGGATTGAATACAACAGTCACCATGCGCACTTTCCTCCATGGGAGTAATGTCTCAAACAGTCTACGCTTTGATCGTTGACTGGAAGACCAGTAGTAGTTTCCGATGCACATCCGGAGGCATTCTGTAATCTGTGGACTATCAGAGTGTTGATGAAACACAGAAATTGCATCGGGATTGTATACAGCGCTCACGATGCTTACCTTCCTCCATGGGAGTAATGTCCCAAAGAGTTTACACTTTGATCGTTCCCTAGAAGACCAGTAGTAGGTTCCGATGCACATCTGGAGGCATTCTGTAATCTGTGGACTATCAGAGTGTTGATGAAACACAGAAATTGCATCGGGATTGAATACAACATTCACCATGCGCACTTTCCTCCATGGGAGTAGTGTCTCATACTGTCTACGCTTTGATCGTTTCCTGGAAGACCAGAAGTAGTTTCCGATGCACATCTGGAGGCATTCTGAAATCTGTGGACTATAAGAGTGTTGATGAAACACAGAAATTGCATCGGGATTGAATACAACAGTCACCATGCGCACTTTCCTCCATGGGAGTAATGTCTCAAACAGTCTACGCTTTGATCGTTCCCTGGAAGACCAGTAGTAGCTTCCGATGCACATCTGGTGGCATTCTGTAATCTGTGGACTATCAGAGTGTTGATGAAACACAGAAATTGCATCGTGATTGAATACAACAGTCTCCATGTACACTTTCCTATACGGGAGGTATGTCTCAAACACTCTACGCTTTGATCGTTCCCTGGAAGACCAGTAGTAGTTTCCGATGCACATCTGGTGGCATTCTGTAATCTGTGGACTATCAGAGTGTTGATGAAACACAGAAATTGCATTGTGATTGTATACCACACTCACGATGCTTACCTTCCTCTATTGGAGTAATGTCTCAAAGAGTTTACACTTTGATCGTTCCCTGGAAGACCAGTAGTAGTTTCCGATGCACATCTGGAGGCATTCTGTAATCTGTGGACTATCAGAGTGTTGATGAAACACAGAAATTGCATCGGGATTGAATACAACAGTCACCATGCGCACTTCCCTCCATGGGAGTAGTGTCTCATACAGTCTACGATATGATCGTTCCCTGGAAAACAGAAGTAGTTTCCGATGCACGTCTGGAGGCATTCTGAAATCTGTGGACTAACTGAGTGTTGATGAAACACAGAAATTGCGTCGGGATTGAATACAACAGTCACCATGCGCACTTTCCTCCATGGGAGTAATGTCCCCAACAATCTACGCTTTGATCGTTCCCTGGAAGACCAGTAGTAGTTTCCGATGCACATCTGGAGGCATTCTGTAATCTGTGGACTATCAGAGTGTTGATGAAAAACAGAAATTGCATTGGGATTGAATACAACTGTCACCATCCGCACTTTCCTCCATGGGAGTAATGCCTGCAACAGTCTACGCTTTGATCGTTCCCTGGATAACTAGTAGTAGTTTCCGATGCACATCTGGTGGCATTCTGGATTCTGTGGACCATCTGAGTGTACCAGGGGGACCAGTAGTAGTTTCCGATGCACATCTGATGGCATTCGGTAATCTGTGGACTATCAGAGTGTTGATGAAACGCAGAAATTGCATCGGGATTGAATACAACGGTCATCATGCGCACTTTCCTCCACGGAAGTAATGTCTCAAACAGTCTTCGCTTTGATCGTTCCCTGGAAGACCAGTAGTAGGTTCCGATGCACATCTGGAGGCACTCTGTAATCTGTGGACTATCAGAGTGTTGATGAAACACAGAAATTGCAACGGGATTGATTACAACAGTCACCATGCGCACTTTCCTCCAAGGGAGTAATGTCTCAAAGAGTCTACGCTTTGATCGTTCCCTGGAAGACCAGTAGTAGTTTCCGATGCACATCTGGAGGCATTCTGCAATCTGTGGACTATCAGAGTGTTGATAAAACACAGAAATTGCATCGTGATTGTATACAACACTCACGAAGCTTACCTTCCTCTATTGGAGAAATGTCGCAAAGAGTTTACACTTTGATCGTTCCCTGGAAGACCAGTAGTAGTTTCCGATGCACATCTGGAGGCATTCTGTAATCTGTGGACTATCAGAGTGTTGATGAAACACAGAAATTGCATCGGGATTGAATACAACAGTCACCATGCGCACTTCCCTCCATGGGAGTTGTGTCTCATACAGTGTAAGATATGATCGTTCCCTGGAAAACAGAAGTAGTTTCCGATGCACGTCTGGAGGCATTCTGAAATCTGTGGACTAACTGAGTGTTGATGAAACACAGTAATTGCGTCGGGATTGAATACAACAGTCACCATGCGCACTTTCCTCCATGGGAGTAATGTCCCCAACAGTCTACGCTTTGATCGTTCCCTGGAAGACCAGTAGTAGTTTCCGATGCACATCTGGAGGCATTCTGTAATCTGTGGACTATCAGAGTGTTGATGAAAAACAGAAATTGCATTGGGATTGAATACAACACTCACGAAGCTTACCTTCCTCTATTGGAGAAATGTCGCAAAGAGTTTACACTTTGATCGTTCCCTGGAAGACCAGTAGTAGCTTCCGATGCACATCTGGTGGCATTCTGTAATCTGTCGACCATCAGAGTGTTGATGAAACACAGAAATTGCATCGGGATTCAATACGACAGTCACCATGCGAACTTTCCTCCATGGGAGTAATGTCTGAAACAGTCTACGCATTGATCGATCTCTGGTAGACCATTAGTAATTTCCGATGCACATCTGGAGGCATTCTGTAATCTGTTGACCTTCTAAGTGTTGATGAAACACAGAAATTGCATCGGGATTGTATACAACAGTCACGATGCCTACCTTCCTCTATGGGAGTAATGTCTCAAAGAGTTTACACTTTGATCGTTCCCTGGAGGGCCAGTAGTAGTTTCCGATGCACATCTGGAGGCATTCTGTAATCTGTGGACTATCAGAGTGTTGTTGAAACACAGAAATTCTATCGGGATTGAATAAAACAATCACCATGCGCACTTTCCTCCATGGGAGTAATGCCTGCAACAGTCTACGCTTTGAACGTTCACTGGATGACTATTAGTAGTTTCCGATGCACATCTGGTGGCATTCTGTAATCCGTGTACCATCTGAGTGTTGATGAAACACAGAAATTGCATCGGGATTTAATACAACAGTCACCATGCGTACTTTCCTCCACGGGAGTAATGTCTCAAACAGTCTACGCTTTGACTAATCCCTGGAAGCCTAGCAGTAGGTTCCGATGCACATCTGGAGGCACTCTGTAATCTGTGGACTATCAGACTGTTGATGACACACATAAATTGCATCGGGATTGAATACAAGAGTAACCATGCGAACTTTCCTCCATGTGAGTCATGTATCAAACACTTCGATCGTTCCCTGGGGGACCAGTAAAAGTTTCCGATGCACATCTGGAGGCATTCTGAAATCTGTGGACTAACTGAGTGTTGATGAAACACAGAAATTGCGTCGGGATTGAATACAACAGTCACCATGCGCACTTTCCTCCATGGGAGTAATGTCCCCAACAGTCTACGGTTTGATCGTTCCCTGGAAGACCAGTAGTAGTTTCCGATGCACATTTGGAGGCATTCTGTAATCTGTGGACTATCAGAGTGTTGATGAAACACAGAAATTGCATTGGGATTGAATACAACTGTCACCATCCGCACTTTCCTCCATGGGAGTAATGCCTGCAACAGTCTACGTTTTGATCGTTCCCTGGATGACTAGTAGTAGTTTCAGATACACATCTGCTGACATTCTGGATTCTGTGGACCATCTGAGTGTTGATGAAACACAGAAATTGCATCGGGATTGAATACAACAGTAACCATGCGTACTTTCCTCCACGGGAGTAATGTCTCAAACAGTCTTCGCTTTGATCGTTCCCTGGAAGACCAGTAGTAGGTTCCGATGCACATCTGGAGGCGCTCTGAAATCTGTGGACTATAAGACTGTTGATGAAACACAGAAATTGCATCGAGATTGAATACAAGAGTCACCATGCGCACTTTCCTCCATGCGAGTAATGTATCAAACAGTCTACGCTTTAATCGTTCCCTGGAAGACCAATAGTAGTTTCCGATGCACATCTGGAGGCATTCTGTAATCTGTGGACTATCAGAGTGTTGATGAAACAAAGAAATTCCATCAGGATTGAATAAAACAGTCACCATGCGCACTTTCCTCCATGGGAGTAATGTCTCAAACAGTCTACGCTTTGATCGTTCTCTGGAAGACCAGTAGTAGTTTCCGATGCACATCTGTATGCATTCTGCAATCTGTTGACTATCAGAGTGTTGATGAAACACAGAAATTGCATCGTGATTGAATACAACAGTCACCATGCGAACTTTCCTCCGCGGGAGTTATTCTCAAACAGTCTGCGCTTTGATCGTTCCCTGGAAGACCAGTAGTAGCTTCCGATGCACATCTGGTGGCATTCTGTAATCTGTCGACCATCAGAGTGTTGATGAAACACAGAAATTGCATCGGGATTCAATACGACAGTCACCATGCGAACTTTCCTCCATGGGAGTAATGTCTGAAACAGTCTACGCATTGATCGATCTCTGGTAGACCATTAGTAATTTCCGATGCACATCTGGAGGCATTCTGTAATCTGTTGACCTTCTAAGTGTTGATGAAACACAGAAATTGCATCGGGATTGTATACAACAGTCACGATGCCTACCTTCCTCTATGGGAGTAATGTCTCAAAGAGTTTACACTTTGATCGTTCCCTGGAGGGCCAGTAGTAGTTTCCGATGCACATCTGGAGGCATTCTGTAATCTGTGGACTATCAGAGTGTTGTTGAAACACAGAAATTCTATCGGGATTGAATAAAACAATCACCATGCGCACTTTCCTCCATGGGAGTAATGCCTGCAACAGTCTACGCTTTGAACGTTCACTGGATGACTATTAGTAGTTTCCGATGCACATCTGGTGGCATTCTGTAATCCGTGTACCATCTGAGTGTTGATGAAACACAGAAATTGCATCGGGATTTAATACAACAGTCACCATGCGTACTTTCCTCCACGGGAGTAATGTCTCAAACAGTCTACGCTTTGACTAATCCCTGGAAGACTAGCAGTAGGTTCCGATGCACATCTGGAGGCACTCTGTAATCTGTGGACTATCAGACTGTTGATGACACACAGAAATTGCATCGGGATTGAATACAAGAGTAACCATGCGCACTTTCCTCCATGTGAGTCATGTATCAAACACTTCGATCGTTCCCTGGGGGACCAGTAAAAGTTTCCGATGCACATCTGGAGGCATTCTGAAATCTGTGGACTAACTGAGTGTTGATGAAACACAGAAATTGCGTCGGGATTGAATACAACAGTCACCATGCGCACTTTCCTCCATGGGAGTAATGTCCCCAACAGTCTACGGTTTGATCGTTCCCTGGAAGACCAGTAGTAGTTTCCGATGCACATTTGGAGGCATTCTGTAATCTGTCGACCATCAGAGTGTTGATGAAACACAGAAATTGCATCGGGATTCAATACGACAGTCACCATGCGAACTTTCCTCCATGGGAGTAATGTCTGAAACAGTCTACGCATTGATCGATCTCTGGTAGACAATTAGTAATTTCCGATGCACATCTGGAGGCATTCTGTAATCTGTTGACCTTCTAAGTGTTGATGAAACACAGAAATTGCATCGGGATTGTATACAACAGTCACGATGCCTACCTTCCTCTATGGGAGTAATGTCTCAAAGAGTTTACACTTTGATCGTTCCCTGGAGGGCCAGTAGTAGTTTCCGATGCACATCTGGAGGCATTCTGTAATCTGTGGACTATCAGAGTGTTGTTGAAACACAGAAATTCTATCGGGATTGAATAAAACAATCACCATGCGCACTTTCCTCCATGGGAGTAATGCCTGCAACAGTCTACGCTTTGAACGTTCACTGGATGACTATTAGTAGTTTCCGATGCACATCTGGTGGCATTCTGTAATCCGTGTACCATCTGAGTGTTGATGAAACACAGAAATTGCATCGGGATTTAATACAACAGTCACCATGCGTACTTTCCTCCACGGGAGTAATGTCTCAAACAGTCTACGCTTTGACTAATCCCTGGAAGACTAGCAGTAGGTTCCGATGCACATCTGGAGGCACTCCGTAATCTGTGGACTATCAGACTGTTGATGAAACACAGAAATTGCATCGGGATTGAATACAAGAGTAACCATGCGCACTTTCCTCCATGTGAGTCATGTATCAAACACTTCGATCGTTCCCTGGGGGACCAGTAAAAGTTTCCGATGCACATCTGGAGGCATTCTGTAATCTGTGGACTATCAGAGTGTTGATGAAACACAGAAATTGCATCGTGATTGTATACCACACTCACGATGCTTACCTTCCTCTATTGGAGTAATGTCTCAAAGAGTTTACACTTTGATCGTTCCCTGGAAGACCAGTAGTAGTTTCCGATGCACATCTGGAGGCATTCTGTAATCTGTGGACTATCAGAGTGTTGATGAAACACAGAAATTGCATCGGGATTGAATACAACAGTCACCATGCGCACTTCCCTCCATGGGAGTAGTGTCTCATACAGTCTACGATATGATCGTTCCCTGGAAAACAGAAGTAGTTTCCGATGCACGTCTGGAGGCATTCTGAAATCTGTGGACTAACTGAGTGTTGATGAAACACAGAAATTGCGTCGGGATTGAATACAACAGTCACCATGCGCACTTTCCTCCATGGGAGTAATGTCCCCAACAGTCTACGCTTTGATCGTTCCCTGGAAGACCAGTAGTAGTTTCCGATGCACATCTGGAGGCATTCTGTAATCTGTGGACTATCAGAGTGTTGATGAAAAACAGAAATTGCATTGGGATTGAATACAACTGTCACCATCCGCACTTTCCTCCATGGGAGTAATGCCTGCAACAGTCTACGCTTTGATCGTTCCCTGGATAACTAGTAGTAGTTTCCGATGCACATCTGGTGGCATTCTGGATTCTGTGGACCATCTGAGTGTACCAGGGGGACCAGTAGTAGTTTCCGATGCACATCTGATGGCATTCGGTAATCTGTGGACTATCAGAGTGTTGATGAAACGCAGAAATTGCATCGAGATTGAATACAACGCTCATCATGGGCACTTTCCTCCACGGGAGTAATGTCTCAAACAGTCTACGCTTTGATCGTTCCATGGAAGACAAGTGGTAGTTTCCGATGCACATGTGGTGGCATTCTGTAATCTGTGGACTATCAGAGTGTTGATGAAACACAGAAATTGCATTGGGATTGAATACAACTGTCACCATCCGCACTTTCCTCCATGGGAGTAATGCCTGCAACATTCTACGCTTTGATCGTTCCCTGGATGACTAGTAGTAGTTTCCGATACACATCTGGTGGCATTCTGTAATCCGTGTACCATCTGAGTGTTGATGAAACACAGAAATTGCATCGGGATTTAATACAACAGTCACCATGCGTACTTTCCTCCACGGGAGTAATGTCTCAAACAGTCTACGCTTTGACTAATCCCTGGAAGACTAGCAGTAGGTTCCGATGCACATCTGGAGGCACTCCGTAATCTGTGGACTATCAGACTGTTGATGAAACACAGAAATTGCATCGGGATTGAATACAAGAGTAACCATGCGCACTTTCCTCCATGTGAGTCATGTATCAAACACTTCGATCGTTCCCTGGGGGACCAGTAAAAGTTTCCGATGCACATCTGGAGGCATTCTGTAATCTGTGGACTATCAGAGTGTTGATGAAACACAGAAATTGCATCGTGATTGTATACCACACTCACGATGCTTACCTTCCTCTATTGGAGTAATGTCTCAAAGAGTTTACACTTTGATCGTTCCCTGGAAGACCAGTAGTAGTTTCCGATGCACATCTGGAGGCATTCTGTAATCTGTGGACTATCAGAGTGTTGATGAAACACAGAAATTGCATCGGGATTGAATACAACAGTCACCATGCGCACTTCCCTCCATGGGAGTAGTGTCTCATACAGTCTACGATATGATCGTTCCCTGGAAAACAGAAGTAGTTTCCGATGCACGTCTGGAGGCATTCTGAAATCTGTGGACTAACTGAGTGTTGATGAAACACAGAAATTGCGTCGGGATTGAATACAACAGTCACCATGCGCACTTTCCTCCATGGGAGTAATGTCCCCAACAGTCTACGCTTTGATCGTTCCCTGGAAGACCAGTAGTAGTTTCCGATGCACATCTGGAGGCATTCTGTAATCTGTGGACTATCAGAGTGTTGATGAAAAACAGAAATTGCATTGGGATTGAATACAACTGTCACCATCCGCACTTTCCTCCATGGGAGTAATGCCTGCAACAGTCTACGCTTTGATCGTTCCCTGGATAACTAGTAGTAGTTTCCGATGCACATCTGGTGGCATTCTGGATTCTGTGGACCATCTGAGTGTACCAGGGGGACCAGTAGTAGTTTCCGATGCACATCTGATGGCATTCGGTAATCTGTGGACTATCAGAGTGTTGATGAAACGCAGAAATTGCATCGAGATTGAATACAACGCTCATCATGGGCACTTTCCTCCACGGGAGTAATGTCTCAAACAGTCTACGCTTTGATCGTTCCATGGAAGACAAGTGGTAGTTTCCGATGCACATGTGGTGGCATTCTGTAATCTGTGGACTATCAGAGTGTTGATGAAACACAGAAATTGCATTGGGATTGAATACAACTGTCACCATCCGCACTTTCCTCCATGGGAGTAATGCCTGCAACATTCTACGCTTTGATCGTTCCCTGGATGACTAGTAGTAGTTTCCGATACACATCTGGTGGCATTCTGTAATCCGTGTACCATCTGAGTGTTGATGAAACACAGAAATTGCATCGGGATTTAATACAACAGTCACCATGCGTACTTTCCTCCACGGGAGTAATGTCTCAAACAGTCTACGCTTTGACTAATCCCTGGAAGACTAGCAGTAGGTTCCGATGCACATCTGGAGGCACTCCGTAATCTGTGGACTATCAGACTGTTGATGAAACACAGAAATTGCATCGGGATTGAATACAAGAGTAACCATGCGCACTTTCCTCCATGTGAGTCATGTATCAAACACTTCGATCGTTCCCTGGGGGACCAGTAAAAGTTTCCGATGCACATCTGGAGGCATTCTGTAATCTGTGGACTATCAGAGTGTTGATGAAACACAGAAATTGCATCGTGATTGTATACCACACTCACGATGCTTACCTTCCTCTATTGGAGTAATGTCTCAAAGAGTTTACACTTTGATCGTTCCCTGGAAGACCAGTAGTAGTTTCCGATGCACATCTGGAGGCATTCTGTAATCTGTGGACTATCAGAGTGTTGATGAAACACAGAAATTGCATCGGGATTGAATACAACAGTCACCATGCGCACTTCCCTCCATGGGAGTAGTGTCTCATACAGTCTACGATATGATCGTTCCCTGGAAAACAGAAGTAGTTTCCGATGCACGTCTGGAGGCATTCTGAAATCTGTGGACTAACTGAGTGTTGATGAAACACAGAAATTGCGTCGGGATTGAATACAACAGTCACCATGCGCACTTTCCTCCATGGGAGTAATGTCCCCAACAGTCTACGCTTTGATCGTTCCCTGGAAGACCAGTAGTAGTTTCCGATGCACATCTGGAGGCATTCTGTATCTGTGGACCATCAGAGTGTTGATGAAAAACAGAAATTGCATTGGGATTGAATACAACTGTCACCATCCGCACTTTCCTCCATGGGAGTAATGCCTGCAACAGTCTACGCTTTGATCGTTCCCTGGATAACTAGTAGTAGTTTCCGATGCACATCTGGTGGCATTCTGGATTCTGTGGACCATCTGAGTGTACCAGGGGGACCAGTAGTAGTTTCCGATGCACATCTGATGGCATTCGGTAATCTGTGGACTATCAGAGTGTTGATGAAACGCAGAAATTGCATCGAGATTGAATACAACGCTCATCATGGGCACTTTCCTCCACGGGAGTAATGTCTCAAACAGTCTACGCTTTGATCGTTCCATGGAAGACAAGTGGTAGTTTCCGATGCACATGTGGTGGCATTCTGTAATCTGTGGACTATCAGAGTGTTGATGAAACACAGAAATTGCATTGGGATTGAATACAACTGTCACCATCCGCACTTTCCTCCATGGGAGTAATGCCTGCAACAGTCTACTCTTTGATCGTTCCCTGGATAACTAGTAGTAGTTTCCGATGCACATCTGGTGGCATTCTGGATTCTGTGGACCATCTGAGTGTACCAGGGGGACCAGTAGTAGTTTCCGATGCACATCTGATGGCATTCGGTAATCTGTGGACTATCAGAGTGTTGATGAAACGCAGAAATTGCATCGAGATTGAATACAACGCTCATCATGGGCACTTTCCTCCACGGGAGTAATGTCTCAAACAGTCTACGCTTTGATCGTTCCATGGAAGACAAGTGGTAGTTTCCGATGCACATGTGGTGGCATTCTGTAATCTGTGGACTATCAGAGTGTTGATGAAACACAGAAATTGCATTGGGATTGAATACAACTGTCACCATCCGCACTTTCCTCCATGGGAGTAATGCCTGCAACAGTCTACGCTTTGATCGTTCCCTGGATGACTAGTAGTAGTTTCCGATACACATCTGGTGGCATTCTGTAATCCGTGTACCATCTGAGTGTTGATGAAACACAGAAATTGCATCGGGATTTAATACAACAGTCACCATGCGTACTTTCCTCCACGGGAGTAATGTCTCAAACAGTCTACGCTTTGACTAATCCCTGGAAGACTAGCAGTAGGTTCCGATGCACATCTGGAGGCACTCCGTAATCTGTGGACTATCAGACTGTTGATGAAACACAGAAATTGCATCGGGATTGAATACAAGAGTAACCATGCGCACTTTCCTCCATGTGAGTCATGTATCAAACACTTCGATCGTTCCCTGGGGGACCAGTAAAAGTTTCCGATGCACATCTGGAGGCATTCTGTAATCTGTGGACTATCAGAGTGTTGATGAAACACAGAAATTGCATCGTGATTGTATACCACACTCACGATGCTTACCTTCCTCTATTGGAGTAATGTCTCAAAGAGTTTACACTTTGATCGTTCCCTGGAAGACCAGTAGTAGTTTCCGATGCACATCTGGAGGCATTCTGTAATCTGTGGACTATCAGAGTGTTGATGAAACACAGAAATTGCATCGGGATTGAATACAACAGTCACCATGCGCACTTCCCTCCATGGGAGTAGTGTCTCATACAGTCTACGATATGATCGTTCCCTGGAAAACAGAAGTAGTTTCCGATGCACGTCTGGAGGCATTCTGAAATCTGTGGACTAACTGAGTGTTGATGAAACACAGAAATTGCGTCGGGATTGAATACAACAGTCACCATGCGCACTTTCCTCCATGGGAGTAATGTCCCCAACAGTCTACGCTTTGATCGTTCCCTGGAAGACCAGTAGTAGTTTCCGATGCACATCTGGAGGCATTCTGTAATCTGTGGACTATCAGAGTGTTGATGAAAAACAGAAATTGCATTGGGATTGAATACAACTGTCACCATCCGCACTTTCCTCCATGGGAGTAATGCCTGCAACAGTCTACGCTTTGATCGTTCCCTGGATAACTAGTAGTAGTTTCCGATGCACATCTGGTGGCATTCTGGATTCTGTGGACCATCTGAGTGTACCAGGGGGACCAGTAGTAGTTTCCGATGCACATCTGATGGCATTCGGTAATCTGTGGACTATCAGAGTGTTGATGAAACGCAGAAATTGCATCGAGATTGAATACAACGCTCATCATGGGCACTTTCCTCCACGGGAGTAATGTCTCAAACAGTCTACGCTTTGATCGTTCCATGGAAGACAAGTGGTAGTTTCCGATGCACATGTGGTGGCATTCTGTAATCTGTGGACTATCAGAGTGTTGATGAAACACAGAAATTGCATTGGGATTGAATACAACTGTCACCATCCGCACTTTCCTCCATGGGAGTAATGCCTGCAACATTCTACGCTTTGATCGTTCCCTGGATGACTAGTAGTAGTTTCCGATACACATCTGGTGGCATTCTGTAATCCGTGTACCATCTGAGTGTTGATGAAACACAGAAATTGCATCGGGATTTAATACAACAGTCACCATGCGTACTTTCCTCCACGGGAGTAATGTCTCAAACAGTCTACGCTTTGACTAATCCCTGGAAGACTAGCAGTAGGTTCCGATGCACATCTGGAGGCACTCCGTAATCTGTGGACTATCAGACTGTTGATGAAACACAGAAATTGCATCGGGATTGAATACAAGAGTAACCATGCGCACTTTCCTCCATGTGAGTCATGTATCAAACACTTCGATCGTTCCCTGGGGGACCAGTAAAAGTTTCCGATGCACATCTGGAGGCATTCTGTAATCTGTGGACTATCAGAGTGTTGATGAAACACAGAAATTGCATCGTGATTGTATACCACACTCACGATGCTTACCTTCCTCTATTGGAGTAATGTCTCAAAGAGTTTACACTTTGATCGTTCCCTGGAAGACCCGTAGTAGTTTCCGATGCACATCTGGAGGCATTCTGTAATCTGTGGACTATCAGAGTGTTGATGAAACACAGAAATTGCATCGGGATTGAATACAACAGTCACCATGCGCACTTCCCTCCATGGGAGTAGTGTCTCATACAGTCTACGATATGATCGTTCCCTGGAAAACAGAAGTAGTTTCCGATGCACGTCTGGAGGCATTCTGAAATCTGTGGACTAACTGAGTGTTGATGAAACACAGAAATTGCGTCGGGATTGAATACAACAGTCACCATGCGCACTTTCCTCCATGGGAGTAATGTCCCCAACAGTCTACGCTTTGATCGTTCCCTGGAAGACCAGTAGTAGTTTCCGATGCACATCTGGAGGCATTCTGTAATCTGTGGACCATCAGAGTGTTGATGAAAAACAGAAATTGCATTGGGATTGAATACAACTGTCACCATCCGCACTTTCCTCCATGGGAGTAATGCCTGCAACAGTCTACGCTTTGATCGTTCCCTGGATAACTAGTAGTAGTTTCCGATGCACATCTGGTGGCATTCTGGATTCTGTGGACCATCTGAGTGTACCAGGGGGACCAGTAGTAGTTTCCGATGCACATCTGATGGCATTCGGTAATCTGTGGACTATCAGAGTGTTGATGAAACGCAGAAATTGCATCGAGATTGAATACAACGCTCATCATGGGCACTTTCCTCCACGGGAGTAATGTCTCAAACAGTCTACGCTTTGATCGTTCCATGGAAGACAAGTGGTAGTTTCCGATGCACATGTGGTGGCATTCTGTAATCTGTGGACTATCAGAGTGTTGATGAAACACAGAAATTGCATTGGGATTGAATACAACTGTCACCATCCGCACTTTCCTCCATGGGAGTAATGCCTGCAACAGTCTACGCTTTGATCGTTCCCTGGATGACTAGTAGTAGTTTCCGATACACATCTGGTGGCATTCTGGATTCTGTGGACCATCTGAGTGTTGATGAAACACAGAAATTACATCGGGATTGAATACAACAGCAACCATGCGTACTTTCCTCCACGGGAGTAATGTCTCAAACAGTCTTCGCTTTGATCGTTCCCTGGAAGACCAGTACTAGGTTCCGATGCACATCTGGAGGCACTCTGTAATCTGTGGACTATCAGAGTGTTGATGAAACACAGAAATTGCAACGGGATTGATTACAACAGTCACCATGCGCACTTTCCTCCAAGGGAGTAATGTCTCAAAGAGTCTACGCTTTGATCGTTCCCTGGAAGACCAGTAGTAGTTTCCGATGCACATCTGGAGGCATTCTGCAATCTGTGGACTATCAGAGTGTTGATAAAACACAGAAATTGCATCGTGATTGTATACAACACTCACGAAGCTTACCTTCCTCTATTGGAGAAATGTCGCAAAGAGTTTACACTTTGATCGTTCCCTGGAAGACCAGTAGTAGTTTCCGATGCACATCTGCAGGCATTCTGTAATCTGTGGACTATCAGAGTGTTGATGAAACACAGAAATTGCATCGGGATTGAATACAACAGTCACCATGCGCACTTCCCTCCATGGGAGTAGTGTCTCATACAGTCTACGATATGATCGTTCCCTGGAAAACAGAAGTAGTTTCCGATGCACGTCTGGAGGCATTCTGAAATCTGTGGACTAAGTGAGTGTTGATGAAACACAGAAATTGCGTCGGGATTGAATACAACAGCCACCATGCGCACTTTCCTCCATGGGAGTAATGTCCCCAACAGTCTACGCTTTGATCGTTCCCTGGAAGACCAGTAGTAGTTTCCGATGCACATCTGGAGGCATTCTGTAATCTGTGGACTATCAGAGTGTTGATGAAACACAGATATTGCATTGGGATTGAATACAACTGTCACCATCCGCACTTTCCTCCATGGGAGTAATGCCTGCAACAGTCTACGCTTTGATCGTTCCCTGGATGACTAGTAGTAGTTTCCGATACACATCTGCTGGCATTCTGGATTCTGTGGACCATCTGAGTGTTGATGAAACACAGAAATTGCATCGGGATTGAATACAACAGCAACCATGCGTACTTTCCTCCACGGGAGTAATGTCTCAAACAGTCTTCGCTTTGATCGTTCCCTGGAAGACCAGTAGTAGGTTCCGATGCACATCTGGAGGCACTCTGAAATCTGTGGACTATAAGACTGTTGATGAAACACAGAAATTGCATCGGGATTGAATACAAGAGTCACCATGCGCACTTTCCTCCATGCGAGTAATGTCTCAAACAGTCTACGCTTTAATCGTTCCCTGGAAGACCAATAGTAGTTTCCGATGCCCATCTGGAGGCATTCTGTAATCTGTGGACTATCAGAGTTTTGATGAAACAAAGAAATTCCATCGGGATTGAATAAAACAGTCACCATGCGCACTTTCCTCCATGGGAGTAATGTCTCAAACAGTCTACGCTTTGATCGTTCTCTGGAAGACCAGTAGTAGTTTCCGATGCACATCTGTATGCATTCTGCAATCTGTTGACTATCAGAGTGTTGATGAAACACAGAAATTGCATCGTGATTGAATACAACAGTCACCATGCGAACTTTCCTCCGCGGGAGTTATTCTCAAACAGTCTGCGCTTTGATCGTTCCCTGGAAGACCAGTAGTAGCTTCCGATGCACATCTGGTGGCATTCTGTAATCTGTCGACTATCAGAGTGTTGATGAAACACAGAAATTGCATCGAGATTCAATACGACAGTCACCATGCGAACTTTCCTCCATGGGAGTAATGTCTGAAACAGTCTACGCATTGATCGATCTCTGGTAGACCATTAGTAATTTCCGATGCACAACTGGAGGCATTCTGTAATCTGTTGACCTTCTAAGTGTTGATGAAAAACAGAAATTGCATCGGGATTGTATACAACAGTCACGATGCCTACCTTCCTCTATGGGAGTAATGTCTCAAAGAGTTTACACTTTGATCGTTCCCTGGAGGGCCAGTAGTAGTTTCCGATGCACATCTGGAGGCATTCTGTAATCTGTGGACTATCAGAGTGTTGTTGAAACACAGAAATTCTATCGGGATTGAATAAAACAATCACCATGCGCACTTTCCTCCATGGGAGTAATGTCTCACCGAGTTTACGCTTTGATCGTTCCCTGGAAGACCACTAGTAGTTTCCGATGCACATATGGAGGAATTCTGTAATCTGTGGACTATCAGAGTGTTGATGAAACACAGAAATTGCATCGGGATTGAATACAACAGTCACCAAGCGCACTTTCCTCCGCGGTAGGTATGTCTCAAACAGTCTACGCTTTGATCGTTCCCTGGAAGACCAGTAGTAACTTCCGATGCACATCTGGTGGCATTCTGTAATCTGTGCACTATCAGAGTGTTGATGAAACACAGAAATTGCGTCGAAATTGAATACAACAGTCACCATGCGCACTTTCCTCCATGGGAGTAATGTCTCAAACAGTCTACGCTTTGATCGTTCCATGGAAGACAAGTGGTAGTTTCCGATGCACATGTGGTGGCATTCTGTAATCTGTGGACTATCAGAGTGTTGATGAAACACAGAAATTGCATTGGGATTGAATACAACTGTCACCATCCGCACTTTCCTCCATGGGAGTAATGCCTGCAACAGTCTACGCTTTGATCGTTCCCTGGATAACTAGTAGTAGTTTCCGATGCACATCTGGTGGCATTCTGGATTCTGTGGACCATCTGAGTGTACCAGGGGGACCAGTAGTAGTTTCCGATGCACATCTGATGGCATTCGGTAATCTGTGGACTATCAGAGTGTTGATGAAACGCAGAAATTGCATCGAGATTGAATACAACGCTCATCATGGGCACTTTCCTCCACGGGAGTAATGTCTCAAACAGTCTACGCTTTGATCGTTCCATGGAAGACAAGTGGTAGTTTCCGATGCACATGTGGTGGCATTCTGTAATCTGTGGACTATCAGAGTGTTGATGAAACACAGAAATTGCATTGGGATTGAATACAACTGTCACCATCCGCACTTTCCTCCATGGGAGTAATGCCTGCAACAGTCTACGCTTTGATCGTTCCCTGGATGACTAGTAGTAGTTTCCGATACACATCTGGTGGCATTCTGTAATCCGTGTACCATCTGAGTGTTGATGAAACACAGAAATTGCATCGGGATTTAATACAACAGTCACCATGCGTACTTTCCTCCACGGGAGTAATGTCTCAAACAGTCTACGCTTTGACTAATCCCTGGAAGACTAGCAGTAGGTTCCGATGCACATCTGGAGGCACTCCGTAATCTGTGGACTATCAGACTGTTGATGAAACACAGAAATTGCATCGGGATTGAATACAAGAGTAACCATGCGCACTTTCCTCCATGTGAGTCATGTATCAAACACTTCGATCGTTCCCTGGGGGACCAGTAAAAGTTTCCGATGCACATCTGGAGGCATTCTGTAATCTGTGGACTATCAGAGTGTTGATGAAACACAGAAATTGCATCGTGATTGTATACCACACTCACGATGCTTACCTTCCTCTATTGGAGTAATGTCTCAAAGAGTTTACACTTTGATCGTTCCCTGGAAGACCAGTAGTAGTTTCCGATGCACATCTGGAGGCATTCTGTAATCTGTGGACTATCAGAGTGTTGATGAAACACAGAAATTGCATCGGGATTGAATACAACAGTCACCATGCGCACTTCCCTCCATGGGAGTAGTGTCTCATACAGTCTACGATATGATCGTTCCCTGGAAAACAGAAGTAGTTTCCGATGCACGTCTGGAGGCATTCTGAAATCTGTGGACTAACTGAGTGTTGATGAAACACAGAAATTGCGTCGGGATTGAATACAACAGTCACCATGCGCACTTTCCTCCATGGGAGTAATGTCCCCAACAGTCTACGCTTTGATCGTTCCCTGGAAGACCAGTAGTAGTTTCCGATGCACATCTGGAGGCATTCTGTAATCTGTGGACTATCAGAGTGTTGATGAAAAACAGAAATTGCATTGGGATTGAATACAACTGTCACCATCCGCACTTTCCTCCATGGGAGTAATGCCTGCAACAGTCTACGCTTTGATCGTTCCCTGGATAACTAGTAGTAGTTTCCGATGCACATCTGGTGGCATTCTGGATTCTGTGGACCATCTGAGTGTACCAGGGGGACCAGTAGTAGTTTCCGATGCACATCTGATGGCATTCGGTAATCTGTGGACTATCAGAGTGTTGATGAAACGCAGAAATTGCATCGAGATTGAATACAACGCTCATCATGGGCACTTTCCTCCACGGGAGTAATGTCTCAAACAGTCTACGCTTTGATCGTTCCATGGAAGACAAGTGGTAGTTTCCGATGCACATGTGGTGGCATTCTGTAATCTGTGGACTATCAGAGTGTTGATGAAACACAGAAATTGCATTGGGATTGAATACAACTGTCACCATCCGCACTTTCCTCCATGGGAGTAATGCCTGCAACATTCTACGCTTTGATCGTTCCCTGGATGACTAGTAGTAGTTTCCGATACACATCTGGTGGCATTCTGTAATCCGTGTACCATCTGAGTGTTGATGAAACACAGAAATTGCATCGGGATTTAATACAACAGTCACCATGCGTACTTTCCTCCACGGGAGTAATGTCTCAAACAGTCTACGCTTTGACTAATCCCTGGAAGACTAGCAGTAGGTTCCGATGCACATCTGGAGGCACTCCGTAATCTGTGGACTATCAGACTGTTGATGAAACACAGAAATTGCATCGGGATTGAATACAAGAGTAACCATGCACACTTTCCTCCATGTGAGTCATGTATCAAACACTTCGATCGTTCCCTGGGGGACCAGTAAAAGTTTCCGATGCACATCTGGAGGCATTCTGTAATCTGTGGACTATCAGAGTGTTGATGAAACACAGAAATTGCATCGTGATTGTATACCACACTCACGATGCTTACCTTCCTCTATTGGAGTAATGTCTCAAAGAGTTTACACTTTGATCGTTCCCTGGAAGACCAGTAGTAGTTTCCGATGCACATCTGGAGGCATTCTGTAATCTGTGGACTATCAGAGTGTTGATGAAACACAGAAATTGCATCGGGATTGAATACAACAGTCACCATGCGCACTTCCCTCCATGGGAGTAGTGTCTCATACAGTCTACGATATGATCGTTCCCTGGAAAACAGAAGTAGTTTCCGATGCACGTCTGGAGGCATTCTGAAATCTGTGGACTAACTGAGTGTTGATGAAACACAGAAATTGCGTCGGGATTGAATACAACAGTCACCATGCGCACTTTCCTCCATGGGAGTAATGTCCCCAACAGTCTACGCTTTGATCGTTCCCTGGAAGACCAGTAGTAGTTTCCGATGCACATCTGGAGGCATTCTGTAATCTGTGGACCATCAGAGTGTTGATGAAAAACAGAAATTGCATTGGGATTGAATACAACTGTCACCATCCGCACTTTCCTCCATGGGAGTAATGCCTGCAACAGTCTACGCTTTGATCGTTCCCTGGATAACTAGTAGTAGTTTCCGATGCACATCTGGTGGCATTCTGGATTCTGTGGACCATCTGAGTGTACCAGGGGGACCAGTAGTAGTTTCCGATGCACATCTGATGGCATTCGGTAATCTGTGGACTATCAGAGTGTTGATGAAACGCAGAAATTGCATCGAGATTGAATACAACGCTCATCATGGGCACTTTCCTCCACGGGAGTAATGTCTCAAACAGTCTACGCTTTGATCGTTCCATGGAAGACAAGTGGTAGTTTCCGATGCACATGTGGTGGCATTCTGTAATCTGTGGACTATCAGAGTGTTGATGAAACACAGAAATTGCATTGGGATTGAATACAACTGTCACCATCCGCACTTTCCTCCATGGGAGTAATGCCTGCAACAGTCTACGCTTTGATCGTTCCCTGGATGACTAGTAGTAGTTTCCGATACACATCTGGTGGCATTCTGGATTCTGTGGACCATCTGAGTGTTGATGAAACACAGAAATTACATCGGGATTGAATACAACAGCAACCATGCGTACTTTCCTCCACGGGAGTAATGTCTCAAACAGTCTTCGCTTTGATCGTTCCCTGGAAGACCAGTAGTAGGTTCCGATGCACATCTGGAGGCACTCTGTAATCTGTGGACTATCAGAGTGTTGATGAAACACAGAAATTGCAACGGGATTGATTACAACAGTCACCATGCGCACTTTCCTCCAAGGGAGTAATGTCTCAAAGAGTCTACGCTTTGATCGTTCCCTGGAAGACCAGTAGTAGTTTCCGATGCACATCTGGAGGCATTCTGCAATCTGTGGACTATCAGAGTGTTGATAAAACACAGAAATTGCATCGTGATTGTATACAACACTCACGAAGCTTACCTTCCTCTATTGGAGAAATGTCGCAAAGAGTTTACACTTTGATCGTTCCCTGGAAGACCAGTAGTAGTTTCCGATGCACATCTGCAGGCATTCTGTAATCTGTGGACTATCAGAGTGTTGATGAAACACAGAAATTGCATCGGGATTGAATACAACAGTCACCATGCGCACTTCCCTCCATGGGAGTAGTGTCTCATACAGTCTACGATATGATCGTTCCCTGGAAAACAGAAGTAGTTTCCGATGCACGTCTGGAGGCATTCTGAAATCTGTGGACTAAGTGAGTGTTGATGAAACACAGAAATTGCGTCGGGATTGAATACAACAGTCACCATGCGCACTTTCCTCCATCTGAGTAATGTCCCCAACAGTCTACGCTTTGATCGTTCCCTGGAAGACCAGTAGTAGTTTCCGATGCACATCTGGAGGCATTCTGTAATCTGTGGACTATCAGAGTGTTGATGAAACACAGAAATTGCATTGGGATTGAATACAACTGTCACCATCCGCACTTTCCTCCATGGGAGTAATGCCTGCAACAGTCTACGCTTTGATCGTTCCCTGGATGACTAGTAGTAGTTTCCGATACACATCTGCTGGCATTCTGGATTCTGTGGACCATCTGAGTGTTGATGAAACACAGAAATTGCATCGGGATTGAATACAACAGCAACCATGCGTACTTTCCTCCACGGGAGTAATGTCTCAAACAGTCTTCGCTTTGATCGTTCCCTGGAAGACCAGTAGTAGGTTCCGATGCACATCTGGAGGCACTCTGAAATCTGTGGACTATAAGACTGTTGATGAAACACAGAAATTGCATCGGGATTGAATACAAGAGTCACCATGCGCACTTTCCTCCATGCGAGTAATGTCTCAAACAGTCTACGCTTTAATCGTTTCCTGGAAGACCAATAGTAGTTTCCGATGCCCATCTGGAGGCATTCTGTAATCTGTGGACTATCAGAGTTTTGATGAAACAAAGAAATTCCATCGGGATTGAATAAAACAGTCACCATGCGCACTTTCCTCCATGGGAGTAATGTCTCAAACAGTCTACGCTTTGATCGTTCTCTGGAAGACCAGTAGTAGTTTCCGATGCACATCTGTATGCATTCTGCAATCTGTTGACTATCAGAGTGTTGATGAAACACAGAAATTGCATCGTGATTGAATACAACAGTCACCATGCGAACTTTCCTCCGCGGGAGTTATTCTCAAACAGTCTGCGCTTTGATCGTTCCCTGGAAGACCAGTAGTAGCTTCCGATGCACATCTGGTGGCATTCTGTAATCTGTCGACTATCAGACAGTTGATGAAACACAGAAATTGCATCGAGATTCAATACGACAGTCACCATGCGAACTTTCCTCCATGGGAGTAATGTCTGAAACAGTCTACGCATTGATCGATCTCTGGTAGACCATTAGTAATTTCCGATGCACAACTGGAGGCATTCTGTAATCTGTTGACCTTCTAAGTGTTGATGAAAAACAGAAATTGCATCGGGATTGTATACAACAGTCACGATGCCTACCTTCCTCTATGGGAGTAATGTCTCAAAGAGTTTACACTTTGATCGTTCCCTGGAGGGCCAGTAGTAGTTTCCGATGCACATCTGGAGGCATTCTGTAATCTGTGGACTATCAGAGTGTTGTTGAAACACAGAAATTCTATCGGGATTGAATAAAACAATCACCATGCGCACTTTCCTCCATGGGAGTAATGTCTCACCGAGTTTACGCTTTGATCGTTCCCTGGATGACCACTAGTAGTTTCCGATGCACATATGGAGGAATTCTGTAATCTGTGGACTATCAGAGTGTTGATGAAACACAGAAATTGCATCGGGATTGAATACAACAGTCACCAAGCGCACTTTCCTCCGCGGTAGGTATGTCTCAAACAGTCTACGCTTTGATCGTTCCCTGGAAGACCAGTAGTAGCTTCCGATGCACATCTGGTGGCATTCTGTAATCTGTGGACTATCAGAGTGTTGATGAAACACAGAAATTGCATCTAAATTGAATACAACAGTCACCATCCGCACTCTCCTCCATGGGAGTAATGTCTGAAACAGTCTACAATTCGATCGTTCCCTGGGGGACCAGTAGTAGTTTCCGATGCACATCTGGAGGCATTCTGTAATCTGTGGACTATCAGAGTGTTGATGAAACACAGAATTGCAACGGGATTGATTACAACAGTCACCATGCGCACTTTCCTCCAAGGGAGTAATGTCTCAAAGAGTCTACACTTTGATCGTTCCCTGGAAGACCAATAGTAGTTTCCGATGCACATCTGGAGGCATTCTGTAATCTGTGGACTATCAGAGTGTTGATGAAAAAAAACACAGAAATTGCATCGGGATTGAATACAACAGTCACCATGCGCACTTCCCTCCATGGGAGTAGTGTCTCATAAAGTCTACGATATGATCGTTCCCTGGAAAACAGAAGTAGTTTCCGATGCACGTCTGGAGGCATTCTGAAATCTGTGGAATAACTGAGTGTTGATGAAACACAGAAATTGCGTCGGGATTGAATACAACAGTCACCATGCGCACTTTCCTCCATGGGAGTAATGTCCCCAACAGTCTACGCTTTGATCGTTCCCTGGAAGACCAGTAGTAGTTTCCGATGCACATCTGGAGGCATTCTGTAATCTGTGGACTATCAGAGTGTTGATGAAACACAGAAATTGCATTGGGATTGAATACAACTGTCACCATCCGCACTTTCCTCATTGGGAGTAATGCCTGCAACAGTCTACGCTTTGATCGTTCCCTGGATGACTAGTAGTAGTTTCCGATGCACATCTGGTGGCATTCTGGATTCTGTGGACCATCTGAGTGTCCCAGGGGGACCAGTAGTAGTTTCCGATGCACATCTGATGGCATTCGGTAATCTGTGGACTATCAGAGTGTTGATGAAACGCAGAAATTGCATCGGGATTGAATACAACGGTCATCATGCGCACTTTCCTCCACGGGAGTAATGTCTCAAACAGTCTACGCTTTGATCGTTCCATGGAAGACAAGTGGTAGTTTCCGATGCACATCTGGTGGCATTCTGTAATCTGTGGACTATCAGAGTGTTGATGAAACACAGAAATTGCGTCGAAATTGAATACAACAGTCACCATCCGCACTCTCCTCCATGGGAGTAATGTCTGAAACAGTCTACACTTCGATTGTTCCCTGGGGGACCAGTAGTAGTTTCCGATGCACATCTGGAGGCATTCTGTAATCTGTGGACTATCAGAGTGTTGATGAAACACAGAAATTGCAACGGGATTGATTACAACAGTCACCATGCGCACTTTCCTCCAAGGGAGTAATGTCTCAAAGAGTCTACGCTTTGATCGTTCCCTGGAAGACCAGTAGTAGTTTCCGATGCACATCTGGAGGCATTCTGCAATCTGTGGACTATCCGAGTGTTGATGCAACACAGAAATTGCATCGTGATTGTATACAACACTCACGATGCTTACCTTCCTCTATTGGAGAAATGTCTCAAAGAGTTTACGCTTTGATCGTTCCCTGGAAGACCAGTAGTAGTTTCCGATGCACATCTGGAGGCATTCCATAATCTGTGGACTATCAGAGTGTTGATGAAACACAGAAATTGCATCGGGATTGAATACAACAGTCACCATGCGCACTTCCCTCCATGGGAGTAGTGTCTCATACAGTCTACGATATGATCGTTCCCTGGAAAACAGAAGTAGTTTCCGATGCACGTCTGGAGGCATTATGAAATCTGTGGACTAACTGAGTGTTGATGAAACACAGAAATTGCGTCGGGATTGAATACAACAGTCACCATGCGCACTTTAATCCATGGGAGTAATGTCAACAACAGTCTACGCTTTGATCGTTCCCTGGAAGACCAGTAGTAGTTTCCGATGCACATCTGGAGGCATTCTGTAATCTGTGGACTATCAGAGTGTTGATGAAGCACAGAAATTGCATTGGGATTGAATACAACTGTCACCATCCGCACTTTCCTCCATGGGAGTAATGCCTGCAACAGTCTACGCTTTGATCGTTCCCTGGATGACTAGTAGTAGTTTCCGATGCACATCTGGTGGCATTCTGGATTCTGTGGACCATCTGAGTGTTGATGAAACACAGAAATTGCATCGGGATTGAATACAACAGCAACCATGCGTACTTTCCTCCACGGGAGTAATGTCTCAAACAGTCTACGCTTTGATCGTTCCCTGGAAGACCAGTAGTAGGTTCCGATGCACATCTGGAGGCACTCTGTAATCTGTGGACTATAAGACTGTTGATGAAACACAGAAATTGCATCGGGATTGAATACAAGAGTCACCATGCGCACTTTCCTCCATGCGAGTAATGTCTCAAACAGTCTACGCTTTAATCGTTCCCTGGAAGACCAATAAAAGTTTCCGATGCACATCTGGAGGCATTCTGTAATCTGTGGACTATCAGAGTGTTGATGAAACAAAGAAATTCCATCGGGATTGAATAAAACAGTCACCATGGGCACTTTCCTCCATGGTAGTATGTCTCAAACAGTTTACGATTTGATCGTTTCCTGGAAGACCAGTAGTAGTTTCCGATGCAGTTCTGGAGGCATTCTGTAATCTGTGGACTATCAGACTGTTGATGAAATAAAGAAATTGCATCGAGATTGAATACAACAGTCACCATGCGCACTTTCCTCCATGGGAGTAATGTCTCAAACAGTCTACGCTTTGATCGTTCTCTGGAAGACCAGTAGTAGTTTCCGATGCGCATCTGTATGCATTCTGTAATCTGTTGACTATCAGAGTGTTGATGAAACACAGAAATTGCATCGTGATTGAATACAACAGTCACCATGCGAACTTTCCTCCGCGGGAGTTATTCTCAAACAGTCTGCGCTTTGATCGTTCCCTGGAAGACCAGTAGTAGCTTCCGATGCACATCTGGTGGCATTCTGTAATCTGTGGACTATCAGAGTGTTGATGAAACACAGAAATTGCATCGGGATTCAATACGACAGTCACCATGCGAACTTTCCTCCATGGGAGTAATGTCTGAAACAGTCTACGCATTGATCGATCTCTGGTAGACCATTAGTAATTTCCGATACACATCTGGAGGCATTCTGTAATCTGTTGACCTTCTAAGTGTTGATGAAACACAGAAATTGCATTGGGATTGTATACAACAGTCACGATGCCTACCTTCCTCCATGGGAGTAATGTCTCAAAGAGTTTACACTTTAATCGTTCCCTGGAGGGCCAGTAGTAGTTTCCGATGCACATCTGGAGGCATTCTGTAATCTGTGGACTATCAGAGTGTTGTTGAAACACAGAAATTCTATCGGGATTGAATAAAACAATCATCATGCGCACTTTCCTCCATGGGAGTAATGTCTCACCGAGTTTACGCTTTGATCGTTCCCTGGAAGACCACTAGTAGTTTCCGATGCACATATGGAGGAATTCTGTAGTCTGTGGACTATCAGAGTGTTGATGAAACACAGAAATTGCATCGGGATTGAATACAACAGTCACCAAGCGCACTTTCCTCCGCGGTAGGTATGTCTCAAACAGTCTACGCTTTGATCGTTCCCTGGAAGACCAGTAGTAGCTTCCGATGCACATCTGGTGGCATTCTGTAATCTGTGGACTATCAGAGTGTTGATGAAACACAGAAATTGCGTCGAAATTGAATACAACTGTCACCATCCGCACTCTCCTCCATGGGAGTAATGTCTGAAACAGTCTACACTTCGATCGTTCCCTGGGGGACCAGTAGTAGTTTCCGATGCACAACTGGAGGCATTCTGTAATCTGTGGACTATCAGAGTGTTGATGAAACACAGAAATTGCAACGGGATTGATTACAAAAGTCACCATGCGCACTTTCCTCCAAGGGAGTAATGTCTCAAAGAGTCTACGCTTTGATCGTTCCCTGGAAGACCAGTAGTAGTTTCCGATGCACATCTGGAGGCAGTCTACAATCTGTGGACTATCAGAGTGTTGATGAAACACAGAAATAGCATCGTGATTGTATACAACACTCACGATGCTTACTTTCCTCTATTGGAGTAATGTCTCAAAGAGTTTACAATTTGATCGTTCCCTGGAAGACCAGTAGTAGTTTCCGATGCACATCTGGAGGCATTCTGTAATCTGTGGACTATCTGAGTGTTGATGAAACACAGAAATTGCGTCGGGATTGAATACAACAGTCACCATGCGCACTTTCCTCCATGGGAGTAATGTCCCCAACAGTCTACGCTTTGATCGTTCCCTGGAAGACCAGTAGTAGTTTCCGATGCACATCTGGAGGCATTCTGTAATCTGTGGCCTATCAGAGTGTTGATGAAACACAGAAATTGCATTGGGATTGTATACAACAGTCACCATGCACACTTTCCTACACGGGAGGTATGTCTCAAACAGTCTACGCTTTGATCGTTCCCTGGAAGGCCAGTAGTAGTTTCCGATGCATATCTGGCGGCATTCTGTAATCTGTGGACTATCAGAGTGTTGATGAAACACAGAAATTGCATCGGAATTGAATACAACAGTCACCATGCGAACTTTCTTCCGCGGGAGTTGTTCTCAAACAGTCTGCGATTTGATCGTTCCCTGGAAGACCAGTAGTAGCTTCCGATGCACATCTGGTGGCATTCTGTAATCTGTGGACTACCAGAGTGTTGATGAAACACAGAAATTGCATCGGGATTCAATACAACAGTCACCATGCGAACTTTCCTCCATGGGAGTAATGTCTGAAACAGTCTACGCATTGATCGATCTCTGGTAGACCATTAGTAATTTCCGATGCACATCTGGAGGCATTCTGTAATCTGTTGACCTTCTAAGTGTTGATGAAACACAGAAATTGCATCGGGATTGTATACAACAGTCACGATGCCCACCTTCCTCCATTGGAGTATTGTCTCAAAGAGTTTACACTTTGATCGTTCCCTGGAGGGCCAGTAGTAGTTTCCGATGCACATCTGGAGGCATTCTGTAATCTGTGGACTATCAGAGTGTTGATGAAACACAGAAATTCTATCGGGATTTAATAAAACAATCACCATGCGCACTTTCCTCCATGGGAGTAATGTCTCACCGAGTTTACGCTTTGATCGTTCCCTGGAAGACCACTAGTAGTTTCCGATGCACATATGGAGGAATTCTGTAATCTGTGGACTATCAGAGTGTTGATGAAACACAGAAATTGCATCGGGATTGAATACAACAGTCACCAAGCGCACTTTCCTCCGCGGGAGGTATGTCTCAAACAGTCTACGCTTTGATCGTTCCCTGGAAGACCTGTAGTAGCTTCCGATGCACATCTGGTGGCATTCTGTAATCTCTGGACTATCAGAGTGTTGATCAAACACAGAAATTGCGTCGAAATTGAATACAACAGTCACCATCCGCACTCTCCTACATGGGAGTAATGTCTGAAACAGTCTACACTTCGATCGTTCCCTGGATGACCAGTAGTAGTTTCCGATGCACATCTGGTGGCATTCGGTAATCTGTGGACTATCAGAGTGTTGATGAAACACAGAAATTGCATCGGGATTGAATACAACGGTCATCATGCGCACTTTCCTCCAAGGGAGTAATGTCTCAAACAGTCTACGCTTTGTTCTTTCCATGGAAGACAAGTGGTAGTTTCCGATGCACATCTGGTGGCATTCTGTAATCTGTGGACTATGAGAGTGTTGATGAAACACAGAAATTGCGTCGAAATTGAATACAACAGTCACCATCCGCACTCTCCTCCATTGGAGTAATGTCTCAAAGAGTCTACGCTTTGATCGTTCCCTGGAAGACCAGTAGTAGTTTCCGATGCACATCTGGAGGCATTCTGTAATCTGTGGACTATCAGAGTGTTGATGAAACACAGAAATTGCATCGGGATTGAATACAACAGTCACCATGCGCACTTCCCTCCATGGGAGTAGTGTCTCATACAGTCTACGATATGATCGTTCCCTGGAAAACAGAAGTAGTTTCCGATGCACGTCTGGAGGCATTCTGAAATCTGTGGACTAACTGAGTGTTGAGGAAACACAGAAATTGCGTCGGGATTGAATACAACAGTCACCATGCGCACTTTCCTCCATGGGAGTAATGTCCCCAACAGTCTACGCTTTGATCGTTCCCTGGAAGACCAGTAGTAGTTTCCGATGCACATCTGGAGGCATTCTGTAATCTGTGGACTATCAGAGTGTTGATGAAAAACAGAAATTGCATTGGGATTGAATACAACTGTCACCATCCGCACTTTCCTCCATGGGAGTAATGCCTGCAACAGTCTACGCTTTGATCGTTCCCTGGATAACTAGTAGTAGTTTCCGATGCACATCTGGTGGCATTCTGGATTCTGTGGACCATCTGAGTGTACCAGGGGGACCAGTAGTAGTTTCCGATGCACATCTGATGGCATTCGGTAATCTGTGGACTATCAGAGTGTTGATGAAACGCAGAAATTGCATCGGGATTGAATACAACGGTCATCATGCGCACTTTCCTCCTACGGGAGTAATGTCTCAAACAGTCTACGCTTTGATCGTTCCATGGAAGACAAGTGGTAGTTTCCGATGCACATCTGGTGGCATTCTGTAATCTGTGGACTATCAGAGTGTTGATGAAACACAGAAATTTCATTGGGATTGAATACAACTGTCACCATCCGCACTTTCCTCCATGGGAGTAATGCCTGCAACAGTGTACGCTTTGATCGTTCCCTGGATGACTAGTAGTAGTTTCCGATACACATCTGGTGGCATTCTGGATTCTGTGGACCATCTGAGTGTTGATGAAACACAGAAATTACATCGGGATTGAATACAACAGCAACCATGCGTACTTTCCTCCACGGGAGTAATGTCTCAAACAGTCCTCGCTTTGATCGTTCCCTGGAAGACCAGTAGTAGTTCCGATGCACATCTGGAGGCACTCTGTAATCTGTGGACTATCAGAGTGTTGATGAAACACAGAAATTGCAACGGGATTGATTACAACAGTCACCATGCGCACTTTCCTCCAAGGGAGTAATGTCTCAAAGAGTCTACGCTTTGATCGTTCCCTGGAAGACCAGTAGTAGTTTCCAATGCACATCTGGAGGCATTCTGCAATCTGTGGACTATCAGAGTGTTGATAAAACACAGAAATTGCATCGTGATTGTATACAACACTCACGAAGCTTACCTTCCTCTATTGGAGAAATGTCGCAAAGAGTTTACACTTTGATCGTTCCCTGGAAGACCAGTAGTAGTTTCCGATGCACATCTGGAGGCATTCTGTAATCTGTGGACTATCAGAGTGTTGATGAAACACAGAAATTGCATCGGGATTGAATACAACTGTCACCATGCGCACTTCCCTCCATGGGAGTAGTGTCTCATACAGTCTACGATATGATCGTTCCCTGGAAAACAGAAGTAGTTTCCGATGCACGTCTGGAGGCATTCTGAAATCTGTGGACTAACTGAGTGTTGATGAAACACAGAAATTGCGTCGGGATTGAATACAACAGTCACCATGCGCACTTTCCTCCATGGGAGTAATGTCCCCCACAGTCTACGCTTTGATCGTTCCCTGGAAGACCAGTAGTAGTTTCCGATGCACATCTGGAGGCATTCTGTAATCTGTGGACTATCAGAGTGTTGATGAAACACAGAAATTGCATTGGGATTGAATACAACTGTCACCATCCGCACTTTCCTCCATGGGAGTAATGCCTGCAACAGTCTACGCTTTGATCGTTCCCTGGATGACTAGTAGTAGTTTCCGATACACATCTGGTGGCATTCTGGATTCTGTGGACCATCTGAGTGTTGATGAAACACAGAAATTGCATCGGGATTGAATACAACAGCAACCATGCGTACTTTCCTCCACGGGAGTAATGTCTCAAACAGTCTTCGCTTTGATCGTTCCCTGGAAGACCAGTAGTAGGTTCCGATGCACATCTGGAGGCACTCTGTAATCTGTGGACTATAAGACTGTTGATGAAACACAGAAATTGCATCGGGATTGAATACAAGAGTCACCATGCGCACTTTCCTCCATGCGAGTAATGTCTCAAACAGTCTACGCTTTAATCGTTCCCTGGAAGACCAATAGTAGTTTCCGATGCACATCTGGAGGCATTCTGTAATCTGTGGACTATCAGAGTGTTGATGAAACAAAGAAATTCCATCGGGATTGAATAAAACAGTCACCATGCGCACTTTCCTCCATGGGAGTAATGTCTCAAACAGTCTACGCTTTGATCGTTCTCTGGAAGACCAGTAGTAGTTTCCGATGCACATCTGTATGCATTCTGCAATCTGTTGACTATCAGAGTGTTGATGAAACACAGAAATTGCATCGTGATTGAATACAACAGTCACCATGCGAACTTTCCTCCGCGGGAGTTATTCTCAAACAGTCTGCGCTTTGATCGTTCCCTGGAAGACCAGTAGTAGCTTCCGATGCACATCTGGTGGCATTCTGTAATCTGTCGACTATCAGAGTGTTGATGAAACACAGAAATGGCATCGGGATTCAATACGACAGTCACCATGCGAACTTTCCTCCATGGGAGTAATGTCTGAAACAGTCTACGCATTGATCGATCTCTGGTAGACCATTAGTAATTTCCGATGCACATCTGGAATCATTCTGTAATCTGTTGACCTTCTAAGTGTTGATGAAACACAGAAATTGCATCGGGATTGTATACAACAGTCACGATGCCTACCTTCCTCCATGGGAGTAATGTCTCAAAGAGTTTACACTTTGATCGTTCCCTGGAGGGCCAGTAGTAGTTTCCGATGCACATCTGGGGGCATTCTGTAATCTGTGGACTATCAGAGTGTTGTTGAAACACAGAAATTCTATCGGGATTGAATAAAACAATCACCATGCGCACTTTCCTCCATGGGAGTAATGTCTCACAGAGTTTACGCTTTGATCGTTCCCTGGAAGACCACTAGTAGTTTCCGATGCACATATGGAGGAATTCTGTAATCTGTGGACTATCAGAGTGTTGATGAAACACAGAAATTGCATCGGGATTGAATACAACAGTCACCAAGCGCACTTTCCTCCGCGGTAGGTATGTCTCAAACAGTCTACGCTTTGATCGTTCCCTGGAAGACCAGTAGTAGCTTCCGGTGCACATCTGGTGGCATTCTGTAATCTGTGGACTATCAGAGTGTTGATGAAACACAGAAATTGCATCTAAATTGAATACAACAGTCACCATCCGCACTCTCCTCCATGGGAGTAATGTCTGAAACAGTCTACAATTCGATCGTTCCGTGGGGGACCAGTAGTAGTTTCCGATGCACATCGGGAGGCATTCTGTAATCTGTGGACTATCAGAGTGTTGATGAAACACAGAAATTGCAACGGGATTGATTACAACAGTCACCATGCGCACTTTCCTCCAAGGGAGTAATGTCTCAAAGAGTCTACGCTTTGATCGTTCCCTGGAAGACCAGTAGTAGTTTCCGATGCACATCTGGAGGCATTCTGTAATCTGTGGACTATGAGAGTGTTGATGAAACACAGAAATTGCATTGGGATTGAATACAACTGTCACCATCCGCACTTTCCTCATTGGGAGTAATGCCTGCAACAGTCTACGCTATGATCGTTCCCTGGATGACTAGTAGTAGTTTCCGATGCACATCTGGTGGCATTCTGGATTCTGTGGACGATCTGAGTGTCCCAGGGGGACCAGTAGTAATTTCCGATGCACATCTGATGGCATTCGGTAATCTGTGGACTATCAGAGTGTTGATGAAACGCAGAAATTGCACCGGGATTGAATACAACGGTCATCATGCGCAATTTCCTCCACGGGAGTAATGTCTCAAACAGTCTACGCTTTGATCGTTCCATGGAAGACAAGTGGTAGTTTCCGATGCACATCTGGTGGCATTCTGTAATCTGTGGACTATCAGAGTGTTGATGAAACACAGAAATTGCGTCGAAATTGAATACAACAGTCACCATCCGCACTCTCCTCCATGGGAGTAATGTCTGAAACAGTCTACACTTCGATTGTTCCCTGGGGGACCAGTAGTTGTTTCCGATGCACATCTGGAGGCATTCTGTAATCTGTGGACTATCAGAGTGTTGATGAAACACAGAAATTGCAACGGGATTGATTACAACAGTCACCATGCGCACTTTCCTCCAAGGGAGTAATGTCTCAAAGAGTCTACGCTTTGATCGTTCCCTGGAAGACCAGTAGTAGTTTCCGATGCACATCTGGAGGCATTCTGCAATCTGTGGACTATCCGAGTGTTGATGCAACACAGAAATTGCATCGTGATTGTATACAACACTCACGATGCTTACCTTCCTCTATTGGAGAAATGTCTCAAAGAGTTTACGCTTTGACCGTTCCCTGGAAGACCAGTAGTAGTTTCCGATGCACATCTGGAGGCATTCCATAATCTGTGGACTATCAGAGTGTTGATGAAACACAGAAATTGCATCGGGATTGAATACAACAGTCACCATGCGCACTTCCCTCCATGGGAGTAGTGTCTCATACAGTCTACGATATGATCGTTCCCTGGAAAACAGAAGTAGTTTCCGATGCACGTCTGGAGGCATTCTGAAATCTGTGGACTAACTGAGTGTTGATGAAACACAGAAATTGCGTCGGGAATGAATACAACAGTCACCATGCGCACTTTCCTCCATGGGAGTAATGTCAACAACAGTCTACGCTTTGATCGTTCCCTGGAAGACCAGTAGTAGTTTCCGATGCACATCTGGAGGCATTCTGTAATCTGGGGACTATCAGAGTGTTGATGAAACACAGAAATTGCATTGGGATTGAATACAACTGTCACCATCCGCACTTTCCTCCATGGGAGTAATGCCTGCAACAGTCTACGCTTTGATCGTTCCCTGGATGACTAGTAGTAGTTTCCGATGCACACCTGGTGGCATTCTGGATTCTGTGGACCATCTGAGTGTTGATGAAACACAGAAATTGCATCGGGATTGAATACAACAGCAACCATGCGTACTTTCCTCCACGGGAGTAATGTCTCAAACAGTCTACGCTTTGATCGTTCCCTGGAAGACCAGTAGTAGGTTCCGATGCACATCTGGAGGCACTCTGTAATCTGTGGACTATAAGACTGTTGATGAAACACAGAAATTGCATCGGGATTGAATACAAGAGTCACCATGCGCACTTTCCTCCATGCGAGTAATGTCTCAAACAGTCTACGCTTTAATCGTTCCCTGGAAGACCAATAGTAGTTTCCGATGCACATCTGGTGGCATTCTGTAATCTGTGGACTATCAGAGTGTTGATGAAACACAGAAATTGCGTCGAAATTGAATACAACAGTCACCATCCGCACTCTCCTCCATGGGAGTAATGTCTGAAACAGTCTACACTTCGATTGTTCCCTGGGGGACCAGTAGTTGTTTCCGATGCACATCTGGAGGCATTCTGTAATCTGTGGACTATCAGAGTGTTGATGAAACACAGAAATGGCAACGGGATTGATTACAACAGTCACCATGCGCACTTTCCTCCAAGGGAGTAATGTC
Source organism: Schistocerca gregaria (assembly GCF_023897955.1). Classification (NCBI taxonomy): domain Eukaryota; kingdom Metazoa; phylum Arthropoda; class Insecta; order Orthoptera; family Acrididae; genus Schistocerca; species Schistocerca gregaria. Next base: position 27,196,475 of record NC_064929.1, on the reverse strand, counting down.
TCAAAGAGTCTACGCTTTGATCGTTCCCTGGAAGACCAGTAGTAGTTTCCGATGCACATCTGGAGGCATTCTGCAATCTGTGGACTATCCGAGTGTTGATGCAACACAGAAATTGCATCGTGATTGTATACAACACTCACGATGCTTACCTTCCTCTATTGGAGAAATGTCTCAAAGAGTTTACGCTTTGATCGTTCCCTGGAAGACCAGTAGTAGTTTCCGATGCACATCTGGAGGCATTCCATAATCTGTGGACTATCAGAGTGTTGATGAAACACAGAAATTGCATCGGGATTGAATACAACAGTCACCATGCGCACTTCCCTCCATGGGAGTAGTGTCTCATACAGTCTACGATATGATCGTTCCCTGGAAAACAGAAGTAGTTTCCGATGCACGTCTGGAGGCATTCTGAAATCTGTGGACTAACTGAGTGTTGATGAAACACAGAAATTGCGTCGGGAATGAATACAACAGTCACCATGCGCACTTTCCTCCATGGGAGTAATGTCAACAACAGTCTACGCTTTGATCGTCCCTGGAAGACCAGTAGTAGTTTCCGATGCACATCTGGAGGCATTCTGTAATCTGTGGACTATCAGAGTGTTGATGAAACACAGAAATTGCATTGGGATTGAATACAACTGTCACCATCCGCACTTTCCTCCATGGGAGTAATGCCTGCAACAGTCTACGCTTTGATCGTTCCCTGGATGACTAGTAGTAGTTTCCGATGCACATCTGGTGGCATTCTGGATTCTGTGGACCATCTGAGTGTTGATGAAACACAGAAATTGCATCGGGATTGAATACAACAGCAACCATGCGTACTTTCCTCCACAGGAGTAATGTCTCAAACAGTCTACGCTTTGATCGTTCCCTGGAAGACCAGTAGTAGGTTCCGATGCACATCTGGAGGCACTCTGTAATCTGTGGACTATAAGACTGTTGATGAAACACAGAAATTGCATCGGGATTGAATACAAGAGTCACCATGCGCACTTTCCTCCATGCGAGTAATGTCTCAAACAGTCTACGCTTTAATCGTTCCCTGGAAGACCAATAGTAGTTTCCGATGCACATCTGGAGGCATTCTGTAATCTGTGGACTATCAGAGTGTTGATGAAACAAAGAAATTCCATCGGGATTGAATAAAACAGTCACCATGGGCACTTTCCTCCATGGTAGTATGTCTCAAACAGTTTACGATTTGATCGTTTCCTGGAAGACCAGTAGTAGTTTCCGATGCACATCTGTATGCATTCTGTAATCTGTTGACTATCAGAGTGTTGATGAAACACAGAAATTGCATCGTGATTGAATACAACAGTCACCATGCGAACTTTCCTCCGCGGGAGTTATTCTCAAACAGTCTGCGCTTTGATCGTTCCCTGGAAGACCAGTAGTAGCTTCCGATGCACATCTGGTGGCATTCTGTAATCTGTGGACTATCAGAGTGTTGATGAAACACAGAAATTGCATCGGGATTCAATACGACAGTCACCATGTGAACTTTCCTCCATGGGAGTAATGTCTGAAACAGTCTAGGCATTGATCGATCTCTGGTAGACCATTAGTAATTTCCGATACACATCTGGAGGCATTCTGTAATCTGTTGACCTTCTAAGTGTTGATGAAACACAGAAATTGCATTGGGATAGTATACAACAGTCACGATGCCTACCTTCCTCCATGGGAGTAATGTCTCAAATAGTTTACACTTTAATCGTTCCCTGGAGGGCCAGTAGTAGTTTCCGATGCACATCTGGAGGCATTCTGTAATCTGTGGACTATCAGAGTGTTGTTGAAACACAGAAATTCTATCGGGATTGAATAAAACAATCATCATGCGCACTTTCCTCCATGGGAGTAATGTCTCACCGAGTTTACGCTTTGATCGTTCCCTGGAAGACCACTAGTAGTTTCCGATGGACATATGGAGGAATTCTGTAATCTGTGGACTATCAGAGTGTTGATGAAACACAGAAATTGCGTCGAAATTGAATACAACAGTCACCATCCGCACTCTCCTCCATGGGAGTAATGTCTGAAACAGTCTACACTTCGATTGTTCCCTGGGGGACCAGTAGTTGTTTCCGATGCACATCTGGAGGCATTCTGTAATCTGTGGACTATCAGAGTGTTGATGAAACACAGAAATGGCAACGGGATTGATTACAACAGTCACCATGCGCACTTTCCTCCAAGGGAGTAATGTCTCAAAGAGTCTACGCTTTGATCGTTCCCTGGAAGACCAGAAGTAGTTTCCGATGCACATCTGGAGGCATTCTGTAATCTGTGGACTAACTGAGTGTTGATGAAACACAGAAATTGCGTCGGGATTGAATACAACAGTCACCATGCGCACTTTCCTCCATGGGAGTAATGTCCCCAACAGTCTACGATTTGATCGTTCCCTGGTAGACCAGTAGTAGTTTCCGATGCACATCTGGAGGCATTCTGTAATCTGTGGACTATCAGAGTGTTGATGAAACACAGAAATTGCATTGGGATTGTATACAACAGTCACCATGCACACTTTCCTACACGGGAGGTATGTCTCAAACAGTCTACGCTTTGATCGTTCCCTGGAAGGCCAGTAGTAGTTTCCGATGCATATCTGGCGGCATTCTGTAATCTGTGGACTATCAGAGTGTTGATGAAACACAGAAATTGCATCGGAATTGAATACAACAGTCACCATGCGAACTTTCCTCCGCGGGAGTTGTTCTCAAACAGTCTGCGATTTGATCGTTCCCTGGAAGACCAGTAGTAGCTTCCGATGCACATCTGGTGGCATTCTGTAATCTGTGGACTACCAGAGTGTTGATGAAACACAGAAATTGCATCGGGATTCAATACAACAGTCACCATGCGAACTTTCCTCCATGGGAGTAATGTCTGAAACAGTCTACGCATTGATCGATCTCTGGTAGACCATTAGTAATTTCCGATGCACATCTGGACGCATTCTGTAATCTGTTGACCTTCTAAGTGTTGATGAAACACAGAAATTCTACCGGGATTTAATAAAACAATCACCATGCGCACTTTCCTCCATGGGAGTAATGTCTCACCGAGTTTACGCTTTGATCGTTCCCTGGAAGACCAGTAGTAGTTTCCGATGCACATCTGCAGGCATTCTGTAATCTGTGGACTATCAGAGTGTTGATGAAACACAGAAATTGCATCGTGATTGTATACAACACTCACGATGCTTACCTTCCTCTATTGGAGTAATGTCTCAAAGAGTTTACACTTTGATCGTTCCCTGGAAGACCAGTAGTAGTTTCCGATGCACATCTGGAGGCATTCTGTAATCTGTGGACTATCAGAGTGTTGATGTAACACAGAAATTGCATCGGGATTGAATACAACAGTCACCATGCGCACTTCCCTCCATGGGAGTAGTATCTCATACAGTCTACGATATGATCGTTCCCTGGAAAACAGAGGTAGTTTCCGATGCACGTCTGGAGGCATTCTGAAATCTGTTGACTAACTGAGTGTTGATGAAACACAGAAATTGCGTCGGGATTGAATACAACAGTCACCATGCGCACTTTCATCCATGGGAGTAATGTCCCCAAAAGTCTACGCTTTGATCGTTCCCTGGAAGACCAGTAGTAGTTTCCGATTCACATCTGGAGGCATTCTGTAATCTGTGGACTATCAGAGTGTTGATGAAACACAGAAATTGCATTGGGATTGAATACAACAGTCACCATCTGCACTTTCCTCCATGGGAGTAATGCCTGCAACAGTCTACGCTTTGATAGTTCCCTGGATGACTAGTAGTAGTTTCCGATGCACATCTGGTGGCATTCTGGATTCTGTGGACCATCTGAGTGTTGATGAAACACAGAAATTGCATCGGGATTGAATACAACAGCAACCATTCGTACTTTCCTCCACGGGGGTAATGTCTCAAACAGTCTACGCTTTGATCGTTCCCTGGAAGACCAGTAGTAGGTTCCGATGCACATCTGGAGGCACTCTGTAATCTGTGGACTATAAGACTGTTGATGAAACACAGAAATTGCATCGGGATTGAATACAACAGTCACCATCCGCACTTTCCTCCATGGGAGTAATGCCAGCAACAGTCTACGCTTTGATCTTTCCCTGGCTGACTATTAGTAGTTTCCTATGCACATCTGGTGGCATTCTGTAATCTGTGTACCATCTGAGTGTTGATGAAACACAGAAATTCTATCGGGATTGAATAAAACAATCACCATGCGCACTTTCCTCCATGGGAGAAATGTCTCAAACAGTCTACGCTTTGATCGTTCCCTGGAAGACCAGTAGTAGTTTCCGGTGCACATCTGGTGGCATTATGTAATCTGTTGACTATCAGAGTGTTGATGAAACCCAGAAATTCAAAGGGATTGAATACAACAGTCACCAAGCGCACTTTCCTCCACGGGAGGTATGTCTCAAACAGTCTACGCTTTGATCGTTCCCTGGAAGACCAGTAGTAGCTTCCGATGCACATCTGGTGGCATTCTGTAATCTGTGGACTATCAGAGTGTTGATGAAACACAGAAATTGCGTCGAAATTGAATACAACAGTCACCATCCGCACTCTCCTCCACGGGGAGTAATGTCTGAAACAGTCTATACTTAGATCGTTCCCTGGGGGACCAGTAGTAGTTTCCGATGCACATCTGGTGGCATTCGGTAATCTGTGGACTATCAGAGTGTTGATGGAAATCAGAAATTGCATCGGGATTGAATACAACAGTCACCATGCGCACTTTCCTCCACGGGAGTAATGTCTCAAACAGTCTACTCTTTGATCGTTCCCTCGAAGACCAGTAGTAGTTTCCGATGCAGATCTGGAGGTTTTCTGTAATGTGTGGACTATCAGACTGTTGATGAAACACAGAAATTGCATCGGGATTGAATACAACAGTCACCATGCGCACTTTCCTCCATGGGAGTAATGTCTCAAAGAGTCTACGCTTTGATCGTTGCCTGGAAGACCAGTAGTAGTTTCCGATGCACATCTGGAGGCTTTCTGTAATCTGTGGACTATCAGAGTGTTGATGAAACACAGAAATTGCTACGGGATTGATTGCAACAGTCACCATTCGCACTTTCCTCCATGGGAGTAATGTCTCAAAGGGTCTACGCTTTGATCGTTCCCTGGAAGACCAGTAGTAGTTTCCGATGCATATCTCGAGGCATTCTGTAATCTGTGGACTATCAGAGTGTTGATGAAACACAGAATTTGCATCGTGATTGTATACAACACTCACGATGCTTACCTTCCTCCATGGGAGTAATGTCTCATAGAGTTTACACTGTGATCGTTCCCTGGAAGACCAGTAGTAGTTTCCGATGCACATCTGGAGGCATTCTGTAATCTGTGGACTATCAGAGTGTTGATGAAACACAGAAATTGCATCGGGATTGAATACAACGGTCATCATGCGCACTTTCCTCCACGGGAGTAATGTCTCAAACAGTCTACGCTTTGATCGTTTCCTGGAAGACCAGTAGTAGCTTCCGATGCACATCTGGTGGCATTCTGTAATCTGTGGACTATCAGAGTGTTGATGAAACACAGAAATTGCAACGGGATTGATTACAACAGTCACCATGCGCACTTTCCTCCATGGGGTAATGTCTCAAACAGTCTACGCTTTGATCGTTCCCTGGAAGCCCAGTAGTAGTTTCCGATGCACATCTGGAGGCATTCTGTAATCTGTGGACTATCTGAGTGTTGATAAAACACAGAAAATGCATCGGGATTAAATACAACTGTCACCATGAACACTCTCCTCCATGGGAGTAATGTCTCAAACAGTCTACGCTTTGATCGTCCCTGGAAGACCAGTAGTAGTTTCCGATGCACATCTGGAGGCATTCTGTAATCTGAGGACTATCAGAGTGTTGATGAAACACAGATATTGCATTGTGATTGAATACAACAGTCACCATCCGCACTTTCCTCCATGGGAGTAATGCCAGCAACAGTCTACGCTTTGATCGTTCCCTGGCTGACTATTAGTAGTTTCCTATGCACATCTGGTGGCATTCTGTAATCTGTGTACCATCTGAGTGTTGATGAAACACAGAAATTGCATCGGCATTTAATACAACAGTCACCATGCGTACTTTCCTCCACGGGAGTAATGTCTCAAACAGTCTACGCTTTAATCGTTCCCTGGAAGACCAGTAGTAGTTTAAGATGGACATCTGGAAACATTCTGCAATCTGTGGACTATCAGAGTGTTGACGAAACACAGAAATTCTGTCGGGATTGAATAAAACAATCACCATGCGCACTTTCCTCCATGGGAGTAATGTCTCAAACAGTCTACGCTTTGATCGCTCTCTGGAAGACCAGTAGTAGTTACCGATGCACTTCTGGAGGCATTCTGTAATCTATGGACTATCAGACTGTTGATGAAACACAGAAATTGCATCGAGATTGAATACAACAGCCACCATGCGCACTTTCCTCCATGGGAGTAATGTCCCAAACAGTCTACGCTTTGATCGTTCTCCGGAAGACCAGTAGTAGTTTCCGGTGCACATCTGGTGGCATTATGTAATCTGTTGACTATCAGAGTGTTGATGAAACACAGATATTGCATCGGGATTGAATACAACATTCACCATTCGCACCTTCTTCCATGGGAGTAATGTCTCACCGAGTTTACGCTTTGATCGTTACCTGGAAGACCACTAGTAGTTTCCGATGCACATATGGAGGCATTCTGTAATCTGTGGACTATCAGAGTGTTGATGAAACACAGTAATTTCATCGGGATTGAATACAACAGTCACCAAGCGCACTTTCCTCCACGGGAGGTATGTCTCAAACAGTCTACGCTTTGATCGTTCCCTGGAAGACCAGTAGTAGCTTCCGATTCACATCTGGTGGCATTCTGTAATCTGTGGACTATCAGAGTGTTGATGAAACACAGAAATTGCGTCGAAATTGAATACAACAGTCACCATCCGCACTCTCCTCCATGGGAGTAATGTCTAAAACAGTCTATACTTCGATCGTTCCCTGGGGGGCCAGTAGTAGTTTCCGATGCACATCTGGTGGCATTCGGTAATCTGTGGACTATCAGAGTGTTGATGGAACTCAGAAATTGCATCGGGATTGAATACAACAGTCACCATGCTCACTTTCCTCCACGGGAGTATTGTCTCAAACAGTCTACTCTTTGATCGTTCCCTCGAAGACCAGTAGTAGTTTCCGATGCAGATCTGGAAGTTTTCTGTAATGTGTGGACTATCAGACAGTTGATGAAACACAGAAATTGCATGGGGATTGAATACAACAGTCACCATGCGCACTTTCCTCCATGGGAGTAATGTCTCAAACAGTCTACGCTTTGATCGTTGCCTGGAAGACCAGTAGTAGTTTCCGATGCACATCTGGAGGCATTCTGTAATCTGTGGACTATCAGAGTGTTGATGAAACACAGAAATTGCAACGGGATTGATTACAACAGTCACCATTCGCACTTTCCTCCATGGGAGTAATGTCTCAAAGGGTCTACGCTTTGACCGTTCCCTGGAAGACCAGTAGTAGTTTCCGATGCATATCTCGAGGCATTCTGTAATCTGTGGACTATCAGAGTGTTGATGAAACACAAAATTTGCATCGTGATTGTATACAACACTCACGATGCTTACCTTCCTCCATGGGAGTAATGTCTCATAGAGTTTACACTGTGATCGTTCCCTGGAAGACCAGTAGTAGTTTCCGATGCACATCTGGAGGCATTCTGTAATCTGTGGACTATCAGAGTGTTGATGAAACACAGAAATTGCACCGGGATTCAATACAACAGTCACCATGCGAACTTACCTCCATGGGAGTAATGTCTCAAACAGTCTACGCATTGATCGTTCCATGGAAGACAAGTGGTAGTTTCCGATGCACATCTGGTGGCATTCTGTAATCTGTGGACTATCAGAGTGTTGATGAAACACAGAAATTGCGTCGAAATTGAATACAACAGTCACCATCCGCACTCTCCTCCATGGGAGTAATGTCTGACACACACTACACTTCGATCGTTCCCTGGGGGACCAGTAGTAGTTTCCGATGCACATCTGGAGGCATTCTGTAATCTGTGGACTATCAGAGTGTTGATGAAACACAGATATTGCAACGGGATTGATTACAACAGTCACCATGCGCACTTTCCTCCAAGGGAGTAATGTCTCAAAGAGTCTACGATTTAATCGTTCCCTGGAAGACCAATAGTAGTTTCCGATGCACATCTGGAGGCATTCTGTAATCTGTGGACTATCAGAGTGTTGATGAAACACAGAAATTGCATCGAGATTGAATACAACAGTCACCATGCGCACTTTCTTCCATGGGAGTAATCTCTCAAACAGTCTACGATTTAATCGTTCCCTGGAAGACCAATAGTAGTTTCCGATGCACATCTGGAGGCATTCTGTAATCTGTGGACTATCAGACTGTTGATGAAACACAGAAATTGCATCGAGATTGAATACAACAGTCACCATGCGCACTTTCCTCCATGGGAGTAATGTCTCAAACAGTCTACGCTTTGATCGTTCTCTGGAAGACCAGTAGTAGTTTCCGATGCAGATCTGTATGCATTCTGTAATCTGTTGACTATCAGAGTGTGGATGAAACACAGAAATTGCATCGTGATTGAATACAACAGTCACCATGCACCCTTTCCTACACGGGAGGTGTGTCTCAAACAGTCTACGCTTTGATCGTTCCCTGGAAGACCAGTAGTAGCTTCCGATGCACATCTGCTGGCATTCTGTAATCTGTGGACTATCAGAGTGTTGATGAAACACAGAAATTGCATCGGGATTCAATACAACAGTCACCATGCGAACTTTCCTCCATGGGAGTAATGTCTGAAACAGTCTACGCATTTGTCGATCTCTGGTAGACCATTAGTAATATCCGATGCACATCTGGAGGCATTCTGTAATCTGTTGACCTTCAAAGTGTTGATGAAACACAGAAATTGTATCGGGATTGTATACAACAGTCACGATGCCTACCTTCCTCCATGGGAGTAATGTCTCAAAGAGTTTACACTTTGATCGTTCCCTGGGGGACCAGTAGTAGTTTCCGATGCACATCTGGAGGCATTCTGTAATCTGTGGACTATCAGAGTGTTGATGAAACACAGAAATTGCAACGGGATTGATTACAACAGTCACCATTCGCACTTTCCTCCATGGGAGTAATGTCTCAAAGGGTCTACGCTTTGACCGTTCCCTGGAAGACCAGTAGTAGTTTCCGATGCATATCTCGAGGCATTCTGTAATCTGTGGACTATCTGAGTGTTGATAAAACACAGGAAATGCATCGGGATTAAATACAACTGTCACCATGAACACTTTCCTCCATGGGAGTAATGTCTCAAACAGTCTACGCTTTGATCGTCCCTGGAAGACCAGTAGTAGTTTCCGATGCACATCTGGAGGCATTCTGTAATCTGAGGACTATCAGAGTGTTGATGAAACACAGATATTGCATAGTGATTGAATACAACAGTCACCATCCGCACTTTCCTCCATGGGAGTAATGCCAGCAACAGTCTACGCTTTGATCGTCCCCTGGCTGACTATTAGTAGTTTCCTATGCACATCTGGTTGCATTCTGTAATCTGTGTACCATCTGAGTGTTGATGAAACACAGAAAGTGCATCGGCATTTAATACGACAGTCACCATGCGTACTTTCCTCCACGGGAGTAATGTCTCAAACAGTCTACGCTTTAATCGTTCCCTAAAAAGACCAGTAGTAGTTTCCGATGCACTTCTGGAGGCATTCTGTAATCTATGGACTATCAGACTGTTGATGAAACACAGAAATTGCATCGAGATTGAATACAACAGCCACCATGCGCACTTTCCTCCATGGGAGTAATGTCTCAAACAGTCTACGCTTCGATCGTTTTCTGAAAGACCAGTAGTAGTTTCCGGTGCACATCTGGTGGCATTATGTAATCTGTTGACTATCAGAGTGTTGATGAAACACAGAAATTGCAAAGGGATTGAATACAACATTCACCATTCGCACCTTCTTCCATGGGAGTAATGTCTCACCGAGTTTACGCTTTGATCGTTCCCTGGAAGACCACTAGTAGTTTCCGATGCACATATGGAGGCATTCTGTAATCTGTGGACTATCAGAGTGTTGATGAAACACAGTAATTGCATCGGGATTGAATACAACAGTCACCAAGCGCACTTTCCTCCACGGGAGGTATGTCTCAAACAGTCTACGCTTTGATCGTTCCCTGGAAGACCAGTAGTAGCTTCCGATGCACATCTGGTGGCATTCTGTAATCTGTGGACTATCAGAGTGTTGATGAAACACAGAAATTGCGTCGAAATTGAATACAACAGTCCCCATCCGCACTCTCCTCCATGGGAGTAATGTCTGAAACAGTCTATACTTCGATCGTTCCCTGGGGGACCAGTAGTAGTTTCCGATGCACATCTGGTGGCATTCGGTAATCTGTGGACTATCAGAGTGTTGATGGAACTCAGAAATTGCATCGGGATTGAATACAACAGTCACCATGCGCACTTTCCTCCACGGGAGTAATGTCTCAAACAGTCTACTCTTTGATCGTTCCCTCGAAGACCAGTAGTAGTTTCCGATGCAGATCTGGAGGTTTTCTGTAATGTGAGGACTATCAGACTGTTGATGAAACACAGAAATTGCATGGGGGTTGAATACAACAGTCACCATGCGCACTTTCCTCCATGGGAGTAATGTCTCAAACAGTCTACGCTTTGATCGTTGCCTGGAAGACCAGTAGTAGTTTCCGATGCACATCTGGAGGCATTCTGTAATCTGTGGACTATCAGAGTGTTGATGAAACACAGAAATTGCTACGGGATTGATTACAACAGTCACCATTCGCACTTTCCTCCATGGGAGTAATGTCTCAAAGGGTCTACGCTTTGATCGTTCCCTGGAAGACCAGTAGTAGTTTCCGACGCATATCTCGAGGCATTCTGTAATCTGTGGACTATCAGAGTGTTGATGAAACACAGAATTTGCATCGTGATTGTATACGACACTCACGATGCTTACCTTCCTCCATGGGAGTAATGTCTCATAGAGTTTACACTGTGATCGTTCCCTGGAAGACCAGTAGTAGTTTCCGATGCACATCTGGAGGCATTCTGTAATCTGTGGACTATCAGAGTGTTGATGAAACACAGAAATTGCGTCGGGATTGAATACAACGGTCATCAAGCGCACTTACCTCCACGGGAGTAATGTCTCAAACAGTCTACGCTTTGATCGTTCCATGGAAGACAAGTGGTAGTTTCCGATGCACATCTGGTGGCATTCTGTAATCTGTGGACTATCAGAGTGTTGATGAAACACAGAAATTGCGTCGAAATTGAATACAACAGCCACCATCCGCACTCTCCTCCATGGGAGTAATGTCTGAAACAGTCTACACTTCGATCGTTCCCTGGGGGACCAGTAGTAGTTTCCGATGCACATCTGGTGGCATTCGGTAATCTGTGGACTATCAGAGTGTTGATGAAACACAGAAATTGCATCGGTATTGAATACAACATTCACCATGCGCACCTTCCTCCATGGGAGTAATGTCTCACCGAGTTTACGCTTTGATCGTTCCCTGGAAGACCACTAGTAGTTTCCGATGCACATATGGAGGCATTCTGTAATCTGTGGACTATCAGAGTGTTGATGAAACACAGAAATTGCATCGGGATTGAATACAACAGTCACCAAGCGCACTTTCCTCCACGGGAGGTATGTCTCAAACAGTCTACGGTTTGATCGTTCCCTGGAAGACCAGTAGTAGCTTCCGATGCACATCTGGTGGCATTCTGTAATCTGAGGACTATCAGAGTGTTGATGAAACACAGATATTGCATTGTGATTGAATACAACAGTCACCATCCGCACTTTCCTCCATGGGAGTAATGCCAGCAACAGTCTACGCTTTGATCGTTCCCTGGCTGACTATTAGTAGTTTCCTATGCACATCTGGTGGCATTCTGTAATCTGTGTACCATCTGAGTGTTGATGAAACACAGAAATTGCATCGGCATTTAATACAACAGTCACCATGCATACTTTCCTCCATGGGAGTAATGTCTCAAACAGTCTACGCTTTAATCGTTCAATGGAAGACCAGTAGTAGTTTCCGATGCACATCTGGAAACATTCTGCAATCTGTGGACTATCAGAGTGTTGATGAAACACAGAAATTCTATCGGGATTGAATAAAACAATCACCATGCGCACTTTCCTCCATGGGAGTAATGTCTCAAAGAGTCTACGCTTTGATCGCTCGCTGGAAGACCAGTAGTAGTTTCCGATGCACTTCTGGAGGCATTCTGTAATCTATGGACTATCAGACTGTTGATGAAACACAGATATTGCATCGGGATTGAATACAACATTCACCATTCGCACCTTCTTCCATGGGAGTAATGTCTCACCGAGTTTACGCTTTGATCGTTCCCTGGAAGACCACTAGCAGTTTCCGATGCACACATGGAGGCATTCTGTAATCTGTGGACTATCAGTGTGTTGATGAAACACAGTAATTGCATCGGGATTGAATACAACAGTCACCAAGCGCACTTTCCTCCACGGGAGGTATGTCTCAAACAGTCTACGCATTGATCGTTCCCTGGAAGACCAGTAGTAGCTTCCGATGCACATCTGGTGGCATTCTGTAATCTGTGGACTATCAGAGTGTTGATGAAACACAGAAATTGCGTCGAAATTGAATATAACAGTCACCATCCGCACTCTCCTCCATGGGAGTAATGTCTGAAACAGTCTATACTTCGATCGTTCCCTGGGGGAGCAGTAGTAGTTTCCGATGCACATCTGGTGGCATTCGGTAATCTGTGGACTATCAGAGTGTTGATGGAACTCAGAAATTGCATCGGGATTGAATACAACAGTCACCATGCTCACTTTCCTCCACGGGAGTAATGTCTCAAACAGTCTACTCTTTGATCGTTCCCTCGAAGACCAGTAGTAGTTTCCGATGCAGATCTGGAAGTTTTCTGTAATGTGTGGACTATCAGACAGTTGATGAAACACAGAAATTGCATGGGGATTGAATACAACAATCACCATGCGCACTTTCCTCCATGGGAGTAATGTCTCAAACAGTCTACGCTTTGACCGTTGCCTGGAAGACCAGTAGTAGTTTCCGATGCACATCTGGAGGCATTCTGTAATCTGTGGACTATCAGAGTGTTGATGAAACACTGAAATTGCAACGGGATTGATTACAACAGTCACCATTCGCACTTTCCTCCATGGGAGTAATGTCTCAAAGAGTTTACACTTTGATCGTTCCCTGGAAGACCAGTAGTAGTTTCCGATGCACATCTGGAGGCATTATGTAATCTGTGGACTATCAGAGTGTTGATGAAACACAGAAATTGCATCGCGATTGAATACAACAGTCACCATGCGCACTTCCCTCCATGGGAGTAGTGTCTCATACAGTCTACGCTTTGATCGTTCCCTGGAAACCAGAAGTAGTTTCCGATGCACGTCTGGAGGCATTCTGAAATCTGTGGACTAACTGAGTGTTGATGAAACACAGAAATTGCATCGGGATTGAATACAACAGTCACCATGCGCACTTTCCTCCATGGGAGTAATGTCCCCAACAGTCTACGCATTGATCGTTCCCTGGAAGACCAGTAGTAGTTTCCGATGCACATCTGGAGGCACTCTGTAATCTGTGGACTATCAGACTGTTGATGAAACACAGAAATTGCATCGGGATTGAATACAAGAGTCACCATGCGTACTTTCCTCCATGGGAGTAATGTCTCAAACAGTCTACGATTTAATCGTTCCCTGGAAGACCAATAGTAGTTTCCGATGCACATCTGGAGGCATTCTGTAATCTGTGGACTATCAGAGTGTTAATGAAACAAAGAAATTCCATCGGGATTGAATAAAACAGTCACCATGCGCACTTTCCTCCACGGGAGTTATTCTCAAACAGTCTGCGCTTTGATCGTTCCCTGGAAGACCAGTAGTAGCTTCCGATGCACATCTGGTGGCATTCTGTAATCTGTGTACTATCAGAGTGTTGATGAAACACAGAAATTGCATCGGGATTCAATACAACAGTCACCATGCGAACTTTCCTCCATGGGAGTAATGTCTGAAACAGTCTACGCATTTGTCGATCTCTGGTAGACCATTAGTAATATCCGATGCACATCTGGAGGCATTCTGTAATCTGTTGACCTTCAAAGTGTTGATGAAACACAGAAATTGCATCGGGATTGTATACAACAGTCACGATGCCTACCTTCCTCCATGGGAGTAATGTCTCAAAGAGTTTACACTTTGATCGTTCCCTGGGGGACCAGTAGTAGTTTCCGATGCACATCTGGAGGCATTCTGTAATCTGTGGACTATCAGAGTGTTGATGAAACACAGAAATTGCAACGGGATTGATTACAATAGCCACCATTCGCACTTTCCTCCATGGGAGTAATGTCTCAAAGGGTCTACGCTTTGACCGTTCCCTGGAAGACCAGTAGTAGTTTCCGATGCATATCTCGAGGCATTCTGTAATCTGTGGACTATCAGAGTGTTGATGAAACACAGAATTTGCACCGTGATTGTATACAACACTCACGATGCTTACCTTCCTCCATGGGAGTAATGTCTCATAGAGTTTACACTGTGATCGTTCCCTGGAAGACCAGTAGTAGTTTCCGATGCACATCTGGAGGCATTCTGTAATCTGTGGACTATCAGAGTGTTGATGAAACACAGAAATTGCATCGGGATTGAATACAACGGTCATCATGCGCACTTTCCTCCACCTGAGTAATGTCTCAAACAGTCTACGCTTTGATCGTTCCATGGAAGACAAGTGGTAGTTTCCGATGCACATCTGGTGGCATTCTGTAATCTGTGGACTATCAGAGTGTTGATGAAACACAGAAATTGCGTCGAAATTGAATACAACAGTCACCATCCGCACTCACCTCCATGGGAGTAATGTCTGACACAGACTACACTTCGATCGTTCCCTGGGGAACCAGTATTAGTTTCCGATGCACATCTGGAGGCATTCTGTAATCTGTGGACTATCAGAGTGTTGATGAAACACAGAAATTGCAACGGGATTGATTACAACAGTCACCATGCGCACTTTCCTCCAAGGGAGTAATGTCTCAAAGAGTCTACGCTTTGATCGTTCCCTGGAAGACCAGTAGTAGTTTCCGATGCACATCCGGAGGCTTTCTGTAATCTGTGGACTATCAGAGTGTTGATGAAACACAGAAATTGCATCGTGATTGTATACAACACTCACGATGCTTACCTTCCTCCATGGGAGTAATGTCTCAAAGAGTTTACACTTTGATCGTTCCCTGGAAGACCAGTAGTAGTTTCCGATGCACATCTGGAGGCATTCTGTAATCTGTGGACTATTAGAGTGTTGATGAAACACAGAAATTGCATCGGGATTGAATACAACAGTCACCGTGCGCACTTTCCTCCATGGGAGTATGTCTCAAACAGTCTACGCTTTGATCGTTCCCTGGAAGACCAGTAGTAGTTTCCGATGCACATATGGAGGCATTCTGTAATCTGTGGACTATCAGACTGTTGATGAAACACAGAAATTGCATCGAGATTGAATACAACAGTCACCATGCACACTTTCCTCCATGGGAGTAATGACTCAAACAGTCTACGCTTTGATCGTTCCCTGGAAGACCAGCAGTAGCTTCCGATGCACATCTGGTGGCATTCTGTAATCTGTGGACTATCAGAGTGTTGATGAAACACAGATATTGCATCGGGATTCAATACAACAGTCACCATGCGAACTTTCCTCCATGGGAGTAATGTCTGAAACAGTCTACGCATTTGTCGATCTCTGGTAGACCATTAGTAATATCCGATGCACATCTGGAGGCATTCTGTAATCTGTTGACCTTCAAAGTGTTGATGAAACACAGAAATTGCATCGGGATTGTATACAACTGTCACGATGCCTACCGTCCTCCATGGGAGTAATGTCTCAAAGAGTTTACACTTTGATCGTTCCCTGGGGGACCAGTAGTAGTTTCCGATGCACATCTGGAGGCATTCTGTAATCTGAGGACTATCAGAGTGTTGATGAACTCAGAAATTGCATCGGGATTGAATACAACAGTCACCATGCGCACTTTCCTCAACAGCAGTAATGTCTCTAATAGTCTACGCTTTGATCGTTGAATGGAAGACCAGTAGTAGTTTCCGATGCACATCTTTAGGCATTCTGTGATCTGTGGACTATCAGAGTGTTGATGAAACACATAAATTGCATCGGGATTGAATACAACAGTCACCATGCGCACTTTCCTCAACGGGAGTAATGTATCTAATAGTCTACGCTTTGATCGTTACCTGGAAGAGCAGTAGCAGTTTCCGATGCACATCTGGAGGCATTCTGTAATCTGTGGACTATCAGACTGTTGATGAAACACAGAAATTGCAACGGGATAGAATACAACAGTCACCATGCGCACTTTCCTCCACGATAGTAATTCTCAAATAGTCTACGATTTGATCGTTCCCTGGAAGACCAGTGGTAGTTTCCGATGCACATCTGGTGGCATTCTGTAATCTGTGGACTATCAGAGTTTTGATGAAACACAGAAATTGAAACGGGATTGAATACAACAGTCACCATGCGCACATTCCTCCATGGGAGTAATGTCTGAAACAGTCTACCCTTTGATTGTTCCCTGGAAGACCAGTAGTAGTTTCCGATGCACGTCTGGTGGCATTCTGTAATCTGTGGACTATCAGAGTGTTGATGAAACTCAGAAATTGCATCGAGATTGAATACAACAGTCACCATGCGCACTTTCCTCAACGGGAGTAATGTCTCTAATAGTCTACGCTTTGATCGTTACCTGGAAGACCAGTAGCAGTTTCCGATGCACATCTGGAGGCATTCTGTAATCTGTGGACTATCAGACTGTTGATGAAACACAGAAATTGCATGGGGATTGAATACAACAGTCACCATGAGCACTTTACTCCATGGGAGTAATGTCTCAAACAGTCTACGCTTTGATCGTTGACTGGAAGACCAGTAGTAGTTTCCGATGCACATCCGGAGGCATTCTGTAATCTGTGGACTATCAGAGTGTTGATAAAACACAGAAATTGGATCGGGATTGTATACAACACTCACGATGCTTACCTTCCTCCATGGGAGTAATGTCTCAAAGAGTTTACACTTTGATCGTTCCCTAGAAGACCAGTAGTAGTTTCCGATGCACATCTGGAGGCAATCTGTGATCTGTGGACTATCAGAGTGTTGATGAAACACAGAAATTGCATCGGGATTGAATACAACAGTCACCATGCGCACTTTCATCCATGGCAGTAGTGTCTCATACAGTCTACGCTTTGATCGTTCCCTGGAAGACCAGAAGTAGTTTCCGATGCACATCTGGAGGCATTCTGAAATCTGTGGACTATCAGAGTGTTGATGAAACACAGAAATTGCATCAGGATTGAATACAACAGTCACCATGCGCACTTTCCTCCATGGGAGTAATGTCTCAAACAGTCTACGCTTTGATCGTTCCCTGGAAGCCCAGTAGTAGTTTCCAATGCACATCTGGAGGCATTCTGTAATCTGTGGACTATCTGAGTGTTGATAAAACACAGAAAATGCATCGGGATTAAATACAACTGTCACCATGAACACTTTCCTCCATGGGAGTAATGTCTCAAACAGTCTACGCTTTGATCGTCCCTGGAAGGGCAGTAGTAGTTTCCGATGCACATCTGGATGCATTCTGTAATCTGACGACTATCAGAGTGTTGATGAAACACAGATATTGCATTGTGATTGAATACAACAGTCACCATCCACACTTTCCTCCATGGGAGTAATGCCTGCAACAGTCTACGCTTTGATCGTTCCTTGGATGGCTATTAGTAGTTTTCGATGCACATCTGGTGGCATTCTGTAATCTGTGTACCATCTGAGTGTTGATGAAACACAGAAATTGCATCGGGATTTAATACAGAAGTCACCATGCGTACTTTCCTCCACGGGAGTAATGTCTCAAACAGTCTACGCTTTAATCGTTCCCAGCAAGACCAGTAGTAGTTTCCGATGCACATCTGGAAACATTCTGCAATCTGTGGACTATCAGAGTGTTGATGAAACACAGAAATTCTATCGGGATTGAATAAAGCAATCACCATGCGCACTTTCCTCCATGGGAGTAATGTCTCAAACAGTCTACGCTTTGATCGTTCCCTGGAAGACCAGTAGTAGTATTCGATGCACTTCTGGAGGCATTCTGTAATCTGTGGACTATCAGACTGTTTATGAAACACAGAAATTGCATCGAGATTGAATACAACAGTCACCATGCGCACTTTCCTCCATGGGAGTAGTGTCTCAAACAGTCTACGCTTTGATCGTTCTCTGGAAGACCAGTAGTAGTTTCCGGTGCACATCTGGTGGCATTGTGTAATCTGTTGACTATCAGAGTGATGATGAAACACAGAAATTGCATCGGGATTGAATACAACAGTCACCATGCGCCCTTTCCTCCACGGGAGTAATGTCTTAAACAGTCTACTGTTTGATCGTTCCGTCGAAGACCAGTAGTAGTTTCCGAAGCAGATCTGGAGGTTTTCTGTAATGTGTGGACTATCAGACTGTTGAAGAAACACAGAGATTGCATGGGGATTGAATACAACAGTCACCATGCGCACTTTCCTCCATGGGAGTAATGTCTCAAACAGTCTACGCTTTGATCGTTGCCTGGAAGACCAGTAGTAGTTTCCGATGCACATCTGGAGGCATTCTGTAATCTGTGGACTATCAGAGTGTTGATGAAACACAGAAATTGCAACGGGATTGATTACAACAGTCACCATGCGCACTTTCCTCCAAGGAGTAATGTCTCATAGGGTCTACGCTTTGATCGTTCCCTGGAAGACCAGTAGTAGTTTCCGATGCACATCTCGAGGCATTCTGTAATCTGTGGACTATCAGAGTGTTGATGAAACACAGAAATTGCATGGTGATTGTATACAACACTCTCGATACTTACCTTCCTCCATGGGAGTAATGTCACAAAGAGTTTACACTTTGATCGTTCCCTGGAAGACCAGAAGTAGTTTCCGATGCACATCTGGAGGCATTCTGTAATCTGTGGACTATCAGAGTGTTGATGAAACACAGAAATTGCATCGGGATTGAATACAACAGTCACCATGCGCACTTTCATCCATGGCAGTAGTGTCTCATACAGTCTACGCTTTGATCGTTCCCTGGAAGACCAGAAGTAGTTTCCGATGCACATCTGGAGGCATTCTGAAATCTGTGGACTATCAGAGTGTTGATGAAACACAGAAATTGCATCAGGATTGAATACAACAGTCACCATGCGCACTTTCCTCCATGGGAGTAATGTCTCAAACAGTCTACGCTTTGATCGTTCCCTGGAAGCCCAGTAGTAGTTTCCAATGCACATCTGGAGGCATTCTGTAATCTGTGGACTATCTGAGTGTTGATAAAACACAGAAAATGCATCGGGATTAAATACAACTGTCACCATGAACACTTTCCTCCATGGGAGTAATGTCTCAAACAGTCTACGCTTTGATCGTCCCTGGAAGGGCAGTAGTAGTTTCCGATGCACATCTGGATGCATTCTGTAATCTGACGACTATCAGAGTGTTGATGAAACACAGATATTGCATTGTGATTGAATACAACAGTCACCATCCACACTTTCCTCCATGGGAGTAATGCCTGCAACAGTCTACGCTTTGATCGTTCCTTGGATGGCTATTAGTAGTTTTCGATGCACATCTGGTGGCATTCTGTAATCTGTGTACCATCTGAGTGTTGATGAAACACAGAAATTGCATCGGGATTTAATACAGAAGTCACCATGCGTACTTTCCTCCACGGGAGTAATGTCTCAAACAGTCTACGCTTTAATCGTTCCCAGCAAGACCAGTAGTAGTTTCCGATGCACATCTGGAAACATTCTGCAATCTGTGGACTATCAGAGTGTTGATGAAACACAGAAATTCTATCGGGATTGAATAAAGCAATCACCATGCGCACTTTCCTCCATGGGAGTAATGTCTCAAACAGTCTACGCTTTGATCGTTCCCTGGAAGACCAGTAGTAGTATTCGATGCACTTCTGGAGGCATTCTGTAATCTGTGGACTATCAGACTGTTTATGAAACACAGAAATTGCATCGAGATTGAATACAACAGTCACCATGCGCACTTTCCTCCATGGGAGTAGTGTCTCAAACAGTCTACGCTTTGATCGTTCTCTGGAAGACCAGTAGTAGTTTCCGGTGCACATCTGGTGGCATTGTGTAATCTGTTGACTATCAGAGTGATGATGAAACACAGAAATTGCATCGGGATTGAATACAACAGTCACCATGCGCCCTTTCCTCCACGGGAGTAATGTCTTAAACAGTCTACTGTTTGATCGTTCCGTCGAAGACCAGTAGTAGTTTCCGAAGCAGATCTGGAGGTTTTCTGTAATGTGTGGACTATCAGACTGTTGAAGAAACACAGAGATTGCATGGGGATTGAATACAACAGTCACCATGCGCACTTTCCTCCATGGGAGTAATGTCTCAAACAGTCTACGCTTTGATCGTTGCCTGGAAGACCAGTAGTAGTTTCCGATGCACATCTGGAGGCATTCTGTAATCTGTGGACTATCAGAGTGTTGATGAAACACAGAAATTGCAACGGGATTGATTACAACAGTCACCATGCGCACTTTCCTCCAAGGAGTAATGTCTCATAGGGTCTACGCTTTGATCGTTCCCTGGAAGACCAGTAGTAGTTTCCGATGCACATCTCGAGGCATTCTGTAATCTGTGGACTATCAGAGTGTTGATGAAACACAGAAATTGCATGGTGATTGTATACAACACTCTCGATACTTACCTTCCTCCATGGGAGTAATGTCACAAAGAGTTTACACTTTGATCGTTCCCTGGAAGACCAGAAGTAGTTTCCGATGCACATCTGGAGGCATTCTGTAATCTGTGGACTATCAGAGTGTTGATGAAACACAGAAATTGCATCGGGATTGAATACAACGGTCATCATGCGCACTTTCCTCCACGGGAGTAATTTCTCAAACAGTCTACGCTTTGATCGTTCCATGGAAGACAAGTGGTAGTTTCCGATGCACATCTGGTGGCATTCTGTAATCTGCGGACTATCAGAGTGTTGATGAAACACGGAAATTACGTCGAAATTGAATACAACAGTCACCATCCGCACTCTCCTCCATGGGAGTCATGTCTGAAACAGTCTACGCTTCGATCGTTCCCTGGGGGACCAGTAGTAGTTTCCGATGCACATCTGGAGGCATTCTGTTATCTGTGGACTATCAGAGTGTTGATGAAACACAGAAATTGCATCGGGATTGAATACAACGGTCATCATGCGCACTTTCCTCTACGGGAGTAATTTCTCAAACAGTCTACGCTTTGATCGTTCCATGGAAGACAAGTGGTAGTTTCCGATGCACATCTGGTGGCACTCTGTAATCTGTGGACTATCAGACTGTTGATGAAACACAGAAATTGCATCGGGATTGAATACAACAGTCACCATGCGCACTTTCCTCCATGGGAGGTATGTCTCAAAGAGTCTACGCTTTGATCGATCCCTGGAAGACCAGTAGTAGATTCCGATGCACATCTGGTGGCATTCTGTAATCTGTGGACTATCAGAGCGCTGATGAAACACAGAAATTGCTTCGGTATTGAATACAACAGTCACGATCCGCACTTTCGTCCATGGGAATAATGTCTGAAACAGTCTACGCTTTGATCGTTCTCTGGAAGACCAGTAGTAGTTTCCGATGTACATCTGGTGGCACTCTGTAATTTGTGGACTATCAGACTGTTGATGAAACACAGAAGTTGCATCGGGATTGAATACAAGAGACACCATGCGCACTTTCCTCCATGCGAGTAATGTCTCAAAGAGTCTACGCTTTGATCGTTCCCTGGAAGACCAGTAGTAGTTTCCGATGCACATCTGGAGGCATTCTGTAATCTGTGGTCTATCAGAGTGTTGATGAAACACAGAAATTGCATCGGGATAGAATAAAACAGTCACCATGCGCACTTTCCTCCATGAGAGTAATGTCTCAAACAGTCTACGATTTGATCGTTCCCTGGAAGCCCAGTAGTAGTTTGCGATGCACATCTGGAGGCATTCTGCAATCTGTGCACTATAAGAGTGTTGATGAAACACAGAATTTGCATCGGGATTCAATACAACAGTCACCATGCGAACTTTCCTCCATTGGAGTAATGTCTCAAACAGTCTACGCATTGATCGATCCCTGGAAGACCAGTAGTAGTTTCCGATTCACATCTGGATGCATTCTGTAATCTGTGGACTATCAGAGTGTTGATGAAACACAGAAATTGCATCGGGATTGAATACAACAGTCACCATGCGCACTTCCCTCCATGGGAGTAGTGTCTCATACAGTCTACGCTTTGATCGTTCCCTGGAAACCAGAAGTAGCTTCCGATGCACGTCTGGAGGCATTCTGAAATCTGTGGACTAACTGAGTGTTGATGAAACACAGAAATTGCATCGGGATTGAATACAACAATCACCATGCGCACTTCCCTCCATGGGAGTAGTGTCTCATACAGTCTACGCTTTGATCGTTCCCTGGAAACCAGAAGTAGTTTCCGATGCACGTCTGGATTCATTCTGAAATCTGTGGACTAACTGAGTGTTGATGAAAAACAGAAATTGCATCGGGATTGAATACTACAGTCACCATGCGCACTTTCCTCCATGGGAGTAATGTCCCAAACAGTCTACGCTTTGATCGTTCCCTGGAAGACAAGTTGTAGTTTCCGATGCACATCTGGAGGCATTCTGTAATCTGTGGACTATCAGAGTGTTGATGAAACACAGGAATTGCAGCGGGATTCAATACAACAGTCACCATGCGCACTTTCCTCCATGGGAGTAATGTCCCAAACAGTCTACGCATTGATCGATCCCTGTAAGACCAGTAGTAGTTTCCGATGCACATCTGGAAGCATTCTGTAATCTGTTGACCTTCAAAGTGTTGATGAAACAAAGAAATTGTTTCGGGATTGTATACGGCAGTCACGATGTTTACCTTCCTACATGGGAGTAATGTCTCAAAGAGTTTACGCTTTGATCGTTCCCTGGAAGACCAGTAGTAGTTTCCGATGCACATCTGGAGGCATTCTGTAATCTGTGGACTATCAGAGTGTTGATGAAACACAGAAATTGCATCGGGACTGAATACAACGGTCATCATGCGCACTTTCCTCCACGGGAGTAATGTCTCAAACAGTCTACGCTTTGATCGTTCCATGGAAGACAAGTGGTAGTTTCCGAAGCACATCTGGTGGCATTCTGTAATCTGTGGACTATCAGAGTGTTGATGAAACACGGAAATTACGTCGAAATTGAATACAACAGTCACCATCCGCACTCTCCTCCATGGGAGTAATGTCTGAAACAGTCTACACTTCGATCGTTCCCTGGGGGACCAGTAGTAGTTTCCGATGCACATCTGGAGGCATTCTGTAATCTGTGGACTATCAGAGTGTTGATGAAACACAGAAATTGCATCGTGATTGTATACAACACTCACGATGCTTACCTTCCTCCATGGGAGTAATGTCTCAAAGAGTTTACACTTTGATCGTTCCCTGGAAGACCAGTAGTAGTTTCCGATGCACATCTGGTGGCACTCTGTAATCTGTGGACTATAGACTGTTGATGAAACACAGAAATTGCATCGGGATTGAATACAACAGTCACCATGCGCACTTTCCTCCATGGGAGGTATGTCTCAAACAGTCTACGCTTTGATCGATCCCTGGAAGACCAGTAGTAGATTCCGATGCACATCTGGTGGCATTCTGTAATCTGTGGACTATCAGAGTGTTGATGAAACACAGAAATTGCATCGGGATAGAATAAAACAGTCACCATGCGCACTTTCCTCCATGAGAGTAATGTCTCAAACAGTCTACGATTTGATCGTTCCCTGGAAGCCCAGTAGTAGTTTGCGATGCACATCTGGAGGCATTCTGCAATCTGTGCACTATGAGAGTGTTGATGAAACACAGAATTTGCATCGGGATTCAATACAACAGTCACCATGCGAACTTTCCTCCATTGGAGTAATGTCTCAAACAGTCTACGCATTGATCGATCCCTGGAAGACCAGTAGTAGTTTCCGATGCACGTCTGGAGGCATTCTGAAATCTGTGGACTAACTGAGTGTTGATGAAACACAGAAATTGCATCGGGATTCAATACAACAGCCACCATGCGCACTTTCCTCCATGGGAGTAATGTCCCAAACAGTCTACGCTTTGATCGTTCACTGGAAGACCAGTAGTTGTTTCCGATGTACATCTGGTGGCACTCTGTAATCTGTGGACTATAGACTGTTGATGAAACACAGAAATTGCATCGGGATTGAATACAACAGTCACCATGCGCACTTTCCTCCATGGGAGGTATGTCTCAAACAGTCTACGCTTTGATCGATCCCTGGAAGACCAGTAGTAGATTCCGATGCACATCTGGTGGCATTCTGTAATCTGTGGACTATCAGAGTGTTGATGAAACACAGAAATTGCATCGGGATAGAATAAAACAGTCACCATGCGCACTTTCCTCCATGAGAGTAATGTCTCAAACAGTCTACGACTTGATCGTTCCCTGGAAGCCCAGTAGTAGTTTGCGATGCACATCTGGAGGCATTCTGCAATCTGTGCACTATAAGAGTGTTGATGAAACACAGAATTTGCATCGGGATTCAATACAACAGTCACCATGCGAACTTTCCTCCATTGGAGTAATGTCTCAAACAGTCTACGCATTGATCGATCCCTGGAAGACCAGTAGTAGTTTCCGATTCACATCTGGATGCATTCTGTAATCTGTGGACTATCAGAGTGTTGATGAAACACAGAAATTGCATCGGGATTGAATACAACAGTCACCATGCGCACTTCCCTCCATGGGAGTAGTGTCTCATACAGTCTACGCTTTGATCGTTCCCTGGAAACCAGAAGTAGCTTCCGATGCACGTCTGGAGGCATTCTGAAATCTGTGGACTAACTGAGTGTTGATGAAACACAGAAATTGCATCGGGATTGAATACAACAATCACCATGCGCACTTCCCTCCATGGGAGTAGTGTCTCATACAGTCTACGCTTTGATCGTTCCCTGGAAACCAGAAGTAGTTTCCGATGCACGTCTGGAGGCATTCTGAAATCTGTGGACTAACTGAGTGTTGATGAAACACAGAAATTGCATCGGGATTAAATACTACAGTCACCATGCGCATTTTCCTCCATAGGAGTAATGTCCCAAACAGTCTACGCATTGATCGATCCCTGTAAGACCAGTAGTAGTTTCCGATGCACATCTGGAAGCATTCTGTAATCTGTTGACCTTCAAAGTGTTGATGAAACAAAGAAATTGTTTCGGGATTGTATACGGCAGTCACGATGTTTACCTTCCTACATGGGAGTAATGTCTCAAAGAGTTTACGCTTTGATCGTTCCCTGGAAGACCAGTAGTAGTTTCCGATGCACATCTGGAGGCATTCTGTAATCTGTGGAGTATCAGAGTGTTGATGAAACACAGAAATTGCATCGGGATTGAATACAACAGTCACCATGCGCACTTTCCTCCATGGGAGTAGTGTCTCATACAATCTACGCTTCGATCGTTCCCTGGAAGACCAGTGGTAGTTTCCATTGCACATCTGGACGCATTCTGAAATCTGTGGACTAAGTGAGTGTTCATGAAACACAGAAATTGCATCGGGATTGAATACAATAGTCACCATGCGCACTTCCCTCCATGGGAGTAGTGTCTCATACAGTCTACGCTTTGATCGTTCACTGGAAGACCAGTAGTTGTTTCCGATGTACATCTGGTGGCACTCTGTAATCTGTGGACTATAGACTGTTGATGAAACACAGAAATTGCATCGGGATTGAATACAACAGTCACCATGCGCACTTTCCTCCATGGGAGGTATGTCTCAAACAGTCTACGCTTTGATCGATCCCTGGAAGACCAGTAGTAGATTCCGATGCACATCTGGTGGCACTCTGTAATCTGTGGACTATCAGACTGTTGATGAAACACAAAAGTTGCATCGTGATTGAATACAAGACACACCATGCGCACTTTCCTCCATGCGAGTAATGTCTCAAAGAGTCTACGCTTTGATCGTTCCCTGGAAGACCAGTAGTAGTTTCCGATGCACATCTGGAGGCATTCTGTAATCTGTGGTCTATCAGAGTGTTGATGAAACACAGAAATTGCATCGGGATAGAATAAAACAGTCACCATGCGCACTTTCCTATATGAGAGTAATGTCTCAAACACTCTACGATTTGATCGTTCCCTGGAAGCCCAGTAGTAGTTTGCGATGCACATCTGGAGGCATTCTGCAATCTGTGCACTATAAGAGTGTTGATGAAACACAGAATTTGCATCGGGATTCAATACAACAGTCACCATGCGAACTTTCCTCCATTGGAGTAATGTCTCAAACAGTCTACGCATTGATCGATCCCTGGAAGACCAGTAGTAGTTTCCGATTCACATCTGGATGCATTCTGTAATCTGTGGACTATCAGAGTGTTGATGAAACACAGAAATTGCATCGGGATTGAATACAACAATCACCATGCGCACTTCCCTCCATGGGAGTAGTGTCTCTTACAGTCTACGCTTTGATCGTTCCCTGGAAACCAGAAGTAGTTTCCGAAGCACGTCTGGAGGCATTCTGAAATCTGTGGACTATAGACTGTTGATGAAACACAGAAATTGCATCGGGATTGAATACAACAGTCACCATGCGCACTTTCCTCCATGGGAGGTATGTCTCAAACAGTCTACGCTTCGATCGATCCCTGGAAGACCAGTAGTAGATTCCGATGCACATCTGGTGGCACTCTGTAATCTGTGGACTATCAGACTGTTGATGAAACACAGAAGTTGCATCGTGATTGAATACAAGACACACCATGCGCACTTTCCTCCATGCGAGTAATGTCTCAAAGAGTCTACGCTTTGATCGTTCCCTGGAAGACCAGTAGTAGTTTCCGATGCACATCTGGAGGCATTCTGTAATCTGTGGTCTATCAGAGTGTTGATGAAACACAGAAATTGCATCGGGATAGAATAAAACAGTCACCATGCGCACTTTCCTCCATGAGAGTAATGTCTCAAACACTCTACGATTTGATCGTTCCCTGGAAGCCCAGTAGTAGTTTGCGATGCACATCTGGAGGCATTCTGCAATCTGTGCACTATAAGAGTGTTGATGAAACACAGAATTTGCATCGGGATTCAATACAACAGTCACCATGCGAACTTTCCTCCATTGGAGTAATGTCTCAAACAGTCTACGCATTGATCGATCCCTGGAAGACCAGTAGTAGTTTCCGATTCACATCTGGATGCATTCTGTAATCTGTGGACTATCAGAGTGTTGATGAAACACAGAAATTGCATCGGGATTGAATACAACAATCACCATGCGCACTTCCCTCCATGGGAGTAGTGTCTCATACAGTCTACGCTTTGATCGTTCCCTGGAAACCAGAAGTAGTTTCCGAAGCACGTCTGGAGGCATTCTGAAATCTGTGGACTAACTGAGTGTTGATGAAACACTGAAATTGCATCGGGATTGAATACAACAGTCACCATGCGCACTTTCCTCCATGGGAGTAATGTCCCAAACAGTCTACGCTTTGATCGTTCCCTGGAAGACAAGTTGTAGTTTCCGATGCACATCTGGAGGCATTCTGTAATCTGTGGACTATCAGAGTGTTGATGAAACACAGGAATTGCAGCGGGGTTCAATACAACAGTCACCATGCGCACTTTCCTCCATGGGAGTAATGTCCCAAACAGTCTACGCATTGATCGATCCCTGTAAGACCAGTAGTAGTTTCCGATGCACATCTGGAAGCATTCTCTAATCTGTTGACCTTCAAAGTGTTGATGAACCAAAGAAATTGTTTCGGGATTGTATACGGCAGTCACGACGTTTACCTTCCTACGTGGGAGTAATGTCTCAAAGAGTTTACGCTTTGATCGTTCCCTGGAAGACCAGTAGTAGTTTCCGATGCACATCTGGAGGCATTCTGTAATCTGTGGAGTATCAGAGTGTTGATGAAACACAGAAATTGCATCGGGATTGAATACAACAGTCACCATGCGCACTTTCCTCCATGGGAGTAGTGTCTCATACAATCTACGCTTCGATCGTTCCCTGGAAGACCAGAGGTAGTTTCCATTGCACATCTGGACGCATTCTGAAATCTGTGGACTAAGTGAGTGTTCATGAATCACAGAAATTGCATCGGGATTGAATACAACAGTCACCATGCGCACTTTCCTCCATGGGAGTAATGTCTCAAACAGTCTACGCTTTGATCGTTCCCTGGAAGACCAGTAGTAGTTTCCGATGGACATCTGGAAGCATTCTGTAATCTGTTGACCTTCAAAGTGTTGATGAAACACAGAAATTGCATCGGGATTGTATACAGCAGTCACGATGTTTACCTTCCTCGATGGGAGTAATGTCTCAAAGAGTTTACTCTTTGATCGTTCCCAGGAAGACCAGTAGTAGTTTCCGATGCACATCTGGAGGCATACAGTAATCTGTGGAGTATCAGAGTGTTGATGAAACACAGAAAGTGCATCGGGATTGAATACAACAGCCACCATGCGCACTTTCCTCCACAGGAGTAATGTCTGAAACAGGCTACGCTTTGATCGTTCCCTGGAAGACCCGTAGTAGCTTCCGATGCACATCTGGTGGCATTCTGTAATCTGTGGACTATCAGAGTTTTGATGAAACACAGAAATTGCTTCGGTATTGAATACAACAGTCACCATCCGCACTTTCGTCCATGGGAGTAATGTCTGAAACAGTCTACGCTTTGATCGTTCTCTGGAAGACCAGTAGTAGTTTCCGATGTACATCTGGTGGCACTCTGTAATCTGTGGACTATCAGACTGTTGATGAAACACAGAAATTACATCGGGATTGAATACAACAGTAACCATGCGCACTTTCCCCCATGCGAGTAATGTCTCAAACAATCTACGCTTTGATCGTTCCCTGGAAGCCCCGTAGTAGTTTGCGATGCACATCTGGAGGCATTCTGCAATCTGTGCACTATAAGAGTGTTGATGAAACACAGAAGTTGCATCGGGATTCAATACAACAGTCAACATGCGAACTTTCCTCCATTGGAGAAATGTCTCAAACAGTCTACGCATTGATCCATCCCTGGAAGACCAGTAGTAGTTTCCGATCCACATCTGGATGCATTCTGTAATCTGAGGAGTATCAGAGTGTTGATGAAACACAAAAATTGCATCTGGATTGTATACAACAGTCGCGATGCTTACCTTCCTCCATGGGAGTAATGTCTCAAGCAGTCTACGTTTTGATCATTCCCTGGAAGACCAGTAGTAGTTTCCGATGCACATCTGGAGGCACTCTGTAATCTGTGGTCTGTCAGACTGTTAATGAAACACAGAAATTACATCGGGATTGAATACAACAGTAACCATGCGCACTTTCCCCCATGCGAGTAATGTCTCAAACAATCTACGCTTTGATCGTTCCCTGGAGGACCAGTAGTAGTTTCCGATGCACATCTGGAGGCATTCTGTAACCTGTGGACTATCAGAGTGTTGGTGAAACACAAAAATTGCATCGGCATTGAATAATACAGTCACCATGCGCACTTTCCTCCGTGGGAGTAATGTCACAAACTGTATACGCTTCGCTCGTTGCCTCGAAGACCAGTAGTAGTTTCTGATGCACATCTGGAGGCATTCCGTGATCTGTGGACTATCAGACTGTTGAGGAAACACAGAAATTGCATCGAGATTGAATGCTACAGTCACCATGCGCACTTTTATCCATGGGAGTAATGTCTCAAACAGTCTACGCTTTGATCGTTCCCTGGAAGACAAGTAGTAGTTTCCGATGCACTTCTGGAGGCATTCTGTAATCTATGGACTATCAGACTGTTGATGAAACACAGAAATTGCATCGAGATTGAATACAACAGCCACCATGCGCACTTTCCTCCATGGGAGTAATGTCTCAAACAGTCTACGCTTTGATCGTTCTCTGGAAGACCAGTAGTAGTTTCCGGTGCACATCTGGTGGCATTCTGTAATCTGTTGACTATCAGAGTGTTGATGAAACACAGAAATTGCATCGGGATTGAATACAACATTCACCATTCGCACCTACTTCCATGGGAGTAATGTCTCACCGAGTTTACGCTTTGATCGTTCCCTGGAAGACCACTAGTAGTTTCCGATGCACATATGGAGGTATTCTGTAATCTGTGGACTATCAGAGTGTTGATGAAACACAGTAATTGCATCGGGATTGAATACAACAGTCACCAAGCGCACTTTCCTCCACGGGAGGTATGTCTCAAACAGTCTCCGCTTTGATCGTTCCCTGGAAGACCAGTAGTAGCTTCCGATGCACATCTGGTGGCATTCTGTAATCTGTGGACTATCAGAGTGTTGATGAAACACAGAAATTGCGTCGAAATTGAATACAACAGTCACCATCTGCACTATCCTCCATGGGAGTAATGTCTGAAACAGTCTATACTTCGATCGTTCCCTGGGGGACCAGTAGTAGTTTCCGATGCACATCTGGTGGCATTCGGTAATCTGTGGACTATCAGAGTGTTGATGAAACACAGAAATTGCATCGGGATTGAATACAACATTCACCATTCGCACCTTCCTCCATGGGAGTAATGTCTCACCGAGTTTACGCTTTGATCGTTCCCTGGAAGACCACTAGTAGTTTCCGATGCACATATGGAGGCATTCTGTAATCTGTGGACTATCAGAGTGTTGATGGAACTCAGAAATTGCATCGGGATTGAATACAACAGTCACCATGCGCACTTTCCTTCACGGGAGTAATGTCTCAAACAGTCTACTCTTTGATCGTTCCCTCGAAGACCAGTAGTAGTTTCCGATGCAGATCTGGA
The DNA here is from genome assembly GCF_023897955.1 of Schistocerca gregaria. Lineage (NCBI taxonomy): Eukaryota > Metazoa > Arthropoda > Insecta > Orthoptera > Acrididae > Schistocerca > Schistocerca gregaria. The sequence goes on along the minus strand of NC_064929.1, from coordinate 27,165,316 downwards.
GGTTTTCTGTAATGTGTGGACTATCAGACTGTTGATGAAACACAGAAATTGCATCGGAATTTAATACAACAGTCACCATGCGCACTTTCCTCCATGGGAGTAATGTCTCAAACAGTCTACGCTTTGATCGTTCCCCGGAAGACCAGTAGTAGTTTCCGATGCACATCTGGAGGCATTCTGTAATCTGTGGACTATCAGAGTGTTGATGAAACACAGAAATGGCATCGAGATTGAATACAACAGTCACCATGCGCACTTTCCTCCATGGGAGTAATGCCTCAAACAGTCTACGCTTTGATCGTTCCCTGGAAGACCAGTAGTAGTTTCCGATGCACATCTGGAGGCATTCTGTAATCTGTGGACTATCAGAGTGTTGATAAAACACAGAAATTGCATCGGGATTGAATACAAGTCACCATGCCCTCTTTCCTCCATGGGAGTAAATTCTCAAACAGTCTACGCTTTGATAGTTCCCTGAAGACCAGAAGTTGTTTCCAATGCACATCTGGAGGCATTCTGTAGTGTGTGGACAATCAGAGTGTTGACGAAACACAGAAATTGCATCGGGATTGAATACAACAGTCACCATGCGCACTTTCCTCCATGGGAGTAATGTCTCAAACAGTCTACGCTTTGATTGTTCCTAGGAAGACCAGTAGTAGTTTCCGATGCACATCTGGAGGCATTCTGTAATCTGTGGACTAACTGAGTGTTGATGAAACACAGAAATTGCATCGGGATTGAATACAATAGTCACCATGCGCACTTTCCTCCATGGGAGTAATGTCTCAAACACTCTACGTTTTGATCGTTGCCTGGAAGTCCAGTAGTAGTTTCCGATGCACACCTTTAGTCATTCTGTAATCTGTGGACTATTAGACTGTTGATGAAACACAGAAATTGCATCGGAATTGAATACAACAGTCACCATGCGCACCTTCCTCCATGGGAGTAATGTCTCAAACAGTCTACGCTTTGATCGTTCCCTGGAAGACCAGTAGTAGTTTCCGATGCACATCTGAAGGCATTCTGTAATCTGTGGACTATCAGAGTGCTGATGAAACACGCAAAATTGCATCGGGGTTGAATAAAACAGTCACCATGCGCACTTTCCTAAATGGGAGTAATGTCTCAAACAGTCTACGCTTTGATTGTTCCTAGGAAGACCAGTAGTAGTTTCCGATGCACATCTGGAGGCATTCTTTAGTCTGTGGACTATCAGACTGTTGATGAAACACAGAAATGGCATCGAGATTGAGTACAACAGTCACCATGCGCACTTTCCTCCATGGGAGTAATGTCCCAAATAGTCTACGCTTTCATCGTTCCCTGGAAGACCAGTAGTAGTTTCCGATGCACATCTGGAAGCATTCTGTAATCTGTTGACCTTCAAAGTGTTGATGAAACACAGAAATTGCATCGGGACTGTATACAGCAGTCACGATGTTTACCTTCCTCCATGGGAGTAATGTCTCAAAGAGTTTACGCTTTGATCGTTCCCTGGAAGACCAGTAGTAGTTTCCGATGCACATCTGGAGGCATTCAGTAATCTGTGGAATATCTGAGTGTTGATGAAACACAGAAATTGCATCGGGATTGAATACAATAGTCACCATGCGCACTTTCCTCCATGGGAGTAATGTCTCAAACACTCTACGTTTTGATCGTTGCCTGGAAGTCCAGTAGTAGTTTCCGATGCACACCTTTAGTCATTCTGTAATCTGTGGACTATTAGACTGTTGATGAAACACAGAGAGTGCATCGTGATTGAATACAACAGTCACCATCCGCACTTTCCTCCACGGGAGTAATGTCTGAAACAGTCTACGCTTTGATCGTTCCCTGGAAGACCCGTAGTAGCTTCCGATGCACATCTGGTGGCATTCTGTAATCTGTGGACTATCAGAGTTTTGATGAAACACAGAAATTGCTTCGGTATTGAATACAACAGTCACCATCCGCACTTTCGTCCATGGGAGTAATGTCTGAAACAGTCTACGCTTTGATCGTTCTCTGGAAGACCAGTAGTAGTTTCCGATGTACATCTGGTGGCACTCTGTAATCTGTGGACTATCAGACTGTTGATGAAACACAGAAATTACATCGGGATTGAATACAACAGTAACCATGCGCACTTTCCCCCATGCGAGTAATGTCTCAAACAATCTACGCTTTGATCGTTCCCTGGAAGCCCCGTAGTAGTTTGCGATGCACATCTGGAGGCATTCTGCAATCTGTGCACTATAAGAGTGTTGATGAAACACAGAAGTTGCATCGGGATTCAATACAACAGTCAACATGCGAACTTTCCTCCATTGGAGTAATGTCTCAAACAGTCTACGCATTGATCCATCCCTGGAAGACCAGTAGTAGTTTCCGATTCACATCTGGATGCATTCTGTAATCTGAGGAGTATCAGAGTGTTGATGAAACACAAAAATGGCATCGGCATTGAATAATACAGTCACCATGCGCACTTTCCTCCGTGGGAGTAATGTCACAAACTGTATACGCTTCGATCGTTGCCTCGAAGACCAGTAGAAGTTTCTGACGCACATCTGGAGGCATCCTGTAAACTGTGGACTATCAGACTGTTGAGGAAACACAGAAATTGCATCGAGATTGAATGCAACATTCACCATGCGCACTTTTATCCATGGGAGTAATGTCTCAAACAGTCTACGCTTTGATCGTTCCCTGGAAGACCAGTAGTAGTTTCCGATGCACTTCTGGAGGCATTCTGTAATCTATGGACTATCAGACTGTTGATGAAACACAGAAATTGCATCGAGATTGAATACAACAGCCACCATGCGCACTTTCCTCCATGGGAGTAATGTCTCAAACTGTCTACGCTTTGATCGTTCTCTGGAAGACCAGTAGTAGTTTCCGGTGCACATCTGGTGGCTTTCTGTAATCTGTTGACTATCAGAGTGTTGATGAAACACAGAAATTGCATCGGGATTGAATACAACATTCACCATTCGCACCTTCTTCCATGGGAGTAATGTCTCACCGAGTTTACGCTTTGATCGTTCCCTGGAAGACCACTAGTAGTTTCCGATGCACATATGGAGGCATTCTGTAATCTGTGGACTATCAGAGTGTTGATGAAACACAGTAATTGCATCGGGATTGAATACAACAGTCACCAAGCGCACTTTCCTCCACGGGAGGTATGTCTCAAACAGTCCCCGCTTTGATCGTTCCCTGGAAGACCAGTAGTAGCTTCCGATGCACATCTGGTGGCATTCTGTAATCTGTGGACTATCAGAGTGTTGATGAAACACAGAAATTGCGTCGAAATTGAATACAACAGTCACCATCCGCACTCTCCTCCATGGGAGTAATGTCTGAAACAGTCTATACTTCGATCGTTCCCTGGGGGACCAGTAGTAGTTTCCGATGCACATCTGGTGGCATTCGGTAATCTGTGGACTATCAGAGTGTTGATGGAACTCAGAAATTGCATCGGGATTGAATACAACAGTCACCATGCGCACTTTCCTCCACGGGAGTAATGTCTCAAACAGTCTACTCTTTGATCGTTCCCTGGAAGACCAGTAGTAGTTTCCGATGCACATCTGGAGGCATTCTGTAATCTGTGGACTATCAAAGTGTTGATGAAACACAGAAATTGCATCGGGATTGAATACAACAGTCACCATACGCACTTTCCTCCATGGGATTAATGTCTGAAACGGTCTACGTTTGATCGTTCCCTGTTAGACCAGTAGTAGATTCCGATGCACATCTGGTGGCATTCTGTAATCTGTGGACTATCAGAGTGTTGATGAAACACAGAAATTGCATCGAGATTGAATACAACAGGCACCATGCGCACTTTCCTCCATGGGAGTAATGTCTCTAACAGTCTACACTTTGATCGTTCCCTGGAAGACCAGTAGTAGTTTCCGATGCACATCTGGAGCCATTCTGTAATATGTGGACTATCAGAGTGTTGATGAAGCACTAAAATTGCATCGGGATTTAGTACAATAGCCACCATGAGCACTTACCTCAATGGGAGTAATGTCTCAAACAATCTATGCATTGATCGTTCCCTGGAAGTCCAGTAGTATTTTCCGATGCACACCTGGAGGCATTCTGTAATCTGTGAACTATCAGACAGTTGATGAAATACAGAAATTGCATCGGAATTGAATACAACAGTCACCATGCGCACTTTCCTCCATGGGAGTAATGTCTCAAACTGTCTACGCTTTGATCGTTCCTATGAAGGCCAGTAGTAGTTTCCGATGCACATCTGGAGGCATTCTGTAATCTGTGGACTATCAGAGTGTTGACGAAACACAGAAATTGCATCGGGATTGAATACAACAGTCACCATGCGCACTTTCCTCCATGGGAGTAATGTCTCAAACAGTCTACGCTTTGATTGTTCCTAGGAAGACCAGTAGTAGTTTCCGATGCACATCTGGAGGCATTCTTTAATCTGTGGACTATCAGAGTGTTGATAAAACACAGAAATTGCATCGGGATTGAATACAACAGACACCATGCGCTCTTTCATCCATGGGAGTAATATCTCAAACAGTCTACGCTTTGATCGTTCCCTGGAAGACCTGAAGTAGTTTCCGATGCACATCTGGAGGCATTCTGTATTCTGTGGAGTATCAGAGTGTTGATGAAACACAGAAATTGCATCGGGATTGAATACAACGGTCATTATGCGCACTTTCCTCCACGGGAGTAATGTCTCAAACAGTCCACTCTTTGATCGTTCCCTCGAAGACCAGTAGTAGTTTCCGATGCAGATCTGGAGGTTTTCTGTAATGTGTGGACTATCAGACTGTTGATGAAACACAGAAATTGCATCGGAATTTAATACAACAGTCACCATGCGCACTTTCCTCCATGGGAGTAATGTCTCAAACAGTCTACGCTTTGATCGTTCCCCGGAAGACCAGTAGTAGTTTCCGATGCACATCTGGAGGCATTCTGTAATCTGTGGACTATCATAGTGTTGATGAAACACAGAAATGGCATCGAGATTGAATACAACAGTCACCATGCGCACTTTCCTCCATGGGAGTAATGCCTCAAACAGTCTACGCTTTGATCGTTCCCTGGAAGACCAGTAGTAGTTTCCGATGCAAATCTGGAGGCATTCTGTAATCTGTGGACTATCAAAGTGTTGATGAAACACAGAAATTGCATCGGGATTGAATACAACAGTCACCATACGCACTTTCCTCCATGGGATTAATGTCTGAAACGGTCTACGTTTGATCGTTCCCTGTTAGACCAGTAGTAGATTCCGATGCACATCTGGTGGCATTCTGTAATCTGTGGACTATCAGGGTGTTGATGAAACACAGAAATTGCATCGAGATTGAATACAACAGTCACCATGCGCACTTTCCTCCATGGGAGTAATGTCTCTAACAGTCTACACTTTGATCGTTCCCTGGAAGACCAGTAGTAGTTTCCGATGCACATCTGGAGAAATTCTGTAATATGTGGACTATCAGAGTGTTGATGAAACACAGAAATTGCATCGGGATTGAATACAACAGTCACCATACGCACTTTCCTCCATGGGATTAATGTCTGAAACGGTCTACGTTTGATCGTTCCCTGTTAGACCAGTAGTAGATTCCGATGCACATCTGGTGGCATTCTGTAATCTGTGGACTATCAGAGTGTTGATGAAGCACTAAAATTGCATCGGGATTGAGTACAATAGCCACAATGAGCACTTACCTCAATGGGAGTAATGTCTCAAACAATCTATGCATTGATCGTTCCCTGGAAGTCCAGTAGTATTTTCCGATGTACACCTATAGGCATTCTGTAATCTGTGGACTATCAGACTGTTGATGAAATACAGAAATTGCATCGGAATTGAATACAACAGTCACCATGCGCACTTTCCTCCATGGGAGTAATGTCTCAAACTGTCTACGCTTTGATCGTTCCTATGAAGGCCAGTAGTAGTTTCCGATGCACATCTGGAGGCATTCTGTAATCTGTGGACTAATTGAGTGTTGATGAAACACAGAAATTGCATCGAGATTGAATAAAACAGTCACCATGCTCTCTTTCCTCCATGGGAGTAAATTCTCAAACTGTCTACGCTTTGATCGTTCCTATGAAGACCAGTAGTAGTTTCCGATGCACATCTGGAGGCATTCTGAAATCTGTGGACTATCAGAGTGTTGATGAAACACAGAAATTGCATCGGGACTGAATACACCAGTCACCATGCGCACTTTAATCCATGGGAGTAGTGTCTCATACAGTCTACGCTTTGATCGTTCCGTGGAATACCAGAAGTAGTATCCGATGCACATCTGGAGGCATTCTGAAATCTGTGGACTAACTGAGTGTTGATGAAACACAGAAATTGCATCGAGATTGAATAAAACAGTCACCATGCTCTCTTTCCTCCATGGGAGTAAATTCTCAAACAGTCTACGCTTTGATAGTTCCCTGGAAGACCTGAAGTTTTTTCCGATGCACATCTGGAATCATTCTGTAATCTGTGGACTAACTGAGTGTTGATGAAACACAGAAATTGCATCGGGATTGAATACAATAGTCACCATGCGCACTCTCCTCCACGGGAGTAATGTCTCAAACAGTCTACGCTTTGATCGTTCTCTGGAAGACCAGTAGTAGTTTCCGATGCACATCTGGAGGCATTCTGTAATCTGTGGACTATCAGAGTGTTGATGAAACACAGAAATTGCATCGGGATTGAATACAACAGTCCCCATGCGCACTTTCCTCCATGGGAGTAGTGTCTCATACAGTCTACGCTTTTTATCGTTCCCTGGAATACCAGAAGTAGTTTCCGATGCACATCTGGAGGCACTCTGAAATCTGTGGATTAACTGAATGTTGATGAAACACAGAAATTGCATCTGGATTGAATAAAACAGTCACCATGCTCACTTTCCTAAATGGGAGTAATGTCTCAAACACTCTACGCTTTGATCGTTCCCTGGAAGACCTGAAGTAGTTTCCGATGCACATCTGGAGGCATTCTGTAATCTGTGGACTATCAGAGTGTTGATAAAACACAGAAATTGCATCGGGATTGAATACAACAGACACCATGCGCTCTTTCCTCCATGGGAGGAAATTCTCAAACAGTCTACCATTTGATAGTTCCCTGAAGACCAGAAGTTGTTTCCAATGCACATCTGGAGGCATTCTGTAGTCTGTGGACAATCAGAGTGTTGACGAATCACAGAAAGTGCATCGGGATTGAATACAATAGTCACCATGCGCACTTTCCTCCATGGGAGTAATGTCTCAAACAGTCTACGCTTTGATTGTTCCTAGGAAGACCAGTAGTAGTTTCCGATGCACATCTGGAGGCATTCTGTAATCTGTGGACTAACTGAGTGTTGACGAAACACAGAAATTGCATCGGGATTGAATACAATAGTCACCATGCGCACTTTCCTCCATGGGAGTAATGTCTCAAACACTCTACGCTTTGATCGTTCCCTGGAAGTCCAGTAGTAGTTTCCGATGCACACCTTTAGTCATTCTGTAATCTGTGGACTATCAGACTGTTGATGAAACACAGAAATTGCATCGGAATTGAATACAACAGTCACCATGCGCACCTTCCTCCATGGGAGTAATGTCTCAAACAGTCTAAGCTTTGATCGTTCCCTGGAAGACCAGTAGTAGTTTCCGATGCACATCTGAAGGCATTCTGTAATCTGTGGACTATCAGAGTGCTGATGAAACACAAAAATTGCATCGGGGTTGAATAAAACAGTCACCATGCGCACTTTCCTAAATGGGAGTAGTGTCTCAAACAGTCTACGCTTTGATTGTTCCTAGGAAGACCAGTAGTAGTTTCCGATGCACATCTGGAGGCATTCTTTAATCTGTGGACTATCAGAGTGTTGATAAAACACAGAAATTGCATCGGGATTGAATACAACAGACACCATGCGCTCTTTCATCCATGGGAGTAATATCTCAAACAGTCTACGCTTTGATCGTTTCCTGGAAGACCTGAAGTAGTTTCCGATGCACATCTGGAGGCATTCTGTAATCTGTGGAGTATCAGAGTGTTGATGAAACACTGAAATTGCATCGGGATTGAATACAACAGTCACCATGCGCACTTTGCTCCATGGGAGTAATGTCTCAAAGAGTTTACGCTTTGATCGTTCCCTGGAAGACCAGTAGTAGTTTCCGATGCACATCTGGAGGCATTCTGTAATCTGTGGAATATCAGAGTGATGATGAAACACAGAAATTGCATCGGGATTGAGTACGACATTCAACATGCGCACTTTCCTCCATGGGAGTAATGTCTCAAACAGTCTACGCTTTGATCGTTCCCTGGAAGTCCAGTAGTAGTTTCCGATGCACACCTCTAGGCATTCTGTAATCTGTGGACTATCAGACTGTTGATGAAACACAGAAATTGCTTCGGAATAGAATACAACAGTCACCATGCGCTCTTTCCTCCATGGGAGTAAATTCTCAAACAGTCTACGCTTTGATAGTTCCCTGAAGACCAGAAGTTGTTTCCAATGCACATCTGGAATCATTCTGTAGTCTGTGGACAATCAGAGTGTTGACGAAACACAGAAATTGCATCGGGATTGAATACAACAGTCACCATGCGCACTTTCCTCCATGGGAGTAATGTCTCAAACAGTCTACGCTTTGATTGTTCCTAGGAAGACCAGTAGTAGTTTCCGATGCACATCTGGAGGCATTCTGTAATCTGTGGACTAACTGAGTGTTGACGAAACACAGAAATTGCATCGGGATTGAATACAATAGTCACCATGCGCACTTTCCTCCATGGGAGTAATGTCTCAAACAGTCTACGCTTTGATCGTTCTCTGGAAGACCAGTAGTAGTTTCCGATGCACATCTTAAGGCATTCTGTAATCTGTGGACTATCAGAGTGTTGATGAAACACAGAAATTGCATCGGGATTGAATACAACAGTCCCCATGCGCACTTTCCTCCATGGGAGTAGTGTCTCATACAGTCTACGCTTTTTATCGTTCCCTGGAATACCAGAAGTAGTTTCCGATGCACATCTGGAGGCACTCTGAAATCTGTGGATTAACTGAATGTTGATGAAACACAGAAATTGCATCGGGATTGAATAAAACAGTCACCATGCGCACTTTCCTAAATGGGAGTAATGTCTCAAACAGTCTACGCTTTGATCGTTCCCTGGAAGTCCAGTAGTAGTTTCCGATGCACACCTGGAGGCATTCTGTAATCTGTGGACTATCAGACTGTTGATGAAACACAGAAATTGCTTCGGAATAGAATACAACAGTCACCATGCGCTCTTTCCTCCATGGGAGTAAATTCTCAAACAGTCTACGCTTTGATAGTTCCCTGAATACCAGAAGTTGTTTCCAATGCACATCTGGATGCATTCTGTAGTCTGTGGACAATCAGAGTGTTGACAAAACACAGAAATTGCATCGGGATTGAATACAACAGTCACCATGCGCACTTTCCTCCATGGGAGTAATGTCTCAAACAGTGTACGCTTTGAGTTCATAGGAAGACCAGTAGTAGTTTCCGATGCACATCTGGACGCATTCTGTAATCTGTGGACTATCAGAGTGTTGATGTAACACAGAAATTGCTTCGGGTTGTATACAGCAGTCACCATTACTCCATGGGAGTAATGTCTCTAACAGTCTCACTTTCATCGATCCCTGGAAGAACAGTAGTTATTTCCGATGCACATCTGGAGGCATTCTGTAATCTGTGGAGTATCAGAGTGTTGATAAAACACAGAAATTGCATCGGGTTTGAATACAACAGTAACCATACGCTCTTTCCTCCATGGGAGTAATATCTAAAACAGTCTACGCTTTGATCGTTCCCTGGAAGACCTGAAGTAGTTTCCGATGCACATCTGGAGGCATTATGTAATCTGTGGAATATCAGAGTGTTGATGAAACACCGAAATTGCATCGGGATTCAATACAACAGTCACCATGCGCACTTTCCTCCATGGGAGTAATGTCTCAAACAGTCTACGCTTTGATCGTTCCTAGGAAGACCAGTAGTAGTTTCCGATGCACATCTGGACGCATTCTGTAATCTGTGGACTATCAGAGTGTTGATGTAACACAGAAATTGCTTCGGGTTGTATACAGCAGTCACCATTACTCCATGGGAGTAATGTGTCTAACAGTCTCACTTTGATCGTTCCCTGGAAGAACAGTAGTAATTTCCGATGCACATCTGGAGGCATTCTGTAATCTGTGGACTATCAGACTGTTGATGAAATACAGAAATTGCATCGGAATTGATTACAACAGTCACCATGCGCACTTTCCTCCATGGGAGTAATGTCTCAAACAGTCCACGCTTTGATCGTTCCCTGGAAGACCAGTAGTAGTTTCCGATGCACATCTGGAGGTTTTCTGTAATCTGTGGACCATCAGAGTGTTGATGAAACACAGAAATTGCATCGGGATTGAATACAACAGTCACCATCCGCACTTTCCTCCATGGGAGTAATGTCTGATACAGTCTACGTTTGATCGTTCCCTGGAAGACCAGTAGTAGATTCCGATGCACATCTGGTGGCATTCTGTAATCTGTGAAGTATCAGAGTGTTGATGAAACACAGAAATTGCATCGGGATTGAATACAACAGTCACCATGCGCACTTTGCTCCATGGGAGTAATGTCTCTAAGAGTTTACGCATTGATCGTTCCCTGGAAGACCAGTAGTAGTTTCCGATGCACATCTGGAGGCATTCTGTAATCTGTGGACTATCAGAGTGTTGATGAATCACAGAAATTGCATCGGGATTGAGTACGACATTCACCATGCGCACTTTCCTCCATGGGAGTAATGTATCAAACAGTCTACGCTTTGATCGTTCCCTGGAAGTCCAGTAGTAGTTTCCGATGCACACCTGGAGGCATTCTGTAATCTGTGGACTATCAGACTGTTGATGAAACACAGAAATTGCATCGGAATTTAATACAACAGTCACCATGCGCACTTTCCTCCATGGGAGTAATGTCTCAAACAGTCTACGCTTTGATCGTTCCCCGGAAGACCAGTAGTAGTTTCCGATGCACATATGGAGGCATTCTGTTATCTGTGGACTATCAGAGTGTTGATGAAACACAAAAATGGCATCGAGATTGAATACAACAGTCACCATGCGCACTTTAATCCAAAGGAGTAATGTCTCAAACAGTCTACGCTTTGATCGTTCCCTGGAAGACCTGTAGTAGTTTCCGATGCACATCTGGAGGCATTCTGTAATCTGTGGACTATCAGACTGTTGATGAAACACAGAAATTGCCTCGGGATTGAATACAACAGTCATCATGCGCACTTTCCTCCATGCGAGTAATTCTCAAACAGTCTACGCTTTGATCGTTCCCTGGAAGACCAGTAGTAGCTTCCGATGCACATCTGGCTTCATTCTGTAACCAGTGGACTATCAGAGTGTTGATGAAACACAGAAATTGCATCGAGATTGAATACAACAGTCACCATGCGCACTTTCCTCCAGGGGAGTAATGTCTCAAACAGTGTACGCTTTGAGTTCCCTGCAAGACCAGTAGTAGTTTCCGATGCACATCTGGAGCCATTCTGTAATATGTGGACTATCAGAGTGTTGATGAAGCACTAAAATTGCATCGGGATTGAGTACAATAGCCACCATGAGCACTTACCTCAATGGGAGTAATGTCTCAAACAATCTATGCATTGATCGTTCCCTGGAAGTCCAGTAGTAGTTTCCGATGCACACCTGGAGGCATTCTGTAATCTGTGGACTATCAGACTGTTGATGAAATACAGAAATTGCATCGAAATTGAATACAACAGTCACCATGCGCACTTTCCTCCATGGGAGTAATGTCTCAAACTGTCTACGCTTTGATCGTTCCTAGGAAGGCCAGTAGTAGTTTCCGATGCACATCTGGAGGCATTCTGTAATCTGTGGACTATCAGAGTGTTGATGAAACACAGAAATTGCATCGGGATTGAATACAACAGTCACCATCCGCACTTTCCTCCATGGAATTAATGTCTGAAACAGTCTACGTTTGATCGTTCCCTGAAGACCAGTAGTAGTTTCCGATGCACATCTGGAGGCATTCTGAAATCTGTGGACTATCAGAGTGTTGATGAAACACAGAAATTGCATCGGGACTGAATACACCAGTCACCATGCTCTCTTTCCTCCATGGGAGAAAATTCTCAAACAGTCTACGCTTTAATAGTTCCCTGGAAGACCTGAAGTTTTTTCCGATGCACATCTGGAAGCATTCTGTAATCTGTGGACTATCAGAGTGTTGACGAAACACAGAAATTGCATCGGGATTGAATACAACAGTCACCATGCGCACTTTCCTCCATGGGAGTAATGTCTCAAACAGTCTACGCTTTGATTGTTCCTAGGAAGACCAGTAGTAGTTTCCGATGCACATCTGGAGGCATTCTGTAATCTGTGGACTAACTGAGTGTTGATGAAACACAGAAATTGCATCGGGATTGAATACAATAGTCACCATGCGCACTTTCCTCCATGGGAGTAATGTCTCAAACTGTCTACGCTTTGATCGTTCTCTGGAAGACCAGTAGTAGTTTCCGATGCACATCTTAAGGCATTCTGTAATCTGTGGACTATCAGAGTGTTGATGAAACACAGAAATTGCATCGGGATTGAATACAACAGTCCCCATGCGCACTTTCCTCCATGGGAGTAGTGTCTCATACAGTCTACGCTTTGATTGTTCCTAGGAAGACCAGTAGTAGTTTCCGATGCACATCTGGAGGCATTCTTTAATCTGTGGACTATCAGAGTGTTGATAAAACACAGAAATTGCATCGGGATTGAATACAACAGACACCACGCGCTCTTTCATCCATGGGAGTAATATCTCAAACAGTCTACGCTTTGATCGTTCCCTGGAAGACCTGAAGTAGTTTCCGATGCACATCTGGAGGCATTCTGTAATCTGTGGAGTATCAGAGTGTTGATGAAACACAGAAATTGCATCGGGATTGAATACAACAGTCACCATGCGCACTTTGCTCCATGGGAGTAATGTCTCAAAGAGTTAACGCTTTCATCGTTCCCTGGAAGACCAATAGTAGTTTCCGATGCACATCTGGAGGCATTCTGTAATCTGTGGACTATCAGAGTGATGATGAAACACAGAAATTGCATCGGGATTGAGTACGACGTTCAACATGCGCACTTTCCTCCATGGGAGTAATGTCTCAAACAGTCTACGCTTTGATCGTTCCCTGGAAGTCCAGTAGTAGTTTCCGATGCACACCTGGAGGCATTCTGTAATCTGTGGACCATCAGACTGTTGATGAAACACAGAAATTGCATCGGAATAGAATACAACAGTCACCATGCGCACTTTCCTCCATGGGAGTAATGTCTCAAACAGTGTACACTTTGAGTTCATAGGAAGACCAGTAGTAGTTTTCGATGCACATCTGGACGCATTCTGTAATCTGTGGAGTATCAGAGTGTTGATGAAACACAGAAATTGCATCGGGATTGAATACAACAGTCACCATGCGCACTTTGCTCCATGGGAGTAATGTCTCAAAGAGTTTACGCTTTGATCGTTCCCTGGAAGACCAGTAGTAGTTTCCGATGCACATCTGGAGGCATTCTGTAATCTGTGGACTATCAGAGTGTTGATGAATCACAGAAATTGCATCGGGATTGAGTACGACATTCACCATGCGCACTTTCCTCCATGGGAGTAATGTCTCAAACAGTCTACGCTTTGATCGTTCCCTGGAAGTCCAGTAGTAGTTTCCGATGCACACCTGGAGGCATTCTGTAATCTGTGGACTATCAGACTGTTGATGAAAGACAGAAATTGCATCGGAATTGAATACAACAGTCACCATGCGCACTTTCCTCCATGGGAGTAATGTCTCAAACAGTCTACGCTTTGATCGTTCCCTGAAAGACCTGTAGTAGTTTCCGATGCACATCTGGAGGCATTCTGTAATCTGTGGACTATCAGACTGTTGATGAAACTCTGAAATTGCCTCGGGATTGAATACAACAGTCACCATGCGCACTTTCCTCCATGCGAGTAATTCTCAAACAGTTTACGCTTTGATCGTTCCCTGGAAGACCAGTAGTAGCTTCCGATGCACATCTGGTGGCATTCTGTGATCTGTGGACTATCAGAGTGTTGATGAAACACAGAAATTGCATCGGGATTGATTTCAACAGTCACCATGCGCACTTCCCCCACGGGAGTAATGTCTCAAACAGTGTACGCTTTGATCGTTCCCTGGAAGACCAGTAATAGTTTCCGACGCACATCTGGTGGCATTCTGTAATCCTTGGACTATCAGAGTGTTGATGAAACACAGAAATTGCATCGGGATTGAATACAACAGTCACCATGCGCACTTTCCTCCATGGGAGTAATGTCTCAAACACTCTACGATTTGATCGTTCCCTGGAAGTCCAGTAGTAGTTTCCGATGCACACCTGGAGGCATTCTGAAATCTGTGGACTATCACAGTGTTGATGAAACACAGAAATTGAATCGAGATTGAATACACCAGTCACCATGCGCACTTTCCTCCATGGGAGTAATGTCTCAAACAGTCCACGCTTTGATCGTTCCCTGGAAGACCAGTAGTAGTTTCCGATGCACATCTGGAGGTTTCCTGTAATCTGTGGGCTATGAGAGTGTTGATGAAACACAGAAATTGCATCGGGATTGAATACAACAGTCACCATCCGCACTTTCCTCCATGGGAGTAATGTCTGATCCAGTCTACGTTTGATCGTTCCCTGGAAGACCAGTAGTAGATTCCGATGCACATCTGGTGGCATTCTGTAATCTGTGAAGTAATAGAGTGTTGATGAAACACAGAAATTGCATCGGGATTGAATACAACAGTCACCATGCGCACTTTGCTCCATGGGAGTAATGTCTCTAAGAGTTTACGCTTTTATCGTTCGCTGGAAGACCAGTAGTAGTTTCCGATGCACACCTTTAGTCATTCTGTAATCTGTGGACTATCAGAGTGCTGATGAAACACAGAAATTGCATCGGAATTGAATACAACAGTCACCATGCGCACCTTCCTCCATGGGAGTAATGTCTCAAACAGTCTACGCTTTGATCGTTCCCTGGAAGACCAGTAGTAGTTTCCGATGCACATCTGAAGGCATTCTGTAATCTGTGGACTATCAGAGTGCTGATGAAACACAAAAATTGCATCGGGGTTGAATAAAACAATCACCGTGCGCACTTTCCTAAATGGGAGTAATGTCTCAAACAGTCTACGCTTTGATTGTTCCTAGGAAGACCAGTAGTAGTTTCCGATGCACATCTGGAGGCATTCTTTAATCTGTGGACTATCAGAGTGTTGATAAAACACAGAAATTGCATCGGGATTGAATACAACAGACACCATGCGCTCTTTCATCCATGGGAGTAATATCTCAAACAGTCTACGCTTTGATCGTTCCCTGGAAGACCTGAAGTAGTTTCCGATGCACATCTGGAGGCATTCTGTAATCTGTGGAGTATCAGAGTGTTGATGAAACACAGAAATTGCAACGGGATTGAATACAACAGTCACCATGCGCACGTTGCTCCATGGGAGTAATGTCTCAAAGAGTTTACGCTTTGATCGTTCCCTGGAAGACCAGTAGTAGTTTCCGATGCACATCTGGAGGCATTCTGTAATCTGTGGACTATCAGAGTGATGATGAAACACAGAAATTGCATCGGGATTGAGTACGACATTCAACATGCGCACTTTCCTCCATGGGAGTAATGTCTCACACAGTCTACGCTTTGATCGTTCCCTGGAAGTCCAGTAGTAGTTTCCGATGCACACCTGGAGGCATTCTGTAATCTGTGGACCATCAGACTGTTGATGAAACACAGAAATTGCATCGGAAAAGAATACAACAGTCACCATGCGCAATTTCCTCCATGGGAGTAATGTCTCAAACAGTGTACGCTTTGAGTTCATAGGAAGACCAGTAGTAGTTTCCGATGCACATCTGGACGCATTCTGTAATCTGTGGACTATCAGAGTGTTGATGTAACACAGAAATTGCTTCGGGTTGTATACAGCAGTCACCATTACTCCATGGGAGTAATGTCTCTAACACTCTCACTTTGATCGTTCCCTGGAAGAACAGTAGTAATTTCCGATGCACATCTGGAGGCATTCTGTAATCTGTGGAGTATCAGAGTGTTGATAAAACACAGAAATTGCATCGGGATTGCATACAACGGACACCATGCGCTCTTTCCTCCATGGGAGTAATATCTAAAACAGTCTACGCTTTGATCGTTCCCTGGAAGACCTGAAGTAGTTTCCGATGCACATCTGGAAGCATTCTGCAATCTGTGGACTATCAGAGTGTTGACGAAACACAGAAATTGCATCGGGACTCAATACAACAGTCACCATGCGCACTTTCCTCCATGGGAGTAATGTCTCAAACTGTCTACGCTTTGATCGCTCCCTGGAAGGCCAGTAGTAGTTTCCGATGCACATCTGGAGGCATTCTGTAATCTGTGGACTATCAGAGTGTTGATGAAACACAGAAATTGCATCGGGATTGAATACAACAGTCACCATCCGCACTTTCCTCCATGGGATTAATGTCTGAAACAGTCTACGTTTGATCGTTCCCTGGAAGACCAGTAGTAGATTCCGATGCACATCTGGTGGCATTCTGTAATCTGTGGACTATCAGAGTGTTGATGGAACACAGAAATTGCATCGAGATTGAATACAACAGTCACGTTGCGCACTTTCCTCCATGGGAGTAATGTCTCTAACAGTCTACACTTTGATCGTTCCCTGGAAGACCAGTAGTAGTTTCCGATGCACATCTGGAGCCATTCTGTAATATGTGGACTATCAGAGTGTTGATGAAGCACTAAAATTGCATCGGGATTGAATACAACAGACACAATGCGCTCTTTCCTCCATGGGAGTAATATCTAAAACAGTCTACGCTTTGATCGTTCCCTGGAAGACCTGAAGTAGTTTCCGATGCACATCTGGAGGCATTATGTAATCTGTGGAATATCAGAGTGTTGATGAAACGCCGAAATTGCATCGGGATTCAATACAACAGTCACCATGCGCACTTTCCTCCATGGGAGTAATGTCTCAAACAGTCTACGCTTTGATCGTTCCTAGGAAGACCAGTAGTAGTTTCCGATGCACATCTGGAGGCATTCTGTAATCTGTGGAGTATCAGAGTGTTGATAAAACACAGAAATTGCATCGGGATTGAATACAACAGTTACCATGCGCACTTTGCTCCATGGGAGTAATGTCTCAAAGAGTTTACGCTTTGATCGTTCCCTGGAAGACCAGTAGTAGTTTCCGATGCACATCTGGAGGCATTCTGTAATCTGTGGACTATCAGAGTGCTGATGAATCACAGAAATTGCATCGGGATTGAGTACGACATTCACCATGCGCACTTTCCTCCATGGGAGTAATGTCTCAAACAGACTACGCTTTGATCGTTCCCTGGAAGACCTGTAGTAGTTTCCGATGCACACCTGGATGCATTCTGTAACCTGTGGACTATCAGACTGTTGATGAAACTCTGAAATTGCCTCGGGATTGAATACAACAGTCACCATGCGCACTTCCCCCACGGGAGTAATGTCTCAAACAGTGTACGCTTTGATCGTTCCCTGGAAGTCCAGTAATAGTTTCCGACGCACATCTGGTGGCATTCTGTAATCATTGGACTATCAGAGTGTTGATGAAACACAGAAATTGCATCGGGATTGAATACAACAGTCACCATGCGCACTTTCCTCCATGGGAGTAATGTCTCAAACACTCTACGATTTGATCGTTTCCTGGAAGTCCAGTAGTAGTTTCCGATGCACACCTGGAGGCATTCTTAATTCTGTGGACTATCAGAGTGTTGATGAAACACAGAAATTGAATCGAGATTGAATACACCAGTCACCATGCGCACTTTCCCTCATGGGAGTAATGTCTCAAACAGTCCACGCTTTGATCGTTCCCTGGAAGACCAGTAGTAGTTTCCGATGCACATCTGGAGGTTTTCTGTAATCTGTGGGCTATGAGAGTGTTGATGAAACACAGAAATTGCATCGGGATTGAATACAACAGTCACCATCCGCACTTTCCTCCATGGGAGTAATGTCTGATACAGTCTACGTTTGATCGTTCCCTGGAAGACCAGTAGTAGATTCCGATGCACATCTGGTGGCATTCTGTAATCTGTGTAGTAATAGAGTGTTGATGAAACACAGAAATTGCATCAGGATCGAATACAACAGTCACCATGCGCACTTTGCTCCATGGGAGTAATGTCTCTAAGAGTTTACGCTTTGATCGTTCCCTGGAAGACCAGTAGTAGTTTCCGATGCACATCTGGAGGCATTCTGTAATCTGTGGACTATCAGAGTGTTGATGAAACACAGAAATTGCATCGGAATTGAATACAACAGTCACCATGCGCACTTTCCTCCATGGGAGTAATGTCTCTAAGAGTCTACGATTTGATCGTTCCCTGGAAGACCAGTAGCAGTTTCCGATGCACATCTGGAGGCATTCTGTAATCTGTGGAATATCAGAGTGTTGATGAAACACAGAAATTTCATCGGGATGAGATACAACATTCACCATGCGCACTTTCCCTCATGGGAGTAATGTCTCAAACAGTCCACGCTTTGATCGTTCCCTGGAAGACCAGTAGTAGTTTCCGATGCACATCTGGAGGTTTTCTGTAATCTGTGGGCTATGAGAGTGTTGATGAAACACAGAAATTGCATCGGGATTGAATACAACAGTCACCATCCGCACTTTCCTCCATGGGAGTAATGTCTGATACAGTCTACGTTTGATCGTTCCCTGGAAGACCAGTAGTAGATTCCGATGCACATCTGGTGGCATTCTGTAATCTGTGGAGTATCAGAGTGTTGATGAAACACAGAAATTGCATCGGGATTGAATACAACAGTCACCATGCGCACTTTGCTCCATGGGAGTAATGTCTCAAAGAGTTTACGCTTTGATCGTTCCCTGGAAGACCAGTAGTAGTTTCCGATGCACATCTGGAGGCATTCTGTAATCTGTGGACTATCAGAGTGGTGATGAATCACAGAAATTGCATCAGGATTGAGTACGACGTTCACCATGCGCACTTTCCTCCATGGGAGTAATGTCTCAAACAGTCTACGCTTTGATCGTTCCCTGGAAGTCCAGTAGTAGTTTCCGATGCACACCTGGAGGCATTCTGTAATCTGTGGACTATCAGACTGTTGATGAAACACAGAAATTGCATCGGAATTGAATACAACAGTCACCATGCGCACTTTCCTCCATGGGAGTAATGTCTCAAACAGTCTACTCTTTGATCGTTCCCTGGAAGACCTGTAGTAGTTTCCGATGCACATCTGGAGGCATTCTGTAACCTGTGGACTATCAGACTGTTGATGAAACTCTGAAATTGCCTCGGGATTGAATACAACAGTCACCATGCGCACTTCCCCCACGGGAGTAATGTCTCAAACACTCTACGATTTGATCGTTTCCTGGAAGTCCAGTAGTAGTTTCCGATGCACACCTGGAGGCATTCTTAATTCTGTGGACTATCAGAGTGCTGATGAAACACAAAAATTGCATCGGGGTTGAATAAAACAATCACCGTGCGCACTTTCCTAAATGGGAGTAATGTCTCAAACAGTCTACGCTTTGATTGTTCCTAGGAAGACCAGTAGTAGTTTCCGATGCACATCTGGAGGCATTCTTTAATCTGTGGACTATCAGAGTGTTGATAAAACACAGAAATTGCATCGGGATTGAATACAACAGACACCATGCGCTCTTTCATCCATGGGAGTAATATCTCAAACAGTCTACGCATTGATCGTTCCCTGGAAGACCTGAAGTAGTTTCCGATGCACATCTGGAGGCATTCTGTAATCTGTGGAGTATCAGAGTGTTGATGAAACACAGAAATTGCAACGGGATTGAATACAACAGTCACCATGCGCACTTTGCTCCATGGGAGTAATGTCTCAAAGGGTTTACGCTTTGATCGTTCCCTGGAAGACCAGTAGTAGTTTCCGATGCACATCTGGAGGCATTCTGTAATCTGTGGACTATCAGAGTGATGATGAAACACAAAAATTGCATCGGGATTGAGTACGACATTCAACATGCGCACTTTCCTCCATGGGAGTAATGTCTCACACAGTCTACGCTTTGATCGTTCCCTGGAAGTCCAGTAGTAGTTTCCGATGCACACCTGGAGGCATTCTGTAATCTGTGGACCATCAGACTGTTGATGAAACACAGAAATTGCATCGGAAAAGAATACAACAGTCACCATGCGCAATTTCCTCCATGGGAGTAATGTCTCAAACAGTGTACGCTTTGGGTTCATAGGAAGACCAGTAGTAGTTTCCGATGCACATCTGGACGCATTCTGTAATCTGTGGACTATCAGAGTGTTGATGTAACACAGAAATTGCTTCGGGTTGTATACAGCAGTCACCATTACTCCATGGGAGTAATGTCTCTAACACTCTCACTTTGATCGTTCCCTGGAAGAACAGTAGTAATTTCCGATGCACATCTGGAGGCATTCTGTAATCTGTGGAGTATCAGAGTGTTGATAAAACACAGAAATTGCATCGGGATTGCATACAACGGACACCATGCGCTCTTTCCTCCATGGGAGTAATATCTAAAACAGTCTACGCTTTGATCGTTCCCTGGAAGACCTGAAATAGTTTCCGATGCACATCTGGAAGCATTCTGCAATCTGTGGACTATCAGAGTGTTGACGAAACACAGAAATTGCATCGGGACTCAATACAACAGTCACCATGCGCACTTTCCTCCATGGGAGTAATGTCTCAAACTGTCTACGCTTTGATCGTTCCTAGGAAGGCCAGTAGTAGTTTCCGATGCACATCTGGAGGCATTCTGTAATCTGTGGACTATCAGAGTGTTGATGAAACACAGAAATTGCATCGGGATTGAATACAACAGTCACCATCCGCACTTTCCTCCATGGGATTAATGTCTGAAACAGTCTACGTTTGATCGTTCCCTGGAAGACCAGTAGTAGATTGCGATGCACATCTGGTGGCATTCTGTAATCTGTGGACTATCAGAGTGTTGATGGAACACAGAAATTGCATCGAGATTGAATACAACAGTCACGTTGCGCACTTTCCTCCATGGGAGTAATGTCTCTAACAGTCTACACTTTGATCGTTCCCTGGAAGACCAGTAGTAGTTTCCGATGCACATCTGGTGCCATTCTGTAATATGTGGACTATCAGAGTGTTGATGAAGCACTAAAATTGCATCGGGATTGAATACAACAGACACAATGCGCTCTTTCCTCCATGGGAGTAATATCTAAAACAGTCTACGCTTTGATCGTTCCCTGGAAGACCTGAAGTAGTTTCCGATGCACATCTGGAGGCATTATGTAATCTGTGGAATATCAGAGTGTTGATGAAACGCCGAAATTGCATCGGGATTCAATACAACAGTCACCATGCGCACTTTCCTCCATGGGAGTAATGTCTCAAACAGTCTACGCTTTGATCGTTCCTAGGAAGACCAGTAGTAGTTTCCGATGCACATCTGGAGGCATTCTGTAATCTGTGGAGTATCAGAGTGTTGATAAAACACAGAAATTGCATCGGGATTGAATACAACAGTCACCATGCGCACTTTGCTCCATGGGAGTAATGTCTCAAAGAGTTTACGCTTTGATCGTTCCCTGGAAGACCAGTAGTAGTTTCCGATGCACATCTGGAGGCATTCTGTAAACTGTGGACTATCAGAGTGCTGATGAATCACAGAAATTGCATCGGGATTGAGTACGACATTCACCATGCGCACTTTCCTCCATGGGAGTAATGTCTCAAACAGACTACGCTTTGATCGTTCCCTGGAAGTCCAGTAGTAGTTTCCGATGCACACCTGGAGGCATTCTGTAATCTGTGCACTATCAGACTGTTGATGAAACACAGAAATTGCATCGGAATTGAATACAACAGTCACCATGCGCACTTTCCTCCATGGGAGTAATGTCTCAAACAGTCTACGCTTTGATCGCTCCCTGGAAGACCTGTAGTAGTTTCCGATGCACATCTGGAGGCATTCTGTAACCTGTGGACTATCAGACTGTTGATGAAACTCTGAAATTGCCTCGGGATTGAATACAACAGTCACCATGCGCACTTCCCCCACGGGAGTAATGTCTCAAACAGTGTACGCTTTGATCGTTCCCTGGAAGTCCAGTAATAGTTTCCGACGCACATCTGGTGGCATTCTGTAATCATTGGACTATCAGAGTGTTGATGAAACACAGAAATTGCATCGGGATTGAATACAACAGTCACCATGCGCACTTTCCTCCATGGGAGTAATGTCTCAAACACTCTACGATTTGATCGTTTCCTGGAAGTCCAGTAGTAGTTTCCGATGCACACCTGGAGGCATTCTTAATTCTGTGGACTATCAGAGTGTTGATGAAACACAGAAATTGAATCGAGATTGAATACACCAGTCACCATGCGCACTTTCCCTCATGGGAGTAATGTCTCAAACAGTCCACGCTTTGATCGTTCCCTGGAAGACCAGTAGTAGTTTCCGATGCACATCTGGAGGTTTTCTGTAATCTGTGGGCTATGAGAGTGTTGATGAAACACAGAAATTGCATCGGGATTGAATACAACAGTCACCATCCGCACTTTCCTCCATGGGAGTAATGTCTGATACAGTCTACGTTTGATCGTTCCCTGGAAGACCAGTAGTAGATTCCGATGCACATCTGGTGGCATTCTGTAATCTGTGAAGTAATAGAGTGTTGATGAAACACAGAAATTGCATCAGGATCGAATACAACAGTCACCATGCGCACTTTGCTCCATGGGAGTAATGTCTCTAAGAGTTTACGCTTTGATCGTTCCCTGGAAGACCAGTAGTAGTTTCCGATGCACATCTGGAGGCATTCTGTAATCTGTGGACTATCAGAGTGTTGATGAATCACAGAAATTGCATCGGGATTGAGTACGACATTCACCATGCGCACTTTCCTCCATGGGAGTAATGTCTCAAACAGTCTACGCTTTGATCGCTCCCTGGAAGACCTGTAGTAGTTTCCGATGCACATCTGGAGGCATTCTGTAACCTGTGGACTATCAGACTGTTGATGAAACTCTGAAATTGCCTCGGGATTGAATACAACAGTCACCATGCGCACTTCCCCCACGGGAGTAATGTCTCAAACAGTGTACGCTTTGATCGTTCCCTGGAAGTCCAGTAATAGTTTCCGACGCACATCTGGTGGCATTCTGTAATCATTGGACTATCAGAGTGTTGATGAAACACAGAAATTGCATCGGGATTGAATACAACAGTCACCATGCGCACTTTCCTCCATGGGAGTAATGTCTCAAACACTCTACGATTTGATCGTTTCCTGGAAGTCCAGTAGTAGTTTCCGATGCACACCTGGAGGCATTCTTAATTCTGTGGACTATCAGAGTGTTGATGAAACACAGAAATTGAATCGAGATTGAATACACCAGTCACCATGCGCACTTTCCCTCATGGGAGTAATGTCTCAAACAGTCCACGCTTTGATCGTTCCCTGGAAGACCAGTAGTAGTTTCCGATGCACATCTGGAGGTTTTCTGTAATCTGTGGGCTATGAGAGTGTTGATGAAACACAGAAATTGCATCGGGATTGAATACAACAGTCACCATCCGCACTTTCCTCCATGGGAGTAATGTCTGATACAGTCTACGTTTGATCGTTCCCTGGAAGACCAGTAGTAGATTCCGATGCACATCTGGTGGCATTCTGTAATCTGTGAAGTAATAGAGTGTTGATGAAACACAGAAATTGCATCAGGATCGAATACAACAGTCACCATGCGCACTTTGCTCCATGGGAGTAATGTCTCTAAGAGTTTACGCTTTGATCGTTCCCTGGAAGACCAGTAGTAGTTTCCGATGCACATCTGGAGGCATTCTGTAATCTGTGGACTATCAGAGTGTTGATGAATCACAGAAATTGCATCGGGATTGAGTACGACATTCACCATGCGCACTTTCCTCCATGGGAGTAGTGTCTCAAACAGTCTACGCTTTGATCGTTCCCTGGAAGTCCAGTAGTAGTTTCCGATGCACACCTGGAGGCATTCTGTAATCTGTGGACTATCAGACTGTTGATGAAACACAGAAATTGCATCGGAATTTAATACAACAGTCACCATGCGCACTTTCCTCCATGGGAGTAATGTCTCAAACAGTCTACGCTTTGAGTTCCCTGGAAGACCTGTAGTAGTTTCCGATGCACATCTGGAGGCATTCTGTAATCTGTGGACTATCAGACTGTTGATGAAACACAGAAATTGCCTCGGGATTGAATACAACAGTCGTCATGCGCACTTTCCTCCATGTGAGTAATTCTCAAACAGTCTACGCTTTGATCGTTCCCTGGAAGACCACTAGTAGCTTCCGATGCACATCTGGTTTCATTCTGTAACCAGTGGACTATCAGAGTGTTGATGAAACACAGAAATATGCATCGAGATTGAATACAACAGTCACCATGCGCACTTTCCTCCAGGGGAGTAATGTCTCAAACAGTGTACGCTTTGAGTTCCCAGGAAGCCCTGTAGTAGTTTCCGATGCACATCTGGAGGCAATCTGTAATCTGTGGACTATCAGATTGTTGATGAAATACAGAAATTGCATCGGAATTGAATACAACAGTCACCATGCGCACTTTCCTCCATGGGAGTAATGCCTCAAACAGTCTACGATTTGATCGTTCCCTGGAAGACCAGTAGTAGTTTCCGATGCACATCTGGAGGCATTCTGTAATCTGTGGACTATCAAAGTGTTGATGAAACACAGAAATTGCATCGGGATTGAATACAACAGTCACCATACGCACTTTCCTCCATGGGATTAATGTCTGAAACCGTCAACGTTTGATCGTTCCCTGTTAGACCAGTAGTAGATTCCGATGCACATCTGGTGGTATTCTGTAATCTGTGGACTATCAGAGTGTTGATGAAACACAGAAATTGCATCGAGATTGAATACAAC
This sequence comes from Schistocerca gregaria, assembly GCF_023897955.1. Lineage (NCBI taxonomy): Eukaryota > Metazoa > Arthropoda > Insecta > Orthoptera > Acrididae > Schistocerca > Schistocerca gregaria. Next base: position 27,140,187 of record NC_064929.1, on the reverse strand, counting down.
AGTCACCATGCGCACTTTCCTCCATGGGAGTAATGTCTCTAACTGTCTACACTTTGATCGTTCCCTGGAAGACCAGTAGTAGTTTCCAATGCACATCTGGAGCCATTCTGTAATATGTGGACTATCAGAGTGTTGATGAAGCACTAAAATTGCATCGGGATTGAGTACAATAGCCACCATGAGCACTTACCTCAATGGGAGTAATGTCTTAAACAATCTATGCATTGATCGTTCCCTGGAAGTCCAGTAGTAGTTTCCGATGCACACTTGGAGGCATTCTGTAATCAGTGGACTATCAGACTGTTGATGAAATACAGAAATTGCATCGGAATTGAACACAACAGTCACCATGCGCACTTTCCTCCATGGGAGTAATGTCTCAAAGAGTCTACGATTTTATCGTTCCCTGAAGACCAGTAGTAGTTTCCGATGCACATCTGGAGGCATTCTGAAATCTGTGGACTATCAGAGTGTTGATGAAACACAAAAATTGCATCGGGACTGAATACACCAGTCACCATGCGCACTTTCCTCCATGGGAGTAGTGTCTCATACAGTCTGCGCTTTGATCGTTCCGTGGAATACCAGAAGTAGTTTCCGATGCACATCTGGAGGCATTCTGAAATCTGTGGACTAACTGAGTGTTGATGAAACACAGAAATTGCATCGAGATTGAATAAAACAGTCACCATGCTCTCTTTCCTCCATGGGAGTAAATTCTCAAACAGTCTACGCTTTGATAGTTCCCTGGAAGACCTGAAGTTTTTTCCGATGCACATCTGGAAGCATTCTGTAATCTGTGGACTATCAGAGTGTTGACGAAACACAGAAATTGCATCGGGACTCAGTACTACAGTCAAGATGCGCACTTTCCTCCATGGGAGTAATGTCTCAAACTGTCCACGCTTTGATCGTTCCTAGGAAGGCCAGTAGTAGTTTCCGATGCACATCTGGAGGCATTCTGTAATCTGTGGACTATCAGAGTGTTGATGAAACACAGAAATTGCATCGGGATTGAATACAACAGTCACCATCCGCACTTTCCTCCATGGGATTAATGTCTGAAACAGTCTACGTTTGATCGTTCCCTGGAAGACCAGTAGTAGATTCCGATGCACATCTGGTGGCATTCTGTAATCTGTGGACTATCAGAGTGTTGATGGAACACAGAAATTGCATCGAGATTGAATACAACAGTCACTTTGCGCACTTTCCTCCATTGGAGTAATGTCTCTAACAGTCTACACTTTGATCGTTCCCGGAAGACCAGTAGTAGTTTCCGATGCACATCTGAAGGCATTCTGTAATATGTGGACTATAAGAGTGTTGATGAAGCACTGAAATTGCATCGGGAATGAGTGCAATAGCCACCATGAGCACTTTCCTCCATGGGAGTAATGTCTCAAACATTCTACGCATTGATCGTTCCCTGGAAGCCCTGTAGTAGTTTTCGATGCACACCTGGAGACATTCTGTAATCTGTGGATTCTTAGACTGTTGATTAAATACAGAAATTGCATCGGAATTGAATACAACAGTCACCATGCGCACTTTCCTAAATGGGAGTAATGTCTCAAACCGTCTACGCTTTTTATCGTTCCCTGGAATACCAGAAGTAGTTTCCGATGCACATCTGGAGGCACTCTGAAATCTGTGGATTAACTGAATGTTGATGAAACACAGAAATTGCATCGGGATTGAATAAAACAGTCACCATGCGCACTTTCCTAAATGGGAGTAATGTCTCAAACCGTCTATGCTTTGATCGTTACCTGAAAGACCTGAAGTAGTTTCCGATGCACATCTGGAGGCATTCTGTAATCTGTGGACTATCAGAGTGTTGATAAGACACAGAAATTGCATCGGGATTGAATACAACAGACACCATGCGCTCTTTCTTCCATGGGAGTAAATTCTCAAACAGTCTACGCTTTGATAGTTCCCTGAAGACCAGAAGTTGTTTCCAATGCACATCAGGAGGCATTCTGTAGTCTGTGGACAATCAGAGTGTTGACGAAACACAGAAATTGCATCGGAATTGAATACAACATTCACCATGCGCACTTTCCTCCATGGGAGTAATGTCTCAAACAGTCTACGCTTTGATTGTTCCTAGGAAGACCAGTAGTAGTTTCCGATGCACATCTGGAGGCATTCTGTAATCTGTGGACTAACTGAGTGTTGATGAAACACAGAAATTGCATCGGGATTGAATACCATAGTCACCATGCGCACTTTCCTCCATGGGAGTAATGTCTCAAAAACTCTACGCTTTGATCGTTCCCTGGAAGTCCAGTAGTAGTTTCCGATGCACACCTTTAGTCATTCTGTAATCTGTGGACTATCAGACTGTTGATGAAACACAGAAATTGCATCGGAATTGAATACAACAGTCACCATGCGCACCTTCCTCCATGGGAGTAATTCTCAAACAGTCTACGCTTTGATCGTTCCCTTGAAGACCAGTAGTAGCTACCGATGCACATCTGGAGGCATTCTGTAATCTGTGGACTATCAGAGTGTTGATGAAACACAGAAATTGCCTCGGATTAAATACAACAGTCACCATGCGCACTTTCCTCCAGGGGAGTAATGTCTCAAACAGTGTACGCTTTGAGTTCCCTGGAAGACATATAGTAGTTTCCGATGCACATCTGGAGGCATTCTGTAATCTGTGGACTATCAGAGTGTTGATGAAGCACTAAAATTGCATCGGGATTGAATACAACAGACACAATGCGCTCTTTCCTCCATGGGAGTAATATCTAAAACAGTCTACGCTTTGATCGTTCCCTGGAAGACCTGAAGTAGTTTCCGATGCACATCTGGAAGCATTCTGTAATCTGTGGACTATCAGAGTGTTGACGAAACACAGAAATTGCATCGGGACTCAATACAACAGTCACCATGCGCACTTTCCTCCATGGGAGTAATGTCTCAAACTGTCTACGCTTTGATCGTTCCTAGGAAGGCCAGTAGTAGTTTCCGATGCACATCTGGAGGCATTCTGTAATCTGTGGACTATCAGAGTGTTGATGAAACACAGAAATTGCATCGGGATTGAATACAACAGTCACCATCCGCACTTTCCTCCATGGGATTAATGTCTGAAACAGTCTACGTTTGATCGTTCCCTGGAAGACCAGTAGTAGATTCCGATGCACATCTGGTGGCATTCTGTAATCTGTGGACTATTAGAGTGTTGATGGAACACAGAAATTGCATCGAGATTGAATACAACAGTCACGTTGCGCACTCTCCTCCATGGGAGTAATGTCTCCAACAGTCTACACTTTGATCGTTCCCTGGAAGACCAGTAGTAGTTTCCGATGCACATCTGGAGCCATTCTGTAATATGTGGACTATCAGAGTGTTGATGAAGCACTAAAATTGCATCGGGATTGAATACAACAGACACAATGCGCTCTTTCCTCCATGGGAGTAATATCTAAAACAGTCTACGCTTTGATCGTTCCCTGGAAGACCTGAAGTAATTTCCGATGCACATCTGGAGGCATTATGTAATCTGTGGAATATCAGAGTGTTGATGAAACGCCGAAATTGCATCGGGATTCAATACAACAGTCACCATGCGCACTTTCCTCCATGGGAGTAATGTCTCAAACAGTCTACGCTTTGATCGTTCCTAGGAAGACCAGTAGTAGTTTCCGATGCACATCTGGAGGCATTCTGTAATCTGTGGAGTATCAGAGTGTTGATGAAACACAGAAATTGCATCGGAATTGAATACAACAGTCACCATGCGCACTTTCCTCCATGGGAGTAATGTCTCAAACAGTCTACGCTTTGATCGTTCCCTGGAAGACCTGTAGTAGTTTCCGATGCACATCTGGAGGCATTCTGTAACCTGTGGACTATCAGACTGTTGATGAAACTCTGAAATTGCCTCGGGATTGAATACAACAGTCACCATGCGCACTTCCCCCACGGGAGTAATGTCTCAAACAGTGTACGCTTTGATCGTTCCCTGGAAGTCCAGTAATAGTTTCCGACGCACATCTGGTGGCATTCTGTAATCCTTGGACTATCAGAGTGTTGATGAAACACAGAAATTGCATCGGGATTGAATACAACAGTCACCATGCGCACTTTCCTCCATGGGAGTAATGTCTCAAACACTCTACGATTTGATCGTTTCCTGGAAGTCCAGTAGTAGTTTCCGATGCACACCTGGAGGCATTCTTAAATCTGTGGATTATCAGAGTGTTGATGAAACACAGAAATTGAATCGAGATTGAATACACCAGTCACCATGCGCACTTTCCCTCATGGGAGTAATGTCTCAAACAGTCCACGCTTTGATCGTTCCCTGGAAGACCAGTAGTAGTTTCCGATGCACATCTGGAGGTTTTCTGTAATCTGTGGGCTATGAGAGTGTTGATGAAACACAGAAATTGCATCGGGATTGAATACAACAGTCACCATCCGCACTTTCCTCCATGGGTGTAACGTCTGATACAGTCTACGTTTGATCGTTCCCTGGAAGACCAGTAGTAGATTCCGATGCACATCTGGTGGCATTCTGTAATCTGTGAAGTAATAGAGTGTTGATGAAACACAGATATTGCATCAGGATCGAATACAACAGTCACCATGCGCACTTTGCTCCATGGGAGTAATGTCTCTAAGAGTTTACGCTTTGATCGTTCCCTGGAAGACCAGTAGTAGTTTCCGATGCACATCTGGAGGCATTCTGAAATCTGTGGACTATCAGAGTGTTGATGAATCACAGAAATTGCATCGGGATTGAGTACGACATTCACCATGCGCACTTTCCTCCATGGGAGTAGTGTCTCAAACAGTCTACGCTTTGATCGTTCCCTGGAAGTCCAGTAGTAGTTTCCGATGCACACCTGGAGGCATTCTGTAATCTGTGGACTATCAGACTGTTGATGAAACACAGAAATTGCATCGGAATTTAATACAACAGTCACCATGCGCACTTTCCTCCATGGGAGTAATGTCTCAAACAGTCTACGCTTTGAGTTCCCTGGAAGACCTGTAGTAGTTTCCGATGCACATCTGGAGGCATTCTGTAATCTGTGGACTATCAGACTGTTGATGAAACACAGAAATTGCCTCGGGATTGAATACAACAGTCGTCATGCGCACTTTCCTCCATGTGAGTAATTCTCAAACAGTCTACGCTTTGATCGTTCCCTGGAAGACCAGTAGTAGCTTCCGATGCACATCTGGTTTCATTCTGTAACCAGTGGACTATCAGAGTGTTGATGAAACACAGATATATGCATCGAGATTGAATACAACAGTCACCATGCGCACTTTCCTCCAGGGGAGTAATGTCTCAAACAGTGTACGCTTTGAGTTCCCTGGAAGACCTGTAGTAGTTTCCGATGCACATCTGGAGGCAATCTGTAATCTGTGGACTATCAGATTGTTGATGAAATACAGAAATTGCATCGGAATTGAATACAACAGTCACCATGCGCACTTTCCTCCATGGGAGTAATGCCTCAAACAGTCTACGATTTGATCGTTCCCTGGAACACCAGTAGTAGTTTCCGATGCACATCTGGAGGCATTCTGTAATCTGTGGACTATCAAAGTGTTGATGAAACACAGAAATTGCATCGGGATTGAATACAACAGTCACCATACGCACTTTCCTCCATGGGATTAATGTCTGAAACCGTCAACGTTTGATCGTTCCCTGTTAGACCAGTAGTAGATTCCGATGCACATCTGGTGGCATTCTGTAATCTGTGGACTATCAGAGTGTTTATGAAACACAGAAATTGCATCGAGATTGAATACAACAGTCACCATGCGCACTTTCCTCCATGGGAGTAATGTCTCTAACAGTCTACACTTTGATCGTTCCCTGGAAGACCAGTAGTAGTTTCCGATGCACATCTGGAGCCATTCTGTAATATGTGGACTATCAGAGTGTTGATGAAACACAGAAATTGCATCGGGACTGAATACACCAGTCACCATGCGCACTTTCCTCCATGGGAGTAGTGTCTCATACAGTCTACGATTTGATCGTTCCGTGGAATACCAGAAGTAGTTTCCGATGCACATCTGGAGGCATTCTGAAATCTGTGGACTAACTGAGAGTTGATGAAACACAGAAATTGCATCGAGATTGAATAAAACAGTCACCATGCTCTCTTTCCTCCATGGGAGTAAATTCTCAAACAGTCTACGCTTTGATAGTTCCCTGGAAGACCTGAAGTTTTTTCCGATGCACATCTGGAAGCATTCTGTAATCTGTGGACTATCAGAGCGTTGACAAAACACAGAAATTGCATCGGGACTCAATACTACAGTCAAGATGCGCACTTTCCTCCATGGGAGTAATGTCTCAAACTGTCCACGCTTTGATCGTTCCTAGGAAGGCCAGTAGTAGTTTCCGATGCACATCTGGAGGCATTCTGTAATCTGTGGACTATCAGAGTGTTGATGAAACACAGAAATTGCATCGGGATTGAATACAACAGTCACCATCCGCACTTTCCTCCATGGGATTAATGTCTGAAACAGTCTACGTTTGATCGTTCCCTGGAAGACCAGTAGTAGATTCCGATGCACATCTGGTGGCATTCTGTAATCTGTGGACTATCAGAGTGTTGATGGAACACAGAAATTGCATCGAGATTGAATACAACAGTCACCTTGCGCACTTTCCTCCATTGGAGTAATGTCTCTAACAGTCTACACTTTGATCGTTCCCGGAAGACCAGTAGTAGTTTCCGATGCACATCTGAAGGCATTCTGTAATATGTGGACTATAAGAGTGTTGATGAAGCACTGAAATTGCATCGGGAATGAGTGCAATAGCCACCATGAGCACTTTCCTCCATGGGAGTAATGTCTCAAACATTCTACGCATTGATCGTTCCCTGGAAGCCCTGTAGTAGTTTTCGATGCACACCTGGAGACATTCTGTAATCTGTGGATTCTTAGACTGTTGATGAAATACAGAAATTGCATCGGAATTGAATACAACAGTCAACATGCGCACTTTCCTAAATGGGAGTAATGTCTCAAACCGTCTACGCTTTTTATCGTTCCCTGGAATACCAGAAGTAGTTTCCGATGCACATCTGGAGGCACTCTGAAATCTGTGGATTAACTGAATGTTGATGAAACACAGAAATTGCATCGGGATTGAATAAAACAGTCACCATGCGCACTTTCCTAAATGGGAGTAATGTCTCAAACCGTCTATGCTTTGATCGTTACCTGGAAGACCTGAAGTAGTTTCCGATGCACATCTGGAGGCATTCTGTAATCTGTGGACTATCAGACTGATGATGAAATACAGAAATTGCATCGGGATTGAATACAACAGTCACCATGCGCACTTTGCTCCATGGGAGTAATGTCTCAAAGAGTTTACGCTTTGATCGTTCCCTGGAAGACCAGTAGTAGTTTCCGATGCACATCTGGAGGCATTCTGTAATCTGTGGACTATCAGAGTGATGATGAAACACAGAAATTGCATCGGGATTAAGTACGACATTCAACATGCGCACTTTCCTCCATGGGAGTAATGTCTCAAACAGTCTACGCTTTGATCGTTCCCTGGAAGTCCAGTAGTAGTTTACGATGCACACCTTTAGTCATTCTGTAATCTGTGGACTATCAGACTGTTGATGAAACACAGAAATTGCATCGGAATTGAATACAACAGTCACCATGCGCACCTTCCTCCATGGGAGTAATTCTCAAACAGTCTACGCTTTAATCGGTCCCTGGAAGACCAGTAGTAGTTTCCGATGCACATCTGAAGGCATTCTGTAATCTGTGGACTATCAGAGTGTTGATGAAACACAGAAATTGCATCGGGTTTGAATAGAACAGTCACCATGCGCACTTTCCTCCATGGGAGGAATGTCTCAAACAGTCTACGCTTTGATCGTTCCCTTGAAGACCAGTAGTAGCTACCGATGCACATCTGGAGGCATTCTGTAATCTGTGGACTATCAGAGTGTTGATGAAACACAGAAATTGCCTCGGGATTAAATACAACAGTCACCATGCGCACTTTCCTCCAGGGGAGTAATATCTCAAACAGTCTACGCTTTGATCGTTCCCTAGAAGACCTGAAGTAGTTTCCGATGCACATCTGGAAGCATTCTGTAATCTGTGGACTATCAGACTGATGATGAAATACAGAAATTGCATCGGGATTGAATACAACAGTCACCATGCGCACTTTGCTCCATGGGAGTAATGTCTCAAAGAGTTTACGCTTTGATCGTTCCCTGGAAGACCAGTAGTAGTTTCCGATGCACATCTGGAGGCATTCTGTAATCTGTGGACTATCAGAGTGATGATGAAACACAGAAATTGCATCGGGATTAAGTACGACATTCAACATGCGCACTTTCCTCCATGGGAGTAATGTCTCAAACAGTCTACGCTTTGATCGTTCCCTGGAAGTCCAGTAGTAGTTTCCGATGCACACCTGGAGGCATTCTGTAATCTGTGGACTATCAGACTGTTGTCGAAACACAGAAATTGCATCGGAATAGAATACAACAGTCACCATGCGCACTTTCCTCCATGGGAGTAATGTCTCAAACAGTGTACGCTTTGAGTTCATAGGAAGACCAGTAGTAGTTTCCGATGCACATCTGGACGCATTCTGTAATCTGTAGACTATCAGAGTGTTGATGTAACACAGAAATTGCTTCGGGTTGAATACAACAGTCACCATTACTCCATGGGAGTAATGTCTCTAACAGTCTCACTTTGATCATTCCCTGGAAGAACAGTAGTAATTTCCGATGCACATCTGGAGGCATTATGTAATCTGTGGAGTATCAGAGTGTTGATAAAACACAGAAATTGCATCGGGATTGAATACAACAGACACCATGCGCTCTTTCCTCCATGGGAGTAATATCTCAAACAGTCTACGCTTTGATCGATCCCTGGAAGACCTGAAGTAGTTTCCGATGCACATCTGGAGGCATTATGTAATCTGTGGAATATCAGAGTGTTGATGAAACACCGAAATTGCATCGGGATTCAATACAACAGTCACCATGCGCACTTTCCTCCATGGGAGTAATGTCTCAAACAGTCTACGCTTTGATCGTTCCTAGGAAGACCAGTAGTAGTTTCCGATGCACATCTGGAGGCATTCTGTAATCTGTGTAGTATCAGAGTCTTGATGAAACACAGAAATTGCATCGGGATTGAATACAACAGTCACCATGCGCACTTTGCTCCATGGGAGTAATGTCTCAAAGAGTTTACGCTTTGATCGTTCCCTGGAAGACCTGTAGTAGTTTCCGATGCACATCTGGTGGCATTCTGTAATCTGTGAAGTATCAGAGTGTTGATGAAACACAGAAATTGCATCGGGATTGAATACAACAGTCACCATGCGCACTTTGCTCCATGGGAGTAATGTCTCTAAGAGTTTACGCTTTGATCGTTAACTGGAAGACCAGTAGTAGTTTCCGATGCACATCTGGAGGCATTCTGTAATCTGTGGACTATCAGAGTGTTGATGAAACAGAAATTGCATCGGGATTGATTTCAACAGTCACCATGCGCACTTCCCCCACGGGAGTAATGTCTCAAACAGTGTACGCCTTGATCGTTCCTTGGAAGACCAGTAATAGTTTCCGATGCACATCTGGTGGTATTCTGTAATCTGTGGACTATCAGAGTGTTGATGAGACACAGAAATTGCATCGGGATTGAATACAACAGTCACCATGCGCACTTTCCTCCATGGGAGTAATGTCTCAAACAGTGTACGCTTTCAGTTCCCTGGAAGACCTGTAGTAGTTTCCGATGCACATCTGGAGGCATTCTGTAATCTGTGGACTATCAGACTGTTGATGAAATACAGAAATTGAATCGGAATTGAATACAACAGTCACAATGCGCACTTCCCTCCATGGGAGTAATGTCTCAAACAGTCTACGCTTTGATCGTTCCCTGGAAGACCAGTAGTAGTTTCCCATGCACATCTGAAGGAATTCTGTAATCTGTGGACTATCAGAGTGCTGATGAAACACAGAAATTGCATCGGGATTGAATACAACAGTCACCATGCGCACTTTTCACCATGGGAGTAGTGTCTCATACAGTCACCGCTTTTATCGTTCCCTGGAATACCAGAAGTAGTTTCCGATGCACTTCTGGAGACATTCTGAAATCTGTGGACTAACTGAGTGTTGATGAAACACAGAAATTGCATCGGGATTGAATAAAACAGTCACCATGCGCACTTTCCTAAATGGGAGTAATGTCTCAAACAGTCCACGCTTTGATCGTTCCCTGAAGACCTGAAGTAGTTTCCGATGCACATCTGGAGGCATTCTGTAATCTGTCGACTATCAGAGTGCTGATGAAACACAAAAATTGCATCGGGGTTGAATAAAACTGTCACCATGCGCACTTTCCTAAATGGGAGTAATGTCTCAAACAGTCTACGCTTTGATAGTACCCTCGAAGTCATGAAGTAGTTTCCGATGCACATCTGGAGGCATCCTGTAATCTGTGGACTATCAGAGTGTTCATAAAACACAGAAATTGCATCGGGATTCAATACAACAGTCACCATGCGCACTTTCCTCCATGGGAGTAATGTCTCAAACAGTCTACGCTTTGATCGTTCCTAGGAAGACCAGTAGTAGTTTCCGATGCACATCTGGAGGCATTCTGTAATCTGTGGAGTATCAGAGTCTTGATGAAACACAGAAATTGCATCGGGATTGAATACAACAGTCACCATGCGCACTTTGCTCCATGGGAGTAATGTCTCAAAGAGTTTACGCTTTGATCGTTCCCTGGAAGACCAGTAGTAGTTTCCGATGCACATCTGGAGGCATTCTGTAATCTGTGGACTATCAGAGTGTTGATGAAACAGAAATTGCATCGGGATTGATTTCAACAGTCACCATGCGCACTTCCCCCACGGGAGTAATGTCTCAAACAGTGTACGCTTTGATCGTTCCTTGGAAGACCAGTAATAGTTTCCGATGCACATCTGGTGGTATTCTGTAATCTGTGGACTATCAGAGTGTTGATGAGACACAGAAATTGCATCGGGATTGAATACAACAGTCACCATGCGCCCTTTCCTCCATGGGAGTAATGTCTCAAACAGTGTACGCTTTCAGTTCCCTGGAAGACCTGTAGTAGTTTCCGATGCACATCTGGAGGCATTCTGTAATCTGTGGACTTTCAGACTCTTGATGAAATACAGAAATTGCATCGGGATTGAGTACAATAGCCACCATGGGCACTTTCCTCCATGGGAGTAATGTCTCAAACAGTCCATGATTTGATCGTTCCCTGGAAGTCCAAAAGTAGTTTCCGATGCACACCTGGAGGCATTCTGTAATCTGTGGACTATCAGACTGTTGATGAAATACAGAAATTGAATCGGAATTGAATACAACAGTCACAATGCGCACTTCCCTCCATGGGAGTAATGTCTCAAACAGTCTACGCTTTGATCGTTCCCTGGAAGACCAGTAGTAGTTTCCCATGCACATCTGAAGGAATTCTGTAATCTGTGGACTATCAGAGTGCTGATGAAACACAGAAATTGCATCGGGATTGAATACAACAGTCACCATGCGCACTTTTCACCATGGGAGTAGTGTCTCATACAGTCACCGCTTTTATCGTTCCCTGGAATACCAGAAGTAGTTTCCGATGCACTTCTGGAGACATTCTGAAATCTGTGGACTAACTGAGTGTTGATGAAACACAGAAATTGCATCGGGATTGAATAAAACAGTCACCATGCGCACTTTCCTAAATGGGAGTAATGTCTCAAACAGTCCACGCTTTGATCGTTCCCTGAAGACCTGAAGTAGTTTCCGATGCACATCTGGAGGCATTCTGTAATCTGTGGACTATCAGAGTGCTGATGAAACACAAAAATTGCATCGGGGTTGAATAAAACTGTCACCATGCGCACTTTCCTAAATGGGAGTAATGTCTCAAACAGTCTACGCTTTGATAGTACCCTCGAAGGCATGAAGTAGTTTCCGATGCACATCTGGAGGCATCCTGTAATCTGTGGACTATCAGAGTGTTCATAAAACACAGAAATTGCATCGGGATTCAATACAACAGTCACCATGCGCACTTTCCTCCATGGGAGTAATGTCTCAAACAGTCTACGCTTTGATCGTTCCTAGGAAGACCAGTAGTAGTTTCCGATGCACATCTGGAGGCATTCTGTAATCTGTGGAGTACCAGAGTCTTGATGAAACACAGAAATTGCATCGGGATTGAATACAACAGTCACCATGCGCACTTTGCTCCATGGGAGTAATGTCTCAAAGAGTTTACGCTTTGATCGTTCCCTGGACGACCAGTAGTAGTTTCCGATGCACATCTGGAGGCATTCTGTAATCTGTGGACTATCAGAGTGTTGATGAATCACAGAAATTGCATCGGGATTGAGTACGACATCCACCATGCGCACTTTCCTCCATGGGAGTAATGTCTCAAACAGTCTACGCTTTGATCGCTCCCTGGAAGACCCGTAGTAGTTTCCGATGCACATCTGGTGGCATTCTGTAATCTGTGAAGTATCAGAGTGTTGATGAAACACAGAAATTGCATCGGGATTGAATACAACAATCACCATGCGCACTTTGCTCCATGGGAGTAATGTCACTAAGAGTTTACGCTTTGATCGTTAACTGGAAGACCAGTAGTAGTTTCCGATGCACATCTGGAGGCATTCTGTAATCTGTGGACTATCAGAGTGTTGATGAAACAGAAATTGCATCGGGATTGATTTCAACAGTCACCATGCGCACTTCCCCCACGGGAGTAATGTCTCAAACAGTGTACGCTTTGATCGTTCCTTGGAAGACCAGTAATAGTTTCCGATGCACATCTGGTGGTATTCTGTAATCTGTGGACTATCAGAGTGTTGATGACACACAGAAATTGCATCGGGATTGAATACAACAGTCACCATGCGCACTTTCCTCCATGGGAGTAATGTCTCAAACAGTGTACGCTTTCAGTTCCCTGGAAGACCTGTAGTAGTTTCCGATGCGCATCTGGAGGCATTCTGTAATCTGTGGACTATCAGACTCTTGATGAAATACAGAAATTGCATCGGGATTGAGTACAATAGCCACCATGGGCACTTTCCTCCATGGGAGTAATGTCTCAAACAGTCCATGATTTGATCGTTCCCTGGAAGTCCAAAAGTAGTTTCCGATGCACACCTGGAGGCATTCTGTAATCTGTTTACTATCAGACTGTTGATGAAATACAGAAATTGAATCGGAATTGAATACAACAGTCACAATGCGCACTTCCCTCCATGGGAGTAATGTCTCAAACAGTCTACGCTTTGATCGTTCCCTGGAAGACCAGTAGTAGTTTCCCATGCACATCTGAAGGAATTCTGTAATCTGTGGACTATCAGAGTGCTGATGAAACACAGAAATTGCATCGGGATTGAATACAACAGTCAACATGCGCACTTTTCTCCATGGGAGTAGTGTCTCATACAGTCACCGCTTTTATCGTTCCCTGGAATACCAGAAGTAGTTTCCGATGCACTTCTGGAGACATTCTGAAATCTGTGGACTAACTGAGTGTTGATGAAACACAGAAATTGCATCGGGATTGAATAAAACAGTCACCATGCGCACTTTCCTAAATGGGAGTAATGTCTCAAACAGTCCACGCTTTGATCGTTCCCTGGAAGACCTGAAGTAGTTTCCGATGCACATCTGGAGGCATTCTGTAATCTGTGGACTATCAGAGTGCTGATGAAACACAAAAATTGCAACGGGGTTGAATAAAACTGTCACCATGCGAACTTTCCTAAATGGGAGTAATGTCTCAAACAGACTACGCTTTGATAGTACCCTCGAAGTCATGAAGTAGTTTCCGATGCACATCTGGAGGCATTCTGTAATCTGTGGACTATCAGTGTGTTCATAAAACACAGAAATTGCATCGGGATTGAATACAACAGACACCATGCGCTCTTTCCTCCATGGGAGTAATATCTCAAACAGTCTACGCTTTGATCGTTCCCTGGAAGACCTGAAGTAGTTTCCGATGCACTTCTGGAATCATTCTGTAATCTGTGGAATATCAGAGTGTTGATGAAACACAGAGATTGCATCGGGATTCAATGCAACAGTCACCATGCGCACTTTGCTCCATGGGAGTAATGTCTCAAAGAGTTTACGCTTTGATCGTTCCCTGGAAGTCCAGTAGTAGTTTCCGATGCACACCTGGAGGCATGCTGTAATCTGTGGACTATCAGAGTGCTGATGAAACACAAAAATTGCATCGGGGTTGAATAAAACAGTCACCATGCGCACTTTCCGAAATGGGAGTAATGTGTCAAACAGTCTACTCTTTGATTGTTCCTAGGAAGACCAGTAGTAGTTTCCGATGCACATCTGGAGGCATTCTTTAATCTGTGGACTATCAGAGTGTTGATAAAACACAGAAATTGCATCGGGATTGAATACAACAGACACCATGCGCTCTTTCATCCATGGGAGTAATATCTCAAACAGTCTACGCTTTGATCGTTCCCTAGAAGACCTGAAGTAGTTTCCGATGCACATCTGGAGGCATTCTGTAATCTGTGGAGTATCAGAGTGTTGATGAAACACAGAAATTGCATCGGGATTGAATACAACAGTCACCATGCCCACTTTGCTCCATGGGAGTAATGTCTCAAAGAGTTTACGCTTTGATCGTTCCCTGGAAGACCAGTAGTAGTTTCCGATTCACATCTGGAGGCATTCTGTAATCTGTGGACTATCAGAGTGATGATGAAACACAGAAATTGCATCCGGATTGAGTACGACATTCAACATGCGCACTTTCCTCCATGGGAGTAATGTCTCAAACAGTCTACGCTTTGATCGTTCCCTGGAAGTTTAGTAGTAGTTTCCGATGCACACCTGGAGGCATTCTGTAATCTGTGGACTATCAGACTGTTGTCGAAACACAGAAATTGCATCGGAATAGAATACAACAGTCACCATGCGCACTTTCCTCCATGGGAGTAATGTCTCAAACAGTGTACGCTTTGAGTTCATAGGAAGACCAGTAGTAGTTTCCGATGCACATCTGGACGCATTCTGTAATCTGTAGACTATCAGAGTGTTGATGTAACACAGAAATTGCTTCGGGTTGAATACAACAGTCACCATTACTCCATGGGAGTAATGTCTCTAACAGTCTCACTTTGATCGTTCCCTGGAAGAACAGTAGTAATTTTTGATGCACATCTGGAGGCATTCTGTAATCTGTGGAGTATCAGAGTGTTGATAAAACACAGAAATTGCATCGGGATTGAATACAACAGACACCATGCGCTCTTTCCTCCATGGGAGTAATATCTCAAACAGTCTACGCTTTGATCGTTCCCTGGAAGACCTGAAGTACTTTCCGATGCACATCTGGAGGCATTATGTAATCTGTGGAATATCAGAGTGTTGATGAAACACCGAAATTGCATCGGGATTCAATACAACAGTCACCATGCGCACTTTCCTCCATGGGAGTAATGTCTCAAACAGTCTACGCTTTGATCGTTCCTAGGAAGACCAGTAGTAGTTTCCGATGCACATTTGGAGGCACTCTGTAATCTGTGGAGTATCAGAGTCTTGATGAAACACAGAAATTGCATCGGGATTGAATACAACAGTCACTATGCGCACTTTGCTCCATGGGAGTAATGTCTCAAAGAGTTTACGCTTTGATCGTTCCCTGGAAGACCTGTAGTAGTTTCCGATGCACATCTGGTGGCATTCTGTAATCTGTGAAGTATCAGAGTGTTGATGAAACACAGAAATTGCATCGGGATTGAATACAACAGTCACCATGCGCACTTTTCTCCATGGGAGTAGTGTCTCATACAGTCACCGCTTTTATCGTTCCCTGGAATACCAGAAGTAGTTTTACGATGCACTTCTGGAGACATTCTGAAATCTGTGGACTAACTGAGTGTTGATGAAACACAGAAATTGCATCGGGATTGAATAAAACAGTCACCATGCGCACTTTCCTAAATGGGAGTAATGTCTCAAACAGTCCACGCTTTGATCGTTCCCTGGAAGACCTAAAGTAGTTTCCGATGCACATCTGGAGGCATTCTGTAATCTGTGGACTATCAGAGTGCTGATGAAACACAAAAATTGCATCGGGGTTGAATAAAACTGTCACCATGCGCACTTCCTAAATGGGAGTAATGTCTCAAACAGTCTACGCTTTGATAGTACCCTCGAAGTCATGAAGTAGTTTCCGATGCACATCTGGAGGCATTCTGTAATCTGTGGACTATCAGAGTGTTCATAAAACACAGAAATTGCATCGGGATTCAATACAACAGTCACCATGCGCACTTTCCTCCATGGGAGTAATGTCTCAAACAGTCTACGCTTTGATCGTTCCTAGGAAGACCAGTAGTAGTTTCCGATGCACATCTGGAGGCATTCTGTAATCTGTGGAGTATCAGAGTCTTGATGAAACACAGAAATTGCATCGGGATTGAATACAACAGTCACCATGCGCACTTTGCTCCATGGGAGTAATGTCTCAAAGAGTTTACGCTTTGATCGTTCCCTGGAAGACCAGTAGTAGTTTCCGATGCACATCTGGAGGCATTCTGTAATCTGTGGACTATCAGAGTGTTGATGAATCACAGAAATTGCATCGGGATTGAGTACGACATCCACCATGCGCACTTTCCTCCATGGGAGTAATGTCTCAAAGAGTCTACGCTTTGATCGTTCCCTGGAAGTCCAGTAGTAGTTTCCGATGCACACCTGGAGGCATTCTGTAATCTGTGGACTATCAGACTGTTGATGAAACACAGAAATTGCATCGGAATTGAATACAACAGTCACCATGCGCACTTTCCTCCATGGGAGTAATGTCTCAAACAGTCTACGCTTTGATCGTTCCCTGGAAGACCTGTAGTAGATTCCGATGCACATCTGGTGGCATTCTGTAATCTGTGAAGTATCAGAGTGATGATGAAACACAGAAATTGCATCGGGATTGAATACAACAATCACCATGCGCACTTTGCTCCATGGGAGTAATGTCTCTAAGAGTTTACGCTTTGATCGTTAACTGGAAGACCAGTAGTAGTTTCCGATGCACATCTGGAGGCATTCTGTAATCTGTGGACTATCAGAGTGTTGATGAAACAGAAATTGCATCGGGATTGATTTCAACAGTCACCATGCGCACTTCCCCCACGGGAGTAATGTCTCAAACAGTGTACGCTTTGATCGTTCCTTGGAAGACCAGTAATAGTTTCCGATGCACATCTGGTGGTATTCTGTAATCTGTGGACTATCAGAGTGTTGATGACACACAGAAATTGCATCGGGATTGAATACAACAGTCACCATTACTCCATGGGAGTAATGTCTCTAACAGTCTCACTTTGATCGTTCCCTGGAAGAACAGTAGTAATTTTTGATGCACATCTGGAGGCATTCTGTAATCTGTGGAGTATCAGAGTGTTGATAAAACACAGAAATTGCATCGGGATTGAATACAACAGACACCATGCGCTCTTTCCTCCATGGGAGTAATATCTCAAACAGTCTACGCTTTGATCGTTCCCTGGAAGACCTGAAGTACTTTCCGATGCACATCTGGAGGCATTATGTAATCTGTGGAATATCAGAGTGTTGATGAAACACCGAAATTGCATCGGGATTCAATACAACAGTCACCATGCGCACTTTCCTCCATGGGAGTAATGTCTCAAACAGTCTACGCTTTGATCGTTCCTAGGAAGACCAGTAGTAGTTTCCGATGCACATTTGGAGGCACTCTGTAATCTGTGGAGTATCAGAGTCTTGATGAAACACAGAAATTGCATCGGGATTGAATACAACAGTCACTATGCGCACTTTGCTCCATGGGAGTAATGTCTCAAAGAGTTTACGCTTTGATCGTTCCCTGGAAGACCTGTAGTAGTTTCCGATGCACATCTGGTGGCATTCTGTAATCTGTGAAGTATCAGAGTGTTGATGAAACACAGAAATTGCATCGGGATTGAATACAACAGTCACCATGCGCACTTTTCTCCATGGGAGTAGTGTCTCATACAGTCACCGCTTTTATCGTTCCCTGGAATACCAGAAGTAGTTTTACGATGCACTTCTGGAGACATTCTGAAATCTGTGGACTAACTGAGTGTTGATGAAACACAGAAATTGCATCGGGATTGAATAAAACAGTCACCATGCGCACTTTCCTAAATGGGAGTAATGTCTCAAACAGTCCACGCTTTGATCGTTCCCTGGAAGACCTAAAGTAGTTTCCGATGCACATCTGGAGGCATTCTGTAATCTGTGGACTATCAGAGTGCTGATGAAACACAAAAATTGCATCGGGGTTGAATAAAACTGTCACCATGCGCACTTCCTAAATGGGAGTAATGTCTCAAACAGTCTACGCTTTGATAGTACCCTCGAAGTCATGAAGTAGTTTCCGATGCACATCTGGAGGCATTCTGTAATCTGTGGACTATCAGAGTGTTCATAAAACACAGAAATTGCATCGGGATTCAATACAACAGTCACCATGCGCACTTTCCTCCATGGGAGTAATGTCTCAAACAGTCTACGCTTTGATCGTTCCTAGGAAGACCAGTAGTAGTTTCCGATGCACATCTGGAGGCATTCTGTAATCTGTGGAGTATCAGAGTCTTGATGAAACACAGAAATTGCATCGGGATTGAATACAACAGTCACCATGCGCACTTTGCTCCATGGGAGTAATGTCTCAAAGAGTTTACGCTTTGATCGTTCCCTGGAAGACCAGTAGTAGTTTCCGATGCACATCTGGAGGCATTCTGTAATCTGTGGACTATCAGAGTGTTGATGAATCACAGAAATTGCATCGGGATTGAGTACGACATCCACCATGCGCACTTTCCTCCATGGGAGTAATGTCTCAAAGAGTCTACGCTTTGATCGTTCCCTGGAAGTCCAGTAGTAGTTTCCGATGCACACCTGGAGGCATTCTGTAATCTGTGGACTATCAGACTGTTGATGAAACACAGAAATTGCATCGGAATTGAATACAACAGTCACCATGCGCACTTTCCGCCATGGGAGTAATGTCTCAAACAGTCTACGCTTTGATCGTTCCCTGGAAGACCTGTAGTAGATTCCGATGCACATCTGGTGGCATTCTGTAATCTGTGAAGTATCAGAGTGATGATGAAACACAGAAATTGCATCGGGATTGAATACAACAATCACCATGCGCACTTTGCTCCATGGGAGTAATGTCTCTAAGAGTTTACGCTTTGATCGTTAACTGGAAGACCAGTAGTAGTTTCCGATGCACATCTGGAGGCATTCTGTAATCTGTGGACTATCAGAGTGTTGATGAAACAGAAATTGCATCGGGATTGATTTCAACAGTCACCATGCGCACTTCCCCCACGGGAGTAATGTCTCAAACAGTGTACGCTTTGATCGTTCCTTGGAAGACCAGTAATAGTTTCCGATGCACATCTGGTGGTATTCTGTAATCTGTGGACTATCAGAGTGTTGATGACACACAGAAATTGCATCGGGATTGAATACAACAGTCACCATGCGCACTTTCCTCCATGGGAGTAATGTCTCAAACAGTGTACGCTTTCAGTTCCCTGGAAGCCCTGTAGTAGTTTCCGATGCGCATCTGGAGGCATTCTGTAATCTGTGGACTATCAGACTCTTGATGAAATACAGATATTGCATCGGGATTGAGTACAATAGCCACCATGGGCACTTTCCTCCATGGGAGTAATGTCTCAAACAGTCTACGCTTTGATCGTTCCCTGGAAGTCCAGTAGTAGTTTCCGATGCACACCTGGAGGCATGCTGTAATCTGTGGACTATCAGACTGTTGATAGAACACAGAAATTGCATCGGAATTGAATACAACAGTCACCATGCGCACATTCCTCCATGGGAGTAATGTTTCAAACTGTCTACGCTTTGATCGTTCCCCGGAAGACCAGTAGTAGTTTCCGATGCACATCTGGAGGCATTCTGTAATCTGTGGACTATCAGAGTGTTGATGAAACACAGAAATGGCATCGAGATTGAATACAACATTCACCATGCCCACTTTCCTCCATGCGAGTAATTCTCAAACAGTCTACGCTTTGATCGTTCCCTGGAAGACCAGATGTACCTTCCGATGCACATCTGGTGGCATTCTGTGATCTGTGGACTATCAGAGTGTTGATGAAACACAGAAATTGCATTGGGATTGATTTCAACTGTCACCATGCGCACTTCCCCCACGGGAGTATTGTCTCAAACAGTGTACGCTTTGATCGTTAACTGGAAGACCAGTAATAGTTTCCGATGCACATCTGGTGGCATTCTGTAATCTGTGGACTATCAGAGTGTTGATGAAACACAGAAATTGCATCTTGATTGAATACAACAGTCACCATGCGCTCTTTCCTCCATGGGAGTAAATTCTCAAACAGTCTACGCATTGATAGTTCCCTGGAAGACCTGAAGTTGTTTCCGAAGCACATCTGGAGGAATACTGTAATCTGTGGACTGTCAGAGTGTTGAATAAACAAAGAAATTGCATCGGGATTCAATACAACAGTCACCATGCGCACTTTCCTCCATGGGAGAAATGTCTCAAACAGTCTACGCTTTGATCGTTCCTAGGAAGACCAGTAGTAGTTTCCGATGCACATCTGGAGGCATTCTGTAATCTGTGGAGTATCAGAGTGTTGATGAAACACAGAAATTGCATCGCGATTGAATACAACAGTCACCATGCTCGGTTTCCTGCATGGGAGTAATGTCTCAAACACTCTACGGTTTGATCGTTCACTGGAAGTGCATCCAGTAGTAGTTTCCGATGCACACCTGGAGGCATTCTGTAATCTGTGGACTATCAGACTGTTGATGAAACACAGAAATTGCATCGGAATTGAATACAACAGTCACCATGCGCACTTTCCTCCATGGGAATAATGTCTCAAACAGTCCACGCTTTGATCGTTCCCTGGAAGACCAGTAGTAGTTTCCGATGCACATCTGGAGGTTTTCTGTAATCTGTGGACTATCAGAGTGTTGATGAAACACAGTAATTGCATCGGGATTGAATACAACAGTCACCATCCGCACTTTCCTCCATGGGAGTAATGTCTGATACAGTCTACGTTTGATCGTTCCCTGGAAGACCAGTAGTAGATTCCGATGCACATCTGGTGGCATTCTGTAATCTGTGGACTATCACTGTGTTGATGAAACACAGAAATTGCATCGAGATTGAATACAACAGTCACCATGTGCACTTTCCTCCATACGAGTAATGTCTCAAACAGTGTACGCTTTGAGTTAACTGGAAGACCAGTAGTAGTTTTCGATGCACATCTGGAGGCATTCTGTAATCTGTGGACTATCAGAGTGTTGATGAAACACAGAAATTGCATCGAGATTGAATACAACAGTCACCATGTGCAATTTCCTCCATAGGAGTAATGTCTCATACAGTGTACGCTTTCAGTTCCCTGGAAGACCAGTAGTAGTTTCCGATGCACATCTGGAGGCATTCTGTAATCTGTGGACTTACAGAGTGTTGATGAAACACAGAAATTGCATCGGGATTGAATACAACAGTCACCATGCGCAATTTCCTACATATGAGTAATGTCTCTAACAGTCTACACTTTGATCGTTCCCTGGAAGACCAGTAGTAGTTTCCGATGCACATCTGGAGGCATTCTGTAATCTGTGTACTATCAGAGCTTTGATGAAGCACTAAAATTGTATCGGAATTGAGTACAATAGTCACCATGCGCACTTTCCTAGATGGGAGTAATGTCTCAAACAGTCTACGCTTTTATCGTTCCCTGGAAGTCCTGCAGTAGTTTCCGATGCACATCTAGGGGCATTCTTTAATCTGTGGACTATCAGAGTGTTGATAAAACACAGAAATTGCATCGGGATTGAATACAACAGACATTATGTGCTCTTTCCTCCATGGGAGTAATGTCTCAAACAGTCTACGCTTTGATCGTTAACTGGAAGAACTGAAGTAGTTTCCGATGCACATCTGGAGGCATTCTGTAATCTGTGGACTATCAGAATGTTGATGAAACACAGAATTTGCATCGGGATTCAATACAACAGGCACCATGCGCACTTTCCTCCATGGGAGTAATGTCTCAAACAGTCTACGCTTTGATCGTTCCCTGGATGACCAGTAGTAGTTTCCGATGCACATCTTGAGGCATTCTGTAATCTGTGGACTATCAGAGTGTTGATGAAACACAGAAATTGCAAAGGGATTGAGTACAACAGTCACCATGCGCACTTTCCTCCATGGGAGTAATGTCTCAAACGGTCTACGATTAGATCGTTCCCTGGAAGTCCAGTAGTAGTTTCCGATGCACACCAGGAGGCAATCTGTAATCTGTGGACTCTCAGACTGTTGATGAAACACAGAAATTGCGTCGTAATTGAATACAACAGTCACCATGCGCACTTTCCTCCATGGGAGTAATGTCTCAAAGAGTTTACGCTTTGATCGTTCCCTGGATGACCAGTAGTAGTTTCCGATGCACATCTGGAGGCATTCTGTAATCTGTGGACTATTAGAGTGTTGATGAAACACAGAAGTTGCAAAGGGATTGAGTACAACAGTCAATATGCGCACTTTCCTCCATGGGAGTAATGTCTCAAACGGTCTACGCTTTGATCGTTCCCTGGAAGTCCAGTAGTAGTTTCCGATGCACACCAGGAGGCAATCTGTAATCTGTGGACTATCAGACTGTTGATGAAACACAGAAATTGCATCGAATTGAATACAACAGTCACCATGCGCACTTTCCTCCATGGGTGTAATGTCTCAAACAGTCTACGCTTTGATCGTTCCCTGGAAGACCAGTAGTAGTTTCCGATGCACATCTTTAGGCATTCTGTAATTTTTGGACTATCAGAGTGTTGATGAAACACAGAAATTGCATCGGGATTGAATACAACTGTCACCATGCGCACTTTCCTCCATAGGAGTAATGTCTCAAAAACTCTACGCTTTGATCGTTCCCTGGAAGACCTGTAGCAGTTTTCGATGCACATCTTGAGGCATTCTGTAATCTGTGGACTATCAGTCTGTTGATGAAACACAGAAATTGCATCGGGATGGAATACAACAGTCACCATGCGCACTTTCCTCCATGAGAGTAATTCTCAAACAGTCTACGCTTTGATCGTTCCCTGGATGACCAGTAGTAGCTTCCGATGCACATCTGGTGGCATTCTGTAATCTGTGGACTATCAGAGTGTTGATGAAACACAGAAATTACATCGGGATTGATTTCAACAGTCACCATGCGCACTTTTCTCCACGGGTGTAATGTCTCAAACAGTGTACGCTTTGATCGTTGTCTGGAAGACCAGTAGTAGTTTCCGATGCACATCTGGTGGCATTCTGTAATCTGTGGACTATCAGAGTGTTGATGAAACACAGAAATTGCATCGGGATTGAATACAACAGTCACGATGCGCACTTTCCTCCACGGGAGTAATGTCTCATAAAGTCTACTCTTTGATCGTTCCCTGGAAGACCAGTGGTAGTTTCCGATGCACATCTGGAGGCATTATGTAATCTGTGGACTATCAGACTGTTGATGAAACACAGAAATTGCATCGGGATTGAATACAACAGTCAACATGCGCACTTTCCTCCATGGGAGTAATGTCTCAAACAGTCTACGCTTTGATCGTTCCCTGGAAGACCAGTAGTAGTTTCCGATGCACATCTGGAGGCATTCTGTAATCGTTGGACAATCAGAGTGTTGATGAAGCACAGAAATTGCATCGGGATTGAATACAACAGTCACCATGCGCACTTTCCTCCATGGGAGTAATGTCTCAAAGAGTCTCCGCTTTGATCGTTCCCTGGAGGACCAGTAGTAGCTTCCGATGCACATCTGGAGGCATTCTGTAATCTGTGGACTCTCAGAGTGTTGATGAAACACAGAAATTGCATCGGGATTCAATACAACTGTCACCATGCGAACTTTCCTCAATGGGAGTAATGTCTCAAACAGTCTACGCATTGATCGATCCCTGGAAGACCAGTAGTAGTTTCCGATGCATATCTGGAGGCATTCTGTAATCTGTGGAGTATCAGAGTGTTGATTAAACACAGAAATTGCATCGGGATTGAATACAACAGTCACCATGCGCACTTTTCTCCATGGGAGTAGTGTCTCATACAGTCTACGCTTTTATCGTTCCCTGGAATACCAGAAGTAGTTTCCGATGCACACCTGGAGGCATTCTGTAATCTGTGGACTATCAGACTGTTGATGAAACACAGAAATTGCATCGGAATTGAATACAACAGTCACCATGCGCACTTTCCTCCATGGGAGTAATGTCTCAAACAGTCTACGCTTTGATCGTTCCCTGGAAGACCTGTAGTAGATTCCGATGCACATCTGGTGGCATTCTGTAATCTGTGAAGTATCAGAGTGATGATGAAACACAGAAATTGCATCGGGATTGAATACAACAATCACCATGCGCACTTTGCTCCATGGGAGTAATGTCTCTAAGAGTTTACGCTTTGATCGTTAACTGGAAGACCAGTAGTAGTTTCCGATGCACATCTGGAGGCATTCTGTAATCTGTGGACTATCAGAGTGTTGATGAAACAGAAATTGCATCGGGATTGATTTCAACAGTCACCATGCGCACTTCCCCCACGGGAGTAATGTCTCAAACAGTGTACGCTTTGATCGTTCCTTGGAAGACCAGTAATAGTTTCCGATGCACATCTGGTGGTATTCTGTAATCTGTGGACTATCAGAGTGTTGATGACACACAGAAATTGCATCGGGATTGAATACAACAGTCACCATGCGCACTTTCCTCCATGGGAGTAATGTCTCAAACAGTGTACGCTTTCAGTTCCCTGGAAGCCCTGTAGTAGTTTCCGATGCGCATCTGGAGGCATTCTGTAATCTGTGGACTATCAGCCTCTTCATGAAATACAGAAATTGCATCGGGATTGAGTACAATAGCCACCATGGGCACTTTCCTCCATGGGAGTAATGTCTCAAACAGTCTACGCTTTGATCGTTCCCTGGAAGTCCAGTAGTAGTTTCCGATGCACACCTGGAGGCATGCTGTAATCTGTGGACTATCAGACTGTTGATAGAACACAGAAATTGCATCGGAATTGAATACAACAGTCACCATGCGCACTTTCCTCCATAGGAGTAATGTTTCAAACTGTCTACGCTTTGATCGTTCCCCGGAAGACCAGTAGTAGTTTCCGATGCACATCTGGAGGCATTCTGTAATCTGTGGACTATCAGAGTGTTGATGAAACACAGAAATGGCATCGAGATTGAATACAACATTCACCATGCCCACTTTCCTCCATGCGAGTAATTCTCAAACAGTCTACGCTTTGATCGTTCCCTGGAAGACCAGATGTACCTTCCGATGCACATCTGGTGGCATTCTGTGATCTGTGGAGTATCAGAGTGTTGATGAAACACAGAAATTGCATTGGGATTGATTTCAACTGTCACCATGCGCACTTCCCCCACGGGAGTATTGTCTCAAACAGTGTACGCTTTGATCGTTAACTGGAAGACCAGTAATAGTTTCCGATGCACATCTGGTGGCATTCTGTAATCTGTGGACTATCAGAGTGTTGATGAAACACAGAAATTGCATCTTGATTGAATACAACAGTCACCATGCGCTCTTTCCTCCATGGGAGTAAATTCTCAAACAGTCTACGCATTGATAGTTCCCTGGAAGACCTGAAGTTGTTTCCGATGCACATCTGGAGGAATACTGTAATCTGTGGACTGTCAGAGTGTTGAATAAACAAAGAAATTGCATCGGGATTCAATACAACAGTCACCATGCGCACTTTCCTCCATGGGAGAAATGTCTCAAACAGTCTACGCTTTGATCGTTCCTAGGAAGACCAGTAGTAGTTTCCGATGCACATCTGGAGGCATTCTGTAATCTGTGGAGTATCAGAGTGTTGATGAAACACAGAAATTGCATCGCGATTGAATACAACAGTCACCATGCTCGGTTTCCTGCATGGGAGTAATGTCTCAAACACTCTACGATTTGATCGTTCCCTGGAAGTGCATCCAGTAGTAGTTTCCGATGCACACCTGGAGGCATTCTGTAATCTGTGGACTATCAGACTGTTGATGAAACACAGAAATTGCATCGGAATTGAATACAACAGTCACCATGCGCACTTTCCTCCATGGGAATAATGTCTCAAACAGTCCACGCTTTGATCGTTCCCTGGAAGACCAGTAGTAGTTTCCGATGCACATCTGGAGGTTTTCTGTAATCTGTGGACTATCAGAGTGTTGATGAAACACAGTAATTGCATCGGGATTGAATACAACAGTCACCATCCGCTTTTTCCTCCATGGGAGTAATGTCTGATACAGTCTACGTTTGATCGTTCCCTGGAAGACCAGTTGTAGATTCCAATGCACATCTGGTGGCATTCTGTAATCTGTGGACTATTAGAGTGTTGATGAAACACAGAAATTGCATCGAGATTGAATACAACAGTCACCATGTGCAATTTCCTCCATAGGAGTAATGTCTCATACAGTGTACGCTTTCAGTTCCCTGGAAGACCAGTAGTAGTTTCCGATGCACATCTGGAGGCATTCTGTAATCTGTGGACTTACAGAGTGTTGATGAAACACAGAAATTGCATCGGGATTGAATACAACAGTCACCATGCGCAATTTCCTACATATGAGTAATGTCTCTAACAGTCTACACTTTGATCGTTCCCTGGAAGACCAGTAGTAGTTTCCGATGCACATCTGGAGGCATTCTGTAATCTGTGTACTATCAGAGCTTTGATGAAGCACTAAAATTGTATCGGAATTGAGTACAATAGTCACCATGCGCACTTTCCTAGATGGGAGTAATGTCTCAAACAGTCTACGCTTTGATCGTTCCCTGGAAGTCCTGCAGTAGTTTCCGATGCACATCTAGGGGCATTCTTTAATCTGTGGACTATCAGAGTGTTGATAAAACACAGAAATTGCATCGGGATTGAATACAACAGACATTATGTGCTCTTTCCTCCATGGGAGTAATGTCTCAAACAGTCTACGCTTTGATCGTTAACTGGAAGAACTGAAGTAGTTTCCGATGCACATCTGGAGGCATTCTGTAATCTGTGGACTATCAGAATGTTGATGAAACACAGAAATTGCATCGAATTGAATACAACAGTCACCATGCGCACTTTCCTCCATGGGAGTAATGTCTCAAACAGTCTACGCTTTGATCGTTCCCTGGATGACCAGTAGTAGTTTCCGATGCACATCTTGAGGCATTCTGTAATCTGTGGACTATCAGAGTGTTGATGAAACACAGAAATTGCAAAGGGATTGAGTACAACAGTCACCATGCGCACTTTCCTCCATGGGAGTAATGTCTCAAACGGTCTACGATTAGATCGTTCCCTGGAAGTCCAGTAGTAGTTTCCGATGCACACCAGGAGGCAATCTGTAATCTGTGGACTCTCAGACTGTTGATGAAACACAGAAATTGCGTCGTAATTGAATACAACAGTCACCATGCGCACTTTCCTCCATGGGAGTAATGTCTCAAAGAGTTTACGCTTTGATCGTTCCCTGGATGACCAGTAGTAGTTTCCGATGCACATCTGGAGGCATTCTGTAATCTGTGGACTATTAGAGTGTTGATGAAACACAGAAGTTGCAAAGGGATTGAGTACAACAGTCAATATGCGCACTTTCCTCCATGGGAGTAATGTCTCAAACGGTCTACGCTTTGATCGTTCCCTGGAAGTCCAGTAGTAGTTTCCGATGCACACCAGGAGGCAATCTGTAATCTGTGGACTATCAGACTGTTGATGAAACACAGAAATTGCATCGAATTGAATACAACAGTCACCATGCGCACTTTCCTCCATGGGTGTAATGTCTCAAACAGTCTACGCTTTGATCGTTCCCTGGAAGACCAGTAGTAGTTTCCGATGCACATCTTTAGGCATTCTGTAATTTTTGGACTATCAGAGTGTTGATGAAACACAGAAATTGCATCGGGATTGAATACAACTGTCACCATGCGCACTTTCCTCCATAGGAGTAATGTCTCAAAAACTCTACGCTTTGATCGTTCCCTGGAAGACCTGTAGCAGTTTTCGATGCACATCTTGAGGCATTCTGTAATCTGTGGACTATCAGTCTGTTGATGAAACACAGAAATTGCATCGGGATGGAATACAACAGTCACCATGCGCACTTTCCTCCATGAGAGTAATTCTCAAACAGTCTACGCTTTGATCGTTCCCTGGATGACCAGTAGTAGCTTCCGATGCACATCTGGTGGCATTCTGTAATCTGTGGACTATCAGAGTGTTGATGAAACACAGAAATTACATCGGGATTGATTTTAACAGTCACCATGCGCACTTTTCTCCACGGGTGTAATGTCTCAAACAGTGTACGCTTTGATCGTTCCCTGGAAGACCAGTAGTAGTTTCCGATGCACATCTGGTGGCATTCTGTAATCTGTGGACTATCAGAGTGTTGATGAAACACAGAAATTGCATCGGGATTGAATACAACAGTCACGATGCGCACTTTCCTCCACGGGAGTAATGTCTCATAAAGTCTACTCTTTGATCGTTCCCTGGAAGACCAGTGGTAGTTTCCGATGCACATCTGGAGGCATTATGTAATCTGCGGACTATCAGACTGTTGATGAAACACAGAAATTGCATCGGGATTGAATACAACAGTCAACATGCGCACTTTCCTCCATGGGAGTAATGTCTCAAACAGTCTACGCTTTGATCGTTCCCTGGAAGACCAGTAGTAGTTTCCGATGCACATCTGGAGGCATTCTGTAATCGTTGGACAATCAGAGTGTTGATGAAGCACAGAAATTGCATCGGGATTGAATACAACAGTCACCATGCGCACTTTCCTCCATGGGAGTAATGTCTCAAAGAGTCTCCGCTTTGATCGTTCCCTGGAGGACCAGTAGTAGCTTCCGATGCACATCTGGAGGCATTCTGTAATCTGTGGACTCTCAGAGTGTTGATGAAACACAGAAATTGCATCGGGATTCAATACAACTGTCACCATGCGAACTTTCCTCAATGGGAGTAATGTCTCAAACAGTCTACGCATTGATCGATCCCTGGAAGACCAGTAGTAGTTTCCGATGCATATCTGGAGGCATTCTGTAATCTGTGGAGTATCAGAGTGTTGATGAAACACAGAAATTGCATCGGGATTGAATACAACAGTCACCATGCGCACTTTTCTCCATGGGAGTAGTGTCTCATACAGTCTACGCTTTTATCGTTCCCTGGAATACCAGAAGTAGTTTCCGATGCACACCTGGAGGCATTCTGTAATCTGTGGACTATCAGACTGTTGATGAAACACAGAAATTGCATCGGAATTTAATACAAGAGTCACCATGCGCACTTTCCTCCATGGGAGTAATGTCTCAAACAGTCTACGCTTTGAGTTCCCTGGAAGACCTGTAGTAGTTTCCGATGCACATCTGGAGGCATTCTGTAATCTGTGGACTATGAGAGTGTTGATAAAACACAGAAATTGCATCGGGATTGGATACAACAGACATCATGCGCTCTTTCCTCAATGGGAGTAAATTCTCAAACAGTCTACGCATTGATAGTTCCCTGGAAGACCATAAGTAGTTTCCGATGCACATCTGGAGGCATTCTGTAATCTGTGGATTGTCAGAGTGTTGAATAAACAAAGAAATTGCATAGGGATTCAATACAACAGTCACCATGCGCACTTTCCTCCATGGGAGTAATGTCTCAAACAGTCTACGCTTTGATCGTTCCTAGGAAGACCAGTAGTAGTTTCCGATGCACATCTGGAGGCATTCTGTAATCTGTGGAGTATCAGAGTGTTGATGAAACACAGAAATTGCATCGGGATTGAATACAACAGTCACCATGCGCGCTTTCCTCCATGGGAGTAATGTCTCAAACACTCTACGATTTGATCGTTCCCTGGAAGTCCAGTAGTAGTTTCCGATGCACACCTGGAGGCATTCTGTAATCTGTGGACTATCAGACTGTTGATGAAACACAGAAATTGCATCGGAATTGAATACAACAGTCACCATGCGCACTTTCCTCCATGGGAGTAATGTCTCAAACAGTCCACGATTTGATCGTTCCCTGGAAGACCAGTAGTAGTTTCAGTTGCACATCTGGAGGTTTTCTGTAATCTGTGGACTATCAGAGTGTTGATGAAACACAGAAATTGCATCGGGATTGAATACAACAGTCACCATCCGCACTTTCTTCCATGGGAGTAATGTCTGATACAGTCTACGTTTGATCGTTCCCTGGAAGACCAGTAGTAGATTCCGATGCATATCTGGTGGCATTCTGTAATCTGTGGACTATCAGACTGTTGATGAAACACAGAAATTGCATCGGGATTGAATACAACAGTCACCATGCGCACTTTCCTCCACGGGAGTAATGTCTCATAAAGTCTACCCTTTGATCGTTCCCTGGAAGACCAGTGGTAGTTTCCGATGCACATCTGGAGACATTCTGTAATCTGTGGACTATCAGACTGTTGATGAAACACAGAAATTGCATCGGGATTGAATACAACAGTCACCATGCGCACTTTTCTCCATGGGAGTAGTGTCTCATACAGTCAACGCTTTTATCGTTCCCTGGAATACCAGAAGTAGTTTCCGATGCACTTCTGGAGGCATTCTGAAATCTGTGGACTAACTGAGTGTTGATGAAACACAGAAATTGCATCGGGATTGAATAAACCAGTCACCATGTGCACTTTCCTCCATAGGAGTAATGCCTCAAACAGTGTACGCTTTGAGTTCCCTGGAAGACCAGTAGTAGTTTCGGATGCACATCTGGAGGCATTCTGTAATCTGTGGACTATGAGAGTGTTGATAAAACACAGAAATTGCATCGGGATTGAATACAACAGACATCATGCGCTCTTTCCTCCATGGGAGTAAATTCTCAAACAGTCTACGCATTGATAGTTCCCTGGAAGACCATAAGTTGTTTCCGATGCACATCTGGAGGCATTCTGTAATCTGTGGACTGTCAGAGTGTTGAATAAACAAAGAAATTGCATCGGGATTCAATACAACAGTCACCATGCGCACTTTCCTCCATGGGAGTAATGTCTCAAACAGTCTACGCTTTAATCGTTCCTAGGAAGACCAGTAGTAGTTTCCGATGCACATCTGGAGGCATTCTGTAATCTGTGGACTATCAGACTGTTGATGAAATACAGAAATTGCATCGGAATTGTATACAACAGTCACCATGCGCACTTTCCTCCACGGGAGTAATGTCTCATATAGTCTACGCTTTGATCGTTCCCTGGAAGACCAGTAGTAGTTTCCGATGCACATCTTTAGGCATTCTGTAATCTTTGGACTATCAGAGTGTTGATGAAACACAGAAATTGCATCGGGATTAAATACAACTGTCACCATGCGCACTTTCCTCCATAGGAGTAATGTCTCAAACTGTCTACGCTTTGATCGTTCCCTGGAAGACCTGTAGCAGTTTTCGATGCACATCTTGAGGCATTCTGTAATCTGTGGACTATCAGTCTGTTGATGAAACACGGAAATTGCATCGGGATTGAATACAACAGTCACCATGCGCACTTTCCTCCATGAGAGTAATTCTCAAACAGTCTACGCTTTGATCGTTCCCTGGATGACCAGTAGTAGCTTCCGATGCACATCTGGTGGCATTCTGTAATCTGTGGACTATCAGAGTGTTGATGAAACACAGAAATTGCATCGGGATTGATTTCAACAGTCACCATGCGCACTTTCCTCAACTGGTGTATGTCTCAAACAGTGTACGCTTTGATCGTTCCCTGGAAGACCAGTAGTAGTTTCCGATGCACATCTGGTGGCATTCTGTAATCTGTGGACTATCAGAGTGTTGATGAAACACAGAAATTGCATCGGGATTCAATACAACAGTCACCATGCGAACTTTCCTCAATGGGAGTAATGTCTCAAACAGTCTACGCATTGATCGATCCCTGGAAGACCACGAGTAGTTTCCGATGCATATCTGGAGGCATTCTGTAATCTGTGGAGTATCAGAGTGTTGATGAAACACAGAAATTGCATCGGGATTGAATACAACAGTCACCATGCGCACTTTTCTCCATGGGAGTAGTGTCTCATACAGTCTACGCTTTTATCGTTCCCTGGAATACCAGAAGTAGTTTCCGATGCACACCTGGAGGCATTCTGTAATCTGTGGACTATCATACTGTTGATGAAACACAGAAATTGCATCGGAATTTAATACAAGAGTCACCATGCGCACTTTCCTCCATGGGAGTAATGTCTCAAACAGTCCACGCTTTGAGTTCCCTGGAAGACCTGTAGTAGTTTCCGATGCACATCTGGAGGCATTCTGTAATCTGTGGACTATGAGAGTGTTGATAAAACACAGAAATGGCATCGGGATTGAATACAACAGACATCATGCGCTCTTTCCTCCATGGGAGTAAATTCTCTAACAGTCTACGCATTGATAGTTCCCTGGAAGACCATAAGTTGTTTCCGATGCACATCTGGAGGCATTCTGTAATCTGTGGATTGTCAGAGTGTTGAATAAACAAAGAAATTGCATAGGGATTCAATACAACAGTCACCATGCGCACTTTCCTCCATGGGAGTAATGTCTCAAACAGTCTACGCTTTGATCGTTCCTAGGAAGACCAGTAGTAGTTTCCGATGCACATCTGGAGGCATTCTGTAATCTGT
Organism: Schistocerca gregaria; assembly: GCF_023897955.1. Taxonomy (NCBI): domain Eukaryota; kingdom Metazoa; phylum Arthropoda; class Insecta; order Orthoptera; family Acrididae; genus Schistocerca; species Schistocerca gregaria. The sequence goes on along the minus strand of NC_064929.1, from coordinate 27,107,335 downwards.
GGAGTATCAGAGTGTTGATGAAACACAGAAATTGCATCGGGATTGAATACAACAGTCACCATGCGCGCTTTCCTCCATGGGAGTAATGTCTCAAACACTCTACGATTTGATCGTTCCCTGGAAGTCCAGTAGTAGTTTCCGATGCACACCTGGAGGCATTCTGTAATCTGTGGACTATCAGACTGTTGATGAAACACAGAAATTGCATCGGAATTGAATACAACAGTCACCATGCGCACTTTCCTCCATGGGAGTAATGTCTCAAACAGTCCACGATTTGATCGTTCCCTGGAAGACCAGTAGTAGTTTCAGTTGCACATCTGGAGGTTTTCTGTAATCTGTGGACTATAAGAGTGTTGATGAAACACAGAAATTGCATCGGGATTGAATACAACAGTCACCATCCGCACTTTCCTCCATGGGAGTAATGTCTGATACAGTCTACGTTTGATCGTTCCCTGGAAGACCAGTAGTAGATTCCGATGCACATCTGGTGGCATTCTGTAATCTGTGGACTATCACTGTGTTGATGAAACACAGAAATTGCATCGAGATTGAATACAACAGTCACCATGTGCACTTTCCTCCATAGGAGTAATGTCTCAAACAGTGTACGCTTTGAGTTAACTGGAAGACCAGTAGTAGTTTTCGATGCACATCTGGAGGCATTCTGTAATCTGTGGACTATCAGAGTGTTGATGAAACACAGAAATTGCATCGGGATTTAATACAACAGTCACCATGCGCACTTTCCTACATGGGAGTAATGTCTCTAACAGTCTACACTTTGATCGTTCCCTGGAAGACCAGTAGTAGTTTCCGATGCACATCTGGAGGCATTCTGTAATCTGTGGACTATCAGACTGTTGATGAAATACAGAAATTGCATCGGAATTGTATACAACAGTCTCCATGCGCACTTTCCTCCACGGGAGTAATGTCTCATAAAGTCTACGCTTTGATCGTTCCCTGGAATACCAGTAGTAGTTTCCGATGCACATCTTTAGGCATTCTGTAATCTTTGGACTATCAGAGTGTTGATGAAACACAGAAATTGCATCGGGATTGAATACAACTGTCACCATGCGCACTTTCCTCCATAGGAGTAATGTCTCAAACAGTCTACGCTTTGATCGTTCCCTGGAAGACCTGTAGCAGTTTTCGATGCACATCTTGAGGCATTCTGTAATCTGTGGACTATCAGTCTGTTGATGAAACACAGAAATTGCATCGGGATTGAATACAACAGTCACCATGCGCACTTTCCTCCATGAGAGTTATTCTCAAACAGTCTACGCTTTGATCGTTCCCTGGATGACCAGTAGTAGCTTCCGATGCACATCTGGTGGCATTCTGTAATCTGTGGACTATCAGAGTGTTGATGAAACACAGAAATTGCATCGGGATTGATTTCAACAGTCACCATGCGCACTTTCCTCCACGGGTGTAATGTCTCAAACAGTGTACGCTTTGATCGTTCCCTGGAAGACCAGTAGTAGTTTCCGATGCACATCTGGTGGCATTCTGTAATCTGTGGACTATCAGAGTGTTGATGAAACACAGAAATTGCATCGGGATTGAATACAACAGTCACCATGCGCACTTTCCTCCACGGGAGTAATGTCTCATAAAGTCTACTCTTTGATCGTTCCCTGGAAGACCAGTGGTAGTTTCCGATGCACATCTGGAGGCATTATGTAATCTGTGGACTATCAGACTGTTGATGAAACACAGAAATTGCATCGGGATTGAATACAACAGTCAACATGCGCACTTTCCTCCATGGGAGTAATGTCTCAAACAGTCTACGCTTTGATCGTTCCCTGGAAGACCAGTAGTAGTTTCCGATGCACATCTGGTGGCATTCTGTAATCTGTGGACTATCACTGTGTTGATGAAACACAGAAATTGCATCGAGGTTGAATACAACAGTCACCATGTGCACTTTCCTCCATAGGAGTAATGTCTCAAACAGTGTACGCTTTGAGTTAACTGGAAGACCAGTAGTAGTTTTCGATGCACATCTGGAGGCATTCTGTAATCTGTGGACTATCAGAGTGTTGATGAAACACAGAAATTGCATCGGGATTGAATACAACAGTCACCATGCGCACTTTCCTACATGGGAGTAATGTCTCTAACAGTCTACACTTTGATCGTTCCCTGGAAGACCAGTAGTAGTTTCCGATGCACATCTGGAGGCATTCTGTAATCTGTGGACTATCAGAGTGTTGATGAAATACAGAAATTGCATCGGAATTGTATACAACAGTCACCATGCGCACTTTCCTCCACGGGAGTAATGTCTCATAAAGTCTACCCTTTGATCGTTCCCTGGAAGACCAGTGGTAGTTTCCGATGCACATCTGGAGACATTCTGTAATCTGTGGACTATCAGACTGTTGATGAAACACAGAAATTGCATCGGGATTGAATACAACAGTCACCATGCGCACTTTTCTCCATGGGAGTAGTGTCTCATACAGTCAACGCTTTTATCGTTCCCTGGAATACCAGAAGTAGTTTCCGATGCACTTCTGGAGGCATTCTGAAATCTGTGGACTAACTGAGTGTTGATGAAACACAGAAATTGCATCGGGATTGAATAAACCAGTCACCATGTGCACTTTCCTCCATAGGAGTAATGTCTCAAACAGTGTACGCTTTGAGTTCCCTGGAAGACCAGTAGTAGTTTCGGATGCACATCTGGAGGCATTCTGTAATCTGTGGACTATGAGAGTGTTGATAAAATACAGAAATTGCATCGGGATTGAATACAACAGACATCATGCGCTCTTTCCTCCATGGGAGTAAATTCTCAAACAGTCTACGCATTGATAGTTCCCTGGAAGACCATAAGTTGTTTCCGATGCACATCTGGAGGCATTCTGTAATCTGTGGACTGTCAGAGTGTTGAATAAACAAAGAAATTGCATCGGGATTCAATACAACAGTCACCATGCGCACTTTCCTCCATGGAAGTAATGTCTCAAACAGTCTACGCTTTAATCGTTCCTAGGAAGACCAGTAGTAGTTTCCGATGCACATCTGGAGGCATTCTGTAATCTGTGGACTATCAGACTGTTGATGAAATACAGAAATTGCATCGGAATTGTATACAACAATCACCATGCGCACTTTCCTCCACGGGAGTAATGTCTCATATAGTCTACGCTTTGATCGTTCCCTGGAAGACCAGTAGTAGTTTCCGATGCACATCTTTAGGCATTCTGTAATCTTTGGACTATCAGAGTGTTGATGAAACACAGAAATTGCATCGGGATTGAATACAACTGTCACCATGCGCACTTTCCTCCATAGGAGTAATGTCTCAAACAGTCTACGCTTTGATCGTTCCCTGGAAGACCTGTAGCAGTTTTCGATGCACATCTTGAGGCATTCTGTAATCTGTGGACTATCAGTCTGTTGATGAAACACGGAAATTGCATCGGGATTGAATACAACAGTCACCATGCGCACTTTCCTCCATGGGAGTAATGTCTCAAACAGTCTACGCTTTGATCGTTCCCTGGATGACCAGTAGTAGTTTCCGATGCACATCTTGAGGCATTCTGTAATCTGTGGACTATCAGAGTGTTGATGAAACACAGAAATTGCAAAGGGATTGAGTACAACAGTCACCATGCGCACTTTCCTCCATGGGAGTAATGTCTCAAACGGTCTACGATTAGATCGTTCCCTGGAAGTCCAGTAGTAGTTTCCGATGCACACCAGGAGGCAATCTGTAATCTGTGGACTCTCAGACTGTTGATGAAACACAGAAATTGCGTCGTAATTGAATACAACAGTCACCATGCGCACTTTCCTCCATGAGAGTAATTCTCAAACAGTCTACGCTTTGATCGTTCCCTGGATGACCAGTAGTAGCTTCCGATGCACATCTGGTGGCATTCTGTAATCTGTGGACTATCAGAGTGTTGATGAAACACAGAAATTGCATCGGGATTGATTTCAACAGTCACCATGCGCACTTTCCTCAACTGGTGTATGTCTCAAACAGTGTACGCTTTGATCGTTCCCTGGAAGACCAGTAGTAGTTTCCGATGCACATCTGGTGGCATTCTGTAATCTGTGGACTATCAGAGTGTTGATGAAACACAGAAATTGCATCGGGATTGAATACAACAGTCACCATGCGCACTTTCCTCCACGGGAGTAATGTCTCATAAAGTCTACGCTTTGATCGCTCCCTGGAAGACCAGTAGTAGTTTCCGATGCACATCTGGAGGCATTCTGTAATCTTTGGACTATCAGAGTGTTGATGAAACACAGAAATTGCATCGGGATTGAATACAACAGTCACCATGCGCACTTTCCTCCATGGGAGTAATGTCTCAAAGAGTCTACTCTTTGATCGTTCCCTGGAGGACCAGTAGTAGCATCCGATGCACATCTGGAGGCATTCTGTAATCTGTGGACTATCAGAGTGTTGATGAAACACAGAAATTGCATCGGGATTCAATACAACAGTCACCATGCGAACTTTCCTCAATGGGAGTAATGTCTCAAACAGTCTACGCATTGATCGATCCCTGGAAGACCACGAGTAGTTTCCGATGCATATCTGGAGGCATTCTGTAATCTGTGGAGTATCAGAGTGTTGATGAAACACAGAAATTGCATCGGGATTGAATACAACAGTCACCATGCGCACTTTTCTCCATGGGAGTAGTGTCTCATACAGTCTACGCTTTTATCGTTCCCTGGAATACCAGAAGTAGTTTCCGATGCACACCTGGAGGCATTCTGTATTCAGTGGACTATAATACTGTTGATGAAACACAGAAATTGCATCGGAATTTAATACAAGAGTCACCATGCGCACTTTCCTCCATGGGAGTAATGTCTCAAACAGTCTACGCTTTGAGTTCCCTGGAAGACCTGTAGTAGTTTCCGATGCACATCTGGAGGCATTCTGTAATCTGTGGACTATGAGAGTGTTGATAAAACACAGAAATTGCCTCGGGATTGAATACAACAGACATCATGCGCTCTTTCCTCCATGGGAGTAAATTCTCTAACAGTCTACGCATTGATAGTTCCCTGGAAGACCATAAGTTGTTTCCGATGCACATCTGGAGGCATTCTGTAATCTGTGGATTGTCAGAGTGTTGAATAAACAAAGAAATTGCATAGGGATTCAATACAACAGTCACCATGCGCACTTTCCTCCATGGGAGTAATGTCTCAAACAGTCTACGCTTTGATCGTTCCTAGGAAGACCAGTAGTAGTTTCCGATGCACATCTGGAGGCATTCTGTAATCTGTGGAGTATCAGAGTGTTGATGAAACACAGAAATTGCATCGGGATTGAATACAACAGTCACCATGCGCGCTTTCCTCCATGGGAGTAATGTCTCAAACACTCTACGATTTGATCGTTCCCTGGAAGTCCAGTAGTAGTTTCCGATGCACACCTGGAGGCATTCTGTAATCTGTGGACTATCAGACTGTTGATGAAACACAGAAATTGCATCGGAATTGAATACAAAAGTCACCATGCGCACTTTCCTCCATGGGAGTAATGTCTCAAACAGTCCACGATTTGATCGTTCCCTGGAAGACCAGTAGTAGTTTCAGTTGCACATCTGGAGGTTTTCTGTAATCTGTGGACTATAAGAGTGTTGATGAAACACAGAAATTGCATCGGGATTGAATACAACAGTCACCATCCGCACTTTCCTCCATGGGAGTAATGTCTGATACAGTCTACGTTTGATCGTTCCCTGGAAGACCAGTAGTAGATTCCGATGCACATCTGGTGGCATTCTGTAATCTGTGGACTATCACTGTGTTGATGAAACACAGAAATTGCATCGAGATTGAATACAACAGTCACCATGTGCACTTTCCTCCATAGGAGTAATGTCTCAAACAGTGTACGCTTTGAGTTAACTGGAAGACCAGTAGTAGTTTTCGATGCACATCTGGAGGCATTCTGTAATCTGTGGACTATCAGAGTGTTGATGAAACACAGAAATTGCATCGGGATTGATTTCAACAGTCACCATGCGCACTTTCCTCCACGGGTGTAATGTCTCAAACAGTGTACGCTTTCATCGTTCCCTGGAAGACCAGTAGTAGTTTCCGATGCACATCTGGTGGCATTCTGTAATCTCTGGACTATCAGACTGTTGATGAAACACAGAAATTGCATCGGGATTGAATACAACAGTCACCATGCGCACTTTCCTCCACGGGAGTAATGTCTCATAAAGTCTACTCTTTGATCGTTCCCTGGAAGACCAGTGGTAGTTTCCGATGCACATCTGGAGGCATTATGTAATCTGTGGACTATCAGACTGTTGATGAAACACAGAAATTGCATCGGGATTGAATACAACAGTCAACATGCGCACTTTCCTCCATGGGAGTAATGTCTCAAACAGTGTACGCTTTGATCGTTCCCTGGAAGACCAGTAGTAGTTTCCGATGCACATCTGGACGCATTCTGTAATCTTTGGACTATCAGAGTGTTGATGAAACACAGAAATTGCATCGGGATTGAATACAACAGTCACCATGCGCACAATCCTCCATGGGAGTAATGTCTCAAAGAGTCTACGCTTTGATCGTTCCCTGGAGGACCAGTAGTAGCTTCCGATGCACATCTGGAGGCATTCTGTAATCTGTGGACTATCAGAGTGTTGATGAAACACAGAAATTGCATCGGGATTCAATACAACAGTCACAATGCGAACTTTCCTCAATGGGAGTAATGTCTCAAACAGTCTACGCATTGATCGATCCCTGGAAGACCAGTAGTAGTTTCCGATGCATATCTGGAGGCATTCTGTAATCTGTGGAGTATCAGAGTGTTGATGAAACAGAGAAATTGCATCGGGATTGAATACAACAGTCACCATGCGCACTTTCCTCCATGGGAGTAGTGTCTCATACAGTCTACGCTTTTATCGTTCCTAGGAAGACCAGTAGTAGTTTCCGATGCAAATCTGGAGGCATTCTGTAATCTGTGGAGTATCAGAGTGTTGATGAAACACAGAAATTGCATCGGGATTGAATACAACAGTCACCATGCGCGCTTTCCTCCATGGGAGTAATATCTCAAACACTCTACGATTTGATGGTTCCCTGGAAGTCCAGTAGTAGTTTCCGATGCACACCTGGAGGCATTCTGTAATCTGTCGACTATCAGACTGTTGATGAAACACAGAAATTGCATCGGAATTGAATACAACAGTCACCATGCGCACTTTCCTCCATGGGAGTAATGTCTCAAACAGTCCACGCTTTGATCGTTCCCTGGAATACCAGTAGTAGTTTCCGATGCACATCTGGAGGTTTTCAGTAATCTGTGGACTATCAGAGTGTTGATGAAACACAGAAATTGAATCGGGATTGAATACAACAGTCACCATCCGCACTTTCCTCCATGGGAGAATTGTCTGATACAGTCTACGTTTGATCGTTCCCTGGAAGACCAGTAGTAGATTCCGATGCACATTTGGTGGCATTCTGTAATCTGTGGACTATCAGAGTGTTGATGAAACACAGAAATTGCATCGAGATTGAATACAACAGTCACCATGTGCACTTTCCTCCGTAGGAGTAATGTCTCAAACAGTGTACGCTTTGAGTTCCCTGGAAGACCAGTAGTAGTTTCCGATGCACATCTGGAGGCATTCTGTAATCTGTGTACTATCAGAGTGTTGATGAAGCACTAAAATTGCATCGGAATTGAGTACAATAGTCACCATGCGCACTTTCCTCCATGGGAGTAATGTTTAAAACAGTCTACGCTTTGATCCTTCCCTGGAAGACCAGTAGTAGCTTCCGATGCACATCTGGTGGCATTCTGTAATCTGTGGACTATCAGAGTGTTGATGAAACACAGAAATTGCATCGGGATTGATTTCAACAGTCACCATGCGCACTTTCCTCCATGGGTGTAATGTCTCAAACAGTGTACGCTTTGATCGTTCCCTGGAAGACCAGTAGTAGTTTCCGATGCCCATCTGGTGGCATTCTGTAATCTGTGGACTATCAGAGTGTTGATGAAACACAGAAATAGCATCGGGATTGAATACAACAGTCACCATGCGCACTTTCCTCCACGGGAGTAATGTCTCATAAAGTCTACTCTTTGATCGTTCCCTGGAAGACCAGTGGTAGTTTCCGATGCACATCTGGAGGCATTCTGTTCTCTGGACTATCAGAGTGTTGATGAAACACAGAAATTGCATCGGGATTGAATACAACAGTCACCATGCGCACTTTCCTCCATGGGAGTAATGTCTCAAAGAGTCTACACTTTGATCGTTCCCTGGATGACCAGTAGTAGCTTCCGATGCACATCTGGAGGTATTCTGTAATCAGTGGACTATCAGAGTGTTGATGAAACACAGAAATTGCATCGGGATTGAATAAAACAGTCACCATGCTCACTTTCCTAAATGGGAGTAATGTCTCAAACAGTCTACGCTTTGTCCGTTCCCTGGATGACTTGAAGTAGTTTCCTATGCACATCTGGAGGCATTCTGTAATCTGTGGACTATGAGAGTGTTGATAAAACACAGAAATGGCATCGGGATTGAATACAACAGACATCATGCGCGCTTTCCTCCACGGGAGTAAATTCTCAAACAGTCTACGCATTGATAGTTCCCTGGAAGACCTGAAGTTGTTTCCGATGCACATCTGGAGGCATTCTGTAATCTGTGGACTGTCAGAGTGTTGAATAAACAAAGAAATTGCATCAGGATTCAATACAACAGTCACCATGCGCACTTTCCTCCATGGGAGTAATGTCTCAAACAGTCTACGCTTTGATCGTTCCTAGGAAGACCAGTAGTAGTTTCCGATGCACACCTGGAGGCATTCTGTAATCTGTGGACTATCAGAGTGTTGATAAAACACAGAAATTGCATCGGGATTGAATACAAAAGTCACCATCCGCACATTCCTCCATGGGAGTAATGTCTGATACAGTCTACGTTTGATCGTTCCCTGAAAGACCAGTAGTAGATTCCGATGCACATCTGGTGGCATTCTGTAATCTGTGGACTATCAGAGTGTTGATGAAACACAGAAATTGCATCGAGATTGAATACAACTGTCACCATGTGCACTTTCCTCAATAGGAGTAATGTCTCAAACAGTGTACGCTTTGAGTTCCCTGGAAGACCAGTAGTAGTTTCCGATGCACATCTGGAGGCATTCTGTAATCTGTGGACTATCAGAGTGTTGATGAAACACAGAAATTGCATCGGGATTGAATACAACAGTCACCATGCGCACTTTCCTACATGGGAGTAATGTCTCTAACAGCCTTCACTTTGATCGTTCCCTGGAAGACCAGTAGTAGTTTCCGATGCAAATCTGGAGGCATTCTGTAATCTGTGTACTATCAGAGTATTGATGAAGCACTAAAATTGCATCGGGATTAAGTACAATAGTCACCATGCGCACTTTACTCTATGCGAGTAATGTCTCAAACAGTCTACGCTTTGATCTCTCTCTTGATGTCCAGTGGTAGTTTCCGATGCACACCTGGAGGCATTCTGTAATCTGTGGACTATCAGACTGTTGATGAACACAGAAATTGCATCGGAATTGAATACAACAGACACCATGCCCACTTTCCTCCATGGGGGTAATGTCTCAAACAGTCTACGCTTTTATCGTTCCCTGGAAGGCCAGTAGTAGTTTCCGATGCACATCTGAAGGCATTCTGTAATCTGTGGACTATCAGAGTGCTGATGGAACACAGAAATTGCATCGGGATTGAATAAAACAGTCACCATGTGCACCTTCCTAAATGTGTGTAATGTCTTAAACAGTCTACGCTTTGATCGTTCCTAGGAAGACCAGTAGTAGTTTCCGATGCACATCTGGAGGCATTCTGTAAGCTGTGGAGTATCAGAGTGTTGACGAAACACAGAAATTGCATCAGGATTGAATACAGCAGTCACCACGCGCACTTTCCTCCATGGGAGTAATGTCTCAAAGGGTGTACGATTTGATCGTTCCCTGTAAGACCAGGAGTAGTTTCCGATGCACATCTGGAGGCGGTCTGTAATGTGTGGACTATCAGAGTGTTGATGAAACACAGAAATTGCATCGGGATTGGGTACAACAGTCACCATGCGCACTTTCCTTCATGGGAGTAATGTCTAAAACAGTCTACGCTTTGATCGTTCCCTAGAAGTCCAGTAGTAGTTTCCGATGCACACCTAGAGGCATTCTGTAATCTGTGGGCTATCAGACTGTTGATGAAACACAGAAATTGCATCGGAATTGAATACAACAGTCACCATGCGCACTTTCCTCCATGGGAGTAATGTCTCAAACAGTCTACGCTTTTATCGTTCCTTGGAAGAACAGTAGTAGTTTCCGATGCACATCTGGAGGCATTCTGTAATCTGTGGACTATCAGAGTGTTGATGAAACACAGAAATTGCATCGGTATTGAATACAACAGTCACCATGCGCACTTTCCTCGTTGGGAGTAATGTCTCAAACAGTCTACGCTTTGATCGTTCCCTGGAAGACCAGTAGTCGTTTCCGAAGCACATCTGGAGGCATTTTGAAATCTGTGGACTAACTGAGTGTTGATGAAACACAGAAATTGAGTCGGGATCGAATACAACAGTCACCATGCGCACTTTCCTCCATGGGAGTAATGTGTCAAACAGTCTACGCTTTGATCGTTCCCTGGAAGACCAGTAGTAGTTTCCGATTCACATCTGAAGGCATTCTGTAATCTGTGGACCATCAGAGTGTTGATGAAACACAGAAATTGCATCGCGATTGATTTCAACAGTCACCATGCACACTTTCCTCCACGGAAGTATTATCTCAAACACTGTATGCTTTGATCGTTCCCTGGAAGACCAGTAGTAGTTTCCGATGCACATCTGGTGGCATTCTGTAATCTGTGGACTATCAGAGTGTTGTTGAAACACAGAAATTGCAACAGGATTGAATACAACAGTCACCATCCGCACTCTCCTCCATGTTAGTAAAGTCTGAAAAGGTCTACGTTTTGATCGTTCCCTGCAAGACCAGTAGTTGTTTCCAATGCACATCTGGTGGCATTCTGTAATCTGTGGACTATCAGAGTGTTGATGGAACTCAGAAATTGCATCGGGATTGAATACAACAGTCACCATGCGCACTTTCCTCCACGGGAGATATGACTGTAACAGTCTACGCTTTGATCGTTCATATGAAGACCAGTAGTGGTTTCCGATGCACATCTGGAGGCATTCAGTAATCTGTGGACTATCAGACTGTTGATGATACACAGAAATTGCATCGGAATTGAATACAACAGTCACCATGCGCACTTTCCTCCATGGCAGTAATGTCTCAAACAGTCTATGCTTTGATCGTTAACTGGAAGACCAGTAATAGTTTCAGATGCACATCTAGAGGCATTCTGTAATCTGTGGACTATCGGAGTGTTGATTAAACACAGATATTGCATCATTGTTGAATACAATATTCACCATGCGCACTTGCTTCCACAGGAGTAATGTCTCAAACATTCTACGCTTTGATCGTTACCTGGAAGACCAGTAGCAGTTTCCGATGCACGTCTGGTGGCATTCTGTAATCTGTGGACTGTCAGACTGTTGATGAAACACAGAAATTGCATCGGAAATGAATATAAGTCACCATGTGCACTTTCCTCCATGGGAGTAATTTCTCAAACAGTCTACTCTTTGATCGTTCCCAGTAAGACCAGTAGTAGTTTCCGATGCACATCTAAAGGCATTCTGTAATCTGTGGACTATCACACTGTTGATGCAACACAGAAGTATCATCGGGATTGAATACAACAGGCACCATGCGCACTTTCCTCCATGAGAGTAATGTCTCAAACAGTCTACGCTTTGATCGTTCCCTGGAAGACCAGTAGTAGTTTCCGATGCACATCTGGTGGCACTCTGTAATCTGTGGACTATCAGAGTGTTGATGAAACACAGAAATTGCATCGGGATTGAATACAACAGTCAGCATGCGCACTTTCCTCCACGGGAGTAATGTCTCAAACAGTCTACGCTTTGATCGTTCCCTGGAATACCAGTAGTAGTATCCGATGCACATCTGGTGGCATTCTGTAACCTGTGGACTATCAGAGTGTTGAGTAAACACAGAAATTGCATCGGGGTTGAATACAACAGTCACCATGCGCACTTTCCTCCACGGGAGTAATGTCTCAAACAGTCTACGCTTTGATCGTTACGTAGAAGACCAGTAGTAGTTTCCGATGCACGTCTGGTGGCATTCTGTAATCTGTGGACTGTCAGAGTGTTGATGAAACCCAGAAATTGCATCGGAATTGAATACAAGAGTCACCATGTGCACCTTCCTCCATGGGAGTAATTTCTCAAACAGTCTACTCTTTGATCGTTCCCAGGAAGACCAGTAGTAGTTTCCGATGCACATTCAAAGGCATTCTGTAATCTGTGGAGTATCAGAGTGTTGATGAAATACAGAAATTGCATCAGGATTGCATACAACAGTCCCCATGAGCACTTTCCTCCAGGGGAGTAATATCTCAAACAGTCTACGCTTTGATCGTTACCTGGAAGACCAGTAGCAGTTTCCGATGCACGTCTGGTGGCATTCTGTAATCTGTGGACTGTCAGAGTGTTGATGTAACACAGAAATTGCATCGGAATTGAATACAACAGTCACCATGTGCACTTTCCTCCACGGGAGTAGTGTCTCAAAGAGTCTACGCTTTGATCGTTATCTGGAAGACCAGTAGCAGTTTCCGATGCACGTCTGGAGGCATTCTGTAATCTGTGGACTATCACACTGTTGATGCAACACAGATATTGCATCGGGATTGAATACAACAGTCACCATGCGCACTTTCCTAAATGTGAGTAATGTCTCAAACAGTCTACGCTTTGATCGTTCCCTGGAAGACCAGTAGTAGTTTCCGATGCACATCTGCAGGCATTCTGTAATTTGTGGACTACCAGAGTGTTGATGACACACAGACATTGCATCGGGATTGAATACAATAGTCACCATGCGCACTTTCCTTCACGTTAGTAATTCTCAAACAGTCTACGCTTTGATCGTTATCTGGAAGACCAGTAGCAGTTTCCGATGCACGTCTGGAGGTATTCTGTAATCTGTGGACTATCACACTGTTGATGCAACACAGATATTGCATCGGGATTGAATACAACAGGCACCATGCTCACTTTCCTCCATGTGAGTAATGTCTCAAACAGTCTACGATTTGATCGTTCCCTGGAAGACCAGTAGTAGTTTCCGATGCACATCTGGATGAAATCTGTAATCTGTGGACTATCAGAGTGGTGATGAAACACAGTCATTGCATCGGGATTGATTACAACAGTCACCATGCGCACTTTCCTTCAGGGGAGTAATTCTCAAACAATCTACGCTATGATCTTTCCCTGGAAGACCAGTAGTAGTTTCCGTTGCACAACTGGTGGCATTCTGTAATCTGTGGACTATCAGAGTGTTGATGAAACACAGAATTTGCATCGGGATTGAATACAACAGTCACCATCCGCACTTTCCTCCATGGGAGTAATGTCTGAAACAGTCTACGCTTTGATCGTTCCCTGGAAGACCAGTAGTAATTTCCGATGCACATCTGGTCCCTTTCTGTAATCTGTGGACTATCAGAGTGTTGATGAAACACAGAAATTGCATCGGGATTGAATACAACAGTCACCATGCGCAATTTCCTCCACGGGAGTAATGTCTCAAGCAGTGTACGATTTGATCGTTCCCTGGAAGACCAGTAGTAGATTCCGATGCACATCTGGAGGCATTCTGTAATCTGTGGACTATCAGAGTGTTGATGAAACACAGACATTGCATCGTGATTGATTACAACATTCACCATGCGCACTTTCCTTCACGGGAGTAATTCTTAAACAGTCTACGCTTTGATCGTTCCCTGGAAGACCAGTAGTAGTTTGCGATGCACATCTGGTGGCATTCTGTAATCTGTCGACTATCGGAGTGTTGATGAAACACAGAAAATTGCATCGGAATTGAATACAACAGTCACCATGCGCACTTTCCTCCATGGGAGTAATGTCTCAAACAGTGTACGCTTTGAGTTCCCTGGAAGACCAGTAGTAGTTTCCGATGCACATCTGGAGGCATTCTGTAATCTGTGGACTATCAGAGTGTTGATGAAACACAGAAATTGCATCGGTATTGAATACAACAGTCACCATGCGCACTTTCCTCGTTGGGAGTAATGTCTCAAACAGTCTACGCTTTGATCGTTCCCTGGAAGACCAGTAGTCGTTTCCGAAGCACATCTGGAGGCATTTTGAAATCTGTGGACTAACTGAGTGTTGATGAAACACAGATATTGAGTCGGGATCGAATACAACAGTCACCATGCGCACTTTCCTCCATGGGAGTAACGTGTCAAACAGTCTACGCTTTGATCGTTCCCTGGAAGACCAGTAGTAGTTTCCGATGCACATCTGGAGGCATTCTGTAATCTGTGGACCATCAGAGTGTTCATGAAACACAGATATTGCATCGCGATTGATTTCAACAGTCACCATGCACACTTTCCTCCACGGGAGTAATATCTCAAACACTGTATGCTTTGATCGTTCCTTGGAAGACCAGTAGTAGTTTCCGATGCACATCTGGAGGCATTCTGTAATCTGTGGAGTATCAGAGTGTTGATGAAACACAGAAATTGCATCGGGATTGAATACAACAGTCACCATGCGCGCTTTCCTCCATGGGAGTAATATCTCAAACACTCTACGATTTGATGGTTCCCTGGAAGTCCAGTAGTAGTTTCCGATGCACACCTGGAGGCATTCTGTAATCTGTCGACTATCAGACTGTTGATGAAACACAGAAATTGCATCGGAATTGAATACAACAGTCACCATGCGTACTTTCCTCCATGGGAGTAATGTCTCAAACAGTCCACGCTTTGATCGTTCCCTGGAATACCAGTAGTAGTTTCCGATGCACATCTGGAGGTTTTCAGTAATCTGTGGACTATCAGAGTGTTGATGAAACACAGAAATTGAATCGGGATTGAATACAACAGTCACCATCCGCACTTTCCTCCATGGGAGAATTGTCTGATACAGTCTACGTTTGATCGTTCCCTGGAAGACCAGTAGTAGATTCCAATGCACATCTGGTGGCATTCTGTAATCAGTGGACTATCAGAGTGTTGATGAAACACAGAAATTGCATCGAGATTGAATACAACAGTCACCATGTGCACTTTCCTCCATAGGAGTAATGTCTCAAACAGTGTACGCTTTGAGTTCCCTGGAAGACCAGTAGTAGTTTCCGATGCACATCTGGAGGCATTCTGTAATCTGTGTACTATCAGAGTGTTGATGAAGCACTAAAATTGCATCGGAATTGAGTACAATAGTCACCATACGCACTTTCCTCCATGGGAGTAATGTTTAAAACAGTCTACGCTTTGATCCTTCCCTGGAAGACCAGTAGTAGCTTCCGATGCACATCTGGTGGCATTCTGTAATCTGTGGACTATCAGAGTGTTGATGAAACACAGATATTGCATCGGGATTGATTTCAACAGTCACCATGCGCACTTTCCTCCATGGGTGTAATGTCTCAAACAGTGTACGCTTTGATCGTTCCCTGGAAGACCAGTAGTAGTTTCCGATGCACATCTGGTGGCATTCTGTAATCTGTGGACTATCAGAGTGTTGATGAAACACAGAAATTGCATCGGGATTGAATACAACAGTCACCATGCGCACTTTCCTCCATGGGAGTAATGTCTCAAAGCGTCTACACTTTGATCGTTCCCTGGATGACCAGTAGTAGCTTCCGATGCACATCTGGAGGTATTCTGTAATCAGTGGACTATCAGAGTGTTGATGAAACACAGAAATTGCATCGGGATTGAATAAAACAGTCACCATGCTCACTTTCCTAAATGGGAGTAATGTCTCAAACAGTCTACGCTTTGTCCGTTCCCTGGATCACTTGAAGTAGTTTCCGATGCACATCTGGAGGCATTCTGTAATCTGTGGACTATGAGAGTGTTGATAAAACACAGAAATGGCATCGGGATTGAATACAACAGACATCATGCGCGCTTTCCTCCACGGGAGTAAATTCTCAAACAGTCTACGCATTGATAGTTCCCTGGAAGACCTGAAGTTGTTTCCGATGCACATCTGGAGGCATTCTGTAATCTGTGGACTGTCAGAGTGTTGAATAAACAAAGAAATTGCATCAGGATTCAATACAACAGTCACCATGCGCACTTTCCTCCATGGGAGTAATGTCTCAAACAGTCTACGCTTTGATCGTTCCTAGGAAGACCAGTAGTAGCTTCCGATGCACACCTGGAGGCATTCTGTAATCTGTGGACTATCAGAGTGTTGATGAAACACAGAAATTGCATTGGGATTGAATACAAAAGTCACCATCCGCACTTTCCTCCATGGGAGTAATGTCTGATACAGTCTACGTTTGATCGTTCCCTGGAAGACCAGTAGTAGATTCCGATGCACATCTGGTGGCATTCTGTAATCTGTGGACTATCAGAGTGTTGATGAAACACAGAAATTGCATCGAGATTGAATACAACTGTCACTATGTGCACTTTCCTCAATAGGAGTAATGTCTCAAACAGTGTACGCTTTGAGTTCCCTGGAAGACCAGTAGTAGTTTCCGATGCACATCTGGAGGCATTCTGTAATCTGTGGACTATCAGAGTGTTGATGAAACACAGAAATTGCATCGGGATTGAATACAACAGTCACCATGCGCACTTTCCTACATGGGAGTAATGTCTCTAACAGTCTTCACTTTGATCGTTCCCTGGAAGACCAGTAGTAGTTTCCGATGCACATCTGGAGGCATTCTGTAATCTGTGTACTATCAGAGTATTGATGAAGCACTAAAATTGCATCGGGATTAAGTACAATAGTCACCATGCGCACTTTACTCTATGCGAGTAATGTCTCAAACAGTCTACGCTTTGATCTCTCTCTTGATGTCCAGTGGTAGTTTCCGATGCACACCTTTAGGCATTCTGTAATCTGTGGACTATCAGACTGTTGATGAACACAGAAATTGCATCGGAATTGAATACAACAGACACCATGCCCACTTTCCTCCATGGGGGTAATGTCTCAAACAGTCTACGCTTTTATCGTTCCCTGGAAGGCCAGTAGTAGTTTCCGATGCACATCTGAAGGCATTCTGTAATCTGTGGACTATCAGAGTGCTGATGGAACACAGAAATTGCATCGGGATTGAATAAAACAGTCACCATGCGCACTTTCCTAAATGTGTGTAATGTCTTAAACAGTCTACGCTTTGATCGTTCCTAGGAAGACCAGTAGTAGTTTCCGATGCACATCTGGAGGCATTCTGTAAGCTGTGGAGTATCAGAGTGTTGACGAAACACAGAAATTGCATCAGGATTGAATACAGCAGTCACCACGCGCACTTTCCTCCATGGGAGTAATGTCTCAAGGAGTGTACGCTTTGATCGTTCCCTGTAAGACCAGGAGTAGTTTCCGATGCACATCTGGAGGCGTTCTGTAATGTGTGGACTATCAGAGTGTTGATGAAACACAGAAATTGCATCGGGATTGGGTACAACAGTCACCATGCGCACTTTCCTTCATGGGAGTAATGTCTAAAACAGTCTACGCTTTGATCGTTCCCTAGAAGTCCAGTAGTAGTTTCCGATGCACACCTAGAGGCATTCTGTAATCTGTGGGCTATCAGACTGTTGATGAAACACAGAAATTGCATCGGAATTGAATACAACAGTCACCATGCGCACTTTCCTCCATGGGAGTAATGTCTCAAACAGTCTACGCTTTTATCGTTCCTTGGAAGACCAGTAGTAGTTTCCGATGCACATCTGGAGGCATTCTGTAATCTGTGGACTATCAGAGTGTTGATGAAACACAGAAATTGCATCGGTATTGAATACAACAGTCACCATGCGCACTTTCCTCGTTGGGAGTAATGTCTCAAACAGTCTACGCTGTGATCGTTCCCTGGAAGACCAGTAGTCGTTTCCGAAGCACATCTGGAGGCATTTTGAAATCTGTGGACTAACTGAGTGTTGATGAAACACAGAAATTGAGTCGGGATCGAATACAACAGTCACCATGCGCACTTTCCTCCATGGGAGTAATGTGTCAAACAGTCTACGCTTTGATCGTTCCCTGGAAGACCAGTAGTAGTATCCGATTCACATCTGGAGGCATTCTGTAATCTGTGGACCATCAGAGTGTTGATCAAACACAGAAATTGCATCGCGATTGATTTCAACAGTCACCATGCACACTTTCCTCCACGGGAGTAATATCTCAAACACTGTATGCTTTGATCGTTCCCTGGAAGACCAGTAGTAGTTTCCGATGCACATCTGGTGGCATTCTGTAATCTGTGGACTATCAGAGTGTTGATGAAACACAGAAATTGCTACGGGATTGAATACAACAGTCACCATCCGCACTCTCCTCCATGTTAGTAAAGTCTGAAAAGGTCTACGTTTTGATCGTTCCCTGCAAGACCAGTTGTTGTTTCCAATGCACATCTGGTGGCATTCTGTAATCTGTGGACTATCAGAGTGTTGATGGAACTCAGAAATTGCATCGGGATTGAATACAACAGTCACCATGCGCACTTTCCTCCACGGGAGATATGACTGTAACAGTCTACGCTTTGATCGTTCATATGAAGACCAGTAGTGGTTTCCGATGCACATCTGGAGGCATTCAGTAATCTGTGGACTATCAGACTGTTGATGATACACAGAAATTGCATCGGAATTGAATACAACAGTCACCATGCGCACTTTCCTCCATGGCAGTAATGTCTCAAACAGTCTATGCTTTGATCGTTAACTGGAAGACCAGTAATAGTTTCAGATGCACATCTAGAGGCATTCTGTAATCTGTGGACTATCAGAGTGTTGATTAAACACAGATATTGCATCATTGTTGAATACAATATTCACCATGCGCACTTGCTTCCACAGGAGTAATGTCTCAAACAGTCTACGCGTTGATCGTTACCTGGAAGACCAGTAGCAGTTTCCGATGCACGTCTGGTGGCATTCTGTAATCTGTGGACTGTCAGACTGTTGATGAAACACAGAAATTGCATCGGAAATGAATATAAGTCACCATGTGCACTTTCCTCCATGGGAGTAATTTCTCAAACAGTCTACTCTTTGATCGTTCCCAGTAAGACCAGTAGTAGTTTCCGATGCACATCTAAAGGCATTCTGTAATCTGTGGACTATCACACTGTTGATGCAACACAGAAGTATCATCGGGATTGAATACAACAGGCACCATGCGCACTTTCCTCCATGAAAGTAATGTCTCAAACAGTCTACGCTTTGATCGTTCCCTGGAAGACCAGTAGTAGTTTCCGATGCACATCTGGTGGCACTCTGTAATCTGTGGACTATCAGAGTGTTGATGAAACACAGAAATTGCATCGGGATTGAATACAACAGTCAGCATGCGCACTTTCCTCCACGGGAGTAATGTCTCAAACAGTCAACGCTTTGATCGTTCCCTGGAATACCAGTAGTAGTATCCGATGCACATCTGGTGGCATTCTGTAACCTGTGCACTATCAGAGTGTTGAGTAAACACAGAAATTGCATCGGAGTTGAATACAATAGTCACCATGCGCACTTTCCTCCACGGGAGTAATGTCTCAAACAGTCTACGCTTTGATCGTTACGTAGAAGACCAGTAGTAGTTTCCGATGCACGTCTGGTGGCATTCTGTAATCTGTGGACTGTCAGAGTGTTGATGAAACACAGAAATTGCATCGGGATTGAATACAACAGTCACCATGCGCAATTTCCTCCACGGGAGTAATGTCTCAAGCAGTCTACGCTTTGATCGTTCCCTGGAAGACCAGTAGTAGATTCCGATGCACATCTGGAGGCATTCTGTAATCTGTGGACTATCAGAGTGTTGATGAAACACAGACATTGCATCGGGATTGATTACAACATTCACCATGCGCACTTTCTTTCACGGGAGTAATTCTTAAACAGTCTACGCTTTGATCGTTCCCTGGAAGACCAGTAGTAGTTTGCGATGCACATCTGGTGGCATTCTGTAATCTGTCGACTATCGGAGTGTTGATGAAACACAGAAAATTGCATCGGAATTGAATACAACAGTCACCATGCGCACTTTCCTCCATGGGAGTAATGTCTCAAACAGTCTACGCTTTGATCGTTCCTTCGAAGACCAGTAGTAGTTTCCGATGCACATCTGGAGGCATTCTGTAATCTGTGGACTATCAGAGTGTTGATGAAACACAGAAATTGCATCGGTATTGAATACAACAGTCACCATGCGCACTTTCCTCGTTGGGAGTAATGTCTCAAACAGTCTACGCTTTGATCGTTCCCTGGAAGACCAGTAGTCGTTTCCGATGCACATCTGGAGGCATTTTGAAATCTGTGGACTAACTGAGTGTTGATGAAACACAGAAATTGAGTCGGGATCGAATACAACAGTCACCATGCGCACTTTCCTCCATGGGAGTAATGTGTCAAACAGTCTACGCTTTGATCGTTCCCTGGAAGAGCAGTAGTAGTTTCCGATTCACATCTGGAGGCATTCTGTAATCTGTGGACCATCAGAGTGTTCATGAAACACAGATATTGCATCGCGATTGATTTCAACAGTCACCATGCACACTTTCCTCCACGGGAGTAATATCTCAAACACTGTATGCTTTGATCGTTCCCTGGAAGACCAGTAGTAGTTTCCGATGCACATCTGGTGGCATTCTGTAATCTGTGGACTATCAGAGTGTTCATGAAACACAGAAATTGCTTCGGGATTGAATACAACAGTCACCATCCGCACTCTCCTCCATGCTAGTAATGTCTGAAAAGGTCTACGTTTTGATCGTTCCCTGCAAGACCAGTAGTTGTTTCCAATGCACATCTGGTGGCATTCTGTAATCTGTGGACTATCAGAGTGTTGATGGAACTCATAAACTGCATCGGGATTGAATACAACAGTCACCATGCGCACTTTCCTCCACGGGAGATATGACTGTAACAGTCTACGCTTTGATCGTTCATATGAAGACCAGTAGTGGTTTCCGATGCACATCTGGAGGCATTCAGTAATCTGTGGACTATCAGACTGTTGATGATACACAGAAATTGCATCGGAATAGAATGCAACAGTCACCACGCACACTTCCCTCCATGGGAGGAATGTCTCAAACAGTCTACGCTTTGATCGTTAACTGGAAGACCAGTAAAAGTTTCCGATGCACATCTAGAGGCATTCTGTAATCTGTGGACTATCAGAGTGTTGATTAAACACAGATATTGCATCATTGTTGAATACAATATTCACCATGCGCACTTGCTTCCACAGGAGTAATGTCTCAAACAGTCTACGCTTTGATCGTTACCTGGAAGACCAGTAGCAGTTTCCGATGCACGTCTGGTGGCATTCTGTAATCTGTGGACTGTCAGACTGTTGATGAAACACAGAAATTGCATCGGAAATGAATATAAGTCACCATGTGCACTTTCCTCCATGGGAGTAATTTCTCAAACAGTCTACTCTTTGATCGTTCCCAGTAAGACCAGTAGTAGTTTCCGATGCACATCTAAAGGCATTCTGTAATCTGTGGACTATCACACTGTTGATGCAACACAGAAATATCATCGGGATTGAATACAACAGGCACCATGCGCACTTTCCTCAATGTGAGTAATGTCTCAAACAGTCTACGCTTTGATCGTTCCCTGGAAGACCAGTAGTAGTTTCCGATGCACATCTGGTGGCACTCTGTAATCTGTGGACTATCAGAGTGTTGATGAAACACAGAAATTGCATCGGGATTGAATACAACAGTCAGCATGCGCACTTTCCTCCACGGGAGTAATGTCTCAAACAGTCTACGCTTTGATCGTTCCCTGGAATACCAGTAGTAGCATCCGATGCACATCTGGTGGCATTCTGTAACCTGTGGACCATCAGAGTGTTGATTAAACACAGAAATTGCATCGGGGTTGAATACAACAGTCACCATGCGCACTTTCCTCCACGGGAGTAATGTCTCAAACAGTCTACGCTTTGATCGTTACGTAGAAGACCAGTAGTACTTTCCGATGCACGTCTGGTGGCATTCTGTAATCTGTGGACTGTCAGAGTGTTGATGAAACACAGAAATTGCATCGGAATTGAATACAAGAGTCACCATGTGCACCTTCCTCCATGGGAGTAATTTCTCAAACAGTCTACTCTTTGATCGTTCCCAGGAAGACCAGTAGTAGTTTCCGATGCACATTCAAAGGCATTCTGTAATCTGTGGAGTATCAGAGTGTTGATGAAACACAGAAATTGCATCAGGATTGAATACAACAGTCCCCATGAGCACTTTCCTCCAGGGGAGTAATATCTCAAACAGTCTACGCTTTGATCGTTACCTGGAAGACCAGTAGCAGTTTCCGATGCACGTCTGGTTTCATTCTGTAATCTGTGGACTGTCAGAGTGTTGATGTAACACAGAAATTGCATCGGAATTGAATACAACAGTCACTATGTGCACTTTCCTCCAAGGGAGTAGTGTCTCAAACAGTCTACGCTTTGATCGTTACCTGGAAGACCAGTAGCAGTTTCCGATGCACGTCTGGAGGCATTCTGTAATCTGTGGACTATCACACTGTTGAAGCAACACAGATATTGCATCGGGATTGAATACAACAGTCACCATGCGCACTTTCCTAAATGTGAGTAATGTCTCAAACAGTCTACGCTTTGATCGTTCCCTGGAAGACCAGTAGTAGTTTCCGATGCACATCTGGAGGCATTCTGTAATCTGTGGACTACCAGAGTGTTGATGACACACAGACATTATATCGGGATTGAATACAATAGTCACCATGCGCACTTTCCTTCACGTTAGTAATTCTCAAACAGTCTACGCTTTGATCGTTATCTGGAAGACCAGTAGCAGTTTCCGATGCACGTCAGGAGGTATTCTGTAATCTGTGGACTATCACACTGTTGATGCAACACAGATATTGCATCGGGATTGAATACAACAGGCACCATCCGCACTTTCCTCCATAGTAGTAATGTCTGAAACAGTCTACGCTTTGATCGTTCCCTGGAAGACCAGTATTAATTTCCGATGCACATCTGGTCCCTTTCTGTAATCTGTGGACTATCAGAGTGTTGATGAAACACAGAAATTGCATCGGGATTGAATACAACAGTCACCATGCGCAATTTCCTCCACGGGAGTAATGTCTCAAGCAGTCTACGCTTTGATCGTTCCCTGGAAGACCAGTAGTAGATTCCGATGCACATCTGGAGGCATTCTGTAATCTGTGGACTATCAGAGTGTTGATGAAACACAGAAATTGCATCGGGATTGAATACAACAGTCACCATGCGCGCTTTCCTCCATGGGAGTAATATCTCAAACACTCTACGATTTGATGGTTCCCTGGAAGTCCAGTAGTAGTTTCCGATGCACACCTGGAGGCATTCTGTAATCTGTCGACTATCAGACTGTTGATGAAACACAGAAATTGCATCGGAATTGAATACAACAGTCACCATGCGCACTTTCCTCCATGGGAGTAATGTCTCAAACAGTCCACGCTTTGATCGTTCCCTGGAATACCAGTAGTAGTTTCCGATGCACATCTGGAGGTTTTCAGTAATCTGTGGACTATCAGAGTGTTGATGAAACACAGAAATTGAATCGGGATTGAATACAACAGTCACCATCCGCACTTTCCTCCATGGGAGAATTGTCTGATACAGTCTACGTTTGATCGTTCCCTGGAAGACCAGTAGTAGATTCCAATGCACATCTGGTGGCATTCTGTAATCTGTGGACTATCAGAGTGTTGATGAAACACAGAAATTGCATCGAGATTGAATACAACAGTCACCATGTGCACTTTCCTCCATAGGAGTAATGTCTCAAACAGTGTACGCTTTGAGTTCCCTGGAAGACCAGTAGTAGTTTCCGATGCACATCTGGAGGCATTCTGTAATCTGTGTACTATCAGAGTGTTGATGAAGCACTAAAATTGCATCGGAATTGAGTACAATAGTCACCATACGCACTTTCCTCCATGGGAGTAATGTTTAAAACAGTCTACGCTTTGATCCTTCCCTGGAAGACCAGTAGTAGCTTCCGATGCACATCTGGTGGCATTCTGTAATCTGTGGACTATCAGAGTGTTGATGAAACACAGAAATTGCATCGGGATTGATTTCAACAGTCACCATGCGCACTTTCCTCCATGGGTGTAATGTCTCAAACAGTGTACGCTTTGATCGTTCCCTGGAAGACCAGTAGTAGTTTCCGATGCACATCTGGTGGCATTCTGTAATCTGTGGACTATCAGAGTGTTGATGAAACACAGAAATTGCATCGGGATTGAATACAACAGTCACCATGCGCACTTTCCTCCATGGGAGTAATGTCTCAAAGCGTCTACACTTTGACCGTTCCCTGGATGACCAGTAGTAGCTTCCGATGCACATCTGGAGGTATTCTGTAATCAGTGGACTATCAGAGTGTTGATGAAACACAGAAATTGCATCGGGATTGAATAAAACAGTCACCATGCTCACTTTCAGAAATGGGAGTAATGTCTCAAACAGTCTACGCTTTGTCCGTTCCCTGGATCACTTGAAGTAGTTTCCGATGCACATCTGGAGGCATTCTGTAATCTGTGGACTATGAGAGTGTTGATAAAACACAGAAATGGCATCGGGATTGAATACAACGGACATCATGCGCGCTTTCCTCCATGGGAGTAAATTCTCAAACAGTCTACGCATTGATAGTTCCCTGGAAGACCTGAAGTTGTTTCCGATGCACATCTGGAGGCATTCTGTAATCTGTGGACTGTCAGAGTGTTGAATAAACAAAGAAATTGCATCAGGATTCAATACAACAGTCACCATGCGCACTTTTCTCCATGGGAGTAATGTCTCAAACAGTCTACGCTTTGATCGTTCCTAAGAAGACCAGTAGTAGTTTCCGATGCACACCTGGAGGCATTCTGTAATCTGTGGACTATCAGAGTGTTGATGAAACACAGAAATTGCATCGGGATTGAATACAAAAGTCACCATCCGCACTTTCCTCCATGGGAGTAATGTCTGATACAGTCTACGTTTGATCGTTCCCTGGAAGACCAGTAGTAGATTCCGTTGCACATCTGGTGGCATTCTGTAATCTGTGGACTATCAGAGTGTGGATGAAACACAGAAATTGCATCGAGATTGAATACAACTGTCACTATGTGCACTTTCCTCAATAGGAGTAATGTCTCAAACAGTGTACGCTTTGAGTTCCCTGGAAGACCAGTAGTAGTTTCCGATGCACATCTGGAGGCATTCTGTAATCTGTGGACTATCAGAGTGTTGATGAAACACAGAAATTGCATCGGGATTGAATACAACAGTCACCATGCGCACTTTCCTACATGGGAGTAATGTCTCTAACAGTCTTCACTTTGATCGTTCCCTGGAAGACCAGTAGTAGTTTCCGATGCACATCTGGAGGCATTCTGTAATCTGTGTACTATCAGAGTATTGATGAAGCACTAAAATTGCATCGGGATTAAGTACAATAGTCACCATGCGCACTTTACTCTATGCGAGTAATGTCTCAAACAGTCTACGCTTTGATCTCTCTCTTGATGTCCAGTGGTAGTTTCCGATGCACACCTTTAGGCATTCTGTAATCTGTGGACTATCAGACTGTTGATGAACACAGAAATTGCATCGGAATTGAATACAACAGACACCATGCCCACTTTCCTCCATGGGGGTAATGTCTCAAACAGTCTACGCTTTTATCGTTCCCTGGAAGGCCAGTAGTAGTTTCCGATGCACATCTGAAGGCTTCTGTAATCTGTGGACTATCAGAGTGCTGATGGAACACAGAAATTGCATCGGGATTGAATAAAACAGTCACCATGCGCACTTTCCTAAATGTGTGTAATGTCTTAAACAGTCTACGCTTTGATCGTTCCTAGGAAGACCAGTAGTAGTTTCCGATGCACATCTGGAGGCATTCTGTAAGCTGTGGAGTATCAGAGTGTTGACGAAACACAGAAATTGCATCAGGATTGAATACAGCAGTCACCACGCGCACTTTCCTCCATGGGAGTAATGTCTCAAGGAGTGTACGCTTTGATCGTTCCCTGTAAGACCAGGAGTAGTTTCCGATGCACATCTGGAGGCGTTCTGTAATGTGTGGACTATCAGAGTGTTGATGAAACACAGAAATTGCATCGGGATTGAATACAACAGTCACCATGCGCACTTTCCTCCATGGGAGTAATGTCTCAAACAGGCTACGCTTTTATCGTTCCTTGGAAGACCAGTAGTAGTTTCCGATGCACATCTGGAGGCATTCTGTAATCTGTGGACTATCAGAGTGTTGATGAAACACAGAAATTGCATCGGTATTGAATACAACAGTCACCATGCGCACTTTCCTCGTTGGGAGTAATGTCTCAAACAGTCTACGCTGTGATCGTTCCCTGGAAGACCAGTAGTCGTTTCCGAAGCACATCTGGAGGCATTTTGAAATCTGTGGACTAACTGAGTGTTGATGAAACACAGAAATTGAGTCGGGATCGAATACAACAGTCACCATGCGCACTTTCCTCCATGGGAGTAATGTGTCAAACAGTCTACGCTTTGATCGTTCCCTGGAAGACCAGTAGTAGTTTCCGATTCACATCTGGAGGCATTCTGTAATCTGTGGACCATCAGAGTGTTGATCAAACACAGAAATTGCATCGCGATTGATTTCAACAGTCACCATGCACACTTTCCTCCACGGGAGTAATATCTCAAACACTGTATGCTTTGATCGTTCCCTGGAAGACCAGTAGTAGTTTCCGATGCACATCTGGTGGCATTCTGTAATCTGTGGACTATCAGAGTGTTGATGAAACACAGAAATTGCTACGGGATTGAATACAACAGTCACCATCCGCACTCTCCTCCATGTTAGTAAAGTCTGAAAAGGTCTACGTTTTGATCGTTCCCTGCAAGACCAGTTGTTGTTTCCAATGCACATCTGGTGGCATTCTGTAATCTGTGGACTATCAGAGTGTTGATGGAACTCAGAAATTGCATCGGGATTGAATACAACAGTCACCATGCGCACTTTCCTCCACGGGAGATATGACTGTAACAGTCTACGCTTTGATCGTTCATATGAAGACCAGTAGTGGTTTCCGATGCACATCTGGAGGCATTCAGTAATCTGTGGACTATCAGACTGTTGATGATACACAGAAATTGCATCGGAATTGAATACAACAGTCACCATGCGCACTTTCCTCCATGGCAGTAATGTCTCAAACAGTCTATGCTTTGATCGTTAACTGGAAGACCAGTAATAGTTTCAGATGCACATCTAGAGGCATTCTGTAATCTGTGGACTATCAGAGTGTTGATTAAACACAGATATTGCATCATTGTTGAATACAATATTCACCATGCGCACTTGCTTCCACAGGAGTAATGTCTCAAACAGTCTACGCTTTGATCGTTACCTGGAAGACCAGTAGCAGTTTCCGATGCACGTCTGGTGGCATTCTGTAATCTGTGGACTGTCAGACTGTTGATGAAACACAGAAATTGCATCGGAAATGAATATAAGTCACCATGTGCACTTTCCTCCAGGGGAGTAATTTCTCAAACAGTCTACTCTTTGATCGTTCCCAGTAAGACCAGTAGTAGTTTCCGATGCACATCTAAAGGCATTCTGTAATCTGTGGACTATCACACTGTTGATGCAACACAGAAGTATCATCGGGATTGAATACAACAGGCACCATGTGCACTTTCCTCCATGAAAGTAATGTCTCAAACAGTCTACGCTTTGATCGTTCCCTGGAAGACCAGTAGTAGTTTCCGATGCACATCTGGTGGCACTCTGTAATCTGTGGACTATCAGAGTGTTGATGAAACACAGAAATTGCATCGGGATTGAATACAACAGTCAGCATGCGCACTTTCCTCCACGGGAGTAATGTCTCAAACAGTCAACGCTTTGATCGTTCCCTGGAATACCAGTAGTAGTATCCGATGCACATCTGGTGGCATTCTGTAACCTGTGCACTATCAGAGTGTTGAGTAAACACAGAAATTGCATCGGAGTTGAATACAATAGTCACCATGCGCACTTTCCTCCACGGGAGTAATGTCTCAAACAGTCTACGCTTTGATCGTTACGTAGAAGACCAGTAGTAGTTTCCGATGCACGTCTGGTGGCATTCTGTAATCTGTGGACTGTCAGAGTGTTGATGAAACACAGAAATTGCATCGGAATTGAATACAAGAGTCACCATGTGCACCTTCCTCCATGGGAGTAATTTCTCAAACAGTCTACTCTTTGATCGTTCCCAGGAAGACCAGTAGTAGTTTCCGATGCACATTCAAAGGCATTCTGTAATCTGTGGAGTATCAGAGTGTTGATGAAATACAGAAATTGCATCAGGATTGAATACAACAGTCCCCATGAGCACTTTCCTCCAGGGGAGTAATATCTCAAACAGTCTACGCTTTGATCGTTACCTGGAAGACCAGTAGCAGTTTCCGATGCACGTCTGGTGGCATTCTGTAATCTGTGGACTGTCAGAGTGTTGATGTAACACAGAAATTGCATCGGAATTGAATACAACAGTCACCATGTGCACTTTCCTCCACGGGAGTAGTGTCTCAAACAGTCAACGCTTTGATCGTTACCTGGAAGACCAGTAGCAGTTTCCGATGCACGTCTGGAGGCATTCTGTAATCTGTGGACTATCACACTGTTGATGCAACACAGATATTGCATCGGGATTGAATACAACAGTCACCATGCGCACTTTCCTAAATGTGAGTAATGCCTCAAACAGTCTACGCTTTGATCGTTCCCTGGAAGACCAGTAGTAGTTTCCGATGCACATCTGGAGGCATTCTGTAATCTGTGGACTACCAGAGTGTTGATGACACACAGACATTGCATCGGGATTGAATACAATAGTCACCATGCGCACTTTCCTTCACGTTAGTAATTCTCAAACAGTCTACGCTTTGATCGTTATCTGGAAGACCAGTAGCTCTTTCCGATGCACGTCTGGAGGTATTCTGTAATCTGTGGACTATCACACTGTTGATGCAACACAGATATTGCATCGGGATTGAATACAACAGGCACCATGCTCACTTTCCTCCATGTGAGTAATGTCTCAAACAGTCTACGATTTGATCGTTCCCTGGAAGATCAGTAGTAGTTTCCGATGCACATCTGGATGCATTCTGTAATCTGTGGACTATCAGAGTGTTGATGAAACACAGACATTGCATCGGGATTGATTACAACAGTCACCATCCGCACTTTCCTCCATGGGAGTAATGTCTGAAACAGTCTACGCTTTGATCGTTCCCTGGAAGACCAGTAGTAATTTCCGATGCACATCTGGTCCCTTTCTGTAATCTGTGGACTATCAGAGTGTTGATGAAACACAGAAATTGCATCGGGATTGAATACAACAGTCACCATGCGCAATTTCCTCCACGGGAGTAATGTCTCAAGCAGTCTACGCTTTGATCGTTCCCTGGAAGACCAGTAGTAGATTCCGATGCACATCTGGAGGCATTCTGTAATCTGTGGACTATCAGAGTGTTGATGAAACACAGACATTGCATCGGGATTGATTACAACATTCACCATGCGCACTTTCTTTCACGGGAGTAATTCTTAAACAGTCTACGCTTTGATCGTTCCCTGGAAGACCAGTAGTAGTTTGCGATGCACATCTGGTGGCATTCTGTAATCTGTCGACTATCGGAGTGTTGATGAAACACAGAAAATTGCATCGGAATTGAATACAACAGTCACCATGCGCACTTTCCTCCATGGGAGTAATGTCTCAAACAGTCTACGCTTTGATCGTTCCTTGGAAGACCAGTAGTAGTTTCCGATGCACATCTGGAGGCATTCTGTAATCTGTGGACTATCAGAGTGTTGATGAAACACAGAAATTGCATCGGTATTGAATACAACAGTCACCATGCGCACTTTCCTCGTTGGGAGTAATGTCTCAAACAGTCTACGCTTTGATCGTTCCCTGGAAGACCAGTAGTCGTTTCCGAAGCACATCTGGAGGCATTTTGAAATCTGTGGACTAACTGAGTGTTGATGAAACACAGAAATTGAGTCGGGATCGAATACAACAGTCACCATGCGCACTTTCCTCCATGGGAGTAATGTGTCAAACAGTCTACGCTTTGATCGTTCCCTGGAAGACCAGTAGTAGTTTCCGATTCACATCTGGAGGCATTCTGTAATCTGTGGACCATCAGAGTGTTCATGAAACACAGATATTGCATCGCGATTGATTTCAACAGTCACCATGCACACTTTCCTCCACGGGAGTAATATCTCAAACACTGTATGCTTTGATCGTTCCCTGGAAGACCAGTAGTAGTTTCCGATGCACATCTGGTGGCATTCTGTAATCTGTGGACTATCAGAGTGTTCATGAAACACAGAAATTGCTTCGGGATTGAATACAACAGTCACCATCCGCACTCTCCTCCATGTTAGTAATGTCTGAAAAGGTCTACGCTTTGATCGTTCCCTGCAAGACCAGTAGTTGTTTCCAATGCACATCTGGTGGCATTCTGTAATCTGTGGACTATCAGAGTGTTGATGGAACTCAGAAATTGCATCGGGATTGAATACAACAGTCACCATGCGCACTTTCCTCCACGGGAGATATGACTGTAACAGTCTACGCTTTGATCGTTCATATGAAGACCAGTAGTGGTTTCCGATGCACATCTGGAGGCATTCAGTAATCTGTGGACTATCAGACTGTTGATGATACACAGAAATTGCATCGGAATTGAATGCAACTGTCACCATGCACACTTCCCTCCATGGGAGGAATGTCTCAAACAGTCTACGCTTTGATCGTTAACTGGAAGACCAGTAAAAGTTTCCGATGCACATCTAGAGGCATTCTGTAATCTGTGGACTATCAGAGTGTTGATTAAACACAGATATTGCATCATTGTTGAATACAATATTCACCATGCGCACTTGCTTCCACAGGAGTAATGTCTCAAACAGTCTACGCTTTGATCGTTACCTGGAAGACCAGTAGCAGTTTCCGATGCACGTCTGGTGGCATTCTGTAATCTGTGGACTGTCAGACTGTTGATGAAACACAGAAATTGCATCGGAAATGAATATAAGTCACCATGTGCACTTTCCTCCATGGGAGTAATTTCTCAAACAGTCTACTCTTTGATCGTTCCCAGTAAGACCAGTAGTAGTTTCCGATGCACATCTAAAGGCATTCTGTAATCTGTGGACTATCACACTGTTGATGCAACACAGAAATATCATCGGGATTGAATACAACAGGCACCATCCGCACTTTCCTCAATGTGAGTAATGTCTCAAACAGTCTACGCTTTGATCGTTCCCTGGAAGGCCAGTAGTAGTTTCCGATGCACATCTGGTGACACTCTGTAATCTGTGGACTATCAGAGTGTTGATGAAACACAGAAATTGCATCGGGATTGAATACAACAGTCAGCATGCGCACTTTCCTCCACGGGAGTAATGTCTCAAACAGTCTACGCTTTGATCGTTCCCTGGAATACCAGTAGTAGCATCCGATGCACATCTGGTGGCATTCTGTAACCTGTGGACCATCAGAGGGTTGATTAAACACAGAAATTGCATCGGGGTTGAATACAACAGTCACCATGCGCACTTTCCTCCACGGGAGTAATGTCTCAAACAGTCTACGCTTTGATCGTTACGTAGAAGACCAGTAGTACTTTCCGATGCACGTCTGGTGGCATTCTGTAATCTGTGGACTGTCAGAGTGTTGATGAAACACAGAAATTGCATCGGAATTGAATACAAGAGTCACCATGTGCACCTTCCTCCATGGGAGTAATTTCTCAAACAGTCTACTCTTTGATCGTTCCCAGGAAGACCAGTAGTAGTTTCCGATGCACATTCAAAGGCATTCTGTAATCTGTGGAGTATCAGAGTGTTGATGAAACACAGAAATTGCATCAGGATTGAATACAACAGTCCCCATGAGCACTTTCCTCCAGGGGAGTAATATCTCAAACAGTCTACGCTTTGATCGTTACCTGGAAGACCAGTAGCAGTTTCCGATGCACGTCTGGTTTCATTCTCTAATCTGTGGACTGTCAGAGTGTTGATGTAACACAGAAATTGCATCGGAATTGAATACAACAGTCACCATGTGCACTTTCCTCCACGGGAGTAGTGTCTCAAACAGTCTACGCTTTGATCGTTACCTGGAAGACCAGTAGCAGTTTCCGATGCACGTCTGGAGGCATTCTGTAATCTGTGGACTATCACACTGTTGAAGCAACACAGATATTGCATCGGGATTGAATACAACAGTCACCATGCGCACTTTCCTAAATGTGAGTAATGTCTCAAACAGTCTACGCTTTGATCGTTCCCTGGAAGACCAGTAGTAGTTTCCGATGCACATCTGGAGGCATTCTGTAATCTGTGGACTACCAGAGTGTTGATGACACACAGACATTATATCGGGATTGAATACAATAGTCACCATGCGCACTTTCCTTCACGTTAGTAATTCTCAAACAGTCTACGCTTTGATCGTTATCTGGAAGACCAGTAGCAGTTTCCGATGCACGTCAGGAGGTATTCTGTAATCTGTGGACTATCACACTGTTGATGCAACACAGATATTGCATCGGGATTGAATACAACAGGCACCATGCTCACTTTCCTCCATGTGAGTAATGTCTCAAACAGTCTACGATTTGATCGTTCCCTGGAAGACCAGTAGTAGTTTCCGATGCACATCTGGATGCATTCTGTAATCTGTGGACTATCAGTGTGTTGATGAAACACAGACATTGCATCGGGATTGATTACAACAGTCACCATACGCACTTTCCTTCAGGGGAGTAATTCTCAAACAATCTACGCTATGATCTTTCCCTGGAAGACCAGTAGTAGTTTCCGATGCACATCTGGATGCATTCTGTAATCTGTGGACTATCAGAGTGTTGATGAAACACAGAATTTGCATCGGGATTGAATACAACAGTCACCATCCGCACTTTCCTCCATAGTAGTAATGTCTGAAACAGTCTACGCTTTGATCGTTCCCTGGAAGACCAGTATTAATTTCCGATGCACATCTGGTCCCTTTCTGTAATCTGTGGACTATCAGAGTGTTGATGAAACACAGACATTGCATCGGGATTGATTACAACAGTCACCATGCGCACTTTCCTTCACGGGAGTATTTCTTAAACAGTCTACGCTTTGATCGTTCCCTGGAAGACCAGTAGTAGTTTGCGATGCACATCTGGTGGCATTCTGTAATCTGTCGACTATCGGAGTGTTGATGAAACACAGAAATTGCATCGAGATTGAATACAACAGTCACCATGCGCACTTTCCTCCAGGGGAGTAATGTCTCAAACAGTGTACGCTTTGAGTTCCCTGGAAGACCTGTAGTAGTTTCCGATGCACATCTGGAGGCAATCTGTAATCTGTGGACTCTCAGACTGTTGTTGAAATACAGAAATTGCATCGGGATTGAATACAACAGTCACCATGCGCACTTTCCTCCATATGAGTAGTGTCTCATACAGTCTACGCTTTGATCGTTCACTGGAAGAGCAGTAGTAGTTTTCGATGCACATTTGGTGGCATTCTGTAATCTGTGGACTATCAGAGTGTTGATGAAACACAGAAATTGCATCTGGGTTGTATGCAAAATTCACCATGCGCACTTTCCTCCAAGGGAGTTTTGTCTCAAATAATGTACGCTTTGAATGTTACCTGGAAGACAAGTAGCAGTTTCCGATGCACGTCTGGTGGCATTCTGTAATCTGTGGACTATCAGAGTGTTGATGAAACACAGATATTGCATCGGGAGTGAATACAACACTCACCATTCGCAGTTTCCTCCATTGGAGTAATTCTCAAACGTCTACGCTTTGATCGTTCCCTGGAAGAACAGCAGTAGTTTCCGATGCACATCTGGTGGCATTCTATAACCTGTGGACTATCAGAGTGTTGATTAAACACAGAAATTGCATCGGGGTTGAATACAACAGTCACCATGCGCTCTTTCCTCCACGGAAGTAATGTCTCAAACAGTCTATGCTTTGAACGTTACCTGGAAGACCAGTAGCAGTTTCCGATGCACGTCTGGTGGCATTCTGTAATCTGTGGACTTTCAGTGTGTTGCTGAAACACCGAAATTGCATCGGAATTGAATACAACAATCACCATGTGCACTTTCCTCCACGGGAGTAATGTCTCAAACAGTCTACGCTTTGATCGTTACCTGGAAGACCAATAGCAGTTTCCGATGCACGTCTGGTGGCATTCTGTAATCTGTGGACTATCAGATTGTTGATGAAACACAGAAATTGCATCGGGATTGAATACAACAGTCACCATGTGCACATTCGTCCATGAGAGTAATGTCTCAAACAGTCTACGCTTTGATCGTTCCCTGGAAGACCAGTAGTAGTTTCCGATGCACATCTAGAGGCATTCTGTAATCTGTGGACTATCAGAGTGCTGATGAAACACAGAAATTGCATCGGGATTGAATACAACAGTCACCATGCGCACTTTCCTCCATGGGAGTACTGTCTCAAATAGTCTACGATTCGATCGTTCCCCAGAAGACCTGAAGTAGTTTCCGATGCAAATCTGGAGGCATTCTGTAATCTGTGGACTGTCAGAGTGTTGATGAAACACAGAAATTGCATAGGGATGGAATACAACAGTCAGCATGCGCACTTTCCTCTATGGGAGTAATGTCTCAAACAGTCTACGATTTGATCATTTCCTGGAAGACCAGTAGTAGTTTCCGATGCACATCTATAGGCATTCTGTGATCTGTGGACTATCGGAGTGTTGTTGAAACACAGATATTGCATCGGGATTGAATACAAGAGTCACCATGCGCTCTTTCCTCCATGAGAGGAATGTCTCAAACAGTCTATGTTTTTGACCGTACCCTTGAAGACCAGTAGTAGTTATTGATGCACATCTGGAGGCATTCTGTAATCTGTGGACTATCACACTGTTGATGCAACACAGATATTGCATCGGGATTGAATACAACAGGCACCATGCTCACTTTCCTCCATGTGAGTAATGTCTCAAACAGTCTACGATTTGATCGTTCCCTGGATGACCAGTAGTAGTTTCCGATGCACATCTGGATGCATTCTGTAATCTGTGGACTATCAGAGTGTTGATGAAACACAGACATTGCATCGGGATTGATTACAACAGTCACCATGCGCACTTTCCTTCACGGGAGTAATTCTTAAACAGTCTACGCTTTGATCGCTCCCTGGAAGACCAGTAGTAGTTTGCGATGCACATCTGGTGGCATTCTGTAATCTGTGGACTATCAGAGTGTTGATGAAACACAGAATTTGCATCGGGATTGAATACAACAGTCACCATCCGCACTTTCCTCCATGGGAGTAATGTCTGAAACAGTCTACGCTTTGATCGTTCCCTGGAAGACCAGTAGTAATTTCCGATGCACATCTGGTCCCTATCTGTAATCTGTGGACTATCAGAGTGTTGATGAAACACAGAAATTGCATCGGGATTGAATACAACAGTCACCATGCGCAATTTCCTCCACGGGAGTAATGTCTCAAGCAGTCTACGCTTTGATCGTTCCCTGGAAGACCAGTAGTTGATTCCGATGCACATCTGGAGGCATTCTGTAATCTGTGGACTATCAGAATGTTGATGAAACACAGACATTGCATCGGGATTGATTACAACAGTCACCATGCGCACTTTCCTTCACGGGAGTAATCCTTAAACAGTCTACGCTTTGATCGTTCCCTGGAAGACCAGTAGTAGTTTGCGATGCACATCTGGTGGCATTCTGTAATCTGTCGACTATCGGAGTGTTGATGAAACACAGAAAATTGCATCGGGATTGAATACAACAGTCACCATGCGCACTTTCCTCCATGGGAGTAGTGTCTCATACAGTCTACGCTTTGATCGTTCACTGGAAGAGCAGTAGTAGTTTTCGATGCACATTTGGTGGCATTCTGTAATCTGTGGACTATCAGAGTGTTGATGAAACACAGAAATTGCATCTGGGTTGTATGCAAAATTCACCATGCGCTCTTTCCTCCAAGGGAGTTTTGTCTCAAACAATGTACGCTTTGAATGTTACCTGGAAGACAAGTAGCAGTTTCCGATGCACGTCTGGTGGCATTCTGTAATCTGTGGACTATCAGAGTGTTGATGAAACACAGATATTGCATCGGGAGTGAATACAACACTCACCATTCGCAGTTTCCTCCATTGGAGTAATTCTCAAACGTCTACGCTTTGATCGTTCCCTGGAAGACAAGTAGTAGTTTCCGATGCACATCTGGTGGCATTCTATAACCTGTGGACTATCAGAGTGTTGATTAAACACAGAAATTGCATCGGGGTTGAATACAACAGTCACCATGCGCACTTTCCTCCACGCAAGTAATGTCTCAAACAGTCTATGCTTTGAACGTTACCTGGAAGACCAGTAGCAGTTTCCGATGCACGTCTGGTGGCATTCTGTAATCTGTGGACTTTCAGTGTGTTGATGAAACACCGAAATTGCATCGGAATTGAATACAACAATCACCATGTGCACTTTCCTCCACGGGAGTAATGTCTCAAACAGTCTACGCTTTGATCGTTACCTGGAAGACCAATAGCAGTTTCCGATGCACGTCTGGTGGCATTCTGTAATCTGTGGACTATCAGAGTGTTGATGAAACACAGAAATTGCATCGGGATTGAATACAACAGTCACCATGTGCACATTCGTCCATGAGAGTAATGTCTCAAACAGTCTACGCTTTGATCGTTCCCTGGAAGACCAGTAGTAGTTTCCGATGCACATCTAGAGGCATTCTGTAATCTGTGGACTATCAGAGTGCTGATGAAACACAGAAATTGCATCGGGATTGAATACAACAGTCACCATGCGCACTTTCCTCCATGGGAGTACTGTCTCAAATAGTCTACGCTTCGATCGTTCCCCAGAAGACCTGAAGTAGTTTCCGATGCAAATCTGGAGGCATTCTGTAATCTGTGGACTGTCAGAGTGTTGATGAAACACAGAAATTGCATCGGGATTGAACACAATAAGCACCATGCGGACTTTTCTCCATGGGTGTAATGTCTTAAACTGTCTACACTTTGGTCGTACACTGGAAGACTAGTAGTAGTTTCCGAAGCACATCTGGAGGCATTCTGTAGTCTGTGGACCTTCAGACTGTTGATGAAACACAGAGATTGCATCGGCAATGAACACATAAGCACCATGCGGACTTTTCACCATGGGAGTAATGTCTTAAACTGTCTCCGCTTTGATCGTACACTGGAAAACTAGTAGTAGTTTCAGATGCACCTCTAGAGGCATTCTGTAATCAGTGGACCTTCAGAGTGTTGATGAAACACAAAAATTGCATCGGCATTGAACACAATAAGCACCATGCGGACTTTTCTCCATGGGTGTAATGTCTTAAACTGTCTACACTTTGGTCGTACACTGGAAGACTAGTAGTAGTTTCCGAAGCACATCTGGAGGCATTCTGTAATCTGTGGACCTTCTGAGTATTGATGAAACACAAAAATTGCATCCGCATTGAACACAATAAGCACCACGCGGACTTTTCTCCATGGGAGTAATTTCTTAAACTGTCTACGCTTTGATCGTATACTGGAAGACTAGTAGTGGTTTCCGAAGCACATCTGGAGGCATTCTGTAATCTGTGGACCTTCAGAGTGTTCATGAAACACAAAAATTGCATTGGAATTGAACACAATAATCACCATGCGGACTTTTCTCCATGGGAGTCATTTCTTAAATTGTCCACGCTTTGGTTGTACACTGGAAGACTAGTAGAAGTTTCCGAAGCACATCTGGATGCAATCTTTAATCTGTGGACCTTCAGAGTGTTGATGAAACTCAAAAATTGCATCGGCATTGAACACAATAAGCACCATGCGGACTTTTCTCCATGGGAGTAATGTCTTAAACTGTCGACGCTGTGATCGTACACTGAAAGACTTGTAGTTGTTTCCGAAGCACATCTGGATGCAATCTGTAATATGTGGACCTTCAGAGTGTTGATGAAACACAAAAATTGCATCGGCATTGAACACAATAAGCACCATGCGGAGTTTTCTCCATGGGAGTAATGTCTTTAACTGTCTACGATTTGTTCGTTCCCTGGAAGACTAGTAGTAGTTTCCGAAGCACATCTGGAGGCATTCTGTAATCTGTGGACCTTCAGAGTGTTGATGAAACACAAAAATTTCATCGGCATTGAACACAATAAGCACCATGCGGACTTTTCTCCATGGGAGTAATGTCTTAAACTGTCTACGCTTTGATCGTACACTGGCAGACTAGTAGTAGTTTCCGATGCACCTCTATAGGCATTCCGTATTCTGTGGACCTTCAGAGTGTTAATGAAACACAGAAATTGCATCGGCATTGAACACAATAAGCACCATGCGGACTTTTCTCCATGGGAGTAATTACTTAAATTGTCTACGCTTTGGTCGTACACTGGGAGACTAGTAGAAGTTTCCGAAGCACATCTGGATGCAATCTTTAATCTGTGGACCTTCAGAGTGTTGATGAAACTCAAAAATTGCATCGGCATTGAACACAATAAGCACCATGCGCACTTTTCTCCATGGGAGTATTGTCTTAAACTGTCTACGCTTTGATCGTACACTGGAAGACTAGTAGTTATTTCCGAAGCACATCTGGATGCATTCTGTAATCTGCGGACTTTCAGAGTGTTGATGAAACACAGAAATTGAATCGGCATTGAACACAATAAGCACATGCGGACTTTTCTCCATGGGAGTGATGTCTTAAACTGTCCACGCATTGATCGTACACTGGAAGAGTAGTAGTAGTTTCCGAAGCACATCTGGGGGCATTCTGTATTCTGTGGACCTTCAGAGTGTTGATGAAACGCAAAAATTGCATCGGCATTGAACACAATAAGCGCCATGCGGACTTTTCTCAATGGGAGTAATGTCTTAAACTGTCTACACTTTGGTCGTACACTGGAAGACTAGTAGTAGTTTCCTTAGCACATCTGGATGCAATCTGTAATATGTGGAAAATCAGAGTGTTGATGAAACACAGAAATTGCATCGGCATTGAACACAATAAGCACCATGCGGACTTTTCTCCATGGGAGTAATTTCTTAAATTGTCTACGCTTTGGTCGTACACTGGGAGACTAGTAGAAGTTTCCGAAGCACATCTGGATGCAGTCTTTAATCTGTGGACCTTCAGAGTGTTGCTGAAACTCAAAAATTGCATCGGCATTGAACACAATAAGCACCATGCGCACTTTTCTCCATGGGAGTATTGTCTTAAACTGTCTACGCTTTGATCGTACACTGGAAGACTAGTAGTTATTTCCGAAGCACATCTGGATGCATTCTGTAATCTGCGGACTTTCAGAGTGTTGATGAAACACAGAAATTGAATCGGCATTGAACACAATAAGCACATGCGGACTTTTCTCCATGGGAGTGATGTCTTAAACTGTCCACGCATTGATCGTACACTGGAAGAGTAGTAGTAGTTTCCGAAGCACATCTGGGGGCATTCTGTATTCTGTGGACCTTCAGAGTGTTGATGAAACGCAAAAATTGCATCGGCATTGAACACAATAAGCGCCATGCGGACTTTTCTCAATGGGAGTAATGTCTTAAACTGTCTACGCTTTGGTCATACACTAGAAGACTAGTAGTAGTTTCCGAAGCACATCTGGAGGCATTCTGTAGTCTGTGGACCTTCAGAGTGTTGATGAAACACAGAAATTGCATCGGCAATGAACACAATATGCACCATTCAGACTTTTCTCCAAGGGAGTAATTTTTTATACTGTCTACGCTTCCATCGTACACTAGAAGACTAGTAGTAGTTTCCGAAGCACATCAGGAGGCATTCGGTAATCTGTGGACCTTCAGAGTGTTGATGAAACTCAAAAATTGCATCGGCATTAAACACAATAAGCACCATGCGGACTTTTCTCCATGGGAGTAATGTCTTAAACTGTCTACGCTTTGATTGCACACTGGAAGACTAGTAGTAGTTTCCGAAGCACATCTTGATGCATTCTGTAATCTGTGGACATTCAGAGTGTTGATGAAACACAAAAATTGCGTCGGCATTGAACACAATATGCACCATGTGGACTTTTCTCCATGGGAGTAGTATCTTTAAATGTCTACGCTTTGATCGTTCCCTGGAAGACTAGTAGAAGTTTCCGAAGCACATCTGGAGGAATTCTGTAATCTGTGGACATTCAGTGTTGATGAAACACAAAAATTTCATCGGCATTGAACACAATAAGCACTATGGGGATTAGTCTCCGTGGGAGTAATGTCTTAACTGTCTACGCTTTGGTCGTACACTGGAAGACTAGTAGTAGTTTCCGAAGCACATCTGGATGCATTCTGTAAAATGTGGACCTTCAGAGTGTTGATGACACACAAAAATTTCATCGGCATTGAACACAATAAGCACCATGCGGACTTTTCTACATGGGAGTAATGTCTTAAAATGTCTACGCTTTGATCGTTCCCTGGAAGACTAGTAGTAGTTTCCGAAGCACATCTGGATGCATTCTGTAGTCTGTGGACCTTCAGAGTGTTGATGGAACACAAAAGTTGATCGGAATTGAACACAATAAGCAAATTGCGAACTTCTCTCCATGGGAGTAATGTCTTAAACTGTCTACGCTTTAGTCGTACTCTGGAAGACTAGTAGTAGTTTCCGAAGCACATCTGGATGCATTCTGTAACCTGTGGACCTTCAGAGTGTTGATGAAACACAAAAATTGCATTGGCATTGAACGCAATAAGCACCATGCGGACTTTTCTCCATGGGAGTAATTTCTTAAATTGTCCACGCTTTGGTCGTACACTGGAAGACTAGTAGAAGTTTCCGAAGCACATCTGGATGCAATCTTTATTCTGTGGACCTTCAGAGTGTTGATGAAACTCAAAAATTGCATCGGCATTGAACACAATAAGCACCATGCAGACTTTTCTCCATGGGAGTAATGTCTTAAACTGTCGACGCTTTGATCGTACACTGGAAGACTAGTAGTTGTTTCCGAAGCACATCTGGATGCATTCTGTAATCTGTGGACCTTCAGAGTGTTGATGAAACACAAACATTGCATCGGCATTGAACACAATAAGCACCATG
Source organism: Schistocerca gregaria (assembly GCF_023897955.1). Taxonomy (NCBI): domain Eukaryota; kingdom Metazoa; phylum Arthropoda; class Insecta; order Orthoptera; family Acrididae; genus Schistocerca; species Schistocerca gregaria. Next base: position 27,065,961 of record NC_064929.1, on the reverse strand, counting down.
CGTACTTTCTCCATGGGAGTAATGTCTTAAACTGTCGACGCTTTGATCGTACACTGGAAGACTAGTAGTAGTTTCCGAAACACAGCTGTATGCATTCTGTAATCTGTGGACCTTCAGAGTGTTGATGATACACAGAAATTGAATCGGCATTGAACACAATAAGCACCATGCGGACTTTTCTCCATGGGAGTGATGTCTTAAACTATCTACAATTTGGTCGTACACTGGAAGAGTAGTAGTAGATTCCGAAGCACATCTGGATGCAATCTGTAATATGTGGACCTTCAGAGTGTTGATGAAACACAAAAATTGCATCGGCATTGAACACAATAAGCACCATGCGGACTTGTCTCCATGGGAGTAATGTCTTTAACTGTCTACGGTTTGTTCGTTACCTGGAAGACTAGTAGTAGTTTCCGAAGCACATCTGGAGGCATTCTGTAATCTGTGGACCTTCAGAGTGTTGATGAAACTCAAAAATTGCATAGGTATTGAACACAATAAGCACCACGCGGACTTTTCTCCATGGGAGTATTGTCTTAAACTGTCTACACTTTGGTCGTACACTGGAAGACTAGTAGTAGTTTCCGAAGCACATCTGGATGCAATCTGTAATATGTGGACCTTCAGAGTGTTGATGAAACACAAAAATTGCATCGGCATTGAACAAAATATGCACCATGCGAACTTTTCTCCATGGGAGTAATGACTTAAACTGTCTACACTTTGGTCGTACACTGGAAGACTAGTAGTAGCTTCCGTAGCACATCTGGATGCAATCTGTAATATGTGGACCTTCAGAGTGTTGATGAAACACAAAAATTGCATCGGTATTGAACACAATAAGCACCATGCGGACTTTTCTCCATGGGAGTAATGTCTTTAACTGTCTACGCTTTGATCTTTCCCTGGAAGACTAGTAGTAGTTTCTGAAGCACATCTGGAGGCATTCTGTAATCTGTGGACCTTCAGAGTGTTGATGAAACACAAAAATTTCATCTTCATTGGACACAATAAGCACCATGCGGACTATTCTCCATGGGAGTAATGTCTTAAACTGTCTACACTTTGATCGTACACTGGAAGACTAGTAGTAGTTTCCGATGCACCTCCTTAGGCATTCTGTATTCTGTGGACCTTCAGAGTGTTGACGAAACACAGAAATTGCATCGGCAATGAACACAATAAGCACCATGCGTACTTTTCACCATGGGAGTAATGTCTTAAACTGTCTCCGCTTTTGATCGTACACTGGAAGACAAGTAGTAGTTTCCGAAGCACATCTGGAGGCATTCTGTAATGTGTTGACCTTCAGAGTGTTGACGAAAGACAGAAATTGAAAAGGCATTGAACACAATAAGCACCATGCCGACTTTTCTCCATGGGAGTAATGTCTTAAATTGTCTACGCTTTGATCGTTCCCTGGAAGACTAGTAGTAGTTGCCGAAGCACATCTGGATGCATTCTGTAGTCTGTGGACCTTCAGAGTGTTGATGAAACACAAAAATTGCATCGGAATTGAACACAATAAGCACTATGCGAACTTTTCTCCATGGGAGTAATGTCTTAAACTGTCTAAGTTTTGGTCGTACTCTGGAAGACTAGTAGTAGTTTCCGAAGCACATATGGATACATTCTATAATCTGTGGACTTTCAGAGTGTTGATGAAACACAAAAATTGCATCGGCATTGAGCACAATAAGCACCATGCGGACTTTTCTCCATTGGAGTAATTTCTTAAATTGTCTAAGCTTTGGACGTACACTGGAAGACTAAGAGAAGTTTCCAAAGCACATCTGGATGCAATCGCACATCTGGAAGCACTCTGTAATCTGTGGACCTTCAGAGTGTTGATGAAAAACAAAACTTGCATCGGCATTGAACACAATAAGCACCTTGCGGACTTTTCTCCATGGGAGTAATGTCTTAAACTGTCTACGCTTTGGTCATACACTGGAAGACTAGTAGTAGTTTCCGAAGCACATCTGGATGCATTCTGTAATCTGTGGACCTTCAAAGTGTTGATGAAACACAAAAATTGCATCCGCATTGAACAAAAAAAGCACCATGCGGACTTATCTCCATGGGAGTAATGTCTTAAACTGTCTATTCTTTGATCGTACACTGGAGGACTAGTAGTAGTTTTCCTAAACACATCTGTAGGCATTCCGTAATCTGTGGACCTTCAGAGTGTTGATGAAACACAAAAACTGCATCGGCATTGAACACAATAAGCAGCTTCCGGACTTTTCTCCATGGGAGTAATGTCTTAAACTGTCTACGCTTTGATCGTTGGCTGGAAGACTAGTAGTAGTTCCCGAAGCACATCTGGAGGCATTCTGTAATCTGTGGAGCTTCAGAGTGTTGATGAAACACAGAAATTGAATGGGCATTGAACACAATAAGCACAATGGGGACTTTTCTCCATGGGAGTAATGTCTTAAACTGTCTCCGCTTTGATCGTACACTGGAATACTAGTAGTAGTTTCCGGAGCACATCTGGAGGCATTCTGTAATCTGTGGACCTTCAGAGTGTTGATGAAACTCAAAAATTGCATAGGCATTGAACACAATAAGCACCATGCGGACTTTTCCCCATGGGAGTGATATCTTAAAGTGTCCACGCTTTGATCGTACACTGCAAGACTAGTAGTAGTTTACGAAGCACTTCTGGATGCATTCTGTAATCTGTGGACCTTCAGAGTGTTGATGAAACACAAAAATTGCATCGGCATTGAACAAAATAAGCACCTTGCGGACTTTTCTCCATGGGAGTAATGTCTTAAACTTGTTACGCTTTGATCGTACACTGGAAGACTAGTAGTAGTTTCCGAAGCACATCTGGAGGCATTCTGTACTCTGTGGACCCTCAGAGTGTTGATGAAACACAGAAATTGAATCGGCATTGAACACAATAAGCACCATGCGGATATTTCTCCATGGGAGTAATGTCTTAAACTGTCTATACTTTGGTCGTACACTGGAAGACTAGTAGTAGTTTCCGAAGCACATCTGGATGCAATCTGTAATCTGTGGACCTTCAGAGTGTTGATGAAACACAAAAATTGCATCGGCATTGAACACAATAAGCACCATGCGGACTTTTCTCCATGGGAGTAATGACTTAAACTGTCTACCCTTTGATCGTCTACTGGGAGACTAGTAGTTGTTTCCGAAGCACATCTGGAGGCATTCTGTAATCTGTGGACCATCAGAGTGTTGATGAAAAACAAAAATTGCATCAGCATTGAACTCAATAAGCACCATGCGGACTTTCTCCATGTAAGTAATGTCTTAAACTGTCTCCGTTTTGATCGTACACTGGAAGACTAGTAGTAGTTTCCGAAGCAAATGTGGAGCCATTTGTAATCTGTGGACCTTCAGAGTGTTGATGAAACACAAAAACTGCATCGGCATTTAACAAAATAAGCACCATGCGGACTTCTCTCCATGGGAGTAATGTCTTATACTGTCTACGCTTTGATCGTCCACTGGAAGACTAGTAGTTGTTTCCGAAGCACATCTGGATGCAATCTGTAATCTGTGGACCTTCAGAGTGTTGATGAAACACAAAAATTGCATCGGCATTGAACACAATAAGCACCATGCGGACTTTTCTCCATGGGAGTAATGACTTAAACTGTCTACCCTTTGATCGTCCACTGGGAGACTAGTAGTTGTTTCCGAAGCACATCTGGAGGCATTCTGTAATCTGTGGACCTTCAGAGTGTTGATGAAACACAATAATTGCATCGGCATTGAACACAATAAGCACCATGCGGACTTTCTCCATGTAAGTAATGTCTTAAACTGTCTCCGCTTTGATCGTACACTGGAAGACTAGTAGTAGTTTCCGAAGCAAATGTGGAGCCATTTGTAATCTGTGGACCTTCAGAGTGTTGATGAAACACAAAAACTGCATCGGCATTGAACAAAATAAGCACCATGCGGACTTCTCTCCATGGGAGTAATGTCTTAAACTGTCTACGCTTTGATCGTCCACTGGAAGACTAGTAGTTGTTTCCGAAGCACATTTGGAGGCATTCTGTAATCGGTGGACCTTCAGAGTTTTGATGAAACACAAGAATGCATCCGCATTGAACACAATAAGCACTACGCGGACTTTTCTCCTTGGGAGTAATCTCTTAAACTGTCTACGCTTTGATCGTATACTATAAGACTAGTAGTAGTTTCCAAAGCACATCTGGAAGCATTCTGTAATCCGTGGATCTTCAGAGTGTTGATGAGAAACAAAAATTGCATCGGCATTGAACACAATAAGCACCATGCGGACTTTCTCCATGGGAGTAATGTCTTAAACTGTCTACGCTTTGATCGTCCACTGGAAGACTAGTAATTGTTTCCGAAGCACATCTGGAGGCATTCTGTAATCTGTGGACCTTCAGAGTGTTGATGAAACACAAAATGTGCATCCGCATTGAACACAATAAGCACCACGCGGACTTTTCTCCATGGGAGTAATGTCTAAAACTGTCTACGCTTTGATCGTTCACTGGAAGACTAGTAGTAGTTTCCGAAGAACATCTGGAGGCATTCTGTAATCTGTGGACCTTCACAGTGTTGATGAAACACAGAAATTGAATCGGCATTGAACACAATAAGCACCATGTGGACTTTTCTCCATGGGAGTAATGTCTTAAACTGTCTACGCTTTGATCGTTCCCTGGAAGACTAGTAATAGTTTCCGAAGCACATCTGGAAGCATTCTGTAATCTGTGGACCTTCAGAGTGTTGATGAAACACAGAAATTGCATCGGCAATGAACACAATAAGCACCATGCGGACATTTATCCATGGGAGTAATGTCTTAAACTGTCTATGCTTTGATCGTTCACTGGAAGACTAGTAGTAGTCTCCGAAGCACATCTGGATGCATTCTGTAATCTGTGGACCTTCAGAGTGTTGATGAAACACAAAAATTGCATCGGCATTGAACAAAATAAGCACCTTGCGGACTTTTCTCCATGGGAGTAATGTCTTAAACTTGTTACGCTTTGATCGTACACTGGAAGACTAGTAGTAGTTTCCGAAGCACATCTGGAGGCATTCTGTACTCTGTGGACCCTCAGAGTGTTGATGAAACACAGAAATTGAATCGGCATTGAACACAATAAGCACCATGCGGATATTTCTCCATGGGAGTAATGTCTTAAACTGTCTATACTTTGGTCGTACACTGGAAGACTAGTAGTAGTTTCCGAAGCACATCTGGATGCAATCTGTAATCTGTGGACCTTCAGAGTGTTGATGAAACACAAAAATTGCATCGGCATTGAACACAATAAGCACCATGCGGACTTTTCTCCATGGGAGTAATGACTTAAACTGTCTACCCTTTGATCGTCTACTGGGAGACTAGTAGTTGTTTCCGAAGCACATCTGGAGGCATTCTGTAATCTGTGGACCATCAGAGTGTTGATGAAAAACAAAAATTGCATCAGCATTGAACTCAATAAGCACCATGCGGACTTTCTCCATGTAAGTAATGTCTTAAACTGTCTCCGTTTTGATCGTACACTGGAAGACTAGTAGTAGTTTCCGAAGCAAATGTGGAGCCATTTGTAATCTGTGGACCTTCAGAGTGTTGATGAAACACAAAAACTGCATCGGCATTTAACAAAATAAGCACCATGCGGACTTCTCTCCATGGGAGTAATGTCTTATACTGTCTACGCTTTGATCGTCCACTGGAAGACTAGTAGTTGTTTCCGAAGCACATCTGGATGCAATCTGTAATCTGTGGACCTTCAGAGTGTTGATGAAACACAAAAATTGCATCGGCATTGAACACAATAAGCACCATGCGGACTTTTCTCCATGGGAGTAATGACTTAAACTGTCTACCCTTTGATCGTCCACTGGGAGACTAGTAGTTGTTTCCGAAGCACATCTGGAGGCATTCTGTAATCTGTGGACCTTCAGAGTGTTGATGAAACACAATAATTGCATCGGCATTGAACACAATAAGCACCATGCGGACTTTCTCCATGTAAGTAATGTCTTAAACTGTCTCCGCTTTGATCGTACACTGGAAGACTAGTAGTAGTTTCCGAAGCAAATGTGGAGCCATTTGTAATCTGTGGACCTTCAGAGTGTTGATGAAACACAAAAACTGCATCGGCATTGAACAAAATAAGCACCATGCGGACTTCTCTCCATGGGAGTAATGTCTTAAACTGTCTACGCTTTGATCGTCCACTGGAAGACTAGTAGTTGTTTCCGAAGCACATTTGGAGGCATTCTGTAATCGGTGGACCTTCAGAGTTTTGATGAAACACAAGAATGCATCCGCATTGAACACAATAAGCACTACGCGGACTTTTCTCCTTGGGAGTAATCTCTTAAACTGTCTACGCTTTGATCGTATACTATAAGACTAGTAGTAGTTTCCAAAGCACATCTGGAAGCATTCTGTAATCCGTGGATCTTCAGAGTGTTGATGAGAAACAAAAATTGCATCGGCATTGAACACAATAAGCACCATGCGGACTTTCTCCATGGGAGTAATGTCTTAAACTGTCTACGCTTTGATCGTCCACTGGAAGACTAGTAATTGTTTCCGAAGCACATCTGGAGGCATTCTGTAATCTGTGGACCTTCAGAGTGTTGATGAAACACAAAATGTGCATCCGCATTGAACACAATAAGCACCACGCGGACTTTTCTCCATGGGAGTAATGTCTAAAACTGTCTACGCTTTGATCGTTCACTGGAAGACTAGTAGTAGTTTCCGAAGAACATCTGGAGGCATTCTGTAATCTGTGGACCTTCACAGTGTTGATGAAACACAGAAATTGAATCGGCATTGAACACAATAAGCACCATGTGGACTTTTCTCCATGGGAGTAATGTCTTAAACTGTCTACGCTTTGATCGTTCCCTGGAAGACTAGTAATAGTTTCCGAAGCACATCTGGAAGCATTCTGTAATCTGTGGACCTTCAGAGTGTTGATGAAACACAGAAATTGCATCGGCAATGAACACAATAAGCACCATGCGGACATTTATCCATGGGAGTAATGTCTTAAACTGTCTATGCTTTGATCGTTCACTGGAAGACTAGTAGTAGTCTCCGAAGCACATCTGGATGCATTCTGTAATCTGTGGACCTTCAGAGTGTTGATGAAACACTAAAATTGCATCGGCATTCAGCACAATATGCACCATGAGGACTTTTCTCCATGGGAGTAATTTCTTAAATTGTCCAAGCTTTGGTCGTACACTGGAAAACTAGTAGAAGTTTCCGAAGCACATCTGGATGCAATCTTTAATCTGTGGACCTTCAGAGTGTTGTTGAAACTCAAAAATTGCATCGGCATTGAACACAATAAGCACCATGCGGACTTTTCTCCATTGAAGTAATGTCTTAAACTGTCTACGCTTTGATCGTACACTGGAAGACTAGTAGTTGTTTCCGAAGCACATCTGGATGCATTCTGTAATCTGTGGAACTTCAGAGTGTTGATGAAACACAAAAATTGCATCGGCATTGAACACAATAAGCACCATGCGGACTTTCTCCATGGGAGTAATGTCTTAAACTGTCGACGATTTGATCGTACACTGGAAGACTAGTAGTAGTTTCCGAAACACATCTGTGGGCATTCTGTAATCTGTGGACCTTCAGAGTGTTGATGAAACACAAAAACTGCATCGGCATTGAACACAATAAGCACCATGCGGACTTTTCTCCATGGGAGTTATGTCTTAAACTGTCTACGCTTTGATCGTTGGCTGGAAGACTAGTAGAAGTTTCCGAAGCACATCTGGAGGCATTCTGTAATCTGTGGACCTTCAGAGTGTTGATGAAACACAGAAATTGAATCGGCATTGAACACAATAAGCACCATGCGGACTTTTCTCCATGGGAGTGATATCTTAAACTGTCCACGCTTTGATCGTACACTGGAAGACTAGTAGTAGTTTCCGATGCACCTCTGGAGGCATTCTGTATTCTGTGGACCTTCAGAGTGTTGACGAAACACAGAAATTGCATCGGCAATGAACACAATAAGCACCATGCGTACTTTTCACCATGGGAGTAATGTCTTAAACTGTCCCTGCTTTGATCGTACACTGGAAGACTAGTAGTAGTTTCCGAAGCACATCAGGAGGCATTCTGTAATCTGTGGACCTTCAGAGTGTTGATGAAACACAAAAATTGCATCGGCATTAAACAAAATAAGCACCATGCGGACTTTTCTCCATGGGAGTAATGTCTTAAATTGTCTACGCTTTGATCGTTCCCTGGAAGACTAGTAGTAGTTTCCGAAGCACATCTGGATGCATTCTGTAGTCTGTGGACCTTCAGAATGTTGATGAAACACAAAAATTGCATCGGAATTGAACACAATAAGCACCATGCGGACTTTCTCCATGTAAGTAATGTCTTAAACTGTCTATGCTTTGATCGTTCACTGGAAGACTAGTAGTAGTCTCCGAAGCACATCTGGATGCATTCTGTAATCTGTGGACCTTCTGAGTGTTGATGAAACACTAAAATTGCATCGGCATTCAGCACAATATGCACCCTGAGGACTTTTCTCCATGGGAGTAATTTCTTAAATTGTCCAAGCTTTGGTCGTACACTGGAAAACTAGTAGAAGTTTCCGAAGCACATCTGGATCCAATCTTTAATCTGTGGACCTTCAGAGTGTTGTTGAAACTCAAAAATTGCATCGGCATTGAACACAATAAGCACCATGCGGACTTTTCTCCATTGAAGTAATGTCTTAAACTGTCTACGCTTTGATCGTACACTGGAAGACTAGTAGTTGTTTCCGAAGCACATCTGGATGCATTCTGTAATCTGTGGAACTTCAGAGTGTTGATGAAACACAAAAATTGCATCGGCATTGAACACAATAAGCACCATGCGGACTTTCTCCATGGGAGTAATGTCTTAAACTGTCGACGATTTGATCGTACACTGGAAGACTAGTAGTAGTTTCCGAAACACATCTGTGGGCATTCTGTAATCTGTGGACCTTCAGAGTGTTGATGAAACACAAAAACTGCATCGGCATTGAACACAATAAGCACCATGCGGACTTTTCTCCATGGGAGTTATGTCTTAAACTGTCTACGCTTTGATCGTTGGCTGGAAGACTAGTAGAAGTTTCCGAAGCACATCTGGAGGCATTCTGTAATCTGTGGACCTTCAGAGTGTTGTTGAAACACAGAAATTGAATCGGCATTGAACACAATAAGCACCATGCGGACTTTTCTCCATGGGAGTGATATCTTAAACTGTCCACGCTTTGATCGTACACTGGAAGACTAGTAGTAGTTTCCGATGCACCTCTGGAGGCATTCTGTATTCTGTGGACCTTCAGAGTGTTGACGAAACACAGAAATTGCATCGGCAATGAACACAATAAGCACCATGCGTACTTTTCACCATGGGAGTAATGTCTTAAACTGTCCCTGCTTTGATCGTACACTGGAAGACTAGTAGTAGTTTCCGAAGCACATCAGGAGGCATTCTGTAATCTGTGGACCTTCAGAGTGTTGATGAAACACAAAAATTGCATCGGCATTAAACAAAATAAGCACCATGCGGACTTTTCTCCATGGGAGTTATGTCTTAAACAGGCTACGCTTTCATCGTTCACTGAAAGACTAGTAGTAGTTTCCGAAGCACATCTGGAGGCATTCTGTAATCTGTGGACCTTCAGAGTGTTGACGAAAGACAGAAATTGAATCGGCATTGAACACAATAAGCACCATGCGGACTTTTCTCCATGGGAGTAATGTCTTAAATTGTCTACGCTTTGATCGTTCCCTGGAAGACTAGTAGTAGTTTCCGAAGCACATCTGGATGCATTCTGTAGTCTGTGGACCTTCAGAATGTTGATGAAACACAAAAATTGCAACGGAATTGAACACAATAAGAACCATGCGAACTTTTCTCCATGGGAGTAACGTCTTAAACTGTCTACGCTTTGGTCGTACTCTGGAAGACTAGTAGTAGTTTCCGAAACACATCTGTAGGCATTCTGTAATCTGTGGACCTTCAGAGTGTTGATGAAACACAAAAACTGCATCGGCATTGAACACAATAAGCACCATGCGGACTTTTCTCCATGGGAGTAATGTCTTAAACTGTCTACGCTTTGATCGTTCCCTGGAAGACTAGTAGTAGTTTCCGAAGCACATCTGGAGGCATTCTGTAATCTGTGGACCTTCAGAGTGTTGATGAATCACAAAAGTTGCATCGGCATTGAACACAATATGCACCATGCGGACTTTTCTCCATGGAAGTAATGTCTTAAACTGTCTATACTTTGGTCGTACACTGGAAGACTAGTAGTAGTTTCCGAAGCACATTTGGATGCATTCTGTAGTCTGTGGACCTTCAGAGTGTTGATGAAACACAAAAATTGCATCGGAATTGAACACAATAAGCGCCATGCGAACTTTTCTCCATGGGAGTAACGTTTTAAACTGTCTACGCTTTGGTCGTACTCTGGAAGTCTAGTAGTTGATTCCGAAGCACATCTGGAGGCATTCTGTAATCTGTGGACCTTCAGAGTGTTGATGAAAAACAAAAATTGCATCGGCATTGAACACAATAAGCTACATGCGGACCTTTCTCCATGGAAGTAATGTCTTAAATTGTCTACGCTTTGATCGTTCCCTGGAAGACTAGTAGTAGTTTCCGTAGCACATCTGGAAGCATTCTGTAGTCTGTGGACCTTCAGAGGGTTGATGAAACACAAAAATTGCATCGGAATTGAACACAATAAGCACCATGCGAACTTTTCTCCATGGGAGTAACGTCTTAAACTGTCTACGTTTTGGTCGTACACTGGAAGACTAGTAGTAGTTTCCGAAGCACATCTGGATGCATTCTGTAATCTCTGGACCTTCAGAGTGTTGATGAATCACAAAAATTGCATCGGCATTGAACACAATAAGCACCATGCGGACTTTTCTCCATGGGAGTTATGTCTTAAACAGGTTACGTTTTTCTCGTTCACTGGAAGACTAGTAGTCGTTTCCGAAGCACATCTGGAGGCATTCTGTAATCTGTGGACCTTCAGAGTGTTGATGAAACACAAAAATTGCATCCGCATTGAAAAAATAAGCACCACACGGACTTTTCTCCATGGGAGTAATGTCTTAAACTGTCTACGTTTTTGATCGTTCACTGGAAGACTAGTAGTATTTTCCGAAGAACATTTGGAGGCATTCTGTAATCTGTGGACCTTCACAGTGTTGATGAAACACAAAAATTGCATCGGTATTGAACACAATAAGCACCATGCGGACTTTCCTACATGGGAGTAATGACTTAAACTGTCTAGGATTTGATCGTTCCCTGGAAGACTAGTAGTAGTTTCCGAAGCACATCTGGATGCATTCTGTAGTCTGTGGACCTTCAGAGTGTTGATGAAACACCAAAATTGCATCGGCAGAGAACACAAAGATCACCATGCGGACTTTTCTCCATGGGAGTAATGTCTTAAACTGTCTATGCTTTGATCGTACACTGGAAGACTAGTAGTAGTTTCCGAAGCACATCTGGAGGCATTCTGTAATCTGTGGACCTTCAGAGTGTTGATGAAACACAGAAATTGCATTGGCATTGAATATAATAAACACCATGCGGACTTTTCTCCATGGGAGTAATGTCTTTAAATGTCTACGCTTTGATCGTTCCCTGGAAGACTAGTAGTAGTTTCTGAAGCACATCTGGAGGCATTCTGTAATCTGTGGACCTTCAGAGTGTCGATGAGACACAAAAATTTTATCGGCATTGAACACAATAAGCAACATGCAGACTTTTCTCCATGGGAGTAGTGTCTTAAACTGTCTACGCTTTTATCGTACACTGGAAGACTAGTAGTAGTTTGCGATGCACCACTTTAGGCATTCTGTATTCTGTGGACCTTCAGAGTGTTGATGAAACACAGAAATTGCATCGGCAATGAACACAATAAGCACCATGCGTACTTTTCACCATGGGAGTAATGTCTTAAACTGTCCCTGCTTTGATCGTACACTGGAAGACTAGTAGTAGTTTCCGAAGCACATCTGGAGGTATTCTGTAATCTGTGGACCTTCAGAGTGTTGATGAAACACAAACATTGCATCGGCATTGAACACAATAAGCACCATGCGGACTTTTCTCCATGGGAGTTATGTCTTAAAGAGGCTACGCTTTGCTCGTTCACTGGAAGACTAGTAGTAGTTTCCGAAGCACATCTGGAGGCATTCTGTAATCTGTTTACCTTCAGAGTGTTGATTAAAGACAGAAATTGCGTCGGCATTGAACACAATAAGCACCATGCGGACTTTTCTCCATGGGAGTCATTTCTTAAATTGTCTACGCTTCGCTCGTACACTGGAAGACTAGTAGAAGTTTATGAAGCACATCTGGAGATTTTCTGTAATCTGTGGACCTTCAGAGTGTTGATGAATCACAAAAATTGCATCGGCATTGAACACAATAAGCACCATGCGTACTTTTCTCCATGGGAGTAATGTCTTAAACTGTCTTTGCTTTGATCGTTCACTGGAAGACTAGTAGTAGTTTCCGAAGCACATCTGGAGACATTCTGTAATCTGCGGACCTTCTGAGTATTGACGAAACTTAGAAACTGCATCGGCATTGAACACAAGAAGCACCATGCGGACTTTTCTCCATGGGAGAAATGTCTTATACTGTCGACGCTTTGATCGTACACTGGAAGACTAGTAGTAGTTTCCGAAACACATCTGTAGGCATTCTGTAATCTGTGGACCTTCAGAGTGTCGATGAAACACAAAAACTGCATCGGCATTGAACACAATAAGCACCATGCGGACTTCTCTCCATGGGAGTAATGTCTTAAACTGTCTACACTTTGGTCATACACTGGAAGACTAGTAGTAGTTTCCGAAGCACATCTGGATGCATTCTGTAGTCTGTGGACCTTTAGAGTGTTGATGAAACACAAAAATTGCATCGGAATTGAACGCAATAAGCACCTTGCGAACTTTTCTCCATGGGAGTAATGTCTTTAAATGTCTACGCTTTGATCGTTACCTGGAAGACTAGTAGTAGTTTCTGAAGCACATCTGGCGGCATTCTGTATTCTGTGGACCTTCAGAGTGTTGATGAAACACAAAAATTTTATCGGCATTGAACACAATAAGCACCATGCGGACTTCTCTCCATGGGAGTAATGTCTTAAACTGTCTACACTTTGGTCATACACTGGAAGACTAGTAGTAGTTTCCGAAGCACATCTGGATGCATTCTGTAGTCTGTGGACCTTTAGAGTGTTGATGAAACACAAAAATTGCATCGGAATTGAACGCAATAAGCACCTTGCGAACTTTTCTCCATGGGAGTAACGTCTTAAACTGTCTACGCTTTGGTCGTACTCTGGAAGACTAGTAGTAGTTTCCGAAGCACATCTGGATGCATTCTGTAATCTGTGGACCTTCAGAGTGTTGATGAAACACAAAAATAGCATCGGCGTTGAACACAATTTGCACCATGCGGACTTTTCTCCATGGGAGTCATTTCTTAAATTGTCTACGCTTTGGTCGTACACTGGAAGACTAGTAGAAGTTTCCGAAGCACACCTGGATGCAATCATTAATCTGTAGACATTCAGAGTGTTCATGAAACTCAAAAATTGCATAGGCATTGAACACAATAAGCACCATGCGCACTTTTCTCCATGGGAGTAATGTCTTAAACTGTGTACGTTTTGATCGTACACTGGAAGACTAATAGTTGTTTCCGAAGCACATCTGGATGCATTCTGTAATCTGTGGACCTTCAGAGTGTTGATGAAACACAAACATTGCATCGGCATTGAACACAATAAGCACCATGCGGACTTTTCTCCATGGGAGTTATGTCTTAAAAAGGCTACGCTTTGCTCGTTCACTGGAAGACTAGTAGTAGTTTCCGAAGCACATCTGGAGGCATTCTGTAATCTGTGGACTTTCAGAGAGTTGATGAAAGACAGAAATTGGATCGGCATTGAACACAATAAGCACCATGCGGACCTTTCTCCATGGAAGTAATGTCTTAAATTGTCTACGCTTTGATCGTTCCCTGGAAGACTAGTAGTAGATTCCGGAGCACATCTGGAAGCATTCTGTAGTCTGTGGACCTTCAGAGTGTTGATGAAACACAAAAATTGCATCGGAATTGAACACAATAAGCACCATGCGAACTTTTCTCCATGGGAGTAACGTCTTAAACTGTCTACGTTTTGGTCGTACTCTGGAAGACTAGTAGTAGTTTCCGAAGCACATCTGTTTGCATTCTGTAATCTGTGGACCTTCAGAGTGTTGATGAATCACAAAAATTGCAATGGCGTTGAACACAATAAGCACCATGCGGACTTTTCTCCATGGGAGTTATGTCTTAAACAGGCTACGTTTTTCAGGTTCACTGGAAGACTAGTAGTAGTTTCCAAAGCACATCTGGAGGCATTCTGTAATCTGTTTACCTTCAGAGTGTTGATTCAAGACAGAAATTGCGTCGGCATTGAACACAATAAGCACCATGCGGACTTTTCTCCATGGGAGTCATTTCTTAAATTGTCTACGCTTTGGTCGTACACTGGAAGACTAGTAGAAGTTTCCGAAGCACATCTGGAGATTTTCTGTAATCTGTGGACCTTCAGAGTGTTGATGAATCACAAAAATTGCATCGGCATTGAACACAATAAGCACCATGCGGACTTTTCTCCATGGGAGTCATTTCTTAAATTGTCTACGCTTTGGTCGTACACTGGAAGACTAGTAGAAGTTTCCGAAGCACATCTGGAGATTTTCTGTAATCTGTGGACCTTCAGAGTGTTGATGAATCACAAAAATTGCATCGGCATTGAACACAATAAGCACCATGCGTACTTTTCTCCATGGGAGTAATGTCTTAAACTGTCTTTGCTTTGATCGTTCACTGGAAGACTAGTAGTAGTTTCCGAAGCACATCTGGAGGCATTCTGTAATCTGCGGACCTTCAGAGTATTGACGAAACTTAGAAACTGCATCGGCATTGAACACAATAAGCACCATGCGGACTTTTCTCCATGGGAGAAATGTCTTATACTGTCGACGCTTTGATCGTACACTGGAAGACAAGTAGTAGTTTCCGAAACACATCTGTAGGCATTCTGTAATCTGTGGACCTTCAGAGTGTCGATGAAACACAAAAATTTTATCGGCATTAAACACAATAAGCACCATGCGGACTTCTCTCCATGGTAGTAATGTCTTAAACTGTCTACACTTTGGTCATACACTGGAAGACTAGTAGTAGTTTCCGAAGCACATCTGGATGCATTCTGTAGTCTGTGGACCTTTAGAGTGTTGATGAAACACAAAAATTGCATCGGAATTGAACGCAATAAGCACCTTGCGAACTTTTCTCCATGGGAGTAACGTCTTAAACTGTCTACGCTTTGGTCGTACTCTGGAAGACTAGTAGTAGTTTCCGAAGCACATCTGGGTGCATTCTGTAATCTGTGGACCTTCAGAGTGTTGATGAAACACAAAAATTGCATCGGCATTGAACACAATAAGCACCATGCGGACTTTTCTCCATGGGAGTCATTTCTTAAATTGTCTACGCTTTGGTCGTACACTGGAAGACTAGTAGAAGTTTCCGAAGCACACCTGGATGCAATCATTAATCTGTAGAAATTCAGAGTGTTCATGAAACTCAAAAATTGCATAGGCATTGAACACAATAAGCACCATGCGCACTTCTCTCCATGGGAGTAATGTCTTAAACTGTGTACGTTTTGATCGTACACTGGAAGACTAATAGTTGTTTCCGAAGCACATCTGGATGCATTCTGTAATCTGTGGACCTTCAGAGTGTTGATGAAACACAAAAATTGCATCGGCATTGAACACAATAAGCACCATGCGGACTTTCTCCATGGGAGTAATGTCTTAAACTGTCGACGCTTTGATCGTACACTGGAAGACTAGTAGTAGTTTCCGAAACACATCTGTAGGCATTCTGTAATCTGTGGACCTTCAGAGTTTTGATGAAACAGAAGAACTGCATCGGCATTGAACACAATCAGCACCATGCGGACTTTTCTCCATGGGAGTAATGTCTTAAACTGTCTACACTTTGGTCATACACTGGAAGACTAGTAGTAGTTTCCGAAGCACATCTGGATGCATTCTGTAGTTTATGGACCTTCAGAGTGTTGATGAAACACAAAAATTGCATCGGAATTGAACACAATGAGCACCATGCGAACTTTTCTCCATGGGAGTAACGTCTTAAACTGTTTACGCTTTGGTCGTACCCTGGAAGACTAGTAGTAGTTTCCGAAGCACATCTGGATGCATTCTGTAATCTGTGGACCTTCAGAGTGTTGATGAAACACAAAAATTGCATCGGCATTGAACACAATAAGCAACATGCGGAATTTTCTCCATGGGAGTCATTTCTTAAATTGTCTACGCTTTGGTCGTACACTGGAAGACTAGTAGAAGTTTCCGAAGCACATCTGGATGCAATCTTTAATCTGTGGACCCTCAGAGTGTTGATGAAACTCAAAAATTGTCTCGGCATTGAACACAATAAGCACCATGCGGACTTTTCTCCATGGGAGTAATGTCTTAAACTGTGTACGCTTTGATCGTACACTGGAAGACTAGTAGTTGTTTCCGAAGCACATCTGGAGATATTCTGTAATCTGTGGACCTTCAGAGTGTTGATGAATCACAAAAATTGCATCGGCATTGAACACAATAAGCACCATGCGGACTTTTCTCCATTTGAGTAATGTCTTAAACTGTCTACGCTTTGATCGTCCACTGGAAGACTAGTAATTGTTTCCGAAGCACATCTGGAGGCATTCTGTAATCTGTGGACCTTCAGAGTGTTGATGAAACACAAAAATTGCATCCGCATTGAACACAATAAGCACCACGCGGCCTTTTCTCCATGGGAGTAATGTCTGAAACTGTCTACGCTTTGATCGTTCACTGGAAGACTAGTAGTAGTTTCCGAAGAACATCTGGAGGCATTCTGTAATCTGTGGAACTTCACAGTGTTGATGAAACACAGAAATTGAATCGGCATTGAACACAATAAGCACCATGCGGGATTTTCTCCATGGGAGTAATGTCTTAAACTGTCTATGCTTTGATCGTACACTGGAAGACTAGTAGTAGTTTCTGAAGCTCATCTGGAGGCATTCTGTAATCTGTGGATCTTCAGATTGTTGATGAAAAACAAAAATTTCATCGGCATTGAACACAATAGGCACCATGCGGACTTTTCTCCATGGGAGTAATGTCTTAAACTGTCTATGCTTTGATCGTTCCCTGGATAACTAGTAGTAGTTTCCGAAGCACATCTGGAAGCATTCTGTAATCTGTGGACCTTCAGAGTGTTGATGAAACACAGAAATAGCATCGGCAGTGAACACAAAAAGCACCATGCGGACATTTCTCCATGGGAGTAATGTCTTAAACTGTCTACGATTTGATCGTTCCCTGGAGGACTAGTAGCAGCTTCCGAAGCACATTTGGATGCATTCTGTAGTCTGTGGACCTTCAGAGTGTTGATGAAACACAAAAATTGCATCGGCATTGAACACAATAAGCACCATGCGGACTTTTCTCCATGGGAGTAATGTCTTAAACTGTCTACGCTTTGATCGTACACTGGAAGACTAGAAGTAGTTTCCAAAGCACCTCTGGAGCCATTCTGTATTCTGTGGACCTTCAGAGTGTTGATGAAACACAGAAATTGCATCGGCAATAAACACGATAAGCACCATGCGGACATTTCTCCATGGGAGTAATGTCTTAAACTGTCTAAGCTTTGATCGTACACTGGAAGACTAGTAGTAGTTTCCTAAGCACATTTGGAGGAATTCTGTAATCTGTGGACCTTCAGAGTGTTGATGAAACACAGAAATTGCTTCGGCATTGAACTCAATAAGCACCATGCGGACTTTTCTCCATGGGAGTAATGTCTTTAACTGTCTACGCTTTGATCGATCCCTGGAAGACTAGTAGAAGTTTCTGAAGCACATCTGGAGGCATTCTGTAATCTGTGGATAATCAGAGTGTTGATGAAACACAAAAATTCCATCGGCATTGAACACAATAAGCACCATGCGGACTTTTCTCCATGGAAGTAATGTCTTAAACTGTCTACGCTTTGATTGTACACTGGAAGACTAGTAGTAGTTTCCGAAGCACCTCTGGAGCCATTCTGTATTCTGTGGACCTTCAGAGTGTTAATGAAACACAGAAATTGTATCGGCATGAACACAATAAGAATCATGCGATCTTTTCTCCATGGGAGTAATGTCTTAAAATGTCTACGCTTTAATCGTACACTGGTAGACTTGTAGTAGTTTCCGAAGCACATCTGGAGGCATTCTGTAGTCTGTGGACCTTCAGAGTGTTTATGAAACACAGAAATAGCATCGGCAGTGAACACAATAAGCACCATGCAGACTTTTCTCCATGGGAGTAATGTCTTAAACTGTCTCCGCTTTGATCGTACACTGGAAGACTAGTAGTAGTTTCCAAAGCACATCTGGAGGCATTCTGTAGTCTGTGGACCTTCAGAGTGTTAATGAAACACAGAAATTGCATCGGCAATAAACACAATAAGCACCATGCGGACTTTTCTCCAAGGGTGTTAATTCTTAAACTGTCTACGCTTCGATCGTAAACTGGAAGACTAGTAGTAGTTTCCGAAGCTCATCAGGAGGCATTCTGTAATCTGTGGACCTTCAGAGTGTTGATGAAACACAAAAATTGCTTCGGCATTGAACACAATAAGCGCCATGCGGACTTTTCTCCATGGGAGTGATGTCTTAAACTGTCTACGCTTTGATTGTACACTGGAAGACGAGTAGTAGCTTCCGAAGCACATCTGGATGCATTCTGTAGTCTGTGGACCTTCAGAGTGTTGATGAAAAACAAAAATTACATCGGCATTGAACACAATAAGCACCATGCGGACTTTCTCCATGGGAGTAATGTCTCAATCTGTCTACGCTTTGATCGTTCCCTGGAAGACTAGTAGTAGTTTCCGAAGCACATCTGGATGCATTCTGTAGTCTGTGGACCTTCAGAGTGTTGATGAAACACATAAATTGCATCGGCAATGAACACAATAAGCACCATGCGGACATTTCTCCATGGGAGTAATGTCTTAAACTGTCTCCACTTTGATCGTACACTGGAAGACTAGTAGTAGTTTCCGAAGCACATCTGGAGGCATTCTGTATTCTGTGGACCTTCAGAGTGTTGATGAAACAGAAAAATTGCATCGGCATTGAACACAATAAGCACCATGCGGACTTCTCTCCATGGGAGTAATGTCTTAAACAGTGTACGCTTTGATCGTTCACTGGAAGACTAGTAGTAGTTTCCGAAGCACATCTGGAGGCATTCTGTAATCTGTGGACCTTCAGAGTGTTGACGAAAGACAGAAATTGAATCGGCATTGAACACAATAAGCACCATGCGGACTTTTCTCCATGGGAGTAATGTCTTAAATTGTCTACCCTTGATCGTTCCCTGGAAGACTAGTAGTAGTTTCCGAAGCACATCTGGATGCATTCTGTAATCTGTGGACCTTCAGAGTGTTGACGAAAGACAGAAATTGAATCGGCATTGAACACAATAAGCACCATGCGAACTTTTCTCCATGGGAGTAATGTCTTAAACTGTCTACGTTTTGGTTGTACTCTGGAAGACTAGTAGTAGTTTCCGAAGCACATCTGGATGCATTCTGTAATCTGTGGATCTTCAGAGTGTTGATGAAACACAAAAATTGCATCGGCATTGAACACAATAAGCACCATGCGGACTTTTCTCCATGGGAGTAATTTCTTAAATTGTCTACGCTTTGGTCGTACACTGGACGACTAGTAGAACTTTCCGAAGCACATCTGGATGCAATCTTTAATCTGTGGACCTTCAGAGTGTTGATGAAACTCAAAAATTGCATTGGCATTGAACACAATAAGCACCATGTGGACTTTTCTCCGTGGGAGGAATGTCTTAAACTGTCTACGCTTTGATCGTACACTGGAAGACTAGTAGTAGTTTCCGAATTACATCTGTAGGCATGCTGTAATCTGTGGACCTTCAGAGTGTTGATGAAACACAAAAACTGCATCAGCATTGAACACAATAAGCACCATGCGGACTTTTCTCCATGGGAGTAATGTCTTAAACTGTCTACGCTTTGATCGTTGGCTGGAAGACTAGTAGTAGTTTCCGAAGCACATCTGGAGGCATTGTGTAATCTGTGGATCTTCAGAGTGTTGATGAAACTCAACAATTGCATCGGCATTGAACACAATAAGCACCATGCGGACTTTTCTCCATGGAGTAATGTCTTAAACTGTCTACGCTTTGATCGTACACTGGAAGGCTAGTAGTTGTTTGCGAAGCACATCTGGATGCGTTCTGTAATCTGTGGACCTTCAGAGGGTTGATGAAGAACAAAAATTGCATCGGCATTGAACACAATGAGCACCATGCGGACTTTCTCCATGGGAGTAATGTCTTAAACTGTCTACGATTTGATCGTACACTGGAAGACTAGTAGTACTTTCCGAAGCACATCTGGAGGCACCCTCTATTCAGTGGACCTTTAGAGTGTTGATGAATCACAGAAATTGCATCGGCAATGAACACAATAAGGACCATGCGTACTTTTCTCCGTGGGAGTGATGTCTTAAACAGTGTACGCTTTGATCGTACCCTGGAAGACTAGTACTAGTTTCCGAAGCACATCTGGATGCATTCTGTAGTCTGTGGACCTTCATAGTGTTTATGAAACACAAACATTTCATCGGCATTGAACACAAAAAGCACCATGCCGACTTTTCTCCATGGGAGAAATGTCCTCAACTGTCTACGCTTTGGTCGTACACTGGAAGACTACTAGTAGTTTCCGAAGCACATCTAGATGCATTCTGTAATCTGTGGACCTTCAGAGTGTTGATGAAACACAAAAATTGTATCGGCACTGAACACAATAAGCACAATGCGGACTTTTCTATATGGGAGTAATTTCTTAAACTGTCTACACTTTGGTAGTACAATGGAAGACTAGTTCTAGTTTCCGAAGCACATCTGGATGCAATCTGTATTCTGTGGACCTTCAGAGTGTTGATGAAACTCAAAAATTGCATCGGAATTGAACACAATAAGCACCATGCGGACTTTTCTCCATGGGAGTAATGTCTTAAACTGTCTACGCTTTGATCGTATACTGGAAGACTAGTAGTAGTTTCCGAAGCACATCTGGATGTATTCTGTAATCTGTGGACCTTCAGAGAGTTGATGAAACAGAAAAATTGCATCGGCATTTAACACAATAAGTACCATGCGGAGTTTCTCCATGCGAGTAATGTCTTAAAATGTCTACGCTTTGATCGTTCCCTGGAAGATTAGTAGTAGTTTCCGAAGCACATCTGGAGGCATTCTGTAAACTGTGGACCTTCAGAGTGTTGATGAAACACAAAAATTGCATCGGCATTGAACACAAAGAGCACCATGCGGACTTTCTCCATGGGAGTAATGTCTTAAACTGTCTACGCTTTGATCGTTCACTGGAAGACTAGTAGTAGTTTCCGAAGCACATCTGGATGCATTCTGTAGTCTGTGGCCCTTCAGAGTGTTGATGAAACACAGAAATTGCATCGGCAATGAACACAATAAGCACCATGCGGACATTTCTCCATGGGAGTAATGTCTTAAACTGTCTCCGCTTTGATCGTACACTGGGTGACTAGTAGTAGTTTCCGAAGCACATCTGGAGGCATTCTGTATTCTGTGGACCTTCAGAGTGTTGATGAAACACAAAAATTGCATCGGCATTGAACACAATAAGCACCATGCGGACTTCTCTCCATGGGAGTAATGTCTTAAACAGTGTACGCTTTGATCGTTCACTGGAAGACTAGTAGTAGTTTCCGAAGCACATCTGGAGGCATTCTGTAATCTGTGGACCTTCAGAGTGTTGACGAAAGACAGAAATTGAATAGGCATTGAACACAATAAGCACCATGCGGACTTTTCTCCATGGGAGTAATGTCTTAAATCGTCTACGTTTTGATCGTTCCCTGGAAGACTAGTAGTAGTTTCCGAAGCACATCTGGATGCATTCTGTAGTCTGTGGACATTCAGAGTGTTGATGGAACACAAAAATTGCATCGGAATTGAACACAATAAGCACCATGCGAACTTTTCTCCATGGGAGTAATGTCTTAAACTGTCTACGTTTTGGTCATACTCTGGAAGACTAGTAGTAGTTTCCGAAGCACATCTGGATGCATTCTGTAATCTGTGGACCTTCAGAGGGTTGATGAAACACAAAAACTGCATCAGCATTGAACACAATAAGCACCATGCGGACTTTTCTCCGTGGGAGTGATGTCTTAAACAGTGTACGCTTTGATCGTACACTGGAAGACTAGTACTAGTTTCCGAAGCACATCTGGATGCATTCTGTAGTGTGTGGACCTTCATAGTGTTTATGAAACACAAAAATTTCATCGGCATTGAACACAAAAAGCACCATGCCGACTTTTCTCCATGGGAGAAATGTCCTCAACTGTCTACGCTTTGGTCGTACACTGGAAGACTACTAGTAGTTTCCGAAGCACATCTAGATGCATTCTGTAATCTGTGGACCTTCAGAGTGTTGATGAAACACAAAAATTGTATCGGCACTGAACACAATAAGCACAATGCGGACTTTTCTATATGGGAGTAATTTCTTAAACTGTCTACACTTTGGTAGTACAATGGAAGACTAGTTCTAGTTGCCGAAGCACATCTGGATGCAATCTGTAATCTGTGGACCTTCAGAGTGTTGGTGAAACTCAAAAATTGCATCGGAATTGAACACAATAAGCACCATGCGGACTTTTCTCCATGGGAGTAATGTCTTAAACTGTCTACGCTTTGATCGTATACTGGAAGACTAGTAGTAGTTTCCGAAGCATATCTGGATGCATTCTGTAATCTGTGGACCTTCAGAGTGTTGATGAAACAGAAAAATTGCATCGGCATTTAACACAATAAGTACCATGCGGACTTTCTCCATGCGAGTAATGTCTTAAAATGTCTACGCTTTGATCGTACACTGGAAGACTAGCAGTAGTTTCCGAAGCACATCTGGAAGCATTCTGTAATCTGTAGACCTTCAGAGTGTTGATAAAACAGAAAATTGCATCGGCATTGAACATAAAGAGCACCATGCGGACTTTTCTCCATGGGAGTAATGTCGTAAACTGTCTACGATTTGATCGTACACTGGAAGACTAGTACTAGTTTCCGAAGCACATCTGGAAGCATTCTGTAATCTGTGGACCTTCAGAGTGTTGATGAAACACAGAAATTACATCGGCATTGAACACAATAAGCACCATGTGGACTTTTCTCCATGGGAGTAATGTCTTAAACTGTCTACGCTTTGATCGTTCCCTGGAAGATTAGTAGTAGTTTCCGAAGCACATCTGGAGGCATTCTGTAATCTGTGGACCTTCAGAGTGTTGATGAAACACAAAAATTGCATCGGCATTGAACACAAAGAGCACCATGCGGACTTTCTCCATGGGAGTAATGTCTTAAACTGTCTCCGCTTTGATCGTTCACTGGAAGACTAGTAGTAGTTTCCGAAGCACATCTGGAGGATTTCTCTAATCTGTGGACCTTCAGAGTATTGACGAAACTTAGAAACTGCATCGGCATTGAACACAATAAGCACCATGCGGACTTTTTTCCATGGGAGTAATGTCTTAAACTGTCTACGCTTTGATCGTTCCCTGGAAGACTAGTAGTAGTTTCCGAAGCACATCTGGAAGCATTCTGTAATCTGTGGCCCATCAGAGTGTTGATGAAACACAAAAATTGCATCGGGATTGAACACAATAAGCACAATGCGGACTTATCTCCATGGGTGTAATGTCATAAACTGTCTACGCTTTGATCTTTCGCTGGAAGTCTAGTAGTAGTTTCCGAAGCACATCTGGATGCATTCTGTTATCTGTGGACCTTCAGAGTGTTGATGAAACACAGAAATTGCATCGGCATTGAACACAATAAGCACCATGTGGTCTTTTCTCCATGGGAGTAATGTCACAAACTGTCTATGCTTTGATCGTTCCCTGGAAGACTAGTAGTAGTTTCCGAAGCACATCTGGTTGCATTCTCTAATCTGTGGACCTTCAGAGTGTTGATGAAACACAAAAATTGCATCGGCATTGAACACAATAAGCACCATGCAGACTTTTCTCCATGGGAGTAATGTCTTAAACTGTCTACGCTTTGATCGTACACTGGAAGACTAGTAGTAGTTTCCGAAGCGCATATGGAGTCATTCTGTAATCTGTCGCCCATCAGAGTGTTGATGAAACACAAAAATTGCATCGGCATTGAACACAATAAGCACAATGCGGACTTATCTCCATGGGAGTAATGTCATAAACTGTCTACGCTTTGATCGTTCACTGGAAGTCTAGTAGTAGTTTCCGAAGCACTTCTGGAGGCATTCTGTTATCTGTGGACCCTCAGAGTGTTGATGAAACACAGAAATTGCATCGGCATTGAACACAATAAGCACCATGCGGTCTTTTCTCCATGGGAGTAATGTCTCAAAATGTCTATGCTTTGATCGTTCCCTGGAAGACTAGTAGTAGTTTCCGAAGCACATCTGGTTGCATTCTGTAATCTGTGGACCTTCAGAGTGTTGATGAAACACAAAAATTGCATCGGCATTGAACACAATAAGCACCATGCAGACTTTTCTCCATGGGAGTAATGTCTTAAACTGTCTACGCTTTGATCGTACACTGGAAGACTAGTAGCAGTTTCCGAAGCGCATCTGGAGGCATTCTGTAATCTGTGGACCATCAGAGTGTTGATGAAAAAAAAAATTGAATCGGCATTGAACACAATATGCACCATACGGACTTCTCTCCATGGGAGTAATGTCTTAATCTGTCTACGCTTTGATCGTACACTGAAAGACTAGTAGTAGTTTCCGAGCACATCTATAGGCATTTTGCAGTCTGTTGACATTCAGAGAGTTGTTGAAACACAGAAATTGCATCGGCAATGAACACAATAAGCACCATGCGGACATTTCTCCATGGGAGTAATGTCTTAATCTGTCTACGCTTTGATCGTTGCCTGGAAGACTAGTAGTAGTTTCCGAAGCACATCTGGATGCATTCTGTAATCTGTGGACCTTCAGAGTGTTGATGAAACAGAGAAATTGCTTCGGCATTGAACACAATAAGCACCATGCGGTCTTTTCTCCATAGGAGTAACGTCTCAAACTGTCTACGCTTTGATCGTACACTGAAAGACTAGTAGTAGTTTCCGAAGCACATCTATAGGCATTTTGTAGTCTGTTGACCTTCAGAGAGTTGATGAAACGCAGAAATTGCATCGGCAATGAACACAATAAGCACCATGCGGAAATTTCTCCATGGGAGTAATGTCTTAATCTGTCTAAGCTTTGATCCTTCCCTGGAAGACTAGTAGTAGTTTCCGAAGCACATCTGGTTGCATTCTGTAATCTGTGGACCTTCAGAGTGTTGATGAAACAGAGAAATCGCATCGGCATTGAACTCAATAAGCACCATGCGGTCTTTTCTCCATAGGAGTAATGTCTCAAACTGTCTACGCTTTGATCGTTCCCTGGAAGACTAGTAGTAGTTTCCGATGCGCATCTGGAGGCATTCTGTAATCCGTGGACCATCAGTGTGTTGATGAAAAAACGAAATTGAATCGGCATTGAACACAATATGCACCATACGGACTTCTCTCCATGGGAGTAATGTCTTAATCTGTCTACGCTTTGATCGTACACTGAAAGAGTAGTAGTAGTTTCCGAAGCACATCTATAGGCATTTTATAGTCTGTTGACCTTCAGAGAGTTGATGAAACACAGAAATTGCATCGGCAATGAACACAATAAGCACCATGTGGACATTTCTACATGGGAGTAATGTCTTAATCTGTCTACGCTTTGATCGTTCCCTGGAAGACTAGTAGTAGTTTCCGAAGCACATCTGGATGCATTCTGTAATCTGTGGACCTTCAGAGTGTTGATGAAACACAAAAATTGCATCGGCATTGAACACAATAAGCACCATGCGGTCTTTTCTCCATAGGAGTAATGTCTCAAAATGTCTACGCTTTGATCGTTCCCTGGAAGACTAGTAGTAGTTTCCGATGCGCATCTGGAGGCATTCTGTAATCTGTGGACCATCAGTGTGTTGATGAAAAAACGAAATTGAATCGGCATTGAACACAATATGCACCATACGGACTTCTCTCCATGGGAGTAATGTCTTAATCTGTCTACGCTTTGATCGTACACTGAAAGAGTAGTAGTAGTTTCCGAAGCACATCTATAGGCATTTTGTAGTCTGTTGACCTTCAGAGAGTTGATGAAACACAGAAATTGCATCGGCAATGAACACAATAAGCATCATGTGGACATTTCTACATGGGAGTAATGTCTTAATCTGTCTACGCTTTGATCGTTCCCTGGAAGACTAGTAGTAGTTTCCGAAGCACATCTGGATGCATTCTGTAATCTGTGGACCTTCAGAGTGTTGATGAAACACAAAAATTGCATCGGCATTGAACACAATAAGCACCATGCGGTCTTTTCTCCATAGGAGTAATGTCTCAAACTGTCTACGCTTTCATCGTTCCCTGGAAGACTAGTAGTAATTTCCGAAGCACATCTGGATGCATTCTGTAATCTGTGGAAGCACAGGTGGATGCATTCTGTAATCTGTGGAAGCACAGCTGGATGCATTCTGTAATCTGTGGACCTTTAGAGGGTTGATGAAACACAAAAATTGCATCGGCATTAAACACAATAGGCACCATGCGGACTTTTCTCCATGGGAGTAATGTCTCAAACTGTCTACGCTTTGATCGTTCCCTGGAAGACTACTAGTAGTTTCAGAAGCACATCTGGAGGCATTCTGTAATCTGCGGAAGTTCAGAGTGTTGATGAAACACAAAAATTGCATCGGCATTAAACACAATAAGCACCATGCGGACTTTTCTCCATGGGAATAACGTCTTAAACTGTCTACGCTTTGATCGTACACTGGAAGACTAGCAGTAGTTTCCGAAGCACATCTGGATGCATTCTGTAATCTGTGGACCTTCAGAGTGTTGACGAAACACAAAAATTGCATCGGCATTGAACACAATAAGCACCATGTGGAGTTTTCTCCATGGGAGTAATGTCTCAAACTGTCTATGCTTCGATCGTTCCCTGGAAGACTAGTAGTAGTTTCCGAAGCACATCTGGTTGCATTCTGTAATCTGTGGACCTTCAGAGTGTTGATGAAACACAAAAATTGCATCGGCATTGAACACAATAAGCACCATGCGGACTTTACTCCATGGGAGTAATGTCTTAAACTGTGTACGCTTTGATCGTACACTGGAAGACTAGTAGTAGTTTCCGAAGCGCATCTGGAGGCTTCTGTAATCTGTGGACCATCAGAGTGTTGATGAAGAAAAGAAATTTTATCGGCATTGAACACAATAAGCACCATACGGACTTCTCTCCATGGGAGTAATGTCTTAAACTGTCTACGCTTTGATCGTACACTGGAAGACTAGTAGTAGTTTCCGTAGCACATCTGGAGGCATTCTGCAATCTGTGGACCTTCAGAGTGTTGATGAAACACAGAAATTGAATCTTCATTCAACACAATAGGCTCCATGCGGACTTTTCTCCATGGGAGTAATGTCTTAAACTGTCTACGCTTTGATCGTACACTGGAAGACTAGCAGTAGTTTCCGATGCACATCTGGATGCATTCTGTAATCTGTGGACCTTCAGAGTGTTGACGAAACACAAAAATAGCATCGGCATTGAACACAATAATCACCATGCCGACTTTTCTCCATGGGAGTAATGTCTCAAACTGTCTACGTTTTGGTCCTACACTGGAAGACTAGTAGTAGTTTCCGAAGCACATCTGGAGGCATTGTGTAATCTGTGTTCTTCAGAGTGTTGATGAAACTCAAAAATTGCATCGGCATTGAACACAATAAGCTCCATGAGGACTTTCCTCCATGGGAGTAATGTCTTAAACTGTCTACGCTTTGATCGTTCCCTGGGCGACTATCAGTAGTTTCCGAAGCACATCTGGATGCATTCTGTAACCTGTGGACCTTCAGAGTTTTGATGAAACACAGAAATGATATCGGCATTGAACACAATAAGCGCCATGCCGACTTTTCCCCATGAGAGTAATGTCGTAAACTGTCTACGGTTTGATCGTCCCCTGGAAGACTAGTAGTAGTTTCTAAAGCACATCTGGATGAATTCTGTAATCTGTGGACCTTCAGAGTGTTGATGAAAAACAAAAATTGCATCGGCATTGAAGACAATAAGCAACATGCGGACTTTTCTCCATGGCAGTAATGTCTTAAACTGTCTACGCCTTTATTGTACACTGGAAGACTAGTAGTAGTTTCCGAAGCACATCTGGACGCATTCTGTAATCTGTGGACCTTCAGAGTGTTGATGAAACACAAAAATTGCATCGGCATTGAACACAATAAGCACAATGCGGACTTTTCTCCATGGGAGTAATGTCTTAAACCGTCTACGCTTTGATCGTTCCCTGAAAGACTAGTAGTAGTTTCCGAAGCACATCTGGAGATATTCTGTAATCTGTGGACCTTCAGAGTGTTGATGAAACACAAATATTTCATCGGCATTGAACACAATAAGCACCATGCGGATTTTTCTCCATGGGAGTAATGTCTTAAGCTGTTTACGCTTTGATCGTTCCCTGGAAGACCAGTAGTAGTTTCCGAAGCACAACTGGAGATATTCTGTAATCTGTGGACCTTCAGACTGTTGATGAAACACAAATATTGCATCGGCATTTAACACAATAAACACCATACGGACTTTTCTCCATGGGAGTAATGTATGAAACTGTCTACGCTTTAATCGTACACTGGAGGACTAGTAGTAGGTTCCGAAGCACATCTGGAGGCATTCTGTAATCTGTGGACCTTGAGAGTGTTGATGAAACACAAGAATTGCACCGGCATTGAACACAATAAGCACCATCCGGATTTTTCTCCATGTGAGTAATGTCTTAAACTGTCTACGCTTTGATCGTACACTGGAAGACTAGTAGTAGTTTCCGATGCACATCTGGAAGCATTCTGTAATCTGAGGATCATCAGGGTGTTGATGAAACACAGAAATCGCATCGGCGTTGAACACAATAAGCACCATACGGACTTTTCTCCATGGGAGTAATGTCTTAAACGGTCTACGCTTTGATCGTTCCCTGGAAGTCTAGTAGTAGTTTCCGAAGCACATCTTGATTCATTCTGCAATCTGTGGACCTTCAGAGTGTTGATGAAACACAAAAATTGCATCCTGATTGAACCTAATAAGCACCATGCGGACGATTCACCATGGGAGTAATGTCTTAAACTGTCTACGCTTTGATCGTACACTGGAAGAAGAGTAGTAGTTTCCGAAGTACATCTGGATTCATTCTGTAATCTGTGGACCTTCAGAGTGTTGATGAAACACAAAAATTGCATCGGCATTGAAAACAATAAGCACCATGCGAATTTTTCTCCATGTGAGTAATGTCTAAAATTGTCTACGATTTGATCGTACTCTGGAAGACTAGTAGTAGTTTCCGATGCACATCTGGAAGCATTCTGTAATCTGAGGATCTTCAGAGTGTTGATGAAACACACAAATTGCATCGGCATTGAACACAATAAACACCATGCGGACTTTTCTCCATGGGAGTAATGTCTCAAACTGTCTACGCTTTGATCGTCCCCTAGAATACCAGTAGTAGTTTCCGAAGCACATCTGGATGCATTATGTAATCTTTGGACCTTCAGAGTTTTGATGAAACACAAAAATTGCATCGGAATTAAACACAATAAGCACAATGCGGACTTTTCTCATTGGGAGTAATGTCATAAACTGTCTACGCTTTGATCGTTCACTGGAAGACAAGTAGTAGTTTCCGAAGCACATCTGGAGGCATTCTGCTTTCTGTGGACCTTCAGAGTGTTGATGAAACACAAAAATTGCATCGGCATTGAAAACAATAAGCACCATGCGGAATATTCTCCATATGAGTAATGTCTTAAACTGTCTACGATTTGATCGTACTCTGGAAGACTAGTAGTAGTTTCCGATGCACATCTGGAAGCATTCTGTAATCTGAGGATCATCAGAGTGTTGATGAAACACAGAAATTGCATCGGCCATGAACACAATAAGCACCATACGGACTTTTCTCCATTTGAGTAATGTCTTAAACTGTCTACGCTTTGATCGTTCACTGGAAGACTAGTAGTAGTTTCCGAAGTACATCTGGATGCATTCTGTAATCTGTGGACCTTCAGAGTCTTGATGAAACACAAAAATTGCATCGGCATTGAACACAATAAGCACCATGCGAACTTTTCTCCATGGGAGTAATGTCTCAAACTGTCTACGCTTTGATCGTTCCCTGGAAGACTAGTAGTAGTTTCCGAAGCACATCTGGATGCATTCTGTAATCTGTGGACCATCAGAGTGTTGATGAAACACAAATATTGCATCGGCATTGAACACAATAAGCACCATGCGGACTTTTCTTAATGGGTGTAATGTCTTAAATTGTCTACTCTTTGATCGTTCACTGGAAGACGAGTAGTAGTATCCGAAGTAAATCTGGAGGCATTCTGTAATCTGTGGACCTTCAGAGTGTTGATGAAAAACAAAAATAACATCGGCATTGAACACAATAAGCACCATGCGGACTTTTCTCCATGGGAGTAATGTCTTAAACAGTCTACGATTTGGTCCTGCACTGGAAGACTAGTAGTAGTTTCCGAAGCACATCTGGAGGCATTCTGTAATCTGTGGACCTTCAGAGTGTTGATGAAACTCAAAAAGTGCATCGGCATTGAACACAATAAGCACCATGTGGAGTTTTCTCCATGGGAGTAATATCTTACACTGTCTACGCTTTGATCGTACACTGGAAGACAAGTAGTAGTTTCCGAATCACATCTGGATGCATTCTGTAATCTGTGGACCTTCAGAGTGTTTATGAAAAACAGAAACTGCATCGGTATTGAACACAATAAGCACCATGAGGACTTTCCTCCATGGGAGTAATGTCTTAAACTGTCTACGCTTTGATCGTTCCCTGGGCGACTATCAGTAGTTTCCGAAGCACATCTGGATGCATTCTGTAATCTTTAGACCTTCAGAGTGTTGATGAAACACAAAAATTGCATCGGCATTGAACACAATAAGCACCATGCGGACTTTTCTCCATGGGAGTAATGTCTTAAACTGTCTACGCTTTGATCGTCCCCTGGAAGACTAGTAGTAGTTTCTGAAGCACATCTGGATGAATTCTGTAATGTGTGGACCTTCAGAGAGTTGATGAAACACAAAAATTGCATCGGCATTGAGACAATAAGCAACATGCGGACTTTTCTCCATGGGAGTAATGTCTTAGACTGTCTACGCTTTGATTGTACACTGGAAGACTAGTAGTAGTTTCCGAAGCACATCTATAGGCATTTTGTAGTCTGTTGACCTTCAGAGAGTTGATGAAACACAGAAATTGCATCGGCAATGAACACAATAAGCACCATGTGGACATTTCTCCATGGGAGTAATGTCTTAATCTGTCTACGCTTTGATCGTTCCCTGGAAGACTAGTAGTAGTTTCCGAAGCACATCTGGATGCATTCTGTAATCTGTGGACCTTCAGAGTGTTGATGAAACACAAAAATTGCATCGGCATAGAACACAATAAGCACCATGAGGTCTTTTCTCCATCGGAGTAATGTCTCAAACTGTCTACGCTTTGATCGTTCCCTGGAAGACTAGTAGTAGTTTCCGAAGCACATCTGGAGGCATTCTGTACTCTGTGGGCCGTCAGGGTGTTGATGAAACACAAATATTGCATCGGCATTGAACACAATATACACCATGCGGATTTTTCTCCATGGGAGTAATGTCTTAAACTGTCTACACTTTAATCGTACACTGGAAGACTAGTAGTAGTTTCCGAAGCACAACTGGAGGCATTCTGTAATCTGTGGACCTTGAGAGTGTCGATGAAACACAAAAATTGCACCGGCATTGAACACAATAAGCAGCATGCGGACTTTTCTCCATGGGAGTAATCTCTTACACTGTCTACAATTTGATCGTACACTGGAAGACTGGTAGTAGTTTCCGAAGCACATCTGGATGCATTCTGTAATCTGCAGAACTTCAGAGTGTTGATGAAACACAAAAATTGCATCCGCATTGAACACAATAATCACCATGCAGACTTTTCTCGATATGAGTAATGTCTTAAACTGTCTACGCTTTGATCGTACACTGGAAGAAGAGTAGTAGTTTCCGAAGTACATCTGGATGCATTCTGTAATCTGTGGACCTTCAGAGTGTTGATGAAACACAAAAATTGCATCGGCATTTAACACAATAAGCACAATGCGGACTTTTCTCCATGGGAGTAATGTCTTAAACTGTCTACGCTTTGATCGTTCCCTGGAAGACTAGTAGTAGTTTCCGAAGCACATCTATAGGCATTTTGTAGTCTGTTGACCTTCAGAGAGTTGATGAAACACAGAAATTGCATCGGCAATGAACACAATAAGCACCATGTGGACATTTCTCCATGGGAGTAATGTCTTAATCTGTCTACGCTTTGATCGTTCCCTGGAAGACTAGTAGTAGTTTCCGAAGCACATCTGGATGCATTCTGTAATCTGTGGACCTTCAGAGTGTTGATGAAACACAAAAATTGCATCTGCATTGAACACAATAAGCACCATGAGGTCTTTTCTCCATAGGAGTAATGTCTCAAACTGTCTACGCTTTGATCGTTCCAAGGAAGACTAGTAGTAGTTTCCGAAGCACATCTGGTTGCATTCTGTAATCTGTGGACCTTCAGAGTGTTGATGAAACACAAAAATTGCATCGGCATTGAACACAATAAGCACCATGCAGTCTTTTCTCCATAGGAGTAATGTCTCAAACTGTCTACGCTTTGATCGTTCCCTGGAAGACTAGTAGTAGTTTCCGAAGCACATCTGGATGCATTCTGTAATCTGTGGAAGCACAGCTGGATGCATTCTGTAATCTGTGGAAGCACAGCTGGATGCATTCTGTAATCTGTGGACCTTCAGAGTGTTGATGAAACACAAAAATTGCATCGGCATTGAACACAATAAGCACCATGCGGACTTTACTCCATGGGAGTAATGTCTTAAACTGTCTACGTTTTGATCGTACACTGAAAGACTAGCAGTAGTTTCCGAAGCACATCTGGATGCATTCTGTAATCTGTGGACCTTCAGAGTGTTGACGAAACACAAAAATTGCATCGGCATTGAACACAATAAGCACCATGTGGAGTTTTCTCCACGGGAGTAATGTCTCAAACTGTCTATGCTTCGATCGTTCCCTGGAAGACTAGTAGTAGTTTCCGAAGCACATCTGGTTGCATTCTGTAATCTGTGGACCTTCAGAGTGTTGATGAAACACAAAAATTGCATCGGCATTGAACACAATAAGCACCAATGGGACTTTACTCCATGGGAGTAATGTCTTAAACTGTCTACGCTTTGATCGTACACTGGAAGACTAGTAGTAGTTTCCGAAGCGCATCTGGAGGCAATCTGTAATCTGTGGACCATCAGAGTGTTGATGAAAAAAAGAAATTGTATCGGCATTGAACACAATAAGCACCATACGGACTTCTCTCCATGGGAGTAATGTCTTAAACTGTCTACGTTTTGATCGTACACTGAAAGACTAGTAGTAGTTACCGAACCACATCTATAGACATTTTGTAGTCTGTTGACCTTCAGAGAGTTGATGTAACACAGAAATTGCATCGGCAATGAACACAATAAGCACCATGCGGACATTTCACCATGGGAGTAATGTCTTAATCTGTCTACGCTTTGATCGTTCCCTGGAAGACTAGTAGTAGTTTCTGAAGCACATCTGGATGCATTCTGTAGTCTGTGGACCTTCAGGGTGTTGATGAAACACAAAAAATGCATCGGCATTGAACACAATAAGCACCATGCGGACTTTTCTCCATGGGAGTAATGTCTTAAACTGTCTCCGCTTTGATCGTTCCCTGGAAGACTAGTAGTAGTTTCCGAAGCACATCTGGAGGCATTCTGTAATCTGTGGACGTTCAGAGTGTTGATGAAACACAAAAATTGCATCGGCATTGAACACAATAAGCAACATGCGGACTTTTCTCCATGAGAGTAATGTCTTAAACTGTCTACGTTTTGATCGTACACTGGAAGACTATTAGTAGTTTCCGAAGCACATCTGGAGGCATTCTGTAACCTGTGGACCTTCAGAGTGTTGATGAAACAAAGAAATTGAATCGGCATAGAACACAATAAGCACCATGCGGACTTTTCTCCATGGGAGTAATGTCTCAAACTGTCTACGTTTTGGTCCTACACTGGAAGACTAGTAGTAGTTTCCGAAGCACATCTGGAAGCATTCTGTAATCTGTGGACCTTCAGAGTGTTGATGAAACACAAAAAGTGCATCGGCATTGAACACAATAAGCACAATGCGGACTTTTCTCCATGGGAGTAATGTCTTAAACCGTCTACGCTTTGATCGTTCCCTGGAAGACTAGTAGTAGTTTCCGAAGCACATCTGGAGATATTCTGTAATCTGTGGACCTTCAGAGTGTTGATGAAACACAAATATTTCATCTGCATTGAACACAATAAGCACCATGAGGTCTTTTCTCCATAGGAGTAATGTCTCAAACTGTCTACGCTTTGATCGTTCCAAGGAAGACTAGTAGTAGTTTCCGAAGCACATCTGGTTGCATTCTGTAATCTGTGGACCTTCAGAGTGTTGACGAAACACAAAAATAGCATCGGCAATGAACACAATAAGCACCATGCCGACTTTTCTCCATGGGAGTAATGTCTCAAACTGTCTACGTTTTGGTCCTACACTGGAAGACTAGTAGTAGTTTCCGAAGCACATCTGGAGGCATCCTGTAATCTGTGTTCTTCAGAGTGTTGAAGAAACTCAAAAATTGCATCGGCATTGAACACAATAAGCTCCATGAGGACTTTCCTCCATGGGAGTAATGTCTTAAACTGTCTACGATTTGATCGTTCCCTGGGCGACTATCAGTAGTTTCCGAAGCACATCTGGATGCATTCTGTAATCTGTGGACCTTCAGAGTTTTGATGAAACACAGATATGATATCGGCATTGAACACAATAAGCGCCATGCAGACTTTTCTCCATGAGAGTAATGTCGTAAACTGTCTACGCTTTGATCGTCCCCTGGAAGACTAGTAGTAGTTTCTAAAGCACATCTGGATGAATTCTGTAATCTGTGGACCTTCAGAGTGTTGATGAAACACAAAAATTGCATCGGCATTGAAGACAATAAGCAACATGCGGACTTTTCTCCATGGGAGTAATATCTTAAACTGTCTACGCTTTAATTGTACACTGGAAGACTAGTAGTAGTTTCCGAAGCACATCTGGACGCATTCTGTAATCTGTGGACCTTCAGAGTGTTGATGAAACACAAAAAGTGCATCGGCATTGAACACAATAAGCACAATGCGGACTTTTCTCCATGGGAGTAATGTCTTAAACCGTCTACGCTTTGATCGTTCCCTGGAAGACTAGTAGTAGTTTCCGAAGCACATCTGGAGATATTCTGTAATCTGTGGACCTTCAGAGTGTTGATGAAACACAAATATTTCATCGGCATTGAACACAATAAGCACCATGCGGATTTTTCTCCATGGGAGTAATGTCTTAAGCAGTTTACGCTTTGATCGTACACTGGAAGACTAGTAGTAGTTTCCGATGCACATCTGGAAGCATTCTGTAATCTGAGGATCATCAGGGTGTTGATGAAACACAGAAATCGCATCGGCAATGAACACAATAAGCACCTTGCCTACATTTTCCGGATGAGTAATGTCATAACTGTCTACGCTTTGATCGTACACTGGAAGACGAGTAGTAGTTTTCGAAGCACATCTGGAGGCATTCTGTAATCTGTGGACCTTCAGACTGTTGATGAAACACAAACATTGCATCGGCATTGAACACAATAAGCACCATGCGGACTTTTCTCCATGGGAGTAATGTCTTAAACTGTCTACGCTTTGGTCCTACACTGGAAGACTATTGGTAGTTTCCGAATCACATGTGGATGCATTCTGTAATCTGTGGACCTTCAGAGTGTTGATGAAACACAGAAATTGCATCGGTATTGAACACAATTAGCACCATTCGGACTTCTCTCCATGGAAGTAATGTCTTAAACTGTCTACGCTTTGATCGTACACTGGAAGACTAGCAGTAGCTTCCGAAGCACATCTGGAAGCATTCTGTAATCTGTGGCCCTTCAGAGTGTTGATGAAACACAAAAATTGCATCGGCATTGAACACAATAAGCACCATGCGGACTTTTCTCCATTGGAGTAATGTCTTAAACTGTCTATGCTTTGATCGTTCCCTGGAAGACTAGTAGTAGTTTCCGAAGCACATCTGGATGAATTCTGTAATCTGTGGACCTTCAGAGTGTTGATGAAACACAAAAATTGCATCGGCATTGTAGACAATAAGCAACATGTGGACTTTTCTCCATGGGAGTAATGTCTTAAAGTGTCCACGCTTTGATTATACACTGGAAGACTAGTAGTAGTTTCCCAAGCACATCTGGACGCATTTTGTAATCTGTGGACCTTCAGAGTGTTGATGAAATTCTAAAATTGCATCGGCATTGAACACAATAAGCACCATGCGGACTTTTCTCGTTGGGAGTAATGTGTTAAACTGTCTACGCTTTGATCGTACACTGGAAGATGAGTAGTAGTTTCCGAAGTACATCTGGATGCATTCTGTAATCTGTGGACCTTCAGATTGTTGATGAAACACATAAATTGCATCGGCATTGAGAACAATAAGCACCATGCGGATTTTTCTCCATGTGAGTAATGTCTTAAACTGTCTACGATTTGATCGTACTCTGGAAGACTAGTAGTAGTTTCCGATGCACATCTGGAAGCATTCTGTAATCTGAGGATCTTCAGAGAGTTGATGAAACACACAAATTGCATCGGCATTGAACACAATAAACACCATGCGGACTTTTCTCCATGGGAGTAATGTCTCAAACTGTCTACGCTTTGATCGTTCCCTGGAAGACTAGTAGTAGTTTCCGAAGCACATCTGGATGCATTATGTGATCTTTGGACCTTCAGAGTGTTGATGAAACACAAAAATTGCATCGGAATTAAACACAATAAGCACAATGCGGACTTTTCTCATTATGAGTAATATCATAAACTGTCTACGCTTTGATCTTTCACTGGAAGACTAGTAGTAGTTTCCGAAGCACATCTGGAGGCATTCTGCTTTCTGTGGACCTTCAGAGTGTTGATGAAACACAAAAATTGCATCGGCATTGAAAACAATAAGCACCATGCGGATTTTTCTCCATGTGAGTAATGTCTTAAACTGTCTACGATTTGATCGTACTCTGGAAGGCTAGTAGTAGTTTCCGATGCACATCTGGAAGCATTCGGTAATCTGAGGATCTTCAGAGTGTTGATGAAACACAGAAATTGCATCGGCCATGAACACAATAATCACCATACGGACTTTTCTCCATTTGAGTAATGTCTTAAACTGTCTACGCTTTGATCGTTCACTGGAAGACTAGTAGTAGTTTCCGAAGTATATCTGGATGCATTCTGTAATCTGTGGACCTTCAGAGTGTTGATGAAACACAAAAATTGCATCGGCATTAAACACAATAAGCACCATGCGGATTTTTCTCCATGTGAGTAATGTCTTAAACTGTCTACGATTTGATCGTACTCTGGAAGACTAGTAGTAGTTTCCGATGCACATCTGGAAGCATTTTGTAATCTGAGGATCTTCAGAGTGTTGATGAAACACAAAAATTGCATCGGCATTGAACACAGTAAGCACCATGCGGACTTTTCTCCATGGGAGTAATGTCTCAAACTGTCTACGCTTTGATCGTTCCCTGGAAGACTAGTAGTAGTGTCCGAAGCACATCTGGATGCATTCTGTAATGTGTGGACCTTCAGAGTGTTGATGAAACACAAAAATTGCATCGGCATTGAACACAATA
This sequence comes from Schistocerca gregaria, assembly GCF_023897955.1. NCBI lineage: Eukaryota > Metazoa > Arthropoda > Insecta > Orthoptera > Acrididae > Schistocerca > Schistocerca gregaria. The sequence continues at coordinate 27,027,724 of NC_064929.1, read as the reverse complement.
AGCACCATGCGGACTTTTCTTAATGGGTGTAATGTCTTAAATTGTCTACTCTTTGATCGTTCACTGGAAGACGAGTAGTAGTATCCGAAGCAAATCTGGAGGCATTCTGTAATCTGTGCACCTTCAGAGTGTTGATGAAACACAAAAATAGCATCGGCATTGAACACAATAAGCACCATGCGGACTTTTCTCCATGGGAGTAATGTCTTAAACTGTCTACGTTTTGGTCCTACATTGGAAGACTAGTAGTAGTTTCCGAAGCACATCTGGAGGCATTCTGTAATCTGTGGACCTTCAGAGTGTTGATGAAACTCAAAAATTGCATCGGCATTGAACGCAATAAGCACCATGTGGAGTTTTCTCCATGGGAGTAATATCTTACACTGTGTACGTTTTGATCGTACACTAGAATACAAGTAGTAGTTTCCGAATCACATCTGGATGTATTCTGTAATCTGTGGACCTTCAGAGTGTTGATGAAAAACAGAAACTGCATCGGTATTGAACACAATAAGCACCATGAGGACTTTCCTCCATGGGAGTAATGTCTTAAACTGTCTACGCTTTGATCGTTCCCTGGGCGACTATCAGTAGTTTCCGTAGCACATCTGGATGCATTCTGTAATCTGTGGACCTTCAGAGTGTTGATGAAACACAGAAATGATATCGGCATTGAACACAATAAGCGCCATGCCAACTTCTCTCCATGAGAGTAATGTCGTAAAGTGTCTACGCTTTGATTGTACACTGGAAGACTAGTAGTAGTTTCCGAAGCACTTCTGGACGCATTCTGTAATCTGTGGACCTTCAGAGTGTTGATGAAACACAAAAATTGCATCGGCATTGAAGACAATAAGCAACATGCGGACTTTTCTCCATGGGAGTAATGTCTTAAACTGTCTACGCTTTGATTGTACACTGGAAGACTAGTAGTAGTTTCCGAAGCACTTCTGGACGCATTCTGTAATCTGTGGACCTTCAGAGTGTTGATAAAATTCAAAAATTGCATCGGCATTCAACACAATAAGTACCATGCGGTCTTTTCTCCATGGGAGTAATGTCTTAAACTGTCTACGCTTTGATCGTTCCCTGGAAGACTAGTAGTAGTTTCCGAAGCACATCTGGAGGCATTCTGTACTCTGTGGCCGCCAGGGTGTTGATGAACCACAAATATTGCATCGGCATTGAACACAATATACGCCATGCGGATTTTTCTCCATGGGAGTAATGTCTTAAACTGTCTACACTTTAATCGTACACTATAAGACTAGTAGTAGTTTCCGAAGCACAACTGGAGGCATTCTGTAATCTGTGGACCTTGAGAGTGTTGATGAAACACAAAAATTGCACCGGCATTGAACACAATAAGCAGCATGCGGACTTTTCTCCATGGGAGTAATCTCTTAAACTGTCTACGATTTGATCGTACACTGGAAGACTGGTAGTAGTTTCCGAAGCACATCTGGATGCGTTCTGTAATCTGCAGAACTTCAGAGTGTTGATGAAACACAAAAATTGCATCCGCATTGAACACAATAATCACCATGCAGACTTTTCTCGATATGAGTAATGTCTTAAACTGTCTACGCTTTGATCGTACACTGGAAGAAGAGTAGTAGTTTCCGAAGTACATCTGGATGCATTCTGTAATCTGTGGACATTCAGAGTGTTGATGAAACACAAAAATTGCATCGGCATTGAACACAATAAGCACAATGCGGACTTTTTTCCATGGGAGTAATGTCTTAAACTGTCTACGCTTTGATCGTTCCCTGGAAGACTAGTAGTAGTTTCCGAAGCACATCTGGAGATATTCTGTAATCTATGGACCTTCAGAGTGTTGATGAAACACAAATATTGCATCGGCTTTGAGCACAATAAGCTCCATGCGTACTTTTCCCCATGGGAGTAATGTCTTAAGCTGTATACGCTTTGATCGTTCCCTGGAAGACTAGTAGTAGTTTCCGAAGCACATCTGGAGATATTCTGTAATCTGTGGTCCTTCAGACTGTTGATGAAACACAAATATTCATCGGCATTGAACACAATAAACACCATGCGGACTTTTCTCCATGGGAGTAATGTCTTAAACTGTCTACGCTTTAATCGTACACTGGAAGACTAGCAGTAGTTTCCGAAGCACATCTGGATGCATTCTGTAATCTGCAGTCCTTCAGAGTGTTGATGAAACACAAAAATTGCATCGGCATTGAACACAATAAGCACCATGCGGACTTTTCTCCATGGGAGTAATGTCTTAAACTGTCTACGCTTTGATCGTACACTGGAAGACTAGTAGTAGTTTCCGAAGCAAATCTATAGGCATTCTGTAGTCTGTTGACCTTCAGAGAGTTGATGAAACACAGAAATCGCATCGGCAATGAACACAATAAGCACCATGCCTACATTTTCCGTATGAGTAATGTCATAACTGTCTACGCTTTGGTCGTACACTGGAAGACGAGTAGTAGTTTCCGAAGCACATCTGGAGGCATTCTGTAATCTGTGGACCTTCAGACTGTTGATGGAACACAAAAATTGCATCGGCATTGAACACAATAAGCACCATGCGGACTTTTCTCCATGGGAGTAATGTCTTAAACTGTCACGCTTTAATCGTACACTGGAAGACTAGCAGTAGTTTCCGAAGCACATCTGGAGGCATTCTGTAATCTGTGGACCTTGAGAGTGTTGATGAAACACAAGAATTGCAAAAGCATTGAACACAATAAGCACCATGCGGACTTTTCTCCATGGGAGTAATGTCTTAAACTGTCTACGCTTTCGTCGTACACTGCAAGACTAGTAGTAGATTCCGAAGCACATCTGGATGCATTCTGTAATCTGCAGTCCTTCAGAGTGTTGATGAAACACAAAAATTGCATCGGCATTGAACACAATAAGCACCATGCGGACTTTTCTCCATGGGAGTAATGTCTTAAACTGTCTAAGCTTTGGTCCTACACTGGATGACTAGTAGTAGTTTCCGAATCAGATCTGGAGGCATTCTCTAATCTGTGGACCTTCAGAGTGTTGATGAAACTCAAAAATTGCATCGGCATTGAACACAATAAGCATCATGTGGAGTTTTCTAAATGGGAGTAATGTCTTACACTGTCTACGCTTTGATCGTACACTGGAAGGCTAGTAGTAGTTTCCGAATCAGATCTGGATGCATTCTGTAATCTGTGGACCTTCAGAGTGTTGATGAAACACAGAAATTGCATCGGTATTGAACACAATTAGCACCATTCGGACTTCTCTCCATGGAAGTAATATCTTAAACTGTCTACACTTTGATCGTACACTGGAAGATTAGCAGTAGCATACGAAGCACATCTGGAAGAATTCTGTAATCTGTGGACCTTCAGAGTGTTGATGAAACACAAAAATTGCATCAGCATTGAACACAATAAGCACCATGCGGACTTTTCTCCATAAGAGTAATGTCTTAAACTGTCTACGCTTTGATCGTTCCCTGGAAGACTAGTAGTAGTTTCCGAAGCACATCTGGATGAATTCTGTAATCTGTGGACCTTGAGAGTGTTGATGAAACACAAGAATTGCAAAAGCATTGAACACAATAAGCAACATGTGGACTTCTCTCCATGGAAGTAATGTCTTAAACTGTCTACGCTTTGATCGTACACTGGAAGACTAGCAGTAGCTTCCGAAGCACATCTGGAAGCATTCTGTAATCTGTGGCCCTTCAGAGTGTTGATGAAACACAAAAATTGCATCGGCATTGAACACAATAAGCACCATGCGGACTTTTCTCCATTGGAGTAATGTCTTAAACTGTCTATGCTTTGATCGTTCCCTGGAAGACTAGTAGTAGTTTCCGAAGCACATCTGGATGAATTCTGTAATCTGTGGACCTTCAGAGTGTTGATGAAACACAAAAATTGCATCGGCATTGTAGACAATAAGCAACATGTGGACTTTTCTCCATGGGAGTAATGTCTTAAAGTGTCCACGCTTTGATTATACACTGGAAGACTAGTAGTAGTTTCCCAAGCACATCTGGACGCATTTTGTAATCTGTGGACCTTCAGAGTGTTGATGAAACACAAAAATTGCATCGGCATTGAAAACAATAAGCACCATGCGGATTTTTCTCCATGTGAGTAATGTCTTAAACTGTCTACGATTTGATCGTACTCTGGAAGGCTAGTAGTAGTTTCCGATGCACATCTGGAAGCATTCGGTAATCTGAGGATCTTCAGAGTGTTGATGAAACACAGAAATTGCATCGGCCATGAACACAATAAGCACCATACGGACTTTTCTCCATTTGAGTAATGTCTTAAACTGTCTACGCTTTGATCGTTCACTGGAAGACTAGTAGTAGTTTCCGAAGTATATCTGGATGCATTCTGTAATCTGTGGACCTTCAGAGTGTTGATGAAACACAAAAATTGCATCGGCATTAAACACAATAAGCACCATGCGGATTTTTCTCCATGTGAGTAATGTCTTAAACTGTCTACGATTTGATCGTACTCTGGAAGACTAGTAGTAGTTTCCGATGCACATCTGGAAGCATTTTGTAATCTGAGGATCTTCAGAGTGTTGATGAAACACAAAAATTGCATCGGCATTGAACACAGTAAGCACCATGCGGACTTTTCTCCATGGGAGTAATGTCTCAAACTGTCTACGCTTTGATCGTTCCCTGGAAGACTAGTAGTAGTGTCCGAAGCACATCTGGATGCATTCTGTAATGTGTGGACCTTCAGAGTGTTGATGAAACACAAAAATTGCATCGGCATTGAACACAATAAGCACCATGCGGACTTTTCTTAATGGGTGTAATGTCTTAAATTGTCTACTCTTTGATCGTTCACTGGAAGACGAGTAGTAGTATCCGAAGCAAATCTGGAGGCATTCTGTAATCTGTGGACCTTCAGAGTGTTGATGAAACACAAAAATAGCATCGGCATTGAACACAATAAGCACCATGCGGACTTTTCTCCATGGGAGTAATGTCTTAAACTGTCTACGTTTTGGTCCTACATTGGAAGACTAGTAGTAGTTTCCGAAGCACATCTGGAGGCATTCTGTAATCTGTGGACCTTCAGAGTGTTGATGAAACTCAAAAATTGCATCGGCATTGAACGCAATAAGCACCATGTGGAGTTTTCTCCATGGGAGTAATATCTTACACTGTGTACGTTTTGATCGTACACTAGAATACAAGTAGTAGTTTCCGAATCACATCTGGATGTATTCTGTAATCTGTGGACCTTCAGAGTGTTGATGAAAAACAGAAACTGCATCGGTATTGAACACAATAAGCACCATGAGGACTTTCCTCCATGGGAGTAATGTCTTAAACTGTCTACGCTTTGATCGTTCCCTGGGCGACTATCAGTAGTTTCCGTAGCACATCTGGATGCATTCTGTAATCTGTGGACCTTCAGAGTGTTGATGAAACACAGAAATGATATGGGCATTGAACACAATAAGCGCCATGCCAACTTCTCTCCATGAGAGTAATGTCGTAAAGTGTCTACGCTTTGATTGTACACTGGAAGACTAGTAGTAGTTTCCGAAGCACTTCTGGACGCATTCTGTAATCTGTGGACCTTCAGAGTGTTGATGAAACACAAAAATTGCATCGGCATTGAAGACAATAAGCAACATGCGGACTTTTCTCCATGGGAGTAATGTCTTAAACTGTCTACGCTTTGATTGTACACTGGAAGACTAGTAGTAGTTTCCGAAGCACTTCTGGACGCATTCTGTAATCTGTGGACCTTCAGAGTGTTGATAAAATTCAAAAATTGCATCGGCATTCAACACAATAAGTACCATGCGGTCTTTTCTCCATGGGAGTAATGTCTTAAACTGTCTACGCTTTGATCGTTCCCTGGAAGACTAGTAGTAGTTTCCGAAGCACATCTGGAGGCATTCTGTACTCTGTGGCCGCCAGGGTGTTGATGAACCACAAATATTGCATCGGCATTGAACACAATATACGCCATGCGGATTTTTCTCCATGGGAGTAATGTCTTAAACTGTCTACACTTTAATCGTACACTATAAGACTAGTAGTAGTTTCCGAAGCACAACTGGAGGCATTCTGTAATCTGTGGACCTTGAGAGTGTTGATGAAACACAAAAATTGCACCGGCATTGAACACAATAAGCAGCATGCGGACTTTTCTCCATGGGAGTAATCTCTTAAACTGTCTACGATTTGATCGTACACTGGAAGACTGGTAGTAGTTTCCGAAGCACATCTGGATGCGTTCTGTAATCTGCAGAACTTCAGAGTGTTGATGAAACACAAAAATTGCATCCGCATTGAACACAATAATCACCATGCAGACTTTTCTCGATATGAGTAATGTCTTAAACTGTCTACGCTTTGATCGTACACTGGAAGAAGAGTAGTAGTTTCCGAAGTACATCTGGATGCATTCTGTAATCTGTGGACCTTCAGAGTGTTGATGAAACACAAAAATTGCATCGGCATTGAACACAATAAGCACAATGCGGACTTTTTTCCATGGGAGTAATGTCTTAAACTGTCTACGCTTTGATCGTTCCCTGGAAGACTAGTAGTAGTTTCCGAAGCACATCTGGAGATATTCTGTAATCTCTGGACCTTCAGAGTGTTGATGAAACACAAATATTGCATCGGCTTTGAGCACAATAAGCTCCATGCGTACTTTTCCCCATGGGAGTAATGTCTTAAGCTGTATACGCTTTGATCGTTCCCTGGAAGACTAGTAGTAGTTTCCGAAGCACATCTGGAGATATTCTGTAATCTGTGGTCCTTCAGACTGTTGATGAAACACAAATATTCATCGGCATTGAACACAATAAACACCATGCGGACTTTTCTCCATGGGAGTAATGTCTTAAACTGTCTACGCTTTAATCGTACACTGGAAGACTAGCAGTAGTTTCCGAAGCACATCTGGATGCATTCTGTAATCTGCAGTCCTTCAGAGTGTTGATGAAACACAAAAATTGCATCGGCATTGAACACAATAAGCACCATGCGGACTTTTCTCCATGGGAGTAATGTCTTAAACTGTCTACGCTTTGATCGTACACTGGAAGACTAGTAGTAGTTTCCGAAGCAAATCTATAGGCATTCTGTAGTCTGTTGACCTTCAGAGAGTTGATGAAACACAGAAATCGCATCGGCAATGAACACAATAAGCACCATGCCTACATTTTCCGTATGAGTAATGTCATAACTGTCTACGCTTTGGTCGTACACTGGAAGACGAGTAGTAGTTTCCGAAGCACATCTGGAGGCATTCTGTAATCTGTGGACCTTCAGACTGTTGATGGAACACAAAAATTGCATCGGCATTGAACACAATAAGCACCATGCGGACTTTTCTCCATGGGAGTAATGTCTTAAACTGTCACGCTTTAATCGTACACTGGAAGACTAGCAGTAGTTTCCGAAGCACATCTGGAGGCATTCTGTAATCTGTGGACCTTGAGAGTGTTGATGAAACACAAGAATTGCAAAAGCATTGAACACAATAAGCACCATGCGGACTTTTCTCCATGGGAGTAATGTCTTAAACTGTCTACGCTTTCGTCGTACACTGCAAGACTAGTAGTAGATTCCGAAGCACATCTGGATGCATTCTGTAATCTGCAGTCCTTCAGAGTGTTGATGAAACACAAAAATTGCATCGGCATTGAACACAATAAGCACCATGCGGACTTTTCTCCATGGGAGTAATGTCTTAAACTGTCTAAGCTTTGGTCCTACACTGGATGACTAGTAGTAGTTTCCGAATCAGATCTGGAGGCATTCTCTAATCTGTGGACCTTCAGAGTGTTGATGAAACTCAAAAATTGCATCGGCATTGAACACAATAAGCATCATGTGGAGTTTTCTAAATGGGGGTAATGTCTTACACTGTCTACGCTTTGATCGTACACTGGAAGGCTAGTAGTAGTTTCCGAATCAGATCTGGATGCATTCTGTAATCTGTGGACCTTCAGAGTGTTGATGAAACACAGAAATTGCATCGGTATTGAACACAATTAGCACCATTCGGACTTCTCTCCATGGAAGTAATATCTTAAACTGTCTACACTTTGATCGTACACTGGAAGATTAGCAGTAGCATACGAAGCACATCTGGAAGAATTCTGTAATCTGTGGACCTTCAGAGTGTTGATGAAACACAAAAATTGCATCAGCATTGAACACAATAAGCACCATGCGGACTTTTCTCCATAAGAGTAATGTCTTAAACTGTCTACGCTTTGATCGTTCCCTGGAAGACTAGTAGTAGTTTCCGAAGCACATCTGGATGAATTCTGTAATCTGTGGACCTTGAGAGTGTTGATGAAACACAAGAATTGCAAAAGCATTGAACACAATAAGCAACATGTGGACTAGTCTCCATGGGAGTAAAGTCTTAAACTGTCCACGCTTTGATTGTACACTGGAAGACTAGTAGTAGTTTCCGAAGCACATCTGGACGCATTCTGTAATCTGTGGACCTTCAGAGTGTTGATGAAATTCAAAAATTGCATCGGCATTGAACACAATAAGCACCATGCGGACTTTTCTCCATGGGCGTAATGTCTTAAACTGTCTACGCTTTGATCGATCCCTGGAAGACCAGTAGTAGTTTCCGAAGCACATTTGGAGGCATTCTGTAATCTGTGGACCTTCAGAGTGTTGATGAAACACGAATATTGCGTCGGCATTGAACACAATATACACCATGCGTATTTTTCTCCATGGGAGTAATGTCTTAAACTGTCTACACTTTATTCGTACACTGGAAGACTAGTAGTAGTTTCCGAAGCACTTCTGGACGCATTCTGTAATCTGTGGACCTTCAGAGTGTTGATGAAACACAAAAATTGCATCGGCATTGAAGACAATAAGCAACATGCGGACTTTTCTCCATGGGAGTAATGTCTTAAACTGTCTACGCTTTGATTGTACACTGGAAGACTAGTAGTAGTTTCCGAAGCACTTCTGGACGCATTCTGTAATCTGTGGACCTTCAGAGTGTTGATAAAATTCAAAAATTGCATCGGCATTCAACACAATAAGTACCATGCGGTCTTTTCTCCATGGGAGTAATGTCTTAAACTGTCTACGCTTTGATCGTTCCCTGGAAGACTAGTAGTAGTTTCCGAAGCACATCTGGAGGCATTCTGTACTCTGTGGCCGCCAGGGTGTTGATGAACCACAAATATTGCATCGGCATTGAACACAATATACGCCATGCGGATTTTTCTCCATGGGAGTAATGTCTTAAACTGTCTACACTTTAATCGTACACTATAAGACTAGTAGTAGTTTCCGAAGCACAACTGGAGGCATTCTGTAATCTGTGGACCTTGAGAGTGTTGATGAAACACAAAAATTGCACCGGCATTGAACACAATAAGCAGCATGCGGACTTTTCTCCATGGGAGTAATCTCTTAAACTGTCTACGATTTGATCGTACACTGGAAGACTGGTAGTAGTTTCCGAAGCACATCTGGATGCGTTCTGTAATCTGCAGAACTTCAGAGTGTTGATGAAACACAAAAATTGCATCCGCATTGAACACAATAATCACCATGCAGACTTTTCTCGATATGAGTAATGTCTTAAACTGTCTACGCTTTGATCGTACACTGGAAGAAGAGTAGTAGTTTCCGAAGTACATCTGGATGCATTCTGTAATCTGTGGACCTTCAGAGTGTTGATGAAACACAAAAATTGCATCGGCATTGAACACAATAAGCACAATGCGGACTTTTTTCCATGGGAGTAATGTCTTAAACTGTCTACGCTTTGATCGTTCCCTGGAAGACTAGTAGTAGTTTCCGAAGCACATCTGGAGATATTCTGTAATCTCTGGACCTTCAGAGTGTTGATGAAACACAAATATTGCATCGGCTTTGAGCACAATAAGCTCCATGCGTACTTTTCCCCATGGGAGTAATGTCTTAAGCTGTATACGCTTTGATCGTTCCCTGGAAGACTAGTAGTAGTTTCCGAAGCACATCTGGAGATATTCTGTAATCTGTGGTCCTTCAGACTGTTGATGAAACACAAATATTCATCGGCATTGAACACAATAAACACCATGCGGACTTTTCTCCATGGGAGTAATGTCTTAAACTGTCTACGCTTTAATCGTACACTGGAAGACTAGCAGTAGTTTCCGAAGCACATCTGGATGCATTCTGTAATCTGCAGTCCTTCAGAGTGTTGATGAAACACAAAAATTGCATCGGCATTGAACACAATAAGCACCATGCGGACTTTTCTCCATGGGAGTAATGTCTTAAACTGTCTACGCTTTGATCGTACACTGGAAGACTAGTAGTAGTTTCCGAAGCAAATCTATAGGCATTCTGTAGTCTGTTGACCTTCAGAGAGTTGATGAAACACAGAAATCGCATCGGCAATGAACACAATAAGCACCATGCCTACATTTTCCGTATGAGTAATGTCATAACTGTCTACGCTTTGGTCGTACACTGGAAGACGAGTAGTAGTTTCCGAAGCACATCTGGAGGCATTCTGTAATCTGTGGACCTTCAGACTGTTGATGGAACACAAAATTTGCATCGGCATTGAACACAATAAGCACCATGCGGACTTTTCTCCATGGGAGTAATGTCTTAAACTGTCACGCTTTAATCGTACACTGGAAGACTAGCAGTAGTTTCCGAAGCACATCTGGAGGCATTCTGTAATCTGTGGACCTTGAGAGTGTTGATGAAACACAAGAATTGCAAAAGCATTGAACACAATAAGCACCATGCGGACTTTTCTCCATGGGAGTAATGTCTTAAACTGTCTACGCTTTCGTCGTACACTGCAAGACTAGTAGTAGATTCCGAAGCACATCTGGATGCATTCTGTAATCTGCAGTCCTTCAGAGTGTTGATGAAACACAAAAATTGCATCGGCATTGAACACAATAAGCACCATGCGGACTTTTCTCCATGGGAGTAATGTCTTAAACTGTCTAAGCTTTGGTCCTACACTGGATGACTAGTAGTAGTTTCCGAATCAGATCTGGAGGCATTCTCTAATCTGTGGACCTTCAGAGTGTTGATGAAACTCAAAAATTGCATCGGCATTGAACACAATAAGCATCATGTGGAGTTTTCTAAATGGGGGTAATGTCTTACACTGTCTACGCTTTGATCGTACACTGGAAGGCTAGTAGTAGTTTCCGAATCAGATCTGGATGCATTCTGTAATCTGTGGACCTTCAGAGTGTTGATGAAACACAGAAATTGCATCGGTATTGAACACAATTAGCACCATTCGGACTTCTCTCCATGGAAGTAATATCTTAAACTGTCTACACTTTGATCGTACACTGGAAGATTAGCAGTAGCATACGAAGCACATCTGGAAGAATTCTGTAATCTGTGGACCTTCAGAGTGTTGATGAAACACAAAAATTGCATCAGCATTGAACACAATAAGCACCATGCGGACTTTTCTCCATAAGAGTAATGTCTTAAACTGTCTACGCTTTGATCGTTCCCTGGAAGACTAGTAGTAGTTTCCGAAGCACATCTGGATGAATTCTGTAATCTGTGGACCTTGAGAGTGTTGATGAAACACAAGAATTGCAAAAGCATTGAACACAATAAGCAACATGTGGACTAGTCTCCATGGGAGTAAAGTCTTAAACTGTCCACGCTTTGATTGTACACTGGAAGACTAGTAGTAGTTTCCGAAGCACATCTGGACGCATTCTGTAATCTGTGGACCTTCAGAGTGTTGATGAAATTCAAAAATTGCATCGGCATTGAACACAATAAGCACCATGCGGACTTTTCTCCATGGGCGTAATGTCTTAAACTGTCTACGCTTTGATCGATCCCTGGAAGACCAGTAGTAGTTTCCGAAGCACATTTGGAGGCATTCTGTAATCTGTGGACCTTCAGAGTGTTGATGAAACACGAATATTGCGTCGGCATTGAACACAATATACACCATGCGTATTTTTCTCCATGGGAGTAATGTCTTAAACTGTCTACACTTTATTCGTACACTGGAAGACTAGTAGTAGTTTCCGAAGCACATCTGGAGGCATTCTGTAATCTGTGGACCTTGAGAGTGTGACGAAACACAAATATTGCACCGGCATTGAACACAATAAGCAGCATGCGGACTTTTCTCCATGGGAGTAATCTCTTAAACTGTCTACGCTTTGGTCGTACAGTCGAAGACTGGTAGTAGTTTCCGAAGCACATCTGGATGCATTCTGTAATCTGCAGACCTTCAGAGTGTTGATGAAACACAAAAATTGCATCCGCACTGAACTCAATAAGCACCATGCGAACTTTTCTCCATGGGAGTAATGTCTTAAACTGTCTACGCTTTGATCGTACACTGGAAGAAGAGTAGTAGTTTCCGAGGTACTTCTGGATGCATTCTGTAATCTGTGGACCTTCAGAGTGTTGATGTAACACAAAAATTGTATCGGCATTGAACACAATAACAACCATGCGGATTTTTCTCCATGTGAGTAACGTCTTAAACTGTTTACGCTTTGATCGTACACTGGAAGACTAGTAGTAGTTTCCGAAGCACATCTATAGGCATTCTGTAGTCTGTTGACCTTCAGAGAGTTGATGAAACACAGAAATCGCAGCGGCAATGAACACAATAAGCACCATGCCTACATTTTCCATATGAGTAATGTCATAACTGTCTACGCTTTGATCGTACACTGGAAGACGAGCAGTAGTTTCCGAAGCACATCTGGAGGTATTCTGTAATCTGTGGACCTTCAGACTGTTGATGAAACACAAAAATTGCATCGGCATTGAACACAATAAGCACCATGCGGACTTTTCTCCATGGGAGTAATGTCTTAAACTGTCTAAGCTTTGGTCCTACACTGGAAGACTAGTAGTAGCTTCCGAAGCACATCTGGAGGCATTCTCTAATCTGTGGACCTTCAGAGTGTTGATGAAACTCAAAAATTGCATCGGCATTGAACACAATAAGCATCATGTGGAGTTTTCTAAATGGGAGTAATGTCTTACACTGTCTACGCTTTGATCGTACAGTGGAAGGCTAGTAGTAGTTTCCGAATCAGATCTGGATGCATTCTGTAATCTGTGGACCTTCAGAGTGTTGATGAAACACAGAAATTGCATCGGTATTGAACACAATTAGCACCATTCGGACTTCTCTCCATGGAAGTAATATCTTAAACTGTCTACGCTTTGATCGTACACTGGAAGATTAGCAGTAGCATACGAAGCACATCTGGAAGCATTCTGTAATCTGTGGACCTTCAGAGTGTTGATGAAACACAAATATTGCACCGGCATTGAACACAATAAGCAGCATGCGGACTTTTCTCCATGGGAATAATCTCTTAAACTGTCTACGCTTTGGTCGTACAGTCGAAGACTGGTAGTAGTTTCCGAAGCACATCTGGATGCATTCTGTAATCTGCAGACCTTCAGAGTGTTGATGAAACACAAAAATTGCATCCGCATTGAACTCAATAAGCACCATGCGAACTTTTCTCCATGGGAGTAATGTCTTAAACTGTCTACGCTTTGATCGTACACTGGAAGAAGAGTAGTAGTTTCCGAGGTACTTCTGGATGCATTCTGTAATCTGTGGACCTTCAGAGTGTTGATGTAACACAAAAATTGCATCGGCATTGAACACAATAACAACCATGCGGATTTTTCTCCATGTGAGTAATGTCTTAAACTGTTTACGCTTTGATCGTACACTGGAAGACTAGTAGTAGTTTCCGAAGCACATCTACAGGCATTCTGTAGTCTGTTGACCTTCAGAGAGTTGATGAAACACAGAAATCGCAGCGGCAATGAAAACAATAAGCACCATGCCTACATTTTCCGTATGAGTAATGTCATAACTGTCTACGCTTTATCGTACACTGGAAGACGAGTAGTAGTTTCTGAAGCACATCTGGAGGTATTCTGTAATCTGTGGACCTTCAGACTGTTGATGAAACACAAAAATTGCATCGGCATTGAACACAATAAGCACCATGCGGACTTTTCTCCATGGGAGTAATGTCTTAAACTGTCTAAGCTTTGGTCCTACACTGGAAGACTAGTAGTAGTTTCCGAAGCACATCTGGAGGCATTCTCTAATCTGTGGACCTTCAGAGTGTTGATGAAACTCAAAAATTGCATCGGCATTGAACACAATAAGCATCATGTGGAGTTTTCTAAATGGGAGTAATGTCTTACACTGTCTACGCTTTGATCGTACACTGGAAGGCTAGTAGTAGTTTCCGAATCAGATCTGGATGCATTCTGTAATCTGTGGACCTTCAGAGTGTAGATGAAACACAGAAATTGCATCGGTATTGAACACAATTAGCACCGTTCGGACTTCTCTCCATGGAAGTAATATCTTAAACTGTCTACGCTTTGATCGATCCCTGGAAGACTAGTAGTAGTTTCTGAAGCACATCTAGAGGCGTTCTGTAATCTGTGGACCTTCAGAGTGTTGATGAAACACAAAAATTGCATCGGCATTGAACACAATAAGCACCATGCGGACTTTTCTCCATGGGAGTAATGTCGTAAACTGTCTACGCTTTAATCGTACACTGGAAGACTAGTAGTAGTTTCCGAAGCACATCTGGAGGCATTCTGTAATCTGTGGACCTTGAGAGTGTTGATAAAACACAAATATTGCACCGGCATTGAACACAATAAGCAGCATGCGGACTTTTCTCCATGGGAGTAATCTCTTAAACTGTCTACGCTTTGGTCGTCCAGTGGAAGACTGGTAGTAGTTTCCGAAGCACATCTGGATGAATTCTGTAATCTGTGGACCTTCAGAGTGTTGATGAAACACAAAAATTGCATCGGCATTGTAGACAATAAGCAACATGTGGACTTTTCTCCATGGGAGTAATGTCTTAAGCTGTCTACGCTTTGATCGATCCCTGGAAGACTAGTAGTAGTTTCCGAAGCACATCTAGAGGCGTTCTGTAATCTGTGGACCTTCAGAGTGTTGATGAAACACAAAAATTGCATCGGCATTGAACACAATAAGCACCATGCGGACTTTTCTCCATGGGAGTAATGTCGTAAACTGTCTACGCTTTGATCGTTCACTGGAAGACTAGTAGAAGTTTCCGAAGCACATCTGGAGGCATTCTGTAATCTGTGGACCTTCAGAGTGTTGATGAAACAGAGAAATTGCATCGGCCATGAACAGAATAAGCACCATACGGACTTTTCTCCATGGGAGTAATGTCTTAAACTGTCTACGCTTTGATCGTTCCCTGTAAGACTAGTAGTAGTTTCCGAAGCACATCTGGATGAATCCTGTAATCTGTGGACCTTAAGAGTGTTCATGAAACACAAAAATTACATCCGCCTTGAACCTAATAAGCACCATGCGGACGATTCTCCATGGGAGTAATATCTTAAACTGTCTACGCTTTGATCGTACACTGGAAGAAGAGAAGTAGTTTCCGAAGTACATCTGGATGCATTCTGTAATCCGTGGACCTTCAGATTGTTGATGAAACACAAAAATTGTATCGGAATTGAACACAATAAACACAATGCGGACTTTTCTACATGGTAGTAATGTCATAAACTGTCTACGCTTTGATCGTTCACTGGAAGACTAGTAGTAGTTTCCGAAGCACATCTGGAGGCATTCTGCTATCTGTGGACCTTCAGAGTGTTGATGAAACACAGAAATGGCATCAGCATTGAACACAATAAGCAAGATGCCGACTTTTCTCCATGAGAGTAATGTCGTAAACTGTCTACGCTTTGATCGTTCACTGGAAGACTAGTAGTAGTTTCCGAAGCACATCTGCAGGCATTCTGTAATCTGTGGACCTTCAGAGTGTTGATGAAACACAGAAATTGCATCGGCCATGAACACAATAAGCACCATACGGACTTTTCTCCATGGGAGTAATGTCTTAAACTGTCGACGATTTGATCGTTCCCTGGAAGACTAGTAGTAGTTTCCGAAGCACATCTGGATGCATTCTGTAATCTGTGGACCTTCAGAGTGTTGATGAAACGCAAAAATTGCATCCGCACTGAACTCAATAAGCACCATGCGAACTTTTCTCCATGGGAGTAATGTCTTAAACTGTCTACGCTTTGATCGTACACTGGAAGAAGAGTAGTAGTTTCCGAGGTACTTCTGGATGCATTCTGTAATCTGTGGACCTTCAGAGTGTTGATGTAACACAAAAATTGTATCGGCATTGAACACAATAACAACCATGCGGATTTTTCTCCATGTGAGTAACGTCTTAAACTGTTTACGCTTTGATCGTACACTGGAAGACTAGTAGTAGTTTCCGAAGCACATCTATAGGCATTCTGTAGTCTGTTGACCTTCAGAGAGTTGATGAAACACAGAAATCGCAGCGGCAATGAACACAATAAGCACCATGCCTACATTTTCCATATGAGTAATGTCATAACTGTCTACGCTTTGATCGTACACTGGAAGACGAGCAGTAGTTTCCGAAGCACATCTGGAGGTATTCTGTAATCTGTGGACCGTCAGACTGTTGATGAAACACAAAAATTGCATCGGCATTGAACACAATAAGCACCATGCGGACTTTTCTCCATGGGAGTAATGTCTTAAACTGTCTAAGCTTTGGTCCTACACTGGAAGACTAGTAGTAGCTTCCGAAGCACATCTGGAGGCATTCTCTAATCTGTGGACCTTCAGAGTGTTGATGAAACTCAAAAATTGCATCGGCATTGAACACAATAAGCATCATGTGGAGTTTTCTAAATGGGAGTAATGTCTTACACTGTCTACGCTTTGATCGTACACTGGAAGGCTAGTAGTAGTTTCCGAATCAGATCTGGATGCATTCTGTAATCTGTGGACCTTCAGAGTGTTGATGAAACACAGGAATTGCATCGGTATTGAACACAATTAGCACCATTCGGACTTCTCTCCATGGAAGTAATATCTTAAACTGTCTACGCTTTGATCGTACACTGGAAGATTAGCAGTAGCATACGAAGCACATCTGGAAGCATTCTGTAATCTGTGGACCTTCAGAGTGTTGATGAAACACAAATATTGCACCGGCATTGAACACAATAAGCAGCATGCGGACTTTTCTCCATGGGAATAATCTCTTAAACTGTCTACGCTTTGGTCGTACAGTCGAAGACTGGTAGTAGTTTCCGAAGCACATCTGGATGCATTCTGTAATCTGCAGACCTTCAGAGTGTTGATGAAACACAAAAATTGCATCCGCATTGAACTCAATAAGCACCATGCGAACTTTTCTCCATGGGAGTAATGTCTTAAACTGTCTACGCTTTGATCGTACACTGGAAGAAGAGTAGTAGTTTCCGAGGTACTTCTGGATGCATTCTGTAATCTGTGGACCTTCAGAGTGTTGATGTAACACAAAAATTGCATCGGCATTGAACACAATAACAACCATGCGGATTTTTCTCCATGTGAGTAATGTCTTAAACTGTTTACGCTTTGATCGTACACTGGAAGACTAGTAGTAGTTTCCGAAGCACATCTACAGGCATTCTGTAGTCTGTTGACCTTCAGAGAGTTGATGAAACACAGAAATCGCAGCGGCAATGAAAACAATAAGCAACATGTCTACATTTTCCGTATGAGTAATGTCATAACTGTCTACGCTTTATCGTACACTGGAGGACGAGTAGTAGTTTCTGAAGCACATCTGGAGGTATTCTGTAATCTGTGGACCTTCAGACTGTTGATGAAACACAAAAATTGCATCGGCATTGAACACAATAAGCACCATGCGGACTTTTCTCCATGGGAGTAATGTCTTAAACTGTCTAAGCTTTGGTCCTACACTGGAAGACTAGTAGTAGTTTCCGAAGCACATCTGGAGGCATTCTCTAATCTGTGGACCTTCAGAGTGTTGATGCAACTCAAAAATTGCATCGGCATTGAACACAATAAGCATCATGTGGAGTTTTCTAAATGGGAGTAATGTCTTACACTGTCTACGCTTTGATCGTACACTGGAAGGCTAGTAGTAGTTTCCGAATCAGATCTGGATGCATTCTGTAATCTGTGGACCTTCAGAGTGTAGATGAAACACAGAAATTGCATCGGTATTGAACACAATTAGCACCATTCGGACTTCTCTCCATGGAAGTAATATCTTAAACTGTCTACGCTTTGATCGTACACTGGAAGATTAGCAGTAGCATACGAAGCACATCTGGAAGCATTCTGTAATCTGTGGACCTTCAGAGTGTTGATGAAACACAAAAATTGCATCGGCATTGAACACAATAAGCACCATGCGGACTTTTCTCCATGGGAGTAATGTCTTAAACTGTCTACGCTTTGATCTTTCCCTGGAAGACTAATAGGAGTTTTCGAAGCACATCTGGATGAATTCTGTAATCTGTGGACCTTCAGAGTGTTGATGAAACACAAATATTGCGTCGGCATTAAACACAATATACACCATGCGTATTTTTCTCCATGGGAGTAATGTCTTAAACTGTCTACACTTTAATCGTACACTGGAAGACTAGTAGTAGTTTCCGAAGCACATCTGGAGGCATTCTGTAATCTGTGGACCTTGAGAGTGTTGATGAAACACAAATATTGCACCGGCATTGAACACAATAAGCAGCATGCGGACTTTTCTCCATGGGAGTAATCTCTTAAATTGTCTACGCTTTGGTCGTCCAGTGGAAGACTGGTAGTAGTTTCCGAAGCACATCTGGATGAATTCTGTAATCTGTGGACCTTCAGAGTGTTGATGAAACACAAAAATTGCATCGGCATTGTAGACAATAAGCAACATGTGGACTTTTCTCCATGGGAGTAATGTCTTAAGCTGTCTACGCTTTGATCGATCCCTGGAAGACTAGTAGTAGTTTCCGAAGCACATCTAGAGGCGTTCTGTAATCTGTGGATCTTCAGAGTGTTGATGAAACACAAAAATTGCATCGGCATTGAACACAATAAGCACCATGCGGACTTTTCTCCATGGGAGTAATGTCGTAAACTGTCTACGCTTTGATCGTTCACTGGAAGACTAGTAGAAGTTTCCGAAGCACATCTGGAGGCATTCTGTAATCTGTGGACCTTCAGAGTGTTGATGAAACAGAGAAATTGCATCGGCCATGAACAGAATAAGCACCATACGGACTTTTCTCCATGGGAGTAATGTCTTAAACTGTCTACGCTTTGATCGTTCCCTGTAAGACTAGTAGTAGTTTCCGAAGCACATCTGGATGAATCCTGTAATCTGTGGACCTTAAGAGTGTTCATGAAACACAAAAATTACATCCGCCTTGAACCTAATAAGCACCATGCGGACGACTCTCCATGGGAGTAAAATCTTAAACTGTCTACGCTTTGATCGTACACTGGAAGAAGAGTAGTAGTTTCCGAAGTACATCTGGATGCATTCTGTAATCCGTGGACCTTCAGATTGTTGATGAAACACAAAAATTGTATCGGAATTGAACACAATAAACACAATGCGGACTTTTCTACATGGTAGTAATGTCATAAACTGTCTACGCTTTGATCGTTCACTGGAAGACTAGTAGTAGTTTCCGAAGCACATCTGGAGGCATTCTGCTATCTGTGGACCTTCAGAGTGTTGATGAAACACAGAAATGGCATCAGCATTGAACACAATAAGCAAGATGCCGACTTTTCTCCATGAGAGTAATGTCGTAAACTGTCTACGCTTTGATCGTTCACTGGAAGACTAGTAGTAGTTTCCGAAGCACATCTGCAGGCATTCTGTAATCTGTGGACCTTCAGAGTGTTGATGAAACACAGAAATTGCATCGGCCATGAACACAATAAGCACCATACGGACTTTTCTCCATGGGAGTAATGTCTTAAACTGTCTACGATTTGATCGTTCCCTGGAAGACTAGTAGTAGTTTCCGAAGCACATCTGGATGCATTCTGTAATCTGTGGACCTTCAGAGTGTTGATGAAACGCAAAAATTGCATCGGCATTGAACAAAATAAGCACCATGCGGAATTTTCTCCATGGGAGTAATGTCTTAAACTGTCTACGCTTTGATCGTATACTGGAAGACTAGTAGTAGTTTCCGAAGCACATCTTGAGGCATTCTGTAATCTGTGGACCATCAGAGTGTTAATAAAACAAAGAAATTGAATCGGCATTGAACACAATAAGCACCATGCGGACTTTTCTACATGAGAGTAATGTCTTAAACTGTCTACGGTATGATCGTACACTGGAAGACTAGTAGTAGTTTCCGAATCACATTTGGAGGCATTCTGTAATCTGTGGACCTTGAGATTGTTGATGAAACACAGAAATCGCATCGGCAATGAACACAATAAGCACCATGCGGACATTTTCCGTGGGAGTAATGTATTAATCTGTCTACGCATTGATAGTTCCCTGGAAGACTAGTAGTAGTTTCCGAAGCACATCTGGAGATATTCTGTAATCTGTGGACCTTCAGAGTGTTGATGAAACACAAATATTGCATCGGCATTGAACACAATAAGCACCATGCGGACTTTTCTCCATGGGAGTAATGTCTTAAGCTGTTTACGCTTTGATCGTTCCCTGGAAGACTAGTAGTAGTTTCCGAAGCACATCTGGAGATATTCTATAATCTGTAGACCTTCAGACTGTTGATGAAACACAGAGATTGCATCGGTATTGAACACAATTAGCACCTTTCGGACTACTCTCCATGGAAGTAATGTCTTAAACTGTCTACGCTTTGATCGTACACTGGAAGACTAGCAGTAGCTTCCGAAGCACATCTGGAAGCATTCTGTAATCTGTGGACCTTCAGAGTGTTGATGAAACACAAAAATTGCATCGGCATTGAACACAATAAGCACCATTCCGACTTTTCTCCATGGGAGTAATGTCTTAAACTGTCTACGCTTTGATCGTTCTCTGGAAGACTAGTAGTAGTTTCCGAAGCACATCTGGATGAATTCTGTAATCTGTGGACCTTCAGAGTGTTGATGAGACACAAAAATTGCATCCGCATTGAACACAATAAGCACCATGCCGACTTTTCTCCATGGGCGTAATGTCTTAAACTGTCTACGCTTTGATCGATCCCTGGGAGACTAGTAGTAGTTTCCGAAGCACATCTGGAGGCATTCTGTAATCTGTGGACCTTCAGAGTGTTGATGAAACACAAATATTGCGTCGGCATTAAACGCAATATACACCATGCGTATTTTCCTCCATGGGAGTAATGTCTTAAACTGTCTACACTTTAATCGTACACTGGAAGACTAGTAGTAGTTTCCGAAGCACATCTGGAGGCATTCTGTAATCTGTGGACCTTGAGAGTGTTGATGAAACACAAATATTGCACCGGCATTGAACACAATAAGCAGCATGCGGACTTTTCTCCATGGGAGTAATGTCGTAAACTGTCTACGCTTTGATCGTTCACTGGAAGACTAGTAGTAGTTTCCGAAGCACATCTGGAGGCATTTTGCTATCTGTGGACCTTCAGAGTGTTGATGAAACAACGAAATGGCATCAGCATTGAACACAATAAGCAAGATGCTGACTTTTCTCCATGAGAGTA
This sequence comes from Schistocerca gregaria, assembly GCF_023897955.1. Lineage (NCBI taxonomy): Eukaryota > Metazoa > Arthropoda > Insecta > Orthoptera > Acrididae > Schistocerca > Schistocerca gregaria. Next base: position 27,006,174 of record NC_064929.1, on the reverse strand, counting down.
ATGTCGTAAACTGTCTACGCTTTGGTCGTACAGTGGAAGACTGGTAGTAGTTTCCGAAGCACATCTGGATGCATTCTGTAATCTGCAGACCTTCAGAGTGTTGATGAAACACAAAAATTGCATCCGCATTGAACTCAATAAGCACCATGCAGACTTTTCTCGATGGGAGTAATGTCTTAATATGTCTACGATTTGATCGTACACTGGAAGAAGAGTAGTAGTTTCCGAAGTACATCTGGATGCATTCCTTAATCTGTGGACCTTCAGAGTTTTGATGAAACACAAAAATTGCATCGGCATTGAACACAATAAGCACCATGCGGACTTTTCTCCATGGGAGTAATGTCGTAAACTGTCTACGCTTCGATCGTTCTCTGGAAGACTAGTAGAAGTTTCCGAAGCACATATGGAGGCATTCTGTAATCTGTGGACCTTCAGAGTGTTGATGTAACAGAGAAATTGCATCGGCCATGAACAGAATAAGCACCATACGCACTTTTCTCCATGGGAGTAATGTCTTAAACTCTCTACGCTTTGATCGTTCCCTGGAAGACTAGTAGTAGTTTCCGAATCACATCTGGAGGCATTCTGTAATCTGTGGACCTTGAGAGTGTTGAAACACAGAAATCGCATCGGCAATGAACACAATAAGCACCATGCGGACATTTTCCGTGGGAGTAATATATTAATCTGTCTACGCTTTGATAGTTCCCTGGAAGACTAGTAGTAGTTTCCGAAGCACATCTGGAGATATTCTGTAATCTGTGGACCATCAGAGAGTTGATGAAACACAAATATTGCATCGGCATTGAACACAATAAGCACCATGCGGACTTTTCTCCGTGGGAGTAATGTCTTAAGCTGTTTACGCTTTGATCGTTCCCTGGAAGACTAGTAGTAGTTTCCGAAGCACATCTGGAGATATTCTATAATCTGTAGACCTTCAGACTGTTGATGAAACACAGAAATTGCATCGGTATTGTACACAATTAGCACCATTCGGACTTCTCTCCATGGAAGTAATGTCTTAAACTGTCTACGCTTTGATCGTACACTGGAAGACTAGCAGTAGCTTCCGAAGCACATCTGGAAGCATTCTGTAATCTGTGGACCTTCAGAGTGTTGATGAAACACAAAAATTGCATCGGCATTGAATACAATAAGCACCATGCCGACTTTTCTCCATGGGAGTAATGTCTTAAACTGTCTACGCTTTGATCGTTCTCTGGAAGACTAGTAGTAGTTTCCGAAGCACATCTGGATGAATTCTGTAATCTGTGGACCTTCAGAGTGTTGATGAGACACAAAAATTGCATCGGCATTGTAGACAATAAGCAACATGTGGACTTTTCTCCATGGGAGTAATGTCTTAAACTGTCCACACTTTGATTGTACACTGGAAGACTAGTAGTAGTTTCCGAAGCACATCTGGACGCATTCTGTAATCTGTGGACCTTCAGAGTGTTGATGAAATTCCAAAATTGCATCGGCATTGAACACAATAAGCACCATGCAGACTTTTCTCCATGGGCGTAATGTCTTAAACTGTCTACGCTTTGATCGATCCCTGGAAGACTAGTAGTAGTTTCCGAAGCACATCTGGAGGCATTCTGTAATCTGTGGACCTTCAGAGTGTTGATGAAACACAAATATTGCATCGGCATTGAACACAATAAGCACCATGCGGACTTTTCTCCATGGGAGTAATGTCGTAAACTGTCTACGCTTTGATCGTTCACTGGAAGACTAGTAGAAGTTTCCGAAGCACATCTGGAGGCATTCTGTAATCTGTGGACCTTCAGAGTGTTGATGTAACAGAGAAATTGCATCGGCCATGAACAGAATAAGCACCATACGGACTTTTCTCCATGGGAGTAATGTCTTAAACTCTCTACGCTTTGATCGTTCCCTGGAAGACTAGTAGTAGTTTCCGAAGCACATCTGGATGAATGTAGTAATCTGTGGACCTTAAGAGTGTTGGTGAAACACAAAAATTACATCCGCATTGAACCTAATTAGCACCATGCGGACGATTCTCCATGGGAGTAATATCTTAAACTGACTACGGTATGATCGTACACTGGAAGAAGAGTAGTAGTTTCCGAAGTACATCTGAATGCATTCTGTAATCTGTGGACCTTCAGTGTGTTGATGAAACACAAAAATTGCATCGGAATTGAACACAATAAACACAGTGCGGACTTTTCTCCATGGGAGTAAGGTCGTAAACTGTCTACGCTTTGATCGTTCACTGGAAGACTAGTAGTAGTTTCCGAAGCACATCTGGAGGCATTCAGCTATCTGTGGACCTTCAGAGTGTTGATGAAACACAGGAATGGCATCAGCATTGAACACAATAAGCAAGATGCCGACTTTTCTCCATGAGAGTAATGTCGTAAACTGTCTACGCTTTGATCGTTCACTGAAAGACTAGTAGTAGTTTCCGAAGCACATCTACAGGCATTCTGTAATCTGTGGTCCTTCAGAGTGTTGATGAAACGCAGAAATTGCATCGGCCATGAACACAATAAGCACCATACGGACTTTTCTCCATGGGAGTAATGTCTTAAACTGTCTACGCTTTGATCGTTCCCTGGAAGACTAGTAGTAGTTTCCGAAGCACATCTGGATGCATTCTGTACTCTGTGGACCTTCAGAGTGTTGATGAAACGCAAAAATAGCATCGGCATTGAACAAAATAAGCACCATGCGGAATTTTCTCCATGGGAGTAATGTCTTAAACTGTCTACGCTTTGATCGTACACTGGAAGACTAGCAGTAGTTTCCGAAGCACATCTTGAGGCATTCTGTAATCTGTGGACCATCAGAGTGTTAATAAAACAAAGAAATTGAATCGGCATTGAACACAATAAGCACCATGCGGACTTTTCTACATGAGAGTAATGTCTTAAACTGTCTACGGTATGATCGTACACTGGAAGACTAGTAGTTGTTTCCGAAGCACATCTGGAGGCATTCTGTAATCTGTGGACCTTGAGAGTGTTGATGAAACACAGAAATCGCATCGGCAATGAACACAATAAGCACCATGCGGACATTTTCCGTGGGAGTAATGTATTAATCTGTCTACGATTTGATTGTTCCCTGGAAGACTAGTAGTAGTTTCCGAAGCACATCTGGAGATATTCTGTAATCAGTGGACCTTCAGAGTGTTGATGAAACACAAATATTGCAACGGCATTGAACACAATAAGCACCATGCGAACTTTTCTCCATGGGAGTAATGTCTTAAGCTGTTTACGCTTTGATCGTTCCCTGGAAGACTAGTAGTAGTTTCCGAAGCACATCTGGAGATATTCTATAATCTGTAGACCTTCAGACTGTTGATGAAACACAAATATTGAATCGGCATTGAACACAATAAACACCATGCGGACTTTTCTCCATGGGAGTAATGTCTTAAACTGTCTACGCTTTGATCGTACACTGGAAGACTAGTAGTAGTTTCCGAAGCACATCTATAGCCATTCTGTAGTCTGTTGACCTTCAGAGAGTTGATGTAACACAGAAATCGCATCGGCAATGAACACAATAAGCACCATGCCTACATTTTCCGTATGACTAATGTCATAACTGTCTACGCTTTGGTCGTACACTGGAAGACGAGTAGTAGTTTCCGAAGCACATCTGGAGGCATTCTGTAATCTGTGGACCTTCTGACTGTTGATGAAACACAAAAATTGCATCGGCATTGAACACAATAAGCACCATGGGGACTTTTCTCCATGGGAGTAATGTCTTAAACTGTCAACGCTTTAATCGTACACTGGAAGACTAGTAGTAGTTTCCGAAGCACATCTGGAGGCATTCTGTAATCTGTGGACCTTGAGAGTGTAGATGAAACACAAGAATTGCACCGGCATTGAACACAATAAGCACCATGCGGACTTTTCTCCATGGGAGTAATGTCTTAAACTGTCTACGCTTTCGTCGTACACTGGAAGACTAGTAGTAGCTTCCGAAGCACATCTGGATGCATTCTGTAATCTGCAGACCTTCAGAGTGTTGATGAAACGCACAAATTGCATCGGCATTGAACAAAATAAGCACCATGCGGAATTTTCTCCATGGGAGTAATGTCTTAAACTGTCTACGCTTTGATCGTATACTGGAAGACTAGTAGTAGTTTCCGAATCACATTTGGAGGCATTCTGTAATCTGTGGACCTTGAGATTGTTGATGAAACACAGAAATCGCATCGGCAATGAACACAATAAGCACCATGCGGACATTTTCCGTGGGAGTAATGTATTAATCTGTCTACGCATTGATAGTTCCCTGGAAGACTAGTAGTAGTTTCCGAAGCACATCTGGAGATATTCTGTAATCTGTGGACCTTCAGAGTGTTGATGAAACACAAATATTGCATCGGCATTGAACACAATAAGCACCATGCGGACTTTTCTCCATGGGAGTATTGTCTTAAGCTGGTAACGCTTTGATCGTTCCCTGGAAGACTAGTAGTAGTTTCCGAAGCACATCTGGAGATATTCTATAATCTGTAGACCTTCAGACTGTTGATGAAACACAGAGATTGCATCGGTATTGAACACAATTAGCACCTTTCGGACTACTCTCCATGGAAGTAATGTCTTAAACTGTCTACGCTTTGATCGTACACTGGAAGACTAGCAGTAGCTTCCGAAGCACATCTGGAAGCATTCTGTAATCTGTGGACCTTCAGAGTGTTGATGAAACACAAAAATTGCATCGGCATTGAACACAATAAGCACCATTCCGACTTTTCTCCATGGGAGTAATGTCTTAAACTGTCTACGCTTTGATCGTTCTCTGGAAGACTAGTAGTAGTTTCCGAAGCACATCTGGATGAATTCTGTAATCTGTGGACCTTCAGAGTGTTGATGAGACACAAAAATTGCATCCGCATTGAACACAATAAGCACCATGCCGACTTTTCTCCATGGGCGTAATGTCTTAAACTGTCTACGCTTTGATCGATCCCTGGGAGACTAGTAGTAGTTTCCGAAGCACATCTGGAGGCATTCTGTAATCTGTGGACCTTCAGAGTGTTGATGAAACACAAATATTGCGTCGGCATTAAACGCAATATACACCATGCGTATTTTCCTCCATGGGAGTAATGTCTTAAACTGTCTACACTTTAATCGTACACTGGAAGACTAGTAGTAGTTTCCGAAGCACATCTGGAGGCATTCTGTAATCTGTGGACCTTGAGAGTGTTGATGAAACACAAATATTGCACCGGCATTGAACACAATAAGCAGCATGCGGACTTTTCTCCATGGGAGTAATGTCGTAAACTGTCTACGCTTTGATCGTTCACTGGAAGACTAGTAGTAGTTTCCGAAGCACATCTGGAGGCATTTTGCTATCTGTGGACCTTCAGAGTGTTGATGAAACAACGAAATGGCATCAGCATTGAACACAATAAGCAAGATGCTGACTTTTCTCCATGAGAGTAATGTCGTAAACTGTCTACGCTTTGGTCGTACAGTGGAAGACTGGTAGTAGTTTCCGAAGCACATCTGGATGCATTCTGTAATCTGCAGACCTTCAGAGTGTTGATGAAACACAAAAATTGCATCCGCATTGAACTCAATAAGCACCATGCAGACTTTTCTCGATGGGAGTAATGTCTTAAAATGTCTACGATTTGATCGTACACTGGAAGAAGAGTAGTAGTTTCCGAAGTACATCTGGATGCATTCCTTAATCTGTGGACCTTCAGAGTGTTGATGAAACACAAAAATTGCATCGGCATTGAACACAATAAGCACCATGCGGACTTTTCTCCATGGGAGTAATGTCTTAAACTGTATACGCTTTCGTCGTACACTGGAAGACTAGTAGTAGTTTCCGAAGCACATCTGGATGCATTCTGTAATCTGCAGACCTTTAGAGTGTTGATGAAACACAAAAATTGCATCCGCATTGAACCTAATAAACACCATGCGGACGTTTCTCCATGGGAGTAATGTCTTAAACTGTCTACGCTTTGATCGTACACTGGAAGGCTAGTAGTAGTTTCCGAATCACATCTGGATGCATTCTGTAATCTGTGGACCTTCAGAGTGTTGATAAAACACAGAAATTGCATCGGTATTGAACACAATAAGCACCATGCGAACTTTTCTCCATGGGAGTAATGTCTTACACTGTCTACGCTTTGATCGTACACTGGCATTGAACACAATAAGCAGCATGCGGACTTTTCTCCATGGGAGTAATGTCGTAAACTGTCTACGCTTTGATCGTTCACTGGAAGACTAGTAGTAGTTTCCGAAGCACATCTGGAGGCATTCTGCTATCTGTGGACCTTCAGAGTGTTGATGAAACAACGAAATGGCATCAGCATTGAACACAATAAGCAAGATGCCGACTTTTCTCCATGAGAGTAATGTCGTAAACTGTCTACGCTTTGGTCGTACAGTGGAAGACTGGTAGTAGTTTCCGAAGCACATCTGGATGCATTCTGTAATCTGCAGACCTTCAGAGTGTTGATGAAACACAAAAATTGCATCCGTATTGAACTCAATTAGCACCATGCAGACTTTTCTCGATGGGAGTAATGTCTTAAAATGTCTACGATTTGATCGTACACTGGAAGAAGAGTAGTAGTTTCCGAAGTACATCTGGATGCATTCTGTAATCTGTGGACCTTCAGAGTTTTGATGAAACACAAAAATTGCATCGGCATTGAACACAATAAGCACCATGCGGACTTTTCTCCATGGGAGTAATGTCGTAAACTGTCTACGCTTCGATCGTTCTCTGGAAGACTAGTAGAAGTTTCCGAAGCACATCTGGAGGCATTCTGTAATCTGTGGACCTTCAGAGTGTTGATGTAACAGAGAAATTGCATCGGCCATGAACAGAATAAGCACCATACGCACTTTTCTCCATGGGAGTAATGTCTTAAACTCTCTACGCTTTGATCGTTCCCTGGAAGACTAGTAGTAGTTTCCGAATCACATCTGGAGGCATTCTGTAATCTGTGGACCTTGAGAGTGTTGAAACACAGAAATCGCATCGGCAATGAACACAATAAGCACCATGCGGACATTTTCCGTGGGAGTAATATATTAATCTGTCTACGCTTTGATAGTTCCCTGGAAGACTAGTAGTAGTTTCCGAAGCACATCTGAAGATATTCTGTAATCTGTGGACCATCAGAGAGTTGATGAAACACAAATATTGCATCGGCATTGAACACAATAAGCACCATGCGGACTTTTCTCCGTGGGAGTAATGTCTTAAGCTGTTTACGCTTTGATCGTTCCCTGGAAGACTAGTAGTAGTTTCCGAAGCACATCTGGAGATATTCTATAATCTGTAGACCTTCAGACTGTTGATGAAACACAGAAATTGCATCGGTATTGTACACAATTAGCACCATTCGGACTTCTCTCCATGGAAGTAATGTCTTAAACTGTCTACGCTTTGATCGTACACTGGAAGACTAGCAGTAGCTTCCGAAGCACATCTGGAAGCATTCTGTAATCTGTGGACCTTCAGAGTGTTGATGAAACACAAAAATTGCATCGGCATTGAACACAATAAGCACCATGCCGACTTTTCTCCATGGGAGTAATGTCTTAAACTGTCTACGCTTTGATCGTTCTCTGGAAGACTAGTAGTAGTTTCCGAAGCACATCTGGATGAATTCTGTAATCTGTGGACCTTCAGAGTGTTGATGAGACACAAAAATTGCATCGGCATTGTAGACAATATGCAACATGTGGACTTTTCTCCATGGGAGTAATGTCTTAAACTGTCCACGCTTTGATTGTACACTGGAAGACTAGTAGTAGTTTCCGAAGCACATCTGGACGCATTCCGTAATCTGTGGACCTTCAGAGTGTTGATGAAATTCCAAAATTGCATCGGCATTGAACACAATAAGCACCATGCAGACTTTTCTCCATGGGCGTAATGTCTTAAACTGTCTACGCTTTGATCGATCCCTGGAAGACTAGTAGTAGTTTCCGAAGCACATCTGGAGGCATTCTGTAATCTGTGGACCTTCAGAGTGTTGATGAAACACAAATATTGCATCGGCATTGAACACAATAAGCACCATGCGGACTTTTCTCCATGGGAGTAATGTCGTAAACTGTCTACGCTTTGATCGTTCACTGGAAGACTAGTAGAAGTTTCCGAAGCACATCTGGAGGCATTCTGTAATCTGTGGACCTTCAGAGTGTTGATGTAACAGAGAAATTGCATCGGCCATGAACAGAATAAGCACCATACGGACTTTTCTCCATGGGAGTAATGTCTTAAACTCTCTACGCTTTGATCGTTCCCTGGAAGACTAGTAGTAGTTTCCGAAGCACATCTGGATGAATGTAGTAATCTGTGGACCTTAAGAGTGTTGGTGAAACACAAAAATTACATCCGCATTGAACCTAATTAGCACCATGCGGACGATTCTCCATGGGAGTAATATCTTAAACTGACTACGGTATGATCGTACACTGGAAGAAGAGTAGTAGTTTCCGAAGTACATCTGAATGCATTCTGTAATCTGTGGACCTTCAGTGTGTTGATGAAACACAAAAATTGCATCGGAATTGAACACAATAAACACAGTGCGGACTTTTCTCCATGGGAGTAAGGTCGTAAACTGTCTACGCTTTGATCGTTCACTGGAAGACTAGTAGTAGTTTCCGAAGCACATCTTGAGGCATTCAGCTATCTGTGGACCTTCAGAGTGTTGATGAAACACAGGAATGGCATCAGCATTGAACACAATAAGCAAGATGCCGACTTTTCTCCATGAGAGTAATGTCGTAAACTGTCTACGCTTTGATCGTTCACTGAAAGACTAGTAGTAGTTTCCGAAGCACATCTACAGGCATTCTGTAATCTGTGGTCCTTCAGAGTGTTGATGAAACGCAGAAATTGCATCGGCCATGAACACAATAAGCACCATACGGACTTTTCTCCATGGGAGTAATGTCTTAAACTGTCTACGCTTTGATCGTTCCCTGGAAGACTAGTAGTAGTTTCCGAAGCACATCTGGATGCATTCTGTAATCTGTGGACCTTCAGAGTGTTGATGAAACGCAAAAATAGCATCGGCATTGAACAAAATAAGCACCATGCGGAATTTTCTCCATGGGAGTAATGTCTTAAACTGTCTACGCTTTGATCGTACACTGGAAGACTAGCAGTAGTTTCCGAAGCACATCTTGAGGCATTCTGTAATCTGTGGACCATCAGAGTGTTAATAAAACAAAGAAATTGAATCGGCATTGAACACAATAAGCACCATGCGGACTTTTCTACATGAGAGTAATGTCTTAAACTGTCTACGGTATGATCGTACACTGGAAGACTAGTAGTTGTTTCCGAAGCACATCTGGAGGCATTCTGTAATCTGTGGACCTTGAGAGTGTTGATGAAACACAGAAATCGCATCGGCAATGAACACAATAAGCACCATGCGGACATTTTCCGTGGGAGTAATGTATTAATCTGTCTACGTTTTGATTGTTCCCTGGAAGACTAGTAGTAGTTTCCGAAGCACATCTGGAGATATTCTGTAATCAGTGGACCTTCAGAGTGTTGATGAAACACAAATATTGCAACGGCATTGAACACAATAAGCACCATGCGAACTTTTCTCCATGGGAGTAATGTCTTAAGCTGTTTACGCTTTGATCGTTCCCTGGAAGACTAGTAGTAGTTTCCGAAGCACATCTGGAGATATTCTATAATCTGTAGACCTTCAGACTGTTGATGAAACACAAATATTGAATCGGCATTGAACACAATAAACACCATGCGGACTTTTCTCCATGGGAGTAATGTCTTAAACTGTCTACGCTTTGATCGTACACTGGAAGACTAGTAGTAGTTTCCGAAGCACATCTATAGCCATTCTGTAGTCTGTTGACCTTCAGAGAGTTGATGTAACACAGAAATCGCATCGGCAATGAACACAATAAGCACCATGCCTACATTTTCCGTATGACTAATGTCATAACTGTCTACGCTTTGGTCGTACACTGGAAGACGAGTAGTAGTTTCCGAAGCACATCTGGAGGCATTCTGTAATCTGTGGACCTTCTGACTGTTGATGAAACACAAAAATTGCATCGGCATTGAACACAATAAGCACCATGGGGACTTTTCTCCATGGGAGTAATGTCTTAAACTGTCAACGCTTTAATCGTACACTGGAAGACTAGTAGTAGTTTCCGAAGCACATCTGGAGGCATTCTGTAATCTGTGGACCTTGAGAGTGTAGATGAAACACAAGAATTGCACCGGCATTGAACACAATAAGCACCATGCGGACTTTTCTCCATGGGAGTAATGTCTTAAACTGTCTACGCTTTCGTCGTACACTGGAAGACTAGTAGTAGCTTCCGAAGCACATCTGGATGCATTCTGTAATCTGCAGACCTTCAGAGTGTTGATGAAACACAAAAATTGCATCCGCATTGAACCTAATAAGCACCATGCGGACGTTTCTCCATGGGAGTAATGTCTTAAACTGTCTACGCTTTGATCGTACACTGCAAGAAGAGTAGTAGTTTCCGATGTACTTCTGGATGCATTCTGTAATCTGTGGACCTTCAGAGTGTTCATGTAACACAAAAATTGCATCGGTATTGAACACAATAAGCACCATGCGGATTTTTCTCCATGTGAGTAATGTCTTAAACTGTTTACGCTTTGATCGTACACTGGAAGACTAGTAGTAGTTTCCGAAGCACATCTATAGGCATTCTGTAGTCTGTTGACCTTCAGAGAGTTGATGAAACACAGAAATCGCATCGGCAATGAACACAACAAGCACCATGCCTACATTTTCCGTATGAGTAATGTCATAACTGTCTACGCTTTGATCGTACACTGGAAGACGAGTAGTAGTTTCCGAAGCACATCTGGAGGCATTCTGTAATCTGTGGACCTTCAGACTGTTGATGAAACACAAAAATTGCATCGTCATTGAACACAATAAGCACCATGCGGACTTTTCTCCATGGGAGTAATGTCTTAAACTGTCTAAGCTTTGGTCCTACACTGGAAGACTAGTAGTAGTTTCCGAAGCACATCTGGAGGCATTCTCTAATCTGTGGACCTTCAGAGTGTTGATGAAACACAGAAATTGCATCGGTATTGAACACAATTAGCACCATTCGGACTTCTCTCCATGGAAGTAATATCTTAAACTGTCTACGCTTTGGTCGTACACTGGAAGATTAGCAGTAGCATCCGGAGCACATCTGGAAACATTCTGTAATCTGTGGACCTTCAGAGTGTTGATGAAACACAAAAATTGCATCGGCATTGAACACAATAAGCACCATGCGGACTTTTCTCCATGGGAGTAAAGTCTTAAACTGTCTACGCTTTGATCGTTCCCTGGAAGACTAGTAGTAGTTTCCGAAGCACATCTGGATGAATTCTGTAATCTGTGGACCTTCAGAGTGTTGCTGAAACACAAAACTTGCATCGGCATTGTAGACAATAAGCAACATGTGGACTTTTCTCCATGGGAGTAATGTCTTAAACTGTCCACGCTTTGATTGTACACTGGAAGACTAGTAGTAGTTTCCGAAGCACATCTGGACACATTCTGTAATCTGTGGACGTTCAGAGTGTTGATGAAATTCAAAAATTGCTTCGGCATTGAACACAATAAGCACCATGCGGACTTTTTTCCATGGGCGTAATGTCTTAAACTGTCTACGCTTTGATCGATCCCTGGAAGACTAGTAGTAGTTTCCGAAGCACATCTGGAGGCATTCTGTAATCTGTGGACCTTGAGAGTGTGATGAAACACAAATATTGCACCGGCATTGAACACAATAAGCAACATGCGGACTTTTCTCCATGGGAGTAATCTCTTAAACAGTCTACGCTTTGGTCGTACAGTGGAAGACTGGTAGTAGTTTCCGAAGCACATCTGGATGCATTCTGTAATCTGCAGACCTTCAGAGTGTTGATGAAACACAAAAATTGCATCCGCATTGAACTCAATAAGCACCATGCGGACTTTTCTCCATGGGAGTAATCTCTTAAACTGTCTACGCTTTGGTCGTACAGTGGAAGACTGGTAGTAGTTTCCGAAGCACATCTGGATGCATTCTGTAATCTGTGGACCTTCAGAGTGTTGATGAAACCCAAATATTGCGTCGGCATTGAACACAATATACACCATGCGTATTTTTCTCCATGGGAGTAATGTCTTAAACTGTCTACACTTTAATCGTACACTGGAAGACTAGTAGTAGTTTCCGAAGCACATCTGGAGGCATTCTGTAATCTGTGGACCTTGAGAGTGTGATGAAACACAAATAATGCACCGGCATTGAACACAATAAGCAACATGCGGACTTTTCTCCATGGGAGTAATCTCTTAAACTGTCTACGCTTTGGTCGTACAGTGGAAGACTGGTAGTAGTTTCCGAAGCACATCTGGATGCATTCTGTAATCTGCAGACCTTCAGAGTGTTGATGAAACACAAAAATTGCATCCGCATTGAACTCAATAAGCACCATGCGGACTTTTCTCGATGGGAGTAATGTCTTAAACTGTCTACGCTTTGATCGTTCCCTGGAAGACTAGTAGTAGTTTCCGAAGCACATCTGGAGATATTCTGTAATCTGTGGACCTTCAGACTGTTTATGAAACACAAATATTGCATCGGCATTGAACACAATAAACACCATGCGGACTTTTCTCCATGGGAGTAATGTCTTAAACTGTCTACGCTTTAATCGTACACTGGAAGACTAGTAGTAGTTTCCGAAGGACAATTGGAGGCATTCTGTAATCTGTGGACCTTGAGAGTGTTGTTGAAACACAAGAATTGCACCGGCATTAAACACAATAAGCACCATGCGGACTTTTCTCCATAGGAGTAATGTCTTAAACTGTCTACACTTTCGTCGTACACTGGAAGACTAGTAGTAGTTTCCGAAGCACATCTGGATGCATTCTGTAATCTGCAGACCTTTAGAGTGTTGATGAAACACAAAAATTGCATCCGCATTGAACCTAATAAGCACCATGCGGACGTTTCTCCATGGGAGTAATGTCTTAAACTGTCTACGCTTTGATCGTACACTGGAAGAAGAGTAGTAGTTTCCGAAATACATCTGGATGCATTCTGTAAATCTGTGGACCTTCAGAGTGTTGATGAAACACAAAAATTGCATCGGCATTGAACACAATAAGCACCATGCGGATTTTTCTCCATGTGAGTAATGTCTTAAACTGTCTACGCTTTGATCGTACACTGGAAGACTAGTAGTAGTTTCCGAAGCACATCTATAGGCATTCTGTAGTCTGTTGACCCTCAGAGAGTTGATGAAACACAGATATCGCATCGGAAATGAACACAATAAGCACCATGCCTACATATTCCGTATGAGTAATGTCATAACGGTCTACGCTTTGATCGTACACTGGAAGACGAGTAGTAGTTTCCGAAGCACATCTGGAAGCATTCTGTAATCTGTGGACCTTCAGACTGTTGATGAAACACAAACATTGCATCGGCATTGAACACAATAAGCACCATGCGGACTTTTCTCCATGGTAGTAATGTCTTAAACCGTCTACGCTTTGGTCCTACACTGGAAGACTAGTAGTAGATTCCGAAGCACATCTAAAGGCATTCTCTAATCTGTGGACCTTCAGAGTGTTGACGAAACTCAAAAATTGCATCGGCATTGAACACAATAAGCATCATGTGGAGTTTTCTCCATGGGAGTAATGTCTTACACTGTCTACGCTTTGATCGTACACTGGAAGGCTAGTAGTAGTTTCCGAAGCACATCTGGATGAATTCTGTAATCTGTGGACCTTCAGAGTGTTGATGAAACACAAAAATTGCATCGGCATTGTAGACAATAAGCAACATGTGGACTTTTCTCCAAGGGAGTAATGTCTTAAACTGTCCACGCTTTGATTGTACACTGGAAGACTAGTAGTAGTTTCCGAAGCACATCTGGACGCATTCTGTAATCTGTGGACCTTCAGAGTGTTGATGAAATTCCAAAATTGCATCGGCATTGTACACAATAAGCACCATGCCGACTTTTCTCCATGGGCGTAATGTCTTAAACTGTCTACGCTTTGATCGATCCCTGGAAGACTAGTAGCAGTTTCCGAAGCACATCTGGTGGCATTCTGTAATCTGTGGACCTTCAGAGTGTTGATGCAACACAAATATTGCGTCGGCATTAAACACAATATACACCATGCGTATTTTTCTCCATGGGAGTAATGTCTTAAACTGTATACACTTTAATCGTACACTGGAAGACTAGTAGTAGTTTCCGAAGCACATCTGGAGGCATTCTGTAATCTGTGGACCTTGAGAGTGTTGATGAAATACAAATATTGCACCGGCATTGAACACAATAAGCAGCATGCGGACTTTTCTCCATGGGAGTAATCTCTTAAACTGTCTACGTTTTGGTCGTACAGTGGAAGACTGGTAGTAGTTTCCGAAGCACATCTGGATGCATTCTGTAATCTGCAGACCTTCGGAGTGTTGATGGAACACAAAAATTGCATCCGCATTGAACTCAATAAGCACCATGCAGACTTTTCTCGATGGGAGTAATGTCTTAAAATGTCTACGCTTTGATCGTACACTGGAAGAAGAGTAGTAGTTTCCGAAGTACATCTGGATGCATTCTGTAATCTGTGGACCTTCAGAGTGTTGATGAAACACAAAAATTGCATCGGCATTGAACACAATAAGCACCATGCGGACTTTTCTCCATGGGAGTAATGTCGTAAACTGTCTACGCTTTGATCGTTCACTGGAAGACTAGTAGAAGTTTCCGAAGCACATCTGGAGGCATTCTGTAATCTGTGGACCTTCAGAGTGTTGATGAAACAGAGAAATTGCATCGGCCATGAACAGAATAAGCACCATACGGACATTTCTCCATGGGAGTAATGTCTTAAACTGTCTACGCTTTGATCGTTCCCTGGAAGACTAATAGTAGTTTCCGAGGCACATCTGGAAGAATTCTGTAATCTGTGGACCTTAAGAGTGTTCATGAAACACAAAAATTACATCCGCATTGAACCTAATAAGCACCATGCGGACGATTCTCCATGGGAGTAATATCTTAAACTGTCTACGCTTTGATCGTACACTGGAAGAAGAGCAGTAGTTTCCGAAGTACATCTGGATGCATTCTGTAATCTGTGGACCTTCAGATTGTTGATGAAACACAAAAATTGCATCGGAATTGAACACAATAAACACAATGCGGACTTTTCTCCATGGGAGTAATGTCATAAACTGTCTACGCTTTGATCGTTTACTGGAAGACTAGTAGTAGTTTCCGAAGCACATCTGGAGGCATTCTGCTATCTGTGGACCTTCAGAGTGTTGATGAAACACAGAAATGGCATCAGCATTGAACACAATAAGCAAGATGCCGACTTTTCCCCATGAGAGTAATGTCGTAAACTGTCTACGCTTTGATCGTTCACTGGAAGACTAGTAGTAGTTTCCGAAGCACATCTGCAGGCATTCTGTAATCTGTGGACCTTCAGAGTGTTGATGAAACACAGAAATTGCATCGGCCATGAACACAATAAGCACCATACGGACTTTTCTCCATGGGAGTAATGTCTTAAACTGTCTACGCTTTGATCGTTCCCTGGAAGACTAGTAGTAGTTTCCGAAGCACATCTGGATGCATTCTGTAATCTGTGGACCTTCAGAGTGTTGATGAAACGCAAAAATTGCATCGGCATTGAACAAAATAAGCACCATGCGGAATTTTCTCCATGGGAGTAATGTCTTAAACTGTCTACGCTTTGATCGTACACTGGAAGACTAGTAGTAGTTTCCGAAGCACATCATGAGGCATTCTGTAATCTGTGGACCATCAGAGTGTTAATAAAACAAAGAAATTGAATCGGCATTGAACACAATAAGCACCATGCGGACTTTTCTACATGAGAGTAATGTCTTAAACTGTCTACGGTATGATCGTACACTGGAAGACTAGTAGTAGTTTCCGAAGCACATCTGGAGGCATTCTGTAATCTGTGGACCTTGAGAGTGTTGATGAAACACAAATATTGCACCGGCATTGAACACAATAAGCAGCATGCTGACTTTTCTCCATGGGAGTAATCTCTTAAACTGTCTACGCTTTGGTCGTACAGTGGAAGACTGGTAGTAGTTTCCGAAGCACATCTGGATGCATTCTGTAATCTGCAGACCTTCAGAGTGTTGATGAAACACAAAAATTGCATCCGCATTGAACTCAATAAGCACCATGCAGACTTTTCTCGATGGGAGTAATGTCTTAAAATGTCTACGCTTTGATCGTACACTGGAAGAAGAGTAGTAGTTTCCGAAGCACATCTGGATGAATTCTGTAATATGTGGACCTTAAGAGTGTTGATGAAACACAAAAATTGCATCGGCATTGAACACAATAAGCACCATGCGGACTTTTCTCCATGGGAGTAATGTCGTAAACTGTCTACGCTTTGATCGTTCACTGGAAGACTAGTAGAAGTTTCCGAAGCACATCTGGAGGCATTCTGTAATCTGTGGACCTTCAGAGTGTTGATGAAACAGAGAAATTGCATCGGCCATGAACAGAATAAGCACCAAAGGGACTTTTCTCCATGGGAGTAATGTCTTAAACTGTCTACGCTTTGATCGTTCCCTGGAAGACTAGTAGTAGTTTCCGAAGCACATCTGGAAGAATTCTGTAATCTGTGGACCTTAAGAGTGTTCATGAAACACAAAAATTACATCCGCATTGAACCTAATAAGCACCATGCGGACGATTCTCCATGGGAGTAATATCTTAAACTGTCTACGCTTTGATCGTACACTGGAAGAAGAGCAGTAGTTTCCGAAGTACATCTGGATGCATTCTGTAATCTGTGGACCTTCAGATTGTTGATGAAACACAAAAATTGCATCGGAATTGAACGCAATAAACACAATGCGGACTTTTCTCCATGGGAGTAATGTCATAAACTGTCTACGCTTTGATCGTTCACTGGAAGACTAGTAGTAGTTTCCGAAGCACATCTGGAGGCATTCTGCTATCTGTGGACCTTCAGAGTGTTGATGAAACACAGAAATGGCATCAGCATTGTACACAATAAGCAAGATGCCAACTTTTCTCCATGAGAGTAATGTCGTAAACTGTCTACGCTTTGATCGTTCACTGGAAGACTAGTAGTAGTTTCCGAAGCACATCTGCAGGCATTCTGTAATCTGTGGACCTTCAGAGTGTTGATGAAACACAGAAATTGCATCGGCCATGAACACAATAAGCACCATACGGACTTTTCTCCATGGGAGTAATGTCTTAAACTGTCTACGCTTTGATCGTTCCCTGGAAGACTAGTAGTAGTTTCCGAAGCACATCTGGATGCATTCTGTAATCTGTGGACCTTCAGAGTGTTGATGAAACGCAAAAATTGCATCGGCATTGAACAAAATAAGCACCATGCGGAATTTTCTCCATGGGAGTAATGTCTTAAACTGTCTACGCTTTGATCGTACACTGGAAGACTAGTAGTAGTTTCCGAAGCACATCTTGAGGCATTCTGTAATCTGTGGACCATCAGAGTGTTAATAAAACAAAGAAATTGAATCGGCATTGAACACAATAAGCACCATGCGGACTTTTCTACATGAGAGTAATGTCTTAAACTGTCTACGGTATGATCGTACACTGGAAGACTGGTAGTAGTTTCCGAAGCACATCTGGAGGCATTCTGTAATCTGTGGACCATGAGAGTGTTGATGAAACACAAATATTGCACCGGCATTGAACACAATAAGCAGCATGCGGACTTTTCTCCATGGGAGTAATCTCTTAAACTGTCTACGCTTTGGTCGTACAGTGGAAGACTGGTAGTAGTTTCCGAAGCACATCTGGATGCATTCTGTAATCTGCAGACCTTCAGAGTGTTGATGAAACACAAAAATTGCATCCGCATTGAACCCAATAAGCACCATGCAGACTTTTCTCGATGGGAGTAATGTCTTAAAATGTCTACGCTTTGATCGTACACTGGAAGAAGAGTAGTAGTTTCCGAAGCACATCTGGATGAATTCTGTAATATGTGGACCTTAAGAGTGTTGATGAAACACAAAAATTGCATCGGCATTGAACACAATAAGCACCATGCGGACTTTTCTCCATGGGAGTAATGTCGTAAACTGTCTACGCTTTGATCGTTCACTGGAAGACTAGTAGAAGTTTCCGAAGCACATCTGGAGGCATTCTGTAATCTGTGGACCTTCAGAGTGTTGATGAAACAGAGAAATTGCATCGGCCATGAACAGAATAAGCACCAAAGGGACTTTTCTCCATGGGAGTAATGTCTTAAACTGTCTACGCTTTGATCGTTCCCTGGAAGACTAGTAGTAGTTTCCGAAGCACATCTGGATGAATATAGTAATCTGTGGACCTTAAGAGTGTTGATGAAACACAAAAATTACATCCGCATTGAACCTAATAAGCACCATGCGGACAATTCTCCAAGGGAGTAATATCTTAAACTGTCTACGCTTTGATCGTACACTGGAAGAAGAGTAGTAGTTTCCGAAGTACATCTGGATGCATTCTGTAATCTGTGGACCTTCAGAGTGTTGTTGAAACACAAAAATTGCATCGGAATTGATCACAATAAACACAATGCGGACTTTTCTCCATGGCAGTAAGGTCGTAAACTGTCTACGCTTTGATCGTTCACTGGAAGACTAGTAGTAGTTTCCGAAGCACATCTGGAGGCATTCTGCTATCTGTGGACCTTCAGAGTGTTGATGAAACACAGAAATGGCATCAGCATTGAACACAATAAGCAAGATGCCGACTTTTCTCCATGAGAGTAATGTCGTAAACTGTCTACGCTTTCATCGTTTACTGGAAGACTAGTAGTAGTTTCCGAAGCACATCTGCAGGCTTTCTGTAATCTGTGGACCTTCAGAGTGTTGATGAAACACAGAAATTGCATCGGCCATGAACACAATAAGCACCATACGGACTTTTCTCCATGGGAGTAATGTCTTAAACTGTCTACGCTTTGATCGTTCCCTGGAAGACTAGTAGTAGTTTCCGAAGCACATCTGGATGAATTCTGTAATCTGTGGACCTTCAGAGTGTTGATGAAACACAAAAATTGCATCGGCATTGTAGACAATAAGCAACATGTGGACTTTTCTCCATGGGCGTAATGTCTTAAACTGTCTACACTTTAATCGTACACTGGAAGACTAGTAGTAGTTTCCGAAGCACATCTGGAGGCATTCTGTAATCTGTGGACCTTGAGAGTGTTGATGAAACACAAATATTGCACCGGCATTGAACACAATAAGCAGCATGAGGACTTTTCTCCATGGGAGTAATCTCTTAAACTGTCTACGCTTTGGTCGTACAGTGGAAGACTGGTAGTAGTTTCCGAAGCACATCTGGATGCATTCTGTAATCTGCAGACCTTGAGAGTGTTGTTGAAACACAAGAATTGCACCGGCATTGAACACAATAAGCACCATGCGGACTTTTCTCCATGGGAGTAATGTCTTAAACTGTCTACACTTTCGTCGTACACTGGAAGACTAGTAGTAGTTTCCGAAGCACATCTGGATGCATTCTGTAATCTGCAGACCTTTAGAGTGTTGATGAAACACAAAAATTGCATCCGCATTGAACCTAATAAGCACAATGCGGACGTTTCTCCATGGGAGTAATGTCTTAAACTGTCTACGCTTTGATCGTACACTGGAAGAAGAGTAGTAGTTTCCGAAATACATCTGGATGCATTCTGTAAATCTGTGGACCTTCAGAGTGTTGATGAAACACAAAAATTGCATCGGCATTGAACACAATAAGCACCATGCGGATTTTTCTCCATGTGAGTAATCTCTTAAACTGTCTACGCTTTGATCGTACACTGGAAGACTAGTAGTAGTTTCCGAAGCACATCTATAGGCATTCTGTAGTCTGTTGACCCTCAGAGAGTTGATGAAACACAGATATCGCATCGGAAATGAACACAATAAGCACCATGCCTACATATTCCGTATGAGTAATGTCATAACGGTCTACGCTTTGATCGTACACTGGAAGACGAGTAGTAGTTTCCGAAGCACATCTGGAAGCATTCTGTAATCTGTGGACCTTCAGAGTGTTGATGAAATTCCAAAATTGCATCGGCATTGTACACAATAAGCACCATGCCGACTTTTCTCCATTGGAGTAATGTCTTAAACTGTCTACGCTTTGATCGATCCCTGGAAGACTAGTAGCAGTTTCCGAAGCACATCTGGTGGCATTCTGTAATCTGTGGACCTTCAGAGTTTTGATGCAACACAAATATTGCGTCGGCATTAAACACAATATACACCATGCGTATTTTTCTCCATGGGAGTAATGTCTTATACTGTCTACAGTTTAATCGTACACTGGAAGACTAGTAGTAGTTTCCGAAGCACATCTGGAGGCATTCTGTAATCTGTGGACCTTGAGAGTGTTGATGAAATACAAATATATCACCGGCATTGAACACAATAAGCAGCATGCGGACTTTTCTCCATGGGAGTAATCTCTTAAACTGTCTACTTTTTGGTCGTACAGTGGAAGACTGGTAGTAGTTTCCGAAGCACATCTGGATGCATTCTGTAATCTGCAGACCTTCGGAGTGTTGATGGAACACAAAAATTGCATCCGCATTGAACTCAATAAGCACCATGCAGACTTTTCTCGATGGGAGTAATGTCTTAAAATGTCTACGCTTTGATCGTACACTGGAAGAAGAGTAGTAGTTTCCGAAGTACATCTGGATGCATTCTGTAATCTGTGGACCTTCAGAGTGTTGATGAAACACAAAAATTGCATCGGCATTGAACACAATAAGCACCATGCGGACTTTTCTCCATGGGAGTAATGTCGTAAACTGTCTACGCTTTGATCGTTCACTGGAAGACTAGTAGAAGTTTCCGAAGCACATCTGGAGGCATTCTGTAATCTGTGGACCTTGAGAGTGTTGATGAAACACAAAAATTGCATCGGCATTGAACACAATAAGCACCATGCGGACTTTTCTCCATGGGAGTAACGTCTTAAACTGTCTACGCTTTGATCGTTCCCTGGAAGACTAGTAGTAGTTTCCGAAGCACATCTGGAAGAATTCTGTAATCTGTGGACCTTAAGAGTGTTGATGAAACACAGAAATTGCATCGGTATTGAACACAATTAGCACCATGCGGACTTTTCTCCATGGGAGTAATGTCTTAAACTGTCTACGATTTGATCGTTCCCTGGAAGACTAGTAGTAGTTTCCGAAGCACATCTGGACGCATTCTGTAATCTGTGGACCTTCGGAGTGTTGATGAAATTCAAAAATTGCATCGGCATTGAACACAATAGGCACCATGCGGACTTTTCTCCATGGGCGTAATGTCTTAAACTGTCTACGCTTTGATCGTTCCCTGGAAGACTAGTAGTAGTTTCCGAAGCACATCTGGAGGCATTCTGCTATCTGTGGACCTTCAGAGTGTTGATGAAACACAGAAATGGCATCAGCATTGAACACAATAAGCAAGATGCCGACTTTTCTCCATGAGAGTAATGTCGTAAACTGTCTACGCTTTGATCGTTCACTGGAAGACTAGTAGTAGTTTCCGAAGCACATCTGCAGGCATTCTGTAATCTGTGGACCTTCAGAGTGTTGATGAAACACAGAAATTGCATCGGCCATGAACACAATAAGCACCATACGGACTTTTCTCCATGGGAGTAATGTCTTAAACTGTCTACGCTTTGATCGTTCCCTGGAAGACTAGTAGTAGTTTCCGAAGCACATCTGGATGCATTCTGTAATCTGTGGACCTTCAGAGTGTTGATGAAACGCAAAAATTGCATCGGCATTGAACAAAATAAGCACCATGCGGATTTTTCTCCATAGGAGTAATGTCTTAAACTGTCTACGCTTTGATCGTACACTGGAAGACTAGTAGTAGTTTCCGAAGCACATCTGGATGCATTCTGTAATCTGCAGACCTTCAGAGTGTTGATGAAACACAAAAATTGCATCCGCATTGAACCCAATAAGCACCATGCAGACTTTTCTCGATGGGAGTAATGTCTTAAATTGTCTACGCTTTGATCGTACACTGGAAGAAGAGTAGTAGTTTCCGAAGCACATCTGGATGAATTCTGTAATATGTGGACCTTAAGAGTGTTGATGAAACACAAAAATTGCATCGGCATTGAACACAATAAGCAGCATGCGGACTTTTCTCCATGGGAGTAATCTCTTAAACTGTCTACGCTTTGGTCGTACAGTGGAAGACTGGTAGTAGTTTCCGAAGCACATCTGGATGCATTCTGTAATCTGCAGACCTTCAGAGTGTTGATGAAACACAAAAATTGCATCCGCATTGAACTCAATAAGCACCATGCAGACTTTTCTCGATGGGAGTAATGTCTTAAAATGTCTACGCTTTGATCGTACACTGGAAGAAGAGTAGTAGTTTCCGAAGCACATCTGGATGAATTCTGTAATATGTGGACCTTAAGAGTGTTGATGAAACACAAAAATTGCATCGGCATTGAACACAATAAGCACCATGCGGACTTTTCTCCATGGGAGTAATGTCGTAAACTGTCTACGCTTTGATCGTTCACTGGAAGACTAGTAGAAGTTTCCGAAGCACATCTGGAGGCATTCTGTAATCTGTGGACCTTCAGAGTGTTGATGAAACAGAGAAATTGCATCGGCCATGAACAGAATAAGCACCAAAGGGACTTTTCTCCATGGGAGTAGTGTCTTAAACTGTCTACGCTTTGATCGTTCCCTGGAAGACTAGTAGTAGTTTCCGAAGCACATCTGGATGAATATAGTAATCTGTGGACCTTAAGAGTGTTGATGAAACACAAAAATTACATCCGCATTGAACCTAATAAGCACCATGCGGACAATTCTCCAAGGGAGTAATATCTTAAACTGTCTACGCTTTGATCGTACACTGGAAAAAGAGTAGTAGTTTCCGAAGTACATCTGGATGCATTCTGTAATCTGTGGACCTTCAGAGTGTTGATGAAACACAAAAATTGCATCGGAATTGATCACAATAAACACAATGCGGACTTTTCTCCATGGCAGTAAGGTCGTAAACTGTCTACGCTTTGATCGTTCACTGGAAGACTAGTAGTAGTTTCCGAAGCACATCTGGAGGCATTCTGCTATCTGTGGACCTTCAGAGTGTTGATGAAACACAGAAATGGCATCAGCATTGAACACAATAAGCAAGATGCCGACTTTTCTCGATGAGAGTAATGTCGTAAACTGTCTACGCTTTGATCGTTTACTGGAAGACTAGTAGTAGTTTCCGAAGCACATCTGCAGGCATTCTGTAATCTGTGGACCTTCAGAGTGTTGATGAAACACAGAAATGGCATCGGCCATGAACACAATAAGCACCATACGGACTTTTCTCCATGGGAGTAATGTCTTAAACTGTCTACGCTTTGATCGTTCCCTGGAAGACTAGTAGTAGTTTCCGAAGCACATCTGGATGAATTCTGTAATCTGTGGACCTTCAGAGTGTTGATGAAACACAAAAATTGCATCGGCATTGTAGACAATAAGCAACATGTGGACTTTTCTCCAAGGGAGTAATGTCTTAAACTGTCCACGCTTTGATTGTACAATGGAAGACTAGTAGTAGTTTCCGAAGCACATCTGGACGCATTCTGTAATCTGTGGACCTTCAGAGTGTTGATGAAATTCCAAAATTGCATCGGCATTGAACACAATAAGCACCATGCCGACTTTTCTCCAGGGGCGTAATGTCTTAAACTGTCTACGCTTTGATCGATCCCTGGAAGACTAGTAGTAGTTTCCGAAGAACATCTGGTGGCATTCTGTAATCTGTGGACCTTCAGAGTGTTGATGAAACACAAATATTGCGTCGGCATTAAACACAATATACACCATGCGTATTTTTCTCCATGGGAGTAATGTCTTAAACTGTCTACACTTTAATCGTACACTGGAAGACTAGTAGTAGTTTCCGAAGCACATCTGGAGGCATTCTGTAATCTGTGGACCTTGAGAGTGTTGATGAAACACAAAAATTGCATCGGCATTGAACACAATAAGCACCATGCGGACTTTTCTCCATGGGAGTAATGTCGTAAACTGTCTACGCTTTGATCGTTCACTGGAAGACTAGTAGAAGTTTCCGAAGCACATCTGGAGGCATTCTGTAATCTGTGGACCTTCAGAGTGTTGATGAAACAGAGAAATCTCATCGGCCATGAACAGAATAGGCACCATACGGACTTTTCTCCATGGGAGTAATGTCTTAAACTGTCTACGCTTTGATCGTTCCCTGGAAGACTAGTAGTAGTTTCCGAAGCACATCTGGATGAATTCTGTAATCTGTGGACCTTAAGAGTGTTCATGAAACACAAAAATTACATCCGCATTGAACCTAATAAGCACCATGCGGATGATTCTACATGGGAGTAATATCTTAAACTGTCTACGCTTTGATCGTACACTGGAAGAAGAGCAGTAGTTTCCGAAGTACATCTGGATGCATTCTGTAATCTGTGGACCTTCAGAGTGTTGATGAAACACAAAAATTGCATCAGCATTGAACACAATAAGCAAGATGCCGACTTTTCTCCATGAGAGTAATGTCGTAAACTGTCTACGCTTTGATCGTTCACTGGAAGACTAGTAGTAGTTTCCGAAGCACATCTGCAGGCATTCTGTAATCTGTGGACCTTCAGAGTGTTGATGAAACACAGAAATTGCATCGGCCATGAACACAATAAGCACCATACGGACTTTTCTCCATGGGAGTAATGTCTTAAACTGTCTACGCTTTGATCGTTCCCTGGAAGACTAGTAGTTGTTTCCGAAGCACATCTGGATGCATTCTGTAATCTGTGGACCTTCAGAGTGTTGATGAAACGCACAAATTGCATCGGCATTGAACAAAATAAGCACCATGCGGAATTTTCTCCATGGGAGTAATGTCTTAAACTGTCTACGCTTTGATCGTACACTGGAAGACTAGTAGTAGTTTCCGAAGCACATCATGAGGTATCCGTAATCTGTGGACCATCAGAGTGTTATTAAAACAAAGAAATTGAATCGGCATTGAACACAATAAGCACCATGCGGACTTTTCTACATGAGAGTAATGTCTTAAACTGTCTACGGTATGATCGTACACTGGAAGACTAGTAGTAGTTTCCGAAGCACATCTGGAGGCATTCTCTAATCTGTGGACCTTGAGAGTGACAAACTGCTTATTTGCTTCTGTCTCGGGTACTTCGGCCGACGTTCGTGTGATGATTTTGCTGACGTTTCGCCAGCACGAGTGGCTGTCAGTGTCAAGGCTTCACCCTCCATTGCCGGAGGTGAACTGGGGGCAGCTTTGACAATGCCAGCCACTCGTGCTGGCGAAACGTCAGCAAAATCATCACACGAACGTTGGTCGAAGAACCCGAGACAGAAGCAAATAAGCAGTTTGTCAACAAGTGGCCACGAAAGTCTTAACAATTTTGACCTTGAGAGTGTTGATGAAACACAGAAATCGCATCGGCAATGAACAAAATAAGCACCATGCGGACATTTTCCGTGGGAGTAATGTATTAATCTGTCTATGCTTTGATAGTTCCCTGGAAGACTAGTAGTAGTTTCCGAAGCACAGCTGGAGATATTCTATTATCTGTAGACCTTCAGACTGTTGATGAAACACAGAAATTGCATCGGTATTGAACACAATTAGCACCATTCGGACTTCTCCCCATGGAAGTAATGTCTTAAACTGTCTACGCTTTGATCGTACACTGGAACACTAGCAGTAGCTTCCGAAGCACATCTGGAAGCATTCTGTAATCAGTGGACCTTCAGAGTGTTGATGAAACACAAAAATTGCATCGGCATTGAACACAATAAGCACCATGCCGACTTTTCTCCATGGGAGTAATGTCTTAAACTGTCTATGCTTTGATCGTTCCCTGGAAGACTAGTAGTAGTTTCCGAAGCACATCTGGAGGCATTCTGTAATCTGTGGACCTTCAGAGTGTTGATGAAACACAAATATTGCGTCGGCATTAAACACAATATACACCATGCGTATTTTTCTCCATGGGAGTAATGTCTCAAACTGTCTACACTTTAATCGTACACTGGAAGACTAGTAGTAGTTTCCGAAGCACATCTGGAGGCATTCTGTAATCTGTGGACCTTCAGAGTGTTGATGAAACACAAATATTGCACCGGCATTGAACACAATAAGCACCATGCGGACTTTTCTCCATGGGAGTAATGTCGTAAACTGTCTACGCTTTGATCGTTCACTGGAAGACTAGTAGAAGTTTCCGAAGCACATCTGGAATCATTCTGTAATCTGTGGACCTTTAGAGTGTTGATGAAACGGAGAAATTGCATCGGCCATGAACAGAATAAGCACCACACGGACTTTTCACCATGGGAGTAATGTCTTAAACTGTCTACGCTTTGATCGTTCCCTGGAAGACTAGTAGTAGTTTCCGAAGCACATCTGGATGAATATAGTAATCTGTGGACCTTAAGAGTGTTGATGAAACACAAAAATTACATCCGCATTGCACCTAATAAGCACCATGCGGACAATTCTCCATGGGAGTAATATCTTAAACTGTCTACGTTTTGATCGTACACTGGAAGAAGAGTAGTAGTTTCCGAAGTACATCTGGATGCATTCTGTAATCTGTGGACCTTCAGAGTGTTGATGAAACACAGAAATGGCATCAGCATTGAACACAATTAGCAAGATGCCGACTTTTCTCCATGAGAGTAATGTCGTAAACTGTCTACGCTTTGATCATCACTGGAAGACTAGTAGTAGTTTCCGAAGCACATCTGCAGGCATTCTGTAATCTGTGGACCTTCAGAGTGTTGATGAAACACAGAAATTGCATCGGCCATGAACACAATAAGCATTATACGGACTTTTCTCCATGGGAGTAATGTCTTAAACTGTCTACGCTTTGATCGTTCCATGGAAGACTAGTAGTAGTTTCCGAAGCACATCTGGATGAATTCTGTAATCTGTGGACCTTCAGAGTGTTGATGAAACACAAAAATTGCATCGGCATTGTAGACAATAAGCAACATGTGGACTTTTCTCCATGGGAGTAATGTCTTAAACTGTCCACGCTTTGATTGTACACTGGAAGACTAGTAGTAGTTTCCGAAGGACATCTGGACGCATTCTGTAATCTGTGGACCTTCAGAGTGTTGATGAAATTCCAAAATTGCATCGGCATTGAACTCAATAAGCACCATGCCGACTTTTCTCCATGGGCGTAATGTCTTAAACTGTCTACGCTTTGATCGATCCCTGGAAGACTAGTAGTAGTTTCCGAAGCACATCTGGAGGCATTCTGTAATCTGTGGACCTTCAGAGTGTTGTTGAAACACAAATATTGCGTCGGCATTAAACACAATATACACCATGCGTATTTTTCTCCATGGGAGTAATGTCTTAAACTGTCTACAATTTAATCGTACACTGGAAGACTAGTAGTAGTTTCCGAAGCACATCTGGAGGCATTCTGTAATCTGTGGACCTTCAGAGTGTTGATGAAACACAAAAATTGCATCGGCATTGAACACAATAAGCACCATGCGGACTTTTCTCCTTGGGAGTAATGTCTTAAAGTGTCTACGCTTTGATCGTACACTGGAAGACTAGTATCAGTTTCCGAAGCACATCTGGAGGCATTCTGTAATCTATGGACCTTCAGAGTGTTGATGAAACAGAGAAATTGCAGCGGCCATGAGCAGAATAAGCACCATACGGACTTTTCTCCATAGGAGTAATGTCTTAAACTGTCTACGCTATGATCGTTCCCTGGAAGACTAGTAGTAGTTTCCGAAGCACATCTGGATGAATATAGTAATCTGTGGACCTTAAGAGTGTTGATGAAACAAAAAAATTACATCCGCATTGAACCTAATAAGCACCATGCGGACTATTCTCCATGGGAGTAATATCTTAAACTGTCTACGCTTTGATCGTACACTGGAAGAAGAGTAGTAGTTTCCGAAGTACATCTGGATGCATTCTGTAATCTGTGGATCTTCAGAGTGTTGATGAAACACAAAAATTGCTACGGAATTGAACACAATAAACACAATGCGGACTTTTCTCCATGGGAGTAATGTCGTAAACTGTCTACGCTTTGATCGTTCACTGGAAGACTAGTAGTAGTTTCCGAAGCACATCTGGAGGCATTCTGCTATCTGTGGACCTTCAGAGTGTTGATGAAACACAGAAATGGCATCAGCATTGAACACAATAAGCAAGATGCCTACTTTTCGCCATGAGAGTAATGTTTAAACTGTCTACGCTTTGATCGTTCACTGGAAGACTAGTAGTAGTTTCCGAAGCACATCTGCAGGCATTCTGTAATCTGTGGAACTTCAGAGTGTTGATGAAACACAGAAATTGCATCGGCCATGAACACAATAAGCACCATACGGACTTTTCTCCATGGGAGTAATGTCTTAAACTGTCTACGCTTTGATCGTTCCCTGGAAGACTAGTAGTAGTTTCCGAAGCACATCTGGATGCATTCTGTAATCTGTGGACCTTCAGAGTGTTGATGAAACGCAAAAATTGCATCGGCATTGAACACAATAAGCACCATGCGGACTTTTCTCCATGGGAGTAATGTCTTAAGCTGTTTACGCTTTGATCGTTCCCTGTAAGACTAGTAGTAGTTTCCGAAGCACATCTTGAGATATTCTATAATCTGTAGACCTTCAGACTGTTGATGAAACACAAATATTGAATCGGCATTGACCACAATAAACACCATGCGGACTTTTCTCCATGGGAGTAATGTCTTAAACGGTCTAAGCTTTAATCGTACACTGGAAGACTAGTAGTAGTTTCCGAAGCACATCTTGAGGCATTCTGTAATCTGTGGACCTTGAGAGTGTTGATGAAACACAACAATTGCACCGGCATTGAACACAATAAGCACCATGCGGACTTTTCTCCATGGGAGTAATGTCTTAAACTGTCTACGCTTACGTCGTACACTGGAAGACTAGTAGTAGTTTCCGAAGCACATCTGGATGCATTCTGTAATCTGCAGACCTTCAGAGTGTTGATGAAACACAAAAATTGCATCCGCATTGAACCAAATAAGCACCATGCGGACGTTTCTCCATGGGAGTAATGTCTTAAACTGTCTACGCTTTGATCGTACACTGGCAGAAGAGTAGTAGTTTCCGAAGTACATCTGGATGCATTCTGTAATCTGTGGACCTTCAGAGTGTTGATGAAACACAAAAATTGCATCGGCATAGAACACAATAAGCACCATGCGGATTTTTCTCCATGTGAGTATTGTCTTAAACTGTCTACGCTTTGATCGTACACTGGAAGACTAGTAGTAGTTTCCGAAGCACATCTATAGGCATTCTGTAATCTGTTGACCTTCAGAGAGTTGATAAAACACAGAAATCGCATCGACAATGAACACAATAAGCACCATGCCTACATTTTCCATATGAGTAATGTCATAACTGTCTACGCTTTGATCGTACACTGGAAGACGAGTAGTAGTTTCCGAAGCACATCTGGAGGCATTCTGTAATCTGTGGACCTTCAGACTGTTGATGAAACACAAAAATTGCATCAGCAGAGAACACAATAAGCACCATGCGGAGTTTCCTCCATGGGAGTAATGTCTTAAATTGTCTAAGCTTTGATCGTTCCCTGGAAGACTAGTAGTAGTTTCCGAAGCACATCTGGATGAATTCTGTAATCTGTGGACCTTCAGAGTGTTGATGAAACACAGAAATTGCATCGGTATTGAACACAATTAGCACCATGCGGACTTTTCTCCATGGGAGTTATGTCTTAAACTGTCTACGATTTGATCGTTCCCTGGAAGACTAGTAGTAGTTTCCGATGCACATCTGGACGCATTCTGTAATCTGTGGACCTTCGGAGTGTTGATGAAATTCAAAAATTGCATCGGCATTGAACACAATAGGCACCATGCGGACTTTTCTCCATGGGCGTAATGTCTTAAACTGTCTACGCTTTGATCGTTCCCTGGAAGACTAGTAGTAGTTTCGGAAGCACATCTGGCGGCATTCTGTAATCTGTGGACCTTCAGAGTGTTGATGAAACACAAATATTGCGTCGGCATTGAACACAATATACACCATGCGTATTTTTCTCCATGGGAGTAATGTCTTAAACTGTCTACACTTTAATCGTACACTGGAAGACTAGTAGTAGTTTCCGAAGCACATCTGGAGGCATTCTGTAATCTGTGAACCTTCAGAGTGTTGATGAAACACAGAAATTGCATCGGCCATGAACACAATAAGCTCCATACGGACTTTTCTACATGGGAGTAATGTCTTAAACTGTCTACGCTTTGATCGTTCCGTGGAAGACTAGTAGTAGTTTCCGAAGCTCATCTGGATGCATTCTGTAATCTGTGGACCTTCAGAGTGTTGATGAAACACAAAAATTGCATCCGCATTGAACCTAATAAGCACCATGCGGACGATTCTCCATGGGAGTTATGTCTTAAACTGTCTACGCTTTGATCGTACACTGGAAGAAGAGTAGTAGTTTCCGAAGTACATCTGGATGCATTCTGTAATCTGTGGACCTTCAGAGTGTTGATGAAACACAAAAATTGCATCGGCATTGAACACAATAAGCACCATGCGGATTTTTCTCTATGTGAGTAATGTCTTAAACTGTCTACGATTTGATCGTACACTGGAAGACTAGTAGTAGTTTCCGATGTACATCTGGAAGCGTTCTGTAATCTGAGGATCTTCAGAGTGTTGATGAAACACACAAATTGCATCGGCATTGAACACAATAAGCACCATGCGGAGTTTTCTCCATGGGAGTAATGTCTTAAACTCTCTACGCTTTGATCGTTCACTGGAAGACTAGTAGTAGGTTCCGAAGCACATCTGGAGGCATTCTGTAATCTGTGGACCTTCAGAGTATTGACGAAACTTAGAAACTGCAACGGCATTGAACACAATAAGCACAATGCGGACTTTTCTCCATGGAAGTAATGTCTTAAACTGTCTACGCTTTGGTCGTACACTGGAAGACTAGTAGTAGTTTCCAAAGCACATCTGGAAGCATTCTGTAATCTGCAGACCTTCGGAGTGTTGATGAAACACAAAAATTGCATCCGCATTGAACCTAATAAGCACCATGCGGACGTTTCTCCATGGGAGTAATGTCATAAACTGTCTACGCTTTGATCGTACACTGGAAGAAGAGTAGTAGTTTCCGAAGTACATCTGGATGCATTCTGTAATCTGTGGACCTTTAGGGTGTTGATGAAACACAAAAATTGCATCGGCATAGAACACAATAAGCACCATGCGGATTTTTCTCCATGTGAGTAATGTCTTAAACTGTCTACGCTTTGATCGTACACTGGAAGACTAGTAGTGGTTTCCGAAGCACATCTATAGGCATTCTGTAGTCTGTTGACCTTCAGAGAGTTGATGAAACACAGAAATCGCATCGGCAATGAACACAAAAAGCACCATGCCTACATTTTCCATATGAGTAATGTCATAACTGTCTACGCTTTGATCGTACACTGGAAGACGAGTAGTAGTTTCCGAAGCACATCTGGAGGCATTCTGTAATCTGTGGACCTTCAGACTGTTGATGAAACACAAAAATTGCATCGGCAGAGAACACAATAAGCACCATGCGGACTTTCCTCCATGGGAGTAATGTCTTAAACTGTCTACGCTTTGATCGTTCCCTGGAAGACTAGTAGTAGTTTCCGAAGCACATCTGGACGCATTCTGTAATCTGTGGACCTTCAGAGTGTTGATGAAATTCAAAAATTGCATCGGCATTGAACACAATAGGCACCATGCGGACTTTTCTCCATGGGCGTAATATCTTAAACTGTCTAAGCTTTGATCGTTCCCTGGAAGACTAGTAGTAGTTTCCGAAGCACATCTGGTGGCATTCTGTAATCTGTGGACCTTCAGAGTGTTGATGAAACACAAATATTGCGTCGGCATTGAACACAATATACACCATGCGTATTTTTCTCCATGGGAGTAATGTCTTAAACTGTCTACACTTTAATCGTACGCTGGAAGACTAGTAGTAGTTTCCGAAGCACATCTGGAGGCATTCTGTAATATGTGGACTTTGAGAGTGTTGATGAAACACAAATATTGCACCGGCATTGAACACAATAAGCAGCATGCGGACTTTTCTCCATGGGAGTAATCTATTACACTGTCTACGCTTTGGTCGTACACTGGAAGACTGGTAGTAGTTTCCGAAGCACATCTGGATGCATTCTGTAATCTGCAGACCTTCAGAGTGTTGATGAAACACAAAAATTGCATCCGCATTGAACTCAATAAGCACCATGCGGACTTTTCTCGATGGGAGTAATGTCGTAAACTGTCTACGCTTTGATCGTACACTGGAAGAAGAGTAGTAGTTTCCGAAGTACATCTGGATGCATTCTGTAATCTCTGGACCTTCAGAGTGTTGATGAAACACAAAAATTGCATCGGCATTGAACACAATAAGCACAATGCGGACTTTTCTCCATGGGAGTAATGTCGTAAACTGTCTACGCTTTTATCGTTCACTGGAAGACTAGTAGTAGTTTCCGAAGCACATCTGGAGGCATTCTGTAATCTGCGGACCTTCAGAGTGTTGATGAAACACAGAAATTGCATCGGCCATGAACACAATAAGCACCATACGGACTTTTCTCCATGGGTGTAATGTCTTAAACTGTCTACGCTTTGATCGTTCCCTGGAATACTAGTAGTAGTTTCCGAAGCACATCTGTATGCATTCTGTAATCTGTGGACCTTCAGAGTGTTGATGAAACACAAAAATTGCATCCGCATTGAACCTAATAAGCACCATGCGGACGATTCTCCATGGGAGTAATGTCTTAAACTGTCTACGCTTTGATCGTACACTGGAAGAAGAGTAGTAGTTTCCGATGTACATCTGGAAGCATTCTGTAATCTGAGGATCTTCAGAGTGTTGATGAAACACACAAATTGCATCGGCATTGAAAGCAATAAGCACCATGCGGACTTTTCTAAATGGGAGTAATGTCTCAAACTGTCTACGCTTTGATCGTTCCCTGGAAGACTAGTAGTAGTTTCCGAAGCACATCTGGACGCATTCTGTAATCTGTGGACCCTCAGAGTGTTGATGAAACACAAAAATTGCATCGGAATTGAACTCAATAAGTACAATGCGGACTTTTCTCCACGGGAGTAATGACATAAACTGTCTGCGCTTTGATGGTTCACTGGAAGACTAGTAGTAGTTTCCGAACCACATCTGGAGGCATTCTGCTATCTGTGGACCTTCAGAGTGTTGATGAAACACAGAAATGGGATAGGCATTGAACACAATAAGCACCATGCCGACTTTTCTCCATGGGAGTAATGTCGTAGACTGTCTACGCTTTGATCGTTCCCTGAAAGACTAGTAGTAGTTTCCGAAGCACATCTGGATGCATTCTGTAATCTGTGGACCTTCAGAGTGTTGATGAAACACAAAAATTGCATCGGCATTGAACACAATAAGCACCATGCGGACTTTTCTCAATGGGAGTAATGTCTCAAACTGTCTACGCTTTGATCGTTCACTGGAAGATTAGTAGTAGTTTTCGAAGCACATCTTGGGGCATACTGTAATCTGTGGACCTTCAGAGTGTTGATGAAACACAAAAATTGCATCGGCATTGATCATAATAAGCACCATGCGGAATTTTTTCCATGGGAGTAATGTCTTAAACTGTCTTCGCTTTGATCGTACACTGGAAGACTAGTAGTAGTTTCCGAAGCACATCTGGAGGCATTCTGTAATCTGTGGACCATCAGAGTGTTGGTAAAACAATGAAATTGAATCGGCATTGAACACAATAAGGACCATGCGGACTTTTCTACATGAGAGTAATATCTTAAACTGTCTACGGTATGATCGTACACTGGAAGACTACTAGTAGTTTCCGAAGCACGTCTGGAGGCATTCTGTAATCTGTGGACCTTCAGTGTGTTGATGAAACACAGAAATTGAATCGGCATTGAACACAATAAGCACCATACGGACTTTTCTCCATGGGAGTAATGTCTTAAACTGTCTACGCTTTGATCGTTCCCTGGAAGATTAGTAGTAGTTTCCGAAGCACATCTGGAGGCATTCTATAATCTGTGGACCTTCAGAGTGTTGATGAAACACAACAATTGATTCGGCATTGAACACAAAGAGCACCATGCGGACTTTTCTCCATGGGAGTAATGTCTTAAACTGTCTACGCTTTGATCGTTCATTGGAAGACTAGTAATAGTTTCCGAAGCACATCTGGAGGTATTCTGTAATCTGTCGACCTTCAGAGTATTGACGAAACTTAGAAACTGCATCGGCAATGAACACAATAAGCACCATGCGGACTTTTCTCCATGGGAGTAATGTCCTATACTGTCTACGCTTTGATCGTACACTGGAAGACTAGTAGCAGTTTCCGAAGCACATCTGAGTGCATTCTGTAACGTGTGGACCATCAGAGAGTTGATGAAACACAAAAATTGCATCCGCATTGAACACAATAAGCACCATGCGGACTTATCTCCATGGGAGTAATTACTTAAACTGTCTACGCTTTGATCGTACACTGGAAGACTAGTAGTAGTTTCCGAAGTACATCTGGATGCATTATGTAATCTGTCGACCTTCGGAGTGTTGATGAAACATAAAAATTGCATCGGCATTGAACACAATAAGCGCCATGCGGACTTTTCTCCATGGGAGTAATGTCGTAAACTGTCTACGCTTTGATCGTTCACTGGAAGACTTGTAGTAGTTTCCGAAGCACATCTGGAGGCATTCTGTAATCTGTGGACCTTCAGAGTGTTGATGAATCACAGAAATTGCATCGGCCATGAACACAATAAGCACCATACGGACTTTTCTCCATGGGAGTAATGTCTTAAACTGTCTACGCTTTGATCGTTTCCTGGAAGACTAGTAGTAGTTTCCGAAGCACATCTGGATGCATTCTGTAATCTGTGGACCTTCAGAGTGTTGATGAAACACAAAAATTGCATCGGCATTGAACACAATAAGCACCATGCGGACTTTTCACCATGGGAGTAATGTCTTAAGCTGTCTACGCTTTGAGCGTTCCCTGGAAGACTAGTAGTAGTTTCCGAAGCACATCTGGAGATATTCTGTAATCTGTGGACCTTGAGAGTGTTGATGAAACACACAAATTGCATCGGCAATGAACACAATAAGCACCATGCGGACTTTTCTAAATGGGAGTAATGTCTCAAACTGTCTACGCTTTGATCGTTCCCTGGAAGACTAGTAGTAGTTTCCGAAGCACATCTGGATGCATTCTGTAATCTGTGGACCTTCAGAGTGTTGATGAAACACAAAAATTGCATCGGAATTGAACTCAATAAGCACAATGCGGACTTTTCTCCATGGGAGTAATGTCATAAACTCTCTACGCTTTGATCGTTCACTGGAAGACTAGTAGTAGTATCTGAAGCACATCTGGAGGCATTCTGCTATCTGTGGACCTTCAGAGTGTTGATGAAACACAGAAATGGGATCGGCATTGAACACAATAAGCACCATGCCGACTTTTCTCCATGAGAGTAATGACGTAAACTGTCTACGCTTTGATCGTTCACTGGAAGACTAGTAGTAGTTTCCGAAGCACATCTGCGGGCATTCTGTAATCTGTGGACCTTCAGAGTGTTGATGAAACACAGAAATTGCATCGGCCATGAACATAATAAGCTCCATACGGACTTTTCTCCATGGGAGTAATGTCTTAAACTGTCTACGGTATGATCGTACACTGGAAGACTAGTAGTAGTTTCCGAAGCACGTCTGGAGGCATTCTGTAATCTGTGGACCTTCAGAGTATTGACGAAACTTAGAAACTGCAACGGCATTGAACACAATAACCACAATGCGGACTTTTCTCCATGGAAGTAATGTCTTAAACTGTCTACGCTTTGGTCGTACACTGGAAGACTAGTAGTAGTTTCCAAAGCACATTTGGAAGCATTCTGTAATCTGCAGACCTTCAGAGTGTTGATGAAACACAAAAATTGCATCCGCATTGAACCTAATAAGCAACATGCGGACGTTTCTCCATGGGAGTAATGTCATAAACTGTCTACGCTTTGATCGTACACTGGAAGAAGAGTAGTAGTTTCCGAAGTACATCTGGATGCATTCTGTAATCTGTGGACCTTTAGGGTGTTGATGAAACACAAAAATTGCATCGGCATAGAACACAATAAGCACCATGCGGATTTTTCTCCATGTGAGTAATGTCTTAAACCGTCTACGCTTTGATCGTACACTGGAAGACTAGTAGTAGTTTCCGAAGCACATCTATAGGCATTCTGTAGTCTGTTGACCTTCAGAGAGTTGATGAAACACAGAAATCGCATCGGCAATGAACACAAAAAGCACCATGCCTACAATTTCCATATGAGTAATGTCATAACTGTCTACGCTTTGATCGTACACTGGAAGACGAGTAGTAGTTTCCGAAGCACATCTGGAGGCATTCTGTAATCTGTGGACCTTCAGACTGTTGATGAAACACAAAAATTGCATCGGCAGAGAACACAATAAGCACCATGCGGACTTTCCTCCATGGGAGTAATGTCTTAAACTGTCTACGCTTTGATCGTTCTCTGGAAGACTAGTAGTAGTTTCCGAAGCACATCTGGACGGATTCTGTAATCTGTGGACCTTCAGAGTGTTGATGAAATTCAAAAATTGCATCGGCATTGAACACAATAGGCACCATGCGGACTTTTCTCCATGGGCGTAATATCTTAAACTGTCTAAGCTTTGATCGTTCCCTGGAAGACTAGTAGTAGTTTCCGAAGCACATCTGGCGGCATTCTGTAATCTGTGGACCTTCAGAGTGTTGATGAAACACAAATATTGCGTCGGCATTGAGCACAATATACACCATGCGTATTTTTCTCCATGGGAGTAATGTCTTAAACTGTCTACACTTTAATCGTACGCTGGAAGACTAGTAGTAGTTTCCGAAGCACATCTGGAGGCATTCTGTAATATGTGGACTTTGAGAGTGTTGATGAAACACAAATATTGCACCGGCATTGAACACAATAAGCAGCATGCGGACTTTTCTCCATGGGAGTAATCTATTACACTGTCTACGCTTTGGTCGTACACTGGAAGACTGGTAGTAGTTTCCGAAGCACATCTGGATGCATTCTGTAATCTGCAGACCTTCAGAGTGTTGATGAAACACAAAAATTGCATCCGCATTGAACTCAATAAGCACCATGCGGACTTTTCTCGATGGGAGTAATGTCTTAAACTGTCTACGCTTTGATCGTACACTGGAAGAAGAGTAGTAGTTTCCGAAGTACATCTGGATGCATTCTGTAATCTCTGGACCTTCAGAGTGTTGATGAGACACAAAAATTGCATCGGCATTGAACACAATAAGCACAATGCGGACTTTTCTCCATGGGAGTAATGTCGTAAACTGTCTACGCTTTTATCGTTCACTGGAAGACTAGTAGTAGTTTCCGAAGCACATCTGGAGGCATTCTGTAATCTGTGGACCTTCAGAGTGTTGATGAAACACAGAAATTGCATCGGCCATGAACACAATAAGCACCATACGGACTTTTCTCCATGGGTGTAATGTCTTAAACTGTCTACGCTTTGATCGTTCCCTGGAATACTAGTAGTAGTTTCCGAAGCACATCTGGATGCATTCTGTAATCTGTGGACCTTCAGAGTGTTGATGAAACACAAAAATTGCATCCGCATTGAACCTAATAAGCACCATGCGGACGATTCTCCATGGGAGTAATGTCTTAAACTGTCTACGCTTTGATCGTACACTGGAAGAAGAGTAGTAGTTTCCGATGTACATCTGGAAGCATTCTGTAATCTGAGGATCTTCAGAGTGTTGATGAAGCACACAAATTGCATCGGCATTGAACACAATAAGCACCATGCGGACTTTTCTCAATGGGAGTAATGTCTCAAACTGTCTACGCTTTGATCGTTCCCTGGAAGACTAGTAGTAGTTTCCGAAGCACATCTGGATGCATTCTGTAATCTGTGGACCTTCAGAGTGTTGATGAAACACAAAAATTGCATCTTCATTGAACACAATAAGCACCATGCGGAGTTTTCTCCATGGGAGTAATGTCTTAAACTGTCTACGCTTTGATCGTTCACTGGAAGACTAGTAGTAGTTTCCGAAGCACATCTGGAGGCATTCTGTAATCTGTGGACCTTCAGAGTATTGACGAAACATAGAAACTGCATCGGCATTGAACACAAAACACAATGCGGACTTTTCTCCATGGGAGTAATGTCCTATACTGCCTACGCTTTGATCGTACACTGGAAGACTAGTAGTAGTTTCCGAAGCACATCTGGATACATTCTGTAATCTGTGGACCTTGAGAGTGTTAATGAAACACAACAATTGCACCGGCATTGAACACAATAAGCACCATGCGGACTTTTCTCCATGGGAGTAATGTCTCAAACTGTCTACGCTTTGATCGTTCCCTGGAAGACTAGTAGTAGTTTCCGAAGCACATCTGGAGGCATTCTGTAATCTGTGGACCTTCAGAGTGTTGATGAAACACAGAAATTGCATCGGCCATGAACACAATAAGCACCATACGGACTTTTCTCCATGGGTGTAATGTCTTAAACTGTCTACGCTTTGATCGTTCCCTGGAATACTAGTAGTAGTTTCCGAACCACATCTGGATGCATTCTGTAATCTGTGGACCTTCAGAGTGTTGATGAAACACAAAAATTGCATCCGCATTGAACCTAATAAGCACCATGCGGACGATTCTCCATGGGAGTAATGTCTTAAACTGTCTACGCTTTGATCGTACACTGGAAGAAGAGTAGTAGTTTCCGATGTACATCTGGAAGCATTCTGTAATCTGAGGATCTTCAGAGTGTTGATGAAGCACACAAATTGCATCGGCATTGAACACAATAAGCACCATGCGGACTTTTCTCAATGGGAGTAATGTCTCAAACTGTCTACGCTTTGATCGTTCCCTGGAAGACTAGTAGTAGTTTCCGAAGCACATCTGGATGCATTCTGTAATCTGTGGACCTTCAGAGTGTTGATGAAACACAAAAATTGCATCTTCATTGAACACAATAAGCACCATGCGGAGTTTTCTCCATGGGAGTAATGTCTTAAACTGTCTACGCTTTGATCGTTCACTGGAAGACTAGTAGTAGTTTCCGAAGCACATCTGGAGGCATTCTGTAATCTGTGGACCTTCAGAGTATTGACGAAACATAGAAACTGCATCGGCATTGAACACAAAACACAATGCGGACTTTTCTCCATGGGAGTAATGTCCTATACTGCCTACGCTTTGATCGTTCCCTAGAAGACTAGTAGTAGTTTCCGAAGCACATCTGGATGCATTCTGTAATCTGCAGACCTTCAGAGTGTTAATGAAACACAATAATTTGCATCCGCATTGAACCTAATAAGCACCATGCGGACGTTTCTCCATTTGAGTAAAGTCTTATACTGTCTACGCTTTGATCGTACACTGGAAGAAGAGTAGTAGTTTCCGAAGTACATCTGGATGCATTCTGTAATCAGTGGACCTTCAGAGTGTTGATGAAACACAAAAATTGCATCGGCATTGAACACAATAAGCACCATGTGGATTTTTCTCCATGTGAGTAATGTGTTAAACTGACTACGCTTTGATCGTACACTGGAAGACTAGTAGTATTTTCCGATGCACATCTGGAAGCATTCTGTAATCTGAGGATCTTCAGAGTGTTGATGAAACACACAAATTGCATCGGCATTGAAAGCAATAAGCACTATGCGGACTTTTCTAAATGGGAGTAATGTCTCAAACTGTCTACGCTTTGATCGTTCCCTGGAAGACTAGTAGTAGTTTCCGAAGCACATCTGGACGCATTCTGTAATCTGTGGACCCTCAGAGTGTTGATGAAACACAAAAATTGCATCGGAATTGAACTCAATAAGTACAATGCGGACTTTTCTCCACGGGAGTAATGACATAAACTGTCTGCGCTTTGATCGTTCACTGGAAGACTAGTAGTAGTTTCCGAAGCACATCTGGAGGCATTCTGCTATCTGTGGACCTTCAGAGTGTTGATGAAGTACAGAAATGGGATAGGCATTGAACACAATAAGCACCATGCCGACTTTTCTCCATGGGAGTAATGGCGTAGACTGTCTACGCTTTGATCGTTCCCTGAAAGACTAGTAGTAGTTTCCGAAGCACATCTGGATGCATTCTGTAAACTGTGGACCTTCAGAGTGTTGATGAAACACAAAAATTGCATCGGCATTGAACACAATAAGCACCATGCGGACTTTTCTCAATGGGAGTAATGTCTCAAACTGTCTACGCTTTGATCGTTCACTGGAAGATTAGTAGTAGTTTTCGAAGCACATCTGGGGGCATACTGTAATCTGTGGACCTTCAGAGTGTTGATGAAACACAAAAATTGCATCGGCATTGATCATAATAAGCACCATGCGGAATTTTTTCCATGGGAGTAATGTCTTAAACTGTCTACGCTTTGATCGTACACTGGAAGACTAGTAGTAGTTTCCGAAGCACATCTGGAGGCATTCTGTAATCTGTGAAACATCAGAGTGTTGATAAAACAAAGAAATTGAATCGGCATTGAACACAATAAGGACCATGCGGACTTTTCTACATGAGAGTAATATCTTAAACTGTCTACGGTATGATCGTACACTGGAAGACTAGTAGTAGTTTCCGAAGCACGTCTGGAGGCATTCTGTAATCTGTGGACCTTCAGTGTGTTGATGAAACATAGAAATTGAGTCGGCATTGAACACAATAAGCACCATACGGACTTTTCTCCATGGGAGTAATGTCTTAAACAGTCTACGCTTTGATCGTTCACTGTGAGACTAGTAGTAGTTTCCGAAGCACATCTATAGGCATTCTGTAGTCTGTTGAATTTCAGAGAGTTGATGAAACACAGAAATCGCATCGGCAATGAACACAATAAGCACCATGCGGACTTTTCTCCATGGGAGTAATGTCTTAAACTGTCTACGCTTTGATCGTTCATTGGAAGACTAGTAATAGTTTCGGAAGCACATCTGGAGGTATTCTGTAATCTGTCGACCTTCAGAGTATTGACGAAACTTAGAAACTGCATCGGCAATGAACACAATAAGCACCATTCGGACTTTTCTCCATATGAGTAATGTCCTATACTGTCTACGCTTTGATCGTACACTGGAAGACTAGTAGTAGTTTCCGAAGCACATCTGAGGGCATTCTGTAATCTGTGGACCATCAGAGAGTTGATGAAACACAAAAATTGCATCCGCATTGAACACAATAAGCACCATGCGGACTTATCTCCATGGGAGTAATTTCTTAAACTGTCTACGCTTTGATCGTACACTGGAAGACTAGTAGTAGTTTCCGAAGTACATCTGGATGCATTATGTAATCTGTCGACCTTCAGAGTGTTGATGAAACATAAAAATTGCATCGGCATTGAACACAATAAGCACCATGCGGACTTTTCTCCATGGGAGTAATGTCGTAAACTGTCTACGCTTTGATCGTTCACTGGAAGACTTGTAGTAGTTTCCGAAGCACATCTGGAGGCAATCTGTAATCTGTGGACCTTCAGAGTGTTGATGAAACACAGAAATTGCATCGGCCATGATCACAATAAGCACCATACGGACTTTTCTCCATGGGAGTAATGTCTTAAACTGTCTACGCTTTGATCGTTTCCTGGAAGACTAGTAGTAGTTTCCGAAGCACATCTGGATGCATTCTGTAATCTGTGGACCATCAGAGTGTTGATGAAACACAAAAATTGCATCGGCATTGAACACAATAAGCACCATGCGGACTTTTCACCATGGGAGTAATGTCTTAAGCTGTCTACGCTTTGAGTGTTCCCTGGAAGACAAGTAGTAGTTTCCGAAGCACATCTGGAGATATTCTGTAATCTGTAGACCTTGAGAGTGTTGATGAAACACACAAATTGCATCGGCAATGAACACAATTAGCACCATGCGGACTTTTCTAAATGGGAGTAATGTCTCAAACTGTCTACGCTTTGATCGTTCCCTGGAAGACTAGTAGTAGTTTCCGAAGCACATCTGGATGCATTCTGTAATCTGTGGCCCTTCAGAGTGTTGATGAAACACAAAAATTGCATCGGAATTCAACTCAATAAGCACAATGCGGACTTTTCTCCATGGGAGTAATGTCATAAACTCTCTACGCTTTGATCGTTCACTGGAAGACTAGTAGTAGTATCTGAAGCACATCTGGAGGCATTCTGCTATCTGTGGACCTTCAGAGTGTTGATGAAACACAGAAATGGGATCGGCATTGAACACAATAAGCACCATGCCGACTTTTCTCCATGAGAGTAATGACGTAAACTGTCTACGCTTTGATCGTTCACTGGAAGACTAGTAGTAGTTTCCGAAGCACATCTGCAGGCATTCTGTAATCTGTGGACCTTCAGAGTGTTGATGAAACACAGAAATTGCATCGGCCATGAACATAATAAGCTCCATACGGACTTTTCTCCATGGGAGTAATGTCTTAAACTGTCTACGGTATGATCGTACACTGGAAGACTAGTAGTAGTTTCCGAAGCACGTCTGGAGGCATTCTGTAATCTGTGGACCTTCGTAGTGTTGATGAAACACAAAAATTGCATCTTCATTGAACACAATAAGCACCATGCGGAGTTTTCTCCATGGGAGTAATGTCTTAAACTGTCTACGCTTTGATCGTTCCCTGGAAGATTAGTAGTAGTTTCCGAAG
Organism: Schistocerca gregaria; assembly: GCF_023897955.1. Taxonomy (NCBI): domain Eukaryota; kingdom Metazoa; phylum Arthropoda; class Insecta; order Orthoptera; family Acrididae; genus Schistocerca; species Schistocerca gregaria. Next base: position 26,963,210 of record NC_064929.1, on the reverse strand, counting down.
CACATCTGGAGGCATTCTGTAATCTGTGGACCTTCAGAGTGTTGATGAAACACAAAAATTGATTCGGCATTGAACACAAAGAGCACCATGCGGACTTTTCTCCATGGGAGTAATGTCGTAAACTGTCTACGCTTTGATCGTTCATTGGAAGACTAGTAATAGTTTCCGAAGCACATCTGGAGGTATTCTGTAATCTGTCGACCTTCAGAGTATTGACGAAACTTAGAAACTGCATCGGCAATGAACACAATAAGCACCATTCGGACTTTTCTCCATATGAGTAATGTCCTATACTGTCTACGCTTTGATCGTACACTGGAAGACTAGTAGTAGTTTCCGAAGCACATCTGAGGGCATTCTGTAATCTGTGGACCATCAGAGAGTTGATGAAACACAAAAATTGCATCCGCATTGAACACAATAAGCACCATGCGGACTTATCTCCATGGGAGTAATTTCTTAAACTGTCTACGCTTTGATCGTACACTGGAAGACTAGTAGTAGTTACCGAAGTACATCTGGATGCATTATGTAATCTGTCGACCTTCAGAGTGTTGATGAAACATAAAAATTGCATCGGCATTGAACACAATAAGCACCATGCGGACTTTTCTCCATGGGAGTAATGTCGTAAACTGTCTACGCTTTGATCGTTCACTGGAAGACTTGTAGTAGTTTCCGAAGCACATCTGGAGGCAATCTGTAATCTGTGGACCTTCAGAGTGTTGATGAAACACAGAAATTGCATCGGCCATGAACACAATAAGCACCATACGGACTTTTCTCCATGGGAGTAATGTCTTAAACTGTCTACGCTTTGATCGTTTCCTGGAAGACTAGTAGTAGTTTCCGAAGCACATCTGGATGCATTCTGTAATCTGTGGACCTTCAGAGTGTTGATGAAACACAAAAATTGCATCGGCATTGAACACAATAAGCACCATGCGGACTTTTCACCATGGGAGTAATGTCTTAAGCTGTCTACGCTTTGAGTGTTCCCTGGAAGACAAGTAGTAGTTTCCGAAGCACATCTGGAGATATTCTGTAATCTGTAGACCTTGAGAGTGTTGATGAAACACACAAATTGCATCGGCAATGAACACAATTAGCACCATGCGGACTTTTCTAAATGGGAGTAATGTCTCAAACTGTCTACGCTTTGATCGTTCCCTGGAAGACTAGTAGTAGTTTCCGAAGCACATCTGGATGCATTCTGTAATCTGTGGACCTTCAGAGTGTTGATGAAACACAAAAATTGCATCGGAATTCAACTCAATAAGCACAATGCGGACTTTTCTCCATGGGAGTAATGTCATAAACTCTCTACGCTTTGATCGTTCACTGGAAGACTAGTAGTAGTATCTGAAGCACATCTGGAGGCATTCTGCTATCTGTGGACCTTCAGAGTGTTGATGAAACACAGAAATGGGATCGGCATTGAACACAATAAGCACCATGCCGACTTTTCTCCATGAGAGTAATGACGAAAACTGTCTACGCTTTGATCGTTCACTGGAAGACTAGTAGTAGTTTCCGAAGCACATCTGCAGGCATTCTGTAATCTGTGGACCTTCAGAGTGTTGATGAAACACAGAAATTGCATCGGCCATGAACATAATAAGCTCCATACGGACTTTTCTCCATGGGAGTAATGTCTTAAACTGTCTACGCTTTGATCGTACACTGGAAGACTAGTAGTAGTTTCCAAAGCACATCTGGAGGAATTCGGTAATCTGTGGACCTTGAGAGTGTTCTACGCTTTGGTCGTACACTGGAAGACTGGTAGTAGTTTACGAAGCACATCTGGATGGATTCTGTAATCTACAGACCTTCAGAGTGTTGATGAAACACAAAAATTGCATCCGCATTGAACACATTAAGCACCATGCGGACTTTCCTCGATGGGAGTAATGTCTTAAACTGTCTACGCTTTGATCGTACACTGGAAGAAGAGTAGTAGTTTCCGAAGTACATCTGGATGCATTCTGTAATCTGTGGACCTTCAGAGGGTTGATGAAACACAAAAATTGCATCGGCATTGAAAACAATAAGCACAATGCGGACTTTTCTCCATGGGAGTAATGTAGTAAACTGTCTACGCTTTCATCGTTCTGTGGAAGACTAGTAGTAGTTTCCGAAGCACATCTGGAGGCATTCTGTAATCTGTGGACCTTCAGAGTGTTGATGAAACACAAATATTGCATCGGCATTGATCACAATAAACACCATGTGGAATTTTCCCCATGGGAGTAATGTCTTAAACTGTCTACACTTTGATCGTACACTGGAAGACTAGTAGTAGTTTCCGAAGCACATCTGGTTGCATTCTGTAATATGTGGAAGCACAGCAGGATGCATTCTGTAATCTGTGGACTTTTAGAGGGTTGATGAAACACAAAAATTGCATCCGCATTGAACACAATAGGCACCATGCGGACTTTTTCCATGGGAGTAATGTCTCAAACTGTCTACGCTTTGATCGTTCCCTGGTAGACTAGTAGTAGTTTCCAAAGCAATTCTGGAGGCATTCTGTAATCTGTGGACCTTCAGAGTGTTGATGAAACACAAATATTGCAACGGCATTGAACACAATATACACCATGCGGATTTTTCTCCATGGGAGTAATGTCTTAAACTGTCCACTATTTAATCGTACACTGGAAGACTAGTAGTAGTTTCCGAAGCACATCTGCAGGCATTCTGTAATCTGTGGACCTTCAGAGTGTTGATGAAACACAGAAATTGCATCGGCCATGAACATAATAAGCTCCATACGGACTTTTCTCCATGGGAGTAATGTCTTAAACTGTCTACGGTATGATCGTACACTGGAAGACTAGTAGTAGTTTCCGAAGCACGTCTGTAGGCATTCTGTAATCTGTGGACCTTCAGAGTGTTGATGAAACACAGAAATTGAATCGGCATTGATCACAATAAGCACCATACGGACTTTTCTCCATGGGAGTAATGTCTTAAACAGTCTAGGCTTTGATCGGTCACATGAAGACTAGTAGTAGTTTCCGAAGCACATCTATAGGCATTCTGTAGTCTGTTGACCTTCAGAGAGTTGATGAAACACAGAAATTGCATTGGCAATGAGCACAATAAGCACCATGCGGACATTTTCGGTGGGAGTAATGTCTTAATCTGTCTACGCTTTGATCGTTCCCTGGAAGACTAGTAGTAGTTTCCGAAGCACATCTGGATGCATTCTGTAATCTGTGGACCTTCAGAGTGTTGATGAAACACAAAAATTGCATCTTCATTGAACACAATAAGCACCATGCGGAGTTTTCTCCATGGGAGTAATGTCTTAAACTGTCTACGCTTTGATCGTTCACTGGAAGACTAGTAGTAGTTTCCGAAGCACATCTGGAGGCATTCTGTAATCTGTGGACCTTCAGAGTATTGACGAAACTTAGAAACTGCATCGGCATTGAGCACAAAACACAATGCGGACTTTTCTCCATGGGAGTAATGTCCTATACTGCCTACGCTTTGATCGTACACTGGAAGACTAGTACTAGTTTCCGAAGCACATCTGGAGGCATTCTGTAATCTGTGGACCTTCAGAGTATTGACGAAACTTAGAAACTGCATCGGCATTGAACACAAAGAGCACCATGCGGACTTTTCTCCATGGGAGTAATGTCTTAAACTGTCTACGCTTTGATCGTTCCCTGGAGGACTAGTAGTAGTTTCCGAAGCACATCTGGAGATATTATGTAATCTGTTGAACTTCAGAGTGTTGATGAAACACAAATATTGCATCAGCATTGAACGCAATAAGCACCATGCGGACTTTTCTCCATGGGAGTAATGTCTTACGCTGTCTACGCTTTGATCGTTCCCTGGAAGACTAGTAGTAGTTTCCGAAGCACATCTGGAGATATTCTGTAATCTGTGGACCTTCAGACTGTTGATGAAACACAAATATTGCATCGGCATTGAACACAATAAACACCATGCGGACTTTTCTCCATGGGAGTAATGTCTTAAACTGTCTACGCTTTAATCATACACTGGAAGACTAGTAGTAGTTTCCGAAGCACATTTGGAGGCATTCTGTAATCTGTGGACCTTGAGAGTGTTGATGAAACACAAGAATTGCACTGGCATTGAACACAATAAGCACCATGTGGACTTTTCTTCATGGGAGTAATGTCTCAAACTGTCTACGCTTTTGTCGTACACTGAAAGACTGGTAGTAGTTTCCAAAGCACATCTGGATGCATTCTGTAATCTGCAGACCTTCAGAGTGTTGATGAAACACAAAAATTGCATCCGCATTGAACACAATAAACACCATGCGGACTTTTCTCGATGGGAGTAATGTCTTAAACTGTCTACGCTTTGGTCGTACACTGGAAAACTGGTGATAGTTTCCGAAGCACATCTGGATGCATTCTGTAATCTGCAGACCTTCAGAGTGTTGAAGAAACACAAAAATTGCATCGGCATTGAACACAATATACACCATGCGGATTTTTCTCCATGGGAGTAATGTCTTAAACTGTCTACACTTTAATCGTACACTGGAAGACTAGTAGTAGTTTCCAAAGCACATCTGGAGGAATTCGGTAATCTGTGGACCTTGAGAGTGTTGATGAAACACCAAAATTGCACCGGCATTGAACACAATAAGCAGCATGCGGACTTTTCTCCATGGGAGTAATCTCTTAAACTGTCTACGCTTTGGTCGTACACTAGAAGACTGGTAGTAGTTTACGAAGCACATCTGGATGGATTCTGTAATCTGCAGACCTTCAGAGTGTTGATGAAACACAAAAATTGCATCCGCATTGAACACAATAAGCACCATGCGGACTTTCCTCGATGGGAGTAATGTCTTAAACTGTCTACGCTTTGATCGTACACTGGAAGAAGAGTAGTAGTTTCCGAAGTACATCTGGATGCATTCTGTAATCTGTGGACCTTCAGAGGGTTGATGAAACACAAAAATTGCATCGGCATTGAAAACAATAAGCACAATGCGGACTTTTCTCCATGGGAGTAATGTAGTAAACTGTCTACGCTTTCATCGTTCCGTGGAAGACTAGTAGTAGTTTCCGAAGCACATCTGGAGGCATTCTGTAATCTGTGGACCTTCAGAGTGTTGATGAAACACAAATATTGCATCGGCATTGATCACAATAAACACCATGTGGAATTTTCCCCATGGGAGTAATGTCTTAAACTGTCTACACTTTGATCGTACACTGGAAGACTAGTAGTAGTTTCCGAAGCACATCTGGTTGCATTCTGTAATATGTGGAAGCACAGCAGGATGCATTCTGTAATCTGTGGACTTTTAGAGGGTTGATGAAACACAAAAATTGCATCCGCATTGAACACAATAGGCACCATGCGGACTTTTTCCATGGGAGTAATGTCTCAAACTGTCTACGCTTTGATCGTTCCCTGGAAGACTAGTAGTAGTTTCCAAAGCAATTCTGGAGGCATTCTGTAATCTGTGGACCTTCAGAGTGTTGATGAAACACAAAAATTGCATCGGCATTGAACACAATAAGCACCATGCGGAATTTTCTCCATGGGCGTAATGTCTTAAACTGTCTACGCTTTGATCGTTCCCTGGAAGACTAGTAGTAGTTTCCGAAGCACATCTGGAGGCATTCTGTAATCTGTGGACCTTCAGAGTGTTGATGAAACACAAATATTGCAACGGCATTGAACACAATATACACCATGCGGATTTTTCTCCATGGGAGTAATGTCTTAAACTGTCCACTATTTAATCGTACACTGGAAGACTAGTAGTAGTTTCCGAAGCACATCTGGAGGCATTCTGTAATCTGTGGACCTTGAGAGTGTTGATGAAACACAAAAATTGGACCGGCATTGAACACAATAAGCAGCATGCGGACTTTTCTCCATGGGAGAAATCTCTTAAATTGTCTACGCTTTGGTCGTACACTGGAAGACTGGTAGTAGTTTCCGAAGCACATCTGGATGCATTCTGTAATCTGCAGACCTTCAGAGTGTTGATGAAACACAAAAATTGCATCCGCATTGAACACAATAAGCACCATGCGGACTTTTCTCCATGGGAGTAATGTCTTAAACTGTCTGCGTTTTGATCGTACACTGGAAGATGAGTAGTAGTTTCCGAAGTACATGTGGATGCATTCTGTAATCTGTGGACCTTCAGAGTGTTGATGAAATTCAAAAATTGCATCGGCATTGAACACAATAAGCACAATGCGGACTTTTCTCCATGGGAGTAATGTCGTAATCTGTCTACGCTTTGATCGTTCACTGGAAGACTAGTAGTAGTTTCCGAAGCACATCTGGAGGCATTCTGTAATCTGTGGACCTTCAGAGTGTTGATGAAACACAGAAATTGCATCGGCCATGAACACAATAAGCACCATACGGACTTTTCTCCATGGGAGTAATGTCTTAAACTGTCTACGCTTTGATCGTTCCCTGGAAGACTAATAGTAGTTTTCGAAGCACATCTGGAGACATACTGTAATCTGTGGACCTTCAGAGTGTTGATGAAACACAAAAATTGCATCGGCATTGAACACAATAAGCACCATGCGGAATTTTCTCCATGAGAGTAATGTCTTAAACTGTCTACGCTTTGATCGTACACTGGAAGACCAGTAGTAGATTCCGAAGCACATCTGGAGGAATTCTGCAATTTGTGGACCTTCAGAGTGCTGATGAAACACAAAAATTGCATGGGCATTGAACACAATAAGCACCATGCGAAATTTTCTCCATGGGAGTAATGTCTTAAACTGTCTACGCTTTGATCGTACACTGGAAGACCAGTAGTAGATTCCGAAGCACATCTGGAGGCATTCTGTAATCTGTGGACCATCAGAGTGTTGATTAAACAAAGAAATTGAATCGGCATTGAACACAATAAGCACCATGCGGACATTTTCCGTGGGAGTAATGTCTTAATCTGTCTACAATTTGATCGTTAACTGGAAGACTAGTAGTAGTTTCCGAACCACATCTGGATGCATTCTGTAATCTGTGGACCTTTAGGGTGTTGATGAAACACAAAAATTGCATCAGCATTGAACACAATAGGCACCATGCGGACTTTTCTCCATGGGAGTAATGTCTCAAACTGTCTACGCTTTGATTGTACACTGGAAGACTAGTAGTAGTTCCCGAAGCACATCTGGATGCATTCTGTAATCTGTGGACCTTCAGAGTGTTGATGAAACACAAATACTGCATCGACATTGAACACAATAAGCACCATGCGGACTTTTCACCATGGGAGTAATGTCTTCAACTGTCTACGCTTTGATCGTTCATTGGAAGACTAGTAGTAGTTTCCAAAGCACATCTGGTGGCATTCTGTAATCTGTGGACCTACAGAGTATTGACGAAACTTAGAAACTGCATCGGCATTGAACACAATATGCACCATGCGGACTTTTCTCCATGGGAGTAATGTCTTAAACTGTCTCCGCTTTGATCGTACACTGGAAGACTAGTAGTAGTTTCCGAAGCACATCTGGAGGCATTCTGTAATCTGTGGACCTTCAGAGTGTTGATGAAACACAAATACTGCATCGACATTGAACACAATAAGCACCATGCGGACTTTTCACCATGGGAGTAATGTCTTCAACTGTCTACGCTTTGATCGTTCACTGGAAGACTAGTAGTAGTTTCCAAAGCACATCTGGTGGCATTCTGTAATCTGTGGACCTTAAGAGTATTGACGAAACTTAGAAACTGCATCGGCATTGAACATAATAAGCACCATGCGGACTTTTCTCCATGGGAGTAATGTCTTATACTGTCTACGCTTTGATCGTACACTGGAAGACTAGTAGTAGTTTCCGAAGCACATCTGGAGGCATTCTGTAATCTGTGGACCGTCAGAGAGTTGATGAAACACAAAAGTTGCATCCGCATTGAACACAATAAGCACCATGCGGACTTTTCTCCATGGGAGTAATGTCTTAAATTGTCTACGCTTTGATCGTACACTGGAAGGCTAGTAGCAGTTTCCGAAGCACATCTGGATGCATTCTGTAATATGTGGAAGCACAGCTGGATGCATTCTGTAATCTGTGGACTTTTAGAGGGTTGATGAAACACAAAAATTGCATCCGCATTGAACACAATAGGCACCATGCGGACTTTTCTCCATGGGAGTAATGTCTCAAACTGTCTACGCTTTGATTGTACACTGGAAGACTAGTAGTAGTTCCTGAAGCACATCTGGATGCATTCTGTAATCTGTGGACCTTCAGAGTGTTGATGAAATTCAAAAATTGCATCGGCAATTAACACAATAAGAACCATGCTGACTTATCTCCATGGGAGTAATGTCTTAAACTGTCTACGCTTTCATCGTTCCCTCTAAGAGTAGTAGTAGAGTCCGAAGCACATCTGGAGCCATTCTGTAATCTGTGGAATTTCAGAGTGTTGATGAAACACAAATATTGCATCGGCATTGATCACAATAAACACCATGTGGAATTTTCGCCATGGGAGTAATGTCTTAAACTGTCTACGCTTTAATCGTACACTGGAAGACTAGTAGTAGTTTCCGAAGCACATCTAGAGGCATTCAGTAATCTGTGGATCTTGAGAGTGTTGATGACATACAAAAATTGCACCGGCATTGAACACAAGAACCACCATGCGGACTTTTCTCCATGGTAGTAATGTCGTAAACTGTCTACGCTTTGATCGTTCACTGGAAGACTAGTAGTAGTTTCCGAAGCACATCAGGGGGCATTCTGTAATCTGTGGACCTTCAGAGTGTTGATGAAACACAGAAATTGCATCGGCCATGAACACAATAAGCACCACACGGACTTTTCTCCATGGGAGTAATGTCTTAAACTGTCTACGCTTTGATCGTTACCTGGAAGACTAGTAGTAGTTTCCGAAGCACATCTGGATGCATTCTGTAATCTGTGGACTTTCAGAGTGTTGATGAAACACAAAAATTGCATCGGCATTGAACACAATAAGCACCATGCCGACTTTTCTCCATGGGAGTAATGTCTCAAACTGTCTACGCTTTGATCGTTCCCTGGAAGACTAGTGGTAGTTTTCGAAGCACATTTAGAGGCATACTGTAATCTGTGGACCTTCAGAGTGTGAATGAAACACAAAAATTGCTTTGGCATTGAACACAATAAGCACCATGCGGAATTTTCTCCATGGGAGTAATGTCTTATACTGTCTACGCTTTGATCGTACACTGGAAGACTAGTAGTAGGTTCCGAAGCACATCTGGAGGCATTCTGCAATCTGTGGACCATCAGAGTGTTGATAAAACGAAGAAATTGATTCGGCATTGAACACAATAAGCACCATGCGGATTTTTCTCCATGGGAGTAATGTCTTATACTGTCTACGCTTTGATCGTAGACTGGAAGACTAGTAGTAGTTTCCGAAGCACATCTATAGGCATCCTGTAGTCTGTTGACCATTAGAGAGTTGATGAAACACAGAAATCGCATCGGCAATGAACACATTAAGCACCATGCAGACATTTTCCGTGGGAGTAATGTCTTAATCTGTCTACGCTTTGATCGTTCCCTGGAAGACTAGTAGTAGTTTCCGAAGCACATCTGGATACATTCTGTAATCTGTGGACCTTCAGGGTGTTGATGAAACACAAGAATTGCATCGGCATTGAACACAATTAGCACCATGCGGACTTTTCTCCATGGGAGTAATGTCTTAAACTGTCTACGCTTTGATCGTTCACCGGAAGACAAGTAGTAGTTTCCGAAGCACATCTGGAGGCATTCTGTAATCTGTGGACCTTCAGAGTATTGACGAAACTTAGAAACTGCATCGGCATTGAACATAATAAGCACCATGCGGACTTTTCTCCATGGGAGTAATGTCTTATACTGTCAACGCTTTGATCGTACACTGGAAGACTAGTAGTAGTTTCCGAAGCACATCTGAAGGCATTCTGCTATCTGTGGACCTTCAGAGTGTTGATGAAACACAAAAATTGCATGCGCATTGAACACAATAAGCACCACGCGGACTTTTCTCCATGGGAGTAATGTCTTAACCTGTCTACGCTTTGATCGTTCACTGGAAGACTAGTAGTAGTTTCCGAAGCCCATCTGGATGCATTCTGTAATCTGTGGAAGCACAGCTGGATGCATTCTGTAATCTGCGGACTTTTAGAGGGTTGATGAAACACAAAAATGGCATCGGCATTGAACACAATAGGCACTATGCGTACTTTCCTCCATGGGAGTAATGTCTCTAACTGTCTACGCTTTGATCGTTCCCTGGAAGACTAGTAGTAGTTTCCGAAGCACATCTGGAGGCATTCTGTAATCTGTGGACCTTCAGAGTGTTGATGAAACACAAAGATTGCATCGGCATTGATCACAATAAACACCATGTGGAATTTTCCCCATGGGAGTAATGTCTTAAACTGTCTACACTTTGATCGTACACTGGAAGACTAGTAGTAGTTTCTGAAGCACATCTGGTTGCATTCTGTAATATGTGGAAGCACAGCAGGATGCATTCTGTAATCTGTGGACTTTTAGAGGGTTGATGAAATACAAAAATTGCATCCGCATTGAACACAATAGGCACCATGCGGACTTTTCTCCATGGGAGTAATGTCTCAAACTGTCTACGCTTTGATCGTTCCCTGGAAGACTAGTAGTAGTTTCCAAAGCAATTCTGGAGGCATTCTGTAATCTGTGGACCTTCAGAGTGTTGATGAAACACAAAAATTGCATCGGCATTGAACACAATAAGCACCATGCGGAATTTTCTCCATGGGCGTAATGTCTTAAACTGTCTAAGCTTTGATCGTTCCCTGGAAGACTAGTTGTAGTTTCCGAAGCACATCTGGAGGCATTCTGTAATCTGTGGACCTTCAGAGAGTTGATGAAACACAAATATTGCAACGGCATTGAACACAATATACACCATGCGGATTTTTCTCCATGGGAGTAATGTCTTAAACTGTCCACACTTTAATCGTACCCTGGAAGACTAGTAGTAGTTTCCGAAGCACATCTGGAGGCATTCTGTAATCTGTGGACCTTGAGAGTGTTGATGAAACACAAAAATTGCACCGGCATTGAACACAATAAGCAGCATGCGGACTTTTCTCCATGGGAGTAATCTCTTAAATTGTCTACGCTCTGGTCGTACACTGGAAGACTGGTAGTAGTTTCCGAAGCACATCTGGATGCATTCTGTAATCTGCAGACCTTCAGAGTGTTGATGAAACACAAAAATTGCATCCGCATTGAACACAATAAGCACCATGCGGACTTTTCTCCATGGGAGTAATGTCTGAAACTGTCTGCGATTTGATCGTACACTGGAAGATGAGTAGTAGTTTCCGAAGTACATCTGGATGCATTCTGTAATCTGTGGACCTTCAGAGTGTTGATGAAACACAAAAATTGCATCGGCATTGAACACAATAAGCACAATGCGGACTTTTCTCCATGGGAGTAATGTCGTAATCTGTCTACGCTTTGATCGTTCACTGGAAGACTAGTAGTAGTTTCCGAAGCACATTTGGAGGCATTCTGTAATCAGTGGACCTTCAGAGTATTGATGAAACACAGAAATTGCATCGGCCATGAACACAATAAGCACCATACGGACTTTTCTCCATGGGAGTAATGTCTTAAACTGTCTACGCTTTGATCGTACACTGGAAGAAGAGTAGTAGTTTCCGAAGTACATCTGGATGCATTCTGTAATCTGTGGACCTTCAGAGTGTTGATGAAACACAAAAATTGCATCGGCATTGAACACAATAAGCACCATGCGGACTTTTCTCCATGGGAGTAATGTATTTAACTGTCTACGCCTTGATCGTTCCCTGGAAGATTAGTAGTATTTTCCGAAGCACATCTGGAGGCATTCTGTAATCTGTGTACCTTCAGAGTGTTGATGAAACATAAAAATTGCATCGGCATTGAACACAAAGAGCACAATGCGGACTTTTCTCCATGGGAGTAATGTCTTAAACTGTCTCCGCTTTGATCGTACACTGGAAGACTAGTAGTAGTTTCCGAAGCACATCTGGAAGCATTCTCTAATCTGTGGACCTTCAGAGTGTTGGTGAAACACAAAAACTGCATCAGCATTCAACACAATAAGCACCTTGCGGACTTTTCTCCATGGGAGTAATGTCTTAAACTGTCTACGATTTGATCGTTCACTGGAAGACTAGTAGTAGATTCCGAAGCACATCTGGAGGCATTCTGTAATCTGTGGACCTTCAGAGTATTGACGAAACTTAGAAACTGCATCGGCATTTAACACAATGAGCACCATGCGGACTTTTCTCCATGGGAGTAATGTCTTATACTGTCTACGCTTTGATCGTACACTGGAAGACTAGTAGTAGTTTCCGAAGATCATCTGGATGCATTCTGTAATCTGTGGAAGCACAGCTGGATGCATTCTGTAATCTGCGGACTTTTAGAGGGTTGATGAAACACAAAATTTCATCCGCATTGAACACAATAGGCAACATGCGGACTTTTCTCCATGGGAGTAATGTCTCTAACTGTCTACGATTTGATCACTCCCTGGAAGACTAGTAGTAGTTTCTGAAGCACATCTGGAGGCATTCTGTAATCTGTGGACCTTCAGAGTGTTGATGAAACACAAAAATTGCATCCGCATTGAACACAATAAGCACCATGCGGACTTTTCTCCATGGGAGTAATGTCTTAAATTGTCTACGCCTTGATCGTACACTGGAAGGCTAGTAGCAGTTTCCGAAGCACATTTGGATGCATTATGTAATATGTGGAAGCACAGCTGGATGCATTCTGTAATCTGTGGACTTTTAGAGGGTTGATGAAACACAAAAATTGCATCCGCATTGAACACAATAGGCACCATGCGGACTTTTCTCCATGGGAGTAATGTCTCAAACTGTCTACGCTTTGATTGTACACTGGAAGACTAGTAGTAGTTCCCGAAGCACATCTGGATGCATTCTGTAATCTGTGGACCTTCAGAGTGTTGATGAAATTCAAAAATTGCATCGGCAATGAACACAATAAGCACCATGCGGACTTATCTCCATGGGAGTAATGTCTTAAACTGTCTACGCTTTCATCGTTCCCTGGAAGAGTAGTAGTAGTTTCCGAAGGACATCTGGAGCCATTCTGTAATCTGTGGAATTTCAGAGTGTTGATGAAACACAAATATTGCATCGGCATTGATCACAATAAACACCATGTGGAATTTCCCCCATGGGAGTAATGTCTTAAACTGTCTACGCTTTAATCGTACACTGGAAGACTAGTAGTAGTTTCCGAAGCACATCTAGAGGCATTCAGTAATCTGTGGATCTTGAGAGTGTTGATGACATACAAAAATTGCACCGGCATTGAACACAAGAAGCACCATGCGGACTTTTCTCCATGGGAGTAATGTCTCAAACTGTCTACGCTTTGATCGTTCCCTGGAAGACTAGTAGTAGTTTTCGAAGCACATCTAGAGGCATACTGTAATCTGTGGACCTTCAGAGTGTTGATGAAACACAAAAATTGCATTGGCATTGAACACAATAAGCACCATGCGGAATTTTCTCCATGGGAGTAATGTCTTATACTGTCTACGCTTTGATCGTACACTGGAAGACTAGTAGTAGGTTCCGAAGCACATCTGGAGGCATTCTGTAATCTGTGGACCATCAGAGTGATGATAAAACGAAGAAATTGAATCGGCATTGAACACAATAAGCACCATGCGGATTTTTCTCCATGGGAGTAATGTCTTAAACAGTCTACGCTTTGATCGTAGACTGGAAGACTAGTAGTAGTTTCCGAAGCACATCTATAGGCATTCTGTAGTCTGTTGACCATTAGAGAGTTGATGAAACACAGATATCGCATCGGCAATGAACACATTAAGCACCATGCAGACATTTTCCGTGGGAGTAATGTCTTAAACTGTCTACGCTTTGATCGTTCACTGGAAGACTAGTAGTAGTTTCCGAAGCACATCTGGAGGCATTCTGTAATCTGTGGACCTTCAGAGTATTGACGAAACTTAGAAACTGCATCGGCATTGAACACAATAAGCACCATGCGGACTTTTCTCCATGGGAGTAATGTCTTATACTGTCAACGCTTTGATCGTACACTGGAAGACTAGTAGTAGTTTCCGAAGCACATCTGAAGGCATTCTGCTATCTGTGGACCTTCAGAGTGTTGATGAAACACAAAAATTGCATGCGCATTGAACACAATAAGCACCATGCGGACTTTTCTCCATGGGAGTAATGTCTTAAACTGTCTACGCTTTGATCGTACACTGGAAGACTAGTAGTAGTTTCCGAAGCCCATCTGGATGCATTCTGTAATCTGTGGAAGCACAGCTGGATGCATTCTGTAATCTGCGGACTTTTAGAGGGTTGATGAAACACAAAAATGGCATCGGCATTGAACACAATAGGCACCATGCGGACTTTCCTCCATGGGAGTAATGTCTCTAACTGTCTACGTTTTGATCGTTCCCTGGAAGACTAGTAGTAGTTTCCGAAGCACATCTGGAGGCATTCTGTAATCTGTGGACCTTCAGAGTGTTGATGAAACACAAAGATTGCATCGGCATTGATCACAATAAACACCATGTGGAATTTTCCCCATGGGAGTAATGTCTTAAACTGTCTACACTTTGATCGTACACTGGAAGACTAGTAGTAGTTTCCGAAGCACATCTGGTTGCATTCTGTAATATGTGGAAGCACAGCAGGATGCATTCTGTAATCTGTGGACTTTTAGAGGGTTGATGAAACACAAAAATTGCATCCGCATTGAACACAATAGGCACCATGCGGACTTTTCTCCATGGGAGTAATGTCTCAAACTGTCTACGCTTTGATCGTTCCCTGGAAGACTAGTAGTAGTTTCCAAAGCAATTCTGGAGGCAATCTGTAATCTGTGGACCTTCAGAGTGTTGATGAAACACAAAAATTGCATCGGCATTGAACACAATAAGCACCATGCGGATTTTTCTCCATGGGAGTAATGTCTTAAACTGTCCACACTTTAATCGTACACTGGAAGACTAGTAGTAGTTTCCGAAGCACATCTGGAGGCATTCTGTAATCTGTGGACATTGAGAGTGTTGATGAAACACAAAAATTGCACCGGCATTGAACACAATAAGCAGCATGCGGACTTTTCTCCATGGGAGTAATCTCTTAAATTGTCTACGCTCTGGTCGTACACTGGAAGACTGGTAGTAGTTTCCGAAGCACATCTGGATGCATTCTTTAATCTGCAGACCTTCAGAGTGTTGATGAAACACAAAAATTGCATCCGCATTGAACACAATAAGCACCATGCGGACTTTTCTCCATGGGAGTAATGTCTTAAACTGTCTGCGTTTTGATCGTACACTGGAAGATGAGTAGTAGTTTCCGAAGTACATCTGGATGCATTCTGTAATCTGTGGACCTTCAGAGTGTTGATGAAACACAAAAATTGCATCGGCATTGAACACAATAAGCACAATGCGGACTTTTCTCCATGGGAGTAATTTCCTAATATGTCTACGCTTTGATCGTTCACTGGAAGACTAGTAGTAGTTTCCGAAGCACATCTGGAGGCATTCTGTAATCTGTGGACCTTCAGAGTGTTGATGAAACACAAAAATTGCATCGGCATTGAACACAAAGAGCACAATGCGGACTTTTCTCCATGGGAGTAATGTCTTAAACTGTCTCCGATTTGATCGTACACTGGAAGACTAGTAGTAGTTTCCGAAGCACATCTGGAAGCATTCTCTAATCTGTGGACCTTCAGAGTGTTGGTGAAACACAAAAACTGCATCAGCATTGAACACAATAAGCACCTTGCGGACTTTTCTCCATGGGAGTAATGTCTTAAACTGTCTACGCTTTGATCGTTCACTGGAAGACTAGTTGTAGATTCCGATGCACATCTGGAGGCATTCTGTAATCTGTGGCCCTTCAGAGTATTGACGAAACTTAGAAACTGCATCGGCATTGAACACAATGAGCACCATGCGGACTTTTCTCCATGCGAGTAATGTCTTATACTGTCTACGCTTTGATCGTACACTGGAAGACTAGTAGTAGTTTCCGAAGATCATCTGGATGCATTCTGTAATCTGTGGAAGCACAGCTGGATGCATTCTGTAATCTGCGGACTTTTAGAGGGTTGATGAAACACAAAATTTCATCCGCATTGAACACAATAGGCAACCTGCGGACTTTTCTCCATGGGAGTAATGTCTCTAACTGTCTACGCTTTGATCGGTCCCTGGAAGACTAGTAGTAGTTTCCGAAGCACATCTGGAGGCATTCTGTAATCTGTGGACCTTCAGAGTGTTCATGAAACACAAAAATTGCATCCGCATTGAACCCAATAAGCATCATGCGGACTTTTCTCCATGGGAGTAATGTCTTAAACTGTCTACGATTTGATCGTTCCCTGGAAGACTAGTAGTAGTTTCCGAAGCACATCTGGATGCATTCTGTAATCTGTTGACCTTCCGAGTGTTGATGAAACACAAAAATTGCATCGGCATTGAACACAATAAGCACCATGCGGACTTCTCTCCATGGGAGTAATGACTCAAACTGTCTACGCTTTGATCGTTCCCTGGAAGACTAGTAGTAGTTTTCGAAGCACATCTGGAGGCATACTGTAATCTGTGGACCTTCAGAGTGTTGATGAAACACAAAAATGGCATCGGCATTGAACACAATAAGCACCAAGAGGATTTTCTCCATGGGAGTAATGTCTTAAACTGTCTACGCTTTGATCGTACACTGGAAGACTAGTAGTAGTTTCCGAAGCACATCTGGAGGCATTCTGTAATCTGTGGACCTTCAGAGTGTTGATAAAAGAAAGAAATTGAATCGGCATTGAACACAATAAGCACTATGCGGACATTTTCCGTCGGAGTAATGTCTTAATCTGTCTACGCTTTGATCGCTCCCTGGAAGACTAGTAGTAGTTTCCGAAGCACATCTGGATGCATTCTGTAATCTGTGGACCTTTAGGGTGTTGATGAAACACAAAAATTGCATCGGCATTGAACACAATAATCACCATGCGGACTTTTCTCCATGGGAGTAATGTCTTAAACTGTCTACGCTTTGATCGTTCCCTGGAAGATTAGTAGTAGTTTCCGAAGCACATGTGGAGGCATTCTGTAATCTGTGGACCTTCAGAGTGTTGATGAAACACAGAAATTGCATCGGCCATGAACACAATAAGTACCATACGGACTTTTCTCCATGGGAGTAATGTCTTAAACTGTCTACGCTTTGATCGTTCCCTGGAAGACTAGTAGTAGTTTTCGAAGCACATCTGGAGGCATACTGTAATCTGTGGACCTTCAGAGTGTTGATGAAACACAAAAATTGCATCGGCATTGAACACAATAATCACCATGCGGACTTTTCTCCATGGGAGTAATGTCTTAAACTGTCTACGCTTTGATCGTTCCCTGGAAGATTAGTAGTAGTTTCCGAAGCACATCTGGATACATTCTGTAATCTGTGGACCTTCAGGGTGTTGATGAAACACAAAAATTGCATCGGCATTGAACACAATTAGCACCATGCGGACTTTTATCCATGGGAGTAATGTCTTAAACTGTCTACGCTTTGATCGTTCACTGGAAGACTAGTAGTAGTTTCCGAAGCACATCTGGAGGCATTCTGTAATCTGTGGACCTTCAGAGTATTGACGAAACTTAGAAACTGCATCGGCATTGAACACAATAAGCACCATGCGGACTTTTCTCCATGGGAGTAATGTCTTATACTGTCAACGCTTTGATCGTACACTGGAAGACTAGTAGTAGTTTCCGAAGCACATCTGAAGGCATTCTGCTATCTGTGGACCTTCAGAGTGTTGATGAAACACAAAAATTGCATGCGCATTGAACACAATAAGCACCATGCGGACTTTTCTCCATGGGAGTAATGTCTTAAACTGTCTACGCTTTGATCGTACACTGGAAGACTAGTAGTAGTTTCCGAAGCCCATCTGGATGCATTCTGTAATCTGTGGAAGCACAGCTGGATGCATTCTGTAATCTGCGGACTTTTAGAGGGTTGATGAAACACAAAAATGGCATCGGCATTGAACACAATAGGCACCATGCGGACTTTCCTCCATGGGAGTAATGTCTCTAACTGTCTACGTTTTGATCGTTCCCTGGAAGACTAGTAGTAGTTTCCGAAGCACATCTGGAGGCATTCTGTAATCTGTGGACCTTCAGAGTGTTGTTGAAACACAAAGATTGCATCGGCATTGATCACAATAAACACCATGTGGAATTTTCCCCATGGGAGTAATGTCTTAAACTGTCTACACTTTGATCGTACACTGGAAGACTAGTAGTAGTTTCCGAAGCACATCTGGTTGCATTCTGTAATATGTGGAAGCACAGCAGGATGCATTCTGTAATCTGTGGACTTTTAGAGGGTTGATGAAACACAAAAATTGCATCCGCATTGAACACAATAGGCACCATGCGGGCTTTTCTCCATGGGAGTAATGTCTCAAACTGTCTACGCTTTGATCGTTCCCTGGAAGACTAGTAGTAGTTTCCAAAGCAATTCTGGAGGCATTCTGTAATCTGTGGACCTTCAGAGTGTTGATGAAACACAAAAATTGCATCGGCATTGAACACAATAAGCACCATGCGGATTTTTCTCCATGGGAGTAATGTCTTAAACTGTCCACACTTTAATCGTACACTGGAAGACTAGTAGTAGTTTCCGAAGCACATCTGGAGGCATTCTGTAATCTGTGGACATTGAGAGTGTTGATGAAACACAAAAATTGCACCGGCATTGAACACAATAAGCAGCATGCGGACTTTTCTCCATGGGAGTAATCTCTTAAATTGTCTACGCTCTGGTCGTACACTGGAAGACTGGTAGTAGTTTCCGAAGCACATCTGGATGCATTCTTTAATCTGCAGACCTTCAGAGTGTTGATGAAACACAAAAATTGCATCCGCATTGAACACAATAAGCACCATGCGGACTTTTCTCCATGGGAGTAATGTCTTAAACTGTCTGCGTTTTGATCGTACACTGGAAGATGAGTAGTAGTTTCCGAAGTACATCTGGATGCATTCTGTAATCTGTGGACCTTCAGAGTGTTGATGAAACACAAAAATTGCATCGGCATTGAACACAATAAGCACAATGCGGACTTTTCTCCATGGGAGTAATTTCTTAATATGTCTACGCTTTGATCGTTCACTGGAAGACTAGTAGTAGTTTCCGAAGCACATCTGGAGGCATTCTGTAATCTGTGGACCTTCAGAGTGTTGATGAAACACAAAAATTGCATCGGCATTGAACACAATAAGCACCATGCGGACTTTTCTCCATGGGAGTAATGTCTTAAACTGTCTACGCTTTGATCGTACACTGGAAGAAGAGTAGTAGTTTCCGAAGTACATCTGGATGCATTCTGTAATCTGTGGACCTTCAGAGGGTTGATGAAACACAAAAATTGCATCGGCATTGAACACAAAGAGCACCATGCGGACTTTTCTCCATGGGAGTAATGTCTTAAACTGTCTCCGCTTTGATCGTACACTGGAAGACTAGTAGTAGTTTCCGAAGCACATCTGGAAGCATTCTCCAATCTGTGGACCTTCAGAGTGTTGGTGAAACACAAAAACTGCATCAGCATTGAACACAATAAGCACCTTGCGGACTTTTCTCCATGGGAGTAATGTCTTAAACTGTCTACGCTTTGATCGTTCACTGGAAGACTAGTTGTAGATTCCGAAGCACATCTGGAGGCATTCTGTAATCTGTGGCCCTTCAGAGTATTGACGAAACTTAGAAACTGCATCGGCATTGAACACAATGAGCACCATGCGGACTTTTCTCCATGCGAGTAATGTCTTATACTGTCTACGCTTTGATCGTACACTGGAAGACTAGTAGTAGTTTCCGAAGATCATCTGGATGCATTCTGTAATCTGTGGAAGCACAGCTGGATGCATTCTGTAATCTGCGGACTTTTAGAGGGTTGATGAAACACAAAATTTCATCCGCATTGAACACAATAGGCAACCTGCGGACTTTTCTCCATGGGAGTAATGTCTCTAACTGTCTACGTTTTGATCGGTCCCTGGAAGACTAGTAGTAGTTTCCGAAGCACATCTGGAGGCATTCTGTAATCTGTGGACCTTCAGAGTGTTGATGAAACACAAAAATTGCATCCGCATTGAACCCAATAAGCATCATGCGGACTTTTCTCCATGGGAGTAATGTCTTAAACTGTCTACGATTTGATCGTTCCCTGGAAGACTAGTAGTAGTTTCCGAAGCACATCTGGATGCATTCTGTAATCCGTTGACCTTCCGAGTGTTGATGAAACACAAAAATTGCATCGGCATTGAACACAATAAGCACCATGCGGACTTCTCTCCATGGGAGTAATGACTCAAACTGTCTACGCTTTGATCGTTCCCTGGAAGACTAGTAGTAGTTTTCGAAGCACATCTGGAGGCATACTGTAATCTGTGGACCTTCAGAGTGTTGATGAAACACAAAAATGGCATCGGCATTGAACACAATAAGCACCAAGAGGATTTTCTCCATGGGAGTAATGTCTTAAACTGTCTACGCTTTGATCGTACACTGGAAGACTAGTAGTAGTTTCCGAAGCACATCTGGAGGCATTCTGTAATCTGTGGACCTTCAGAGTGTTGATAAAAGAAAGAAATTGAATCGGCATTGAACACAATAAGCACTATGCGGACATTTTCCGTCGGAGTAATGTCTTAATCTGTCTACGCTTTGATCGTTCCCTGGAAGACTAGTAGTAGTTTCCGAAGCACATCTGGATGCATTCTGTAATCTGTGGACCTTTAGGGTGTTGATGAAACACAAAAATTGCATCGGCATTGAACACAATAATCACCATGCGGACTTTTCTCCATGGGAGTAATGTCTTAAACTGTCTACGCTTTGATCGTTCCCTGGAAGATTAGTAGTAGTTTCCGAAGCACATGTGGAGGCATTCTGTAATCTGTGGACCTTCAGAGTGTTGATGAAACACAGAAATTGCATCGGCCATGAACACAATAAGTACCATACGGACTTTTCTCCATGGGAGTAATGTCTTAAACTGTCTACGCTTTGATCGTTCCCTGGAAGACTAGTAGTAGTTTTCGAAGCACATCTGGAGGCATACTGTAATCTGTGGACCTTCAGAGTGTTGATGAAACACAAAAATTGCATCGGCATTGAACACAATAATCACCATGCGGACTTTTCTCCATGGGAGTAATGTCTTAAACTGTCTACGCTTTGATCGTTCCCTGGAAGATTAGTAGTAGTTTCCGAAGCACATGTGGAGGCATTCTGTAATCTGTGGACCTTCAGAGTGTTGATGAAACACAGAAATTGCATCGGCCATGAACACAATAAGCACCATACGGACTTTTCTCCATGGGAGTAATGTCTTCAACTGTCTACGCTTTGATCGTTCACTGGAAGACTAGTAGTAGTTTCCGAAGCACATCTGGTAGCATTCTGTAATCTGTGGACCTTCAGAGTAATGACGAAACTTAGAAACTGCATCGGCATTGAACACAATAAGCACCATGCGGACTTTTCTCCATGGGTGTAATGTCTTATACTGTCTACGCTTTGATCGTACACTGGAAGACTAGTAGTAGTTTCCGAGGCACATCTGGAGGCATTCTGTAATCTGTGGACCATCAGAGAGTTGATGAAACACAAAAGTTGCATCCGCATTGAACACAATAAGCACCATGCGGACTTTTCTCCATGGGAGTAAAGTCTTAAATTGTCTACGCTTTGATCGTACACTGGAAGGCTAGTAGCAGTTTCCGAAGCACATCTGGATGCATTCTGTAATATGTGGAAGCACAGCTGGATGCTTTCTGTAATCTGTGGACCTTCAGAGTGTTGATGAAATTCAAAAATTTCATCGGCAATGAACACAATAAGCACCATGCGGACTTATCTCCATGGTAGTAATGTCTTAAACTGTCTACGCTTTCATCGTTCCCTGGAAGAGTAGTAGTAGTTTCCGAAGCACATCTGGAGCCATTCTGTAATCTGTGGAATTTCAGAGTGTTGATGAAACACAAATATTGCATCGGCATTGATCACAATAAACACCATGTGGAATTTTCCCCATGGGAGTAATGTCTTAAACTGTCTACGCTTTAATCGTACACTGGAAGACTAGTAGTAGTTTCCGAAGCACATCTAGAGGCATTCTGTAATCTGTGGATCTTGAGAGTGTTGATGACATACAAAAATTGCACCGGCATTGAGCACAAGAAGCACCATGCGGACTTTTCTCCATGGTAGTAATGTCGTAAACTGTCTACGCTTTGATCGTTCACTGGAAGACTAGTAGTAGTTTCCGAAGCACATCAGGGGGCATTCTGTAATCTGTGGACCTTCAGAGTGTTGATGAAACACAAAAATGGCATCGGCATTGAACACAATAGGCACCATGCGGACTTTCCTCCATGGGAGTAGTGTCTCTAACTGTCTACGTTTTGATCGTTCCCTGGAAGACTAGTAGTAGTTTCCGAAGCACATCTGGAGGCATTCAGTAATCTGTGGACCTTCAGAGTGTTGATGAAACACAAAAATTGCATCCGCATTGAACACAATAAGCACCATGCTGACTTTTCTCCATGGGAGTAATGTCTTAAACTGTCTACGCTTTGATCGTACACTGGAAGACTAGTAGTAGTTTCCGAAGCACATCTGGAGGCATTCAGTAATCTGTGGACCATCAGAGTGTTGACGAAACACAAATATTGCATCGGCATTGATCACAATAAACACCATGCGGAACTTTCCCCATGGGAGTAATGTCTTAAACTGTCTACGCTTTAATCTTACACTGGAAAACTAGTAGTAGTTTCCGAAGCACATCTGGAGGCATTCTGTAATCTGTGGACCTTGAGAGTGTTGATGAAACACAAAAATTGCACCGGCATTGAACAAAAGAAGCACCATGCGGACTTTTCACTATGGGAGTAATGTCGTAAACTGTCTACGCTTTGATCGTTCACTGGAAGACTAGTAGTAGTTTCCGAAGCACATCTGGAGGCATTCTGTAATCTGTGGACCTTCAGAGTGTTGATAAAACACAGAAATTGCATCGGCCATGAACACAATAAGCACCATACGGACTTTTCTCCATGGGAGTAATGCCTTAAACTGTCTACGCTTTGATCGTTCCCTGGAAGACTAGTAGTAGTTTCCGAAGCACATCTGGATGCATTCTGTTATCTGTGGACCTTCCGAGTGTTGATGAAACACAAAAATTGCGTCGGCATTGAACACAATAAGCACCATGCGGACTTTTCTCCATGGGAGTAATGTCTCAAACTGTCTACGCTTTGATCGTTCCCTGGAAGGCTAGTAGTAGTTTTCGAAGCACATCTGGAGATACAGTAATC
Organism: Schistocerca gregaria; assembly: GCF_023897955.1. Classification (NCBI taxonomy): domain Eukaryota; kingdom Metazoa; phylum Arthropoda; class Insecta; order Orthoptera; family Acrididae; genus Schistocerca; species Schistocerca gregaria. The sequence continues at coordinate 26,939,753 of NC_064929.1, read as the reverse complement.
AGTGGACCTTCAGAGTGTTGATGAAACACAAAAATTGCATTGGCATAGAACACAATAAGCACCATGCGGAATTTTCTCCATGGGAGTAATGTCTTAAACTGTCTACGCTTTGATCGTACACTGGAAGACTAGTAGTAGTTTCCGAAGCACATCTTGAGGCATTCTGTAATCTGTGGACCATCAGAGTGTTGATAAAACAAAGAAATTGAATCGGCATTGAACACAATAAGCACCATGCGGACTTTTCTCCATGGGAGTAATGTCTTAAACTGTCTACGCTTTGATCGTTCCCTGGAAGATTAGTAGTAGTTTCCGAAGCACATCTGGAGGCAATCTGTAATCTGTGGACCTTCAGAGTGTTGATGAAACACAAATATTGCATCGGCATTGAACACAAAGAGCACCATGTTGACTTTTCTCAATGGAAGTAATGTCTTAAACTGTCTCCGCTTTGATCGTACACTGGAAGACTAGTAGTAGTTTCCTAAGCACATCTGGAGGCATTCTGTAATCTGTGGACCTTCAGAGTGTTGATGAAACACAAATACTGCATCGGCATTGAACACAATAAGCACCATGCGGACTTTTCTCCATGGGAGTAATGTCTTAAACTGTCTACGCTTCCATCGTTCACTGGAAGACTAGTAGTAGTTTCCGAAGCACATCTGGAGGCATTCTGTAATCTGTGGACCATCAGAGTGTTGATAAAACATAGAAATTGAATCGGCATTGAACACAATAAGCACCATGCGGACTTTTCTACATAAGAGTAATGTCTTAAACTGTCTACGATATGATCGTACACTGGAAGACTAGTAGTAGTTTCCGAAGCACATCTGGAGGCATTCTGTAATCTGTGGACCTTCAGAGTGTTGATGAAACACAGAAATTGAATCGGCATTGAACACAATAAGCACCATGCGGACTTTTTCCGTTTGAGTAATGTCTTAATCTGTCTACGATTTGATCGTTCCCTGGAAGACTAGTAGTAGTTTCCGAAGCACATCTGGATGCATTCTGTAATCTGTGGACCTTTAGGGTGTTGATGAAACACAAAAATTGCATCGGCATTGAACACAATAAGCACCATGCGGACTTTTTCCGTTTGAGTAATGTCTTAATCTGTCTACGATTTGATCGTTCCCTGGAAGACTAGTAGTAGTTTCCGAAGCACATCTGGATGCATTCTGTAATCTGTGGACCTTTAGGGTGTTGATGAAACACAAAAATTGCATCGGCATTGAAGACAATAAGCACCATGCGGACTTTTCTCCATGGGAGTAATGTCTTAAACTGTCTACGCTTTGATCGTTCCCTGGAAGATTAGTAGTAGTTTCCGAAGCACATCTGGAGGCATTCTGTAATTTTTGGACCTTCAGAGTGTTGATGAAACACAAAAATTGCATGGGCATTGAACACAAAGAGCACCATGAGCACTTTTCTACATGGGAGTAATGTCTTAAACTGTCTGGGCTTTGATCGTACACTGGAAGACTAGTAGTAGTTTTCGAAGCACATCTGGAGGCATACTGTAATCTGTGGACCTTCAGAGTGTTGATGAAACACAAAAATTGCATCGGCATTGAACACAATAAGCACCATGCGGAATTTTCTCCATGGGAGTAATGTCTTAAACTGTCTACGCTTTGATCGTACACTGGAAGACCAGTAGTAGATTCCGAAGCACAACTGGAGGCATTCTGTAATCTGTGGACCATCAGAGTGTTGATTAAACAAAGAAATTGAATCGGCATTGAACACAATAAGCACCATGCGGACATTTTCCGTGGGAGTAATGTCTTAATCTGTCTACAATTCGATCGTTAACTGGAAGACTAGTAGTAGTTTCCGAAGCACATCTGGATGCATTCTGTACTTTGTGGACCTTCAGAGTGTTGATGAAACACAAATACTGCATCGACATTGAACACAAAGAGCACCATGTTGACTTTTCTCAATGGGAGTAATGTCTTAAACTGTCTCCGCTTTGATCGTACACTGGAAGACTAGTAGTAGTTTCCTAAGCACATCTGGAGGCATTCTGTAATCTGTGGACCTTCAGAGTGTTGATGAAACACAAATATTGCATCGGCATTGAACACAATAAGCACCATGCGGAATTTTCTCAATGGGAGTAATGTCTTAAACTGTCTACGCTTTGATCGTACACAGGAAGACTAGTAGTAGTTTCCGAAGCACATCTTGAGGCATTCTGTAATCTGTGGACCATCAGAGTGTTGATAAAACAAAGAAATTGAATCGGCATTGAACACAATAAGCACCATGCGGACTTTTCTCCATGGGAGTAATGTCTTAAACTGTCTACGCTTTGATCGTTCCCTGGAAGATTAGTAGTAGTTTCCGAAGCACATCTGGAGGCAATCTGTAATCTGTGGACCTTCAGAGTGTTGATGAAACACAAATAATGCATCGGCATTGAACACAAAGAGCACCATGTTGACTTTTCTCAATGGGAGTAATGTCTTAAACTGTCTCCGCTTTGATCGTACTCTGGAAGACTAGTAGTAGTTTCCTAAGCACATCTGGAGGCATTCTGTAATCTGTGGACCTTCAGAGTGTTGATGAAACACAAATACTGCATCGGCATTGAACACAATAAGCACCATGCGGACTTTTCTCCATGGGAGTAATGTCTTAAACTGTCTACGCTTTCATCGTTCACTGGAAGACTAGTAGTAGTTTCCGAAGCACATCTGGAGGCATTCTGTAATCTGTGGACCATCAGAGTGTTGATAAAACATAGAAATTGAATCGGCATTGATCACAATAAGCACCATGCGGACTTTTCTACATAAGAGTAATGTCTTAAACTGTCTACGATATGATCGTACACTGGAAGACTAGTAGTAGTTTCCGAAGCACATCTGGAGGCATTCTGTAATCTGTGGACCTTCAGAGTGTTGATGAAACACAGAAATTGAATCGGCATATAACACAATAAGCACCATGCGGACTTTTTCCGTTTGAGTAATGTCTTAATCTGTCTACGATTTGATCGTTCCCTGGAAGACTAGCAGTAGTTTCCGAAGCACATCTGGATGCATTCTGTTATCTGTGGACCTTTAGGGTGTTGATGAAACACAAAAATTGCATCGGCATTGAAGACAATAAGCACCATGCGGACTTTTCTCCATGGGAGTAATGTCTTATACTGTCTACGCTTTGATCGTACACTGGAAGACTAGTAGTAGTTTCCGAAGCACATCTGGAGGCATTCTGTAATCTGTGGACCATCAGAGAGTTGATGAAACACCAAAATTGCATCCGCATTGAACACAATAAGCACCATGCGGACTTTTCTCCATGGGAGTAATGTCTCAAATCGTCTACGCTTTGATCGCACACTGGAAGGCTAGTAGCAGTTTCCGAAGCACATCTGGATGCATTCTGTAATATGTGGAAGCACAGCTGGATGCATTCTGTAATCTGTGGACTTTTAGAGGGTTGATGAAACACAAAAATTGCATCCGCATTGAACACAATAGGCACCATGCGGACTTTTCTCCATGGGAGTAATGTCTCAAACTGTCTACGCTTTGATTGTACACTGGAAGACTAGTAGTAGTTCCCGAAGCACATCTGGATGCATTCTGTAATCTGTGGACCTTCAGAGTGTAGATAAAGTTCAAAAATTGCATCGGCAATGAACACAATAAGCACCATGCGGACTTATCTCCATGGGAGTAATGTCTTAAACTGTCTACGCTTTCATCGTTCCCTGGAAGAGTAGTAGTAGTTTCCGAAGCACATCTGGAGCCATTCTGTAATCTATGGATCTTGAGAGTGTTGATGACATACAGAAATGGCATCGGCATTGATCACAATAAACACCATGTGGAATTTTCCCCATGGGAGTAATGTCTTAAACTGTCTACGCTTTAGTCGTACACTGGAAGACTAGTAGTAGTTGCCGAAGCACATCTAGAGGCATTCTGTAATCTGTGGATCTTGAGAGTGTTGATGACATACAAAATAGCACCGGCATTGAACACAAGAAGCACCATGCGGACTTTTCTCCATGGGAGTAATGTCGTAAACTGTCTACGCTTTGATCGTTCACTGGAAGAGTAGTAGTAGTTTCCGAAGCACATCTGGTGGCATTCTGTAATCTGTGGACTTTCAGAGTATTGACGAAACTTAGAAACTGCATCGTCATTGAACACAATAAGCACCATGCGGACTTTTCTCCATGGGAGTAATGTCTTATACTGTCTACGCTTTGATCGTACACTGGAAGACTAGTAGTAGTGTCCGAAGCACATCTGGAGGCATTCTGTAATCTGTGGACCTTCAGAGAGTTGATGAAACACAAAAATTGCATCCGCATTGAACACAATAAGCACCATGCGGACTTTTCTCCATGGGAGTAATGTCTCAAACTGTGTACGCTTTGATTGTACACTGGAAGACTAGTAGTAGTTCCCGAAGCACATCTGGATGCATTCTGTAATCTGTGGACCTTCAGAGTGTTGATAAAATTCAAAAATTGCATCGGCAATGAACACAATAAGCACCATGCGGACTTATCTCCATGGGAGTAATGTCTTAAACTGTCTCCGCTTTGATCGTACACTGGAGGACTAGTAGTAGTTTCCGAAGCACATCTGGTGGCATTCTGTAATCTGTGGACCTTCAGAGTGTTGATGAGACACAAAAATTGCATCGGCATTGAACACAATACGCACCATGCGGACATTTCTCCATAGGAGTAATGTCTTAAACTTTCTACGTTTTCATCGTTCCCTGGAAGACTAGTAGTAGTTTCCGAAGCACATCTGGAGGCATCCTGTAGTCTGTGGACCTTCAGAGTGTTGATGAAACACAGAAATTGCATCGGCAATGAACACATAAGCACCATGCGGACTTTTCTCCATGGGAGTAATGTCTTAAACTGTCTCCGCTTTGGTCGTACACTGGAAGACTGGTAGTACTTTCCGAAGCACATCTGGAGGCATTCTGTATTCTGTGGACCTTCAGAGTGTTGATGAAACACAGAAATTGCATCGGCAATGAACACAATAAGCACCATGCGGACTTTTCTCCATGGGAGTAATGTCTTAAACTGTCTCCGCTTTGATCGTACACTGGAGGACTAGTAGTAGTTTCCGAATCACATCTGGAGGCATTCTGTAATCTGTGGACCTTCAGAGTGTTGATGAAACACAAAAATTGCATCGGCATTGAACACAATACGCACCATGCGGACATTTCTCCATAGGAGTAATGTCTTAAACTTTCTACGTTTTGATCGTTCCCTGGAAGACTAGTAGTAGTTTCCGAAGCACATCTGGAGGCATTCTGTAATCTGTAGACCTTCAGAGTGTTGATGAAACACAGAAATTGCATCGGCCATGAACACAATAAGCACCACACGGACTTTTCTCCATGGGAGTAATGTCTTAAACTGTCTACGCTTTGATCGTTCCCTGGAAGACTAGTAGTAGTTTTCGAAGCACATCTAGAGGCATACTGTAATCTGTGGACCTTCAGAGTGTTGATGAAACACAAAAATTGCATTGGCATTGAACACAATAAGCACCATGCGGAATTTTCTCCATGGGAGTAATGTCTTATACTATCTACGCTTTGATCATACACTGGAAGACTAGCAGTAGGTTCCGAAGCACATCTGGAGGCATTCTGTAATCTGTGGACCATCAGAGTGTTGATAAAACGAAGAAATTGAATCGGCATTGAACACAATAAGCACCATGCGGACTTTTCTCCATGGGAGTAATGTCTTAAACAGTCTACGCTTTGGTCGTAGACTGGAAGACTAGTAGTAGTTTCCGAAGCACATCTATAAGCATTCTGTAGTCTGTTGACAATTAGAGAGTTGATGAAACACAGAAATCGCATCGGCAATGAACACATTAATCACCATGCAGACATTTTCCATGGGAGTAATGTCTTAATCTGTCTACGCTTTGATCATTCCCTGGAAGACTAGTAGTAGTTTCCGAAGCACATCTGGATGCATTCTGTAATCTGTGGACCTTCAGGGTGTTGATGAAACACAAAAATTGCATCGGCATTGAACACAATTAGCACCATGCGGACTTTTCTCCATGGGAGTAATGTCTTAAACTGTCTATGCTTTGATCGTTCACTGGAAGACTAGTAGTAGTTTCCGAAGCACATCTGGAGGCATTCTGTAATCTGTGGACCTTCACAGTATTGACGAAACTTAGAAACTGCATCGGCATTGAACACAATAAGCACCATGCGGACTTTTCTCCGTGGGAGTAATGTCTTATACTGTCAACGATTTGATCGTACACTGGAAGACTAGTAGTAGTTTCCGAAGCACATCTGAAGGCATTCTGTAATGTAATGACCTTCAGAGTGTTATGAAACACAAAAATTGCATGCGCATTGAACACAATAAGCACCATGCGGACTTTTCTCCATGGGAGTAATGTCTTAAACTGACTACGCTTTGATCGTTCACTGGAAGACTAGTGGTAGTTTCCGAAGCCCATCTGGATGCATTCTGTAATCTGTGGAAGCACAGCTGGATGCATTCTGTAATCTGCGGACTTTTAGAGGGTTGATGAAACACAAAAATGGCATCGGCATTGAACACAATAGGCACCATGCGGACTTTCCTCCATGGGAGTAATGTCTCTAACTGTCTACGTTTTGATCGTTCCCTGGAAGACTAGTAGTAGTTTCCGAAGCAAATCTGGAGGCATTCAGTAATCTGTGGACCATCAGAGTGTTGACGAAACACAAATATTGCATCGGCATTGATCACAATAAACATCATGCGGAACTTTCCCCATGGGAGTAATGTCTTAAACTGTCTACGCTTTAATCGTACACTGGAAGACTAGTAGTAGTTTCCGAAGCACATCTGGTGGCATTCTGTAATCTGTGGACCTTGAGAGTGTTGATGAAACACAAAAATTGCACCGGCATTGAACAAAAGAAGCACCATGCGGACTTTTCTCCATGGGAGTAATGTCGTAAATTGTCTACGCTTTGATCGTTCACTGGAAGACTAGTAGTAGTTTCCGAAGCACATCTGGAGGCTTTCTGTAATCTGTGGACCATCAGAGTGTTGATAAAACAAAGAAATTGAATCGGTATTGAACACAATAAGCACCATGTGGAATTTTCTACATTTGAGTAATGTCTTAAACTGTCTACGGTATGATCGTACACTGGAAGACTAGTAGTAGTTTCCGAAGCACATCTGGAGGCATTCTGTAATCTGTGGACCTTCAGAGTGTTGATGAAACACAGAAATTGCATCGGCCATGAACACAATACGCACCATACGGACTTTTCTCCATGGGAGTAATGTCTTCAACTGTCTACGCTTTGATCGTTCCCTGGAAGACTAGTAGTAGTTTCCGAAGCACATCTGGATGCATTCTGTAATCTGTGGACCTTCCGAGTGTTGATGAAACACAAAAATTGCATCGGCATTGAACACAATAAGCACCATGCGGACTTTTCTCCATGGGAGTAATGTCTCAAACTGTCTACGCTTTGATCGTTCCCTGGAAGACTAGTAGTAGTTTTCGAAGCACATCTGGAGGCATACTGTAATCAGTGGACCTTCAGAGTGTTGATGAAACACAAAAATTGCATCGGCATTGAACACAATAAGCACCATGCGGAATTTTCTCCATTGGAGTAATGTCTTAAACTGTCTACGCTTTAGTCGTACACTGGAAGACTAGTAGTAGTTGCCGAAGCACATCTAGAGGCATTCTGTAATCTGTGGATCTTGAGAGTGTTGATGACATACAAAAATTGCACCTGCATTGAACACAAGAAGCACCATGCGGACTTTTCTCCATGGGAGTAATGTCGTAAACTGTCTACGCTTTGATCGTTCACTGGAAGACTAGTAGTAGTTTCCGAAGCACATCAGGGGGCATTCTGTAATCTGTGGACCTTCAGAGTGTTGATGAAACACAGAAATTGCATGGGCCATGAACACAATAAGCACCACACGGACTTTTCTCCATGGGAGTAATGTCTTAAACTGTCTACGCTTTGATCGTTCCCTGGAAGACTAGTAGTAGTTTTCGAAGCACATCTGGATGCATTCTGTAATCTGTGGACCTTCAGAGTGTTGATAAAGTTCAAAAATTGCATCGGCAATGAACACAATAAGCACCATGCGTACTTATCTCCATGGGAGTAATGTCTTAAACTGTCTACGCTTTCATCGTTCCCTGGAAGAGTAGTAGTAGTTTCCGAAGCACATCTGGAGCCATTCTGTAATCTGTGGATCTTGAGAGTGTTGATGACATACAGAAATTGCATCGGCATTGATCACAATAAACACCATGTGGAATTTTCCCCATGGGAGTAATGTCTTAAACTGTCTACGCTTTAGTCGTACACTGGAAGACTAGTAGTAGTTGCCGAAGCACATCTAGAGGCATTCTGTAATCTGTGGATCTTGAGAGTGTTGATGACATACAAAATTGCACCGGCATTGAACACAAGAAGCACCATGCGGACTTTTCTCCATGGGAGTAATGTCGTAAACTGTCTACGCTTTGATCGTTCACTGGAAGAGTAGTAGTAGTTTCCGAAGCACATCTGGTGGCATTCTGTAATCTGTGGACCTTCAGAGTATTGACGAAACTTAGAAACTGCATCGTCATTGAACACAATAAGCACCATGCGGACTTTTCTCCATGGGAGTAATGTCTTATACTGTCTAAGCTTTGATCGTACACTGGAAGACTAGTAGTAGTTTCCGAAGCACATCTGGAGGCATTCTGTAATCTGTGGACCATCAGAGAGTTGATGAAACACAAAAATTGCATCCGCATTGAACACAATAAGCACCATGCGGACTTTTCTCCATGTGAGTAATGTCTTGAACTGTCTCCGCTTTGATCGTACACTGGAGGACTAGTAGTAGTTTCCGAAGCACATCTGGAGGCATTCTGTAATCTGTGGACCTTCAGAGTGTTGATGAAACACAAAAATTGCATCGGCATTGAACACAATACGCACCATGCGGACATTTCTCCATAGGAGTAATGTCTTAAACTTTCTACGTTTTGATCGTTCCCTGGAAGACTAGTAGTAGTTTCCGAAGCACATCTGGAGGCATCCTGTAGTCTGTGGACCTTCAGAGTGTTGATGAAACACAGAAATTGCATCGGCAATGAACACATAAGCACCATGCGGACTTTTCTCCATGGGAGTAATGTCTTAAACTGTCTATGCTTTGATCGTTCACTGGAAGACTAGTAGTAGTTTCCGAAGCAAATCTATAGGCATTCTGTAGTCTGTTGACCATTAGAGAGTTGACGAAACACAGAAATCGCATCGGCAATGAACACATTAAGCACCATGCAGACATTTTCCATGGGAGTAATGTCTTAATCTGTCTACGCTTTGATCATTCCCTGGAAGACTAGTAGTAGTTTCCGAAGCACATCTGGATGCATTCTGTAATCTGTGGACCTTCAGGGTGTTGATGAAACACAAAAATTGCATCGGCATTGAACACAATTCGCACCATGCGGACTTTTCTCCATGGGAGTAATGTCTTAAACTGTCTATGCTTTGATCGTTCACTGGAAGACTAGTAGTAGTTTCCGAAGCACATCTGAAGGCATTCTGTAATGTGTGGACCTTCAGAGTGTTGATGAAACACAAAAATTGCATGCGCATTGAACACAATAAGCACCATGCGGACTTTTCTCCATGGTAGTAATGTCTTAAACTGTCTACGCTTTGATCGTTCACTGGAAGACTAGTAGTAGTTTCCGAAGCCCATCTGGATGCATTCTGTAATCTGTGGAAGCACAGCTGGATGCATTCTGTAATCTGCGGACTTTTAGAGGGTTGATGAAACACAAAAATGGCATCGGCATTGAACACAATAGGCACCATGCGGACTTTCCTCCATGGGAGTAATGTCTCTAACTGTCTACGTTTTGATCGTTCCCTGGAAGACTAGTAGTAGTTTCCGAAGCACATCTGGAGGCATTCTGTAATCTGTGGACCTTCAGAGTGTTGATGAAAACAAAAATTGCATCCGCATTGAACACAATAAGCACCATGCGGACTTTTCTCCATGGGAGTAATGTCTTAAACTATCTACGCTTTGATCCTACACTGGAAGACTAGTAGTAGTTTCCGAAGCACATCTGGAGGCATTCAGTAATCTGTGGACCATCAGAGTGTTGACGAAACACAAATATTGCATCGGCATTGATCACAATAAACATCATGCGGAACTTTCCCCATGGGAGTAATGTCTTAAACTGTCTACGCTTTAATCGTACACTGGAAGACTAGTAGTAGTTTCCGAAGCACATCTGGAGGCATTCTGTAATCTGTGGACCTTGAGAGTGTTGATGAAACACAAAAATTGCACCGGCATTGAACAAAAGAAGTACCATGCGAACTTTTCTCCATGGGAGTAATGTCTTAAACTGTCTACGCTTTGATCGTTCACTGGAAGACTAGTAGTAGTTTCCGAAGCACATCTGGAGGCATTCTGTAATCTGTGGACCATCAGAGTGTTGATAAAACAAAGAAATTGAATCGGCATTGAACACAATAAGCACCATGCGGAATTTTCTACATGAGAGTAATGTCTTAAACTGTCTACGCTTTGATCGTTCCCTGGAAGATTAGTAGTAGTTTCCCAAGCACATCTGGATGCATTCTGTAATCTGTGGACCTTCCGAGTGTTGATGAAACACAAAAATTGCATCGGCATTGAGCACAATAAGCACCATGCGGACTTTTCTCCATGGGAGTAATGTCTCAAACTGTCTACGCTTTGATCGTTCCCTGGAAGACTAGTAGTAGTTTTCGAAGCACATCTGGAGGCATACTGTAATCAGTGGGCCTTCAGAGTGTTGATGAAACACAAAAATTGCATCGGCATTGAACACAATAAGCACCATGCGGAATTTTCTCCGTTTGAGTGATGTCTTAAACTGTCTACGCTTTGATCCTACACTGGAAGACTAGTAGTAGTTTCCGTAGCACATCTGGAGGCATTCTGTAATCTGTGGACCATCAGAGTGTTGATAAAACAAAGAAATTGAATCGGCAATGAACACAATAAGCACCATGCGGACTTTTCTACATGAGAGTAATGTCTTAAACTGTCTACGGTATGATCGTTCACTGGAAGACTAGTAGTAGTTTCCGAAGCACATCTGGAGGCATTCTGTAATCTGTGGACCTTCAGAGTGTTGATAAAACACAGAAATTGTATCGGCATTGAACACAATAAGCACCATGTGGACTTTTTCCGTGGGAGTAATGTCTTAATCTGTCTTAGATTTGATCGTTCCCTGGAAGACTAGTAGTAGTTTCCGAAGCACATCTGGATGCATTCTGTAATCTGTGGACCGACGGGGTGTTGATGAAACACAAATATAGCATCGGCATTGAACACAATAAGCACCATGCGGACTTTTCTCCATGGGAGTAATGTCTTAAACTGTCTACGCTTTGATCGTTCCCTGGAAGATTAGTAGTAGTTTCCGAAGCACATCTGGAGGCATTCTGTAATCTGTGGACCTTCAGAGTGTTGATGAAACACAAAAATTGCATCAGCATAGAACACAAAGAGCACCATGCGGACCTTCTCCATGGGAGTAATGTCTTAAACTGTATACGCTTTGATCGTTCACTGGAAGACTAGTAGTAGTTTCCGAAGCACATCTGGAGGCATTCTGTAATCTGTGGACCTTCAGAGTATTGACGAAACTTAGAAACTGCATCGGCATTGAACGCAATATGCACCATGCGGACTTTTCTCCATGGGAGTAATGTCTTATACTGTCTACGCTTTGATCGTACACTGGAAGACTAGTAGTATGTTCCGAAGCACATCTGAAGGCATTCTGTAATCTGTGGACCTTCAGAGTGTTGATGAAACACAAAAATTGCATCCGCATTGAACACAATAAGCACCATGCGGACTTTTCTCCATGGGAGTAATGTCATAAACTGTCTACGCTTTCATCGTTCACTGGAAGACTAGTAGTAGTTTCCGAAGCACATCTGGAGGCATTCTGTAATCTGTGGACCATCAGAGTGTTTATAAAACAAAGAAATTGAATCGGCATTGAACACAATAAGCATCATGCGGACTTTTCTACATAAAAGTTAATGTCTTAAACTGTCTACGATATGATCGTACACTGGAAGACTAGTAGTAGTTTCCGAAGCACATCTGGAGGCATTCTGTAATCTGTGGACCTTCAGAGTGTTGATGAAACACAGAAATTGAATCGGCATGGAACACAATAAGCACCATGCGGACTTTTTCCGTTTGAGTAATGTCATAATCTGTCTATAATTTGATCGTTCCCTGGAAGACTAGTAGTAGTTTTCGAAGCACATCTGGATGCATTCTGTAATCTGTGGACCTTTAGGGTGTTGATGAAACACAAAAATTGCATCGGCATTAAACACAATAAGCACCATGCGGACTTTTTTCCATGGGAGTAATGTCTTAAACTGTCTACGCTTTGATTGTTCCCTGGAAGACTAGTAGTAGTTTCCGAAGCACATCTGGAGGCATTCCGTAATCTGTGGACCTTGAGAGTGTTGATGAAACACAAAAATTGCACCGGCATTGAACAAAAGAAGCACCATGCGGACTTTTCTCCATGGGAGTAATGTCGTAAACTGTCTACGGTATGATCGTACACTGGAAGACTAGTAGTAGTTTCCGAAGCACATCTGGAGGCATTCTGTAATCTGTGGACCTTCAGAGTGTTGATGAAACACAGAAATTGAATCGGCATTGAACACAATAAGCACCATGTGGACTTTTTCCGTGGGAGTAATGTCTTAATCTGTCTAAGATTTGATCGTTCCCTGGAAGACTAGTAGTAGTTTCCGAAGCACATCTGGATGCATTCTGTAATCTGTGGACGATCAGGGTGTTGATGAAACACAAATATTGCATCGGCATTGAACACAAAGAGTACCATGCGGACTTTTCTCCATGGGAGTAATACCTTAAGCTGTCTCCGCTTTGATCTTACACTGGAAGACTAGTAGTAGTTTCCGAAGCACATCTAGAGGCATTCTGTAATCTGTGGACCTTCAGAGTGTTGATGAAACACAAATACTGCATCGGCATTGAACACAATAAGCACCATGCGGACTTTTCTCCATGGGAGTAATGTCTTAAACTGTCTACGCTTTCATCGTTCACTGGAAGACTAGTAGTAGTTTCCGAAGCACATCTGGAGGCATTCTGTATTCTGTGGACCATCAGAGTGTTGATAAAACAAAGAAATTGAATCGGCATTGAACACAATAAGCACCATGCGGACTTTCTCCATGGGAGTAATGTCTCAAACTGTCTACGCTTTGATCGTTCCCTGGAAGACTAGTAGTAGTTTTCGAAGCACATCTAGAGGCATACTGTAATCTGTGGACCCTCAGAGTGTTGATGAAACAATGAAATTGAATCGGCATGGAACACAATAAGCACCATGCGGACTTTTTCCGTTTGAGTAATGTCTTAATCTGTCTATAATTTGATCGTTCCCTGGAAGACTTGTAGTAGTTTCCGAAGCACATCTGGATGCATTCTGTAATCTGTGGACCTTTAGGGTGTTGATGAAACACAAAAATTGCATCGGCATTGAACACAATAAGCACCATGCGGACTTTTCTCCATGGGAGTAATGTCTTAAACTGTCTACGCTTTGATTGTTCCCTGGAAGATTAGTAGTAGTTTCCGAAGCACATCTGGAGGCACTCTGTAATCTGTGGACCATCAGAGTGTTGATAAAATTCAAAAATTGCATCGGCAATGAACACAATAAGCACCATGCGGACTTCTCTCCATGGGAGTAATGTCTTAAACTGTCTACGCTTTCATCGTTCCCTGGAAGAGTAGTAGTAGTTTCCAAAGCACATCTGGAGCCATTCTGTAATCTGTGGATCTTGAGAGTGTTGATGACATACAGAAATTGCATCGGCATTGATCACAATAAACACCATGTGGAATTTTCCCCATGGGAGTAATGTCTTAAACTGTCTACGCTTTAGTCGTACACTGGAAGACTAGTAGTAGTTGCCGAAGCACATCTAGAGGCATTCTGTAATCTGTGGATCTTGAGAGTGTTGATGACATACAAAAATTGCACCGGCATTGAACACAAGAAGCTCCATGCGGACTTTTCTCCATGGGAGTAATGTCGTAAACTGTCTACGCTTTGATCGTTCACTGGAAGACTAGTAGTAGTTTCCGAAGCACATCAGGGGGCATTCTGTAATCTGTGGACCTTCAGAGTGTTGATGAAACACAGAAATTGCATCGGCCATGAACACAATAAGCACCACACGGACTTTTCTCCATGGGAGTAATGTCTTAAACTGTCTACGCTTTGATCGTTACCTGGAAGACTAGTAGTATTTTCCGAAGCACATCTGGATGCATTCTGTAATCTGTGGACTTTCAGAGTGTTGATGAAACACAAAAATTGCATCGGCATTGAACACAATAAGCACCATGCGGACTTTCTCCATGGGAGTAATGTCTCAAACTGTCTACGCTTTGATCGTTCACTGGAAGACTAGTAGTAGTTTTCGAAGCACATCTAGAGGCATACTGTAATCTGTGGACCTTCAGAGTGTTGATGAAACACAAAAATTGCATTGGCATTGAACACAATAAGCACCATGCGGAATTTTCTCCATGGGAGTAATGTCTTATACTGTCTACGCTTTGATCGTACACTGGAAGACTAGTAGTAGGTTCCGAAGCACATCTGGAGGCACTCTGTAATCTGTGGACCATCAGAGTGTTGATAAAACGAAGAAATTGAATCGGCATTGAACACAATAAGCACCATGCGGACTTTTCTATATGGGAGTAATGTCTTAGACAGTCTACGCTTTGGTCGTAGACTGGAAGACTAGTAGTAGTTTCCGAAGCACATCTATAGGCATTCTGTAGTCTGTTGACCATTAGAGAGTTGATGAAACACAGAAATCGCATCGGCAATGAACACATTAAGCACCATGCAGACGTTTTCCATGGAAGTAATGTCTTAATCTGTCTACGCTTTGATCATTCCCTGGAGGACTAGTAGTAGTTTCCGAAGCACATCTGGATGCATTCTGTAATCTGTGGACCTTCAGGGTGTTGATGAAACACAAAAATTGCATCGGCATTGAGCACAATTAGCACCATGCGGACTTTTCTCCATGGGAGTAATGTCTTAAACTGTCTATGCTTTGATCGTTCACTGGAAGACTAGTAGTAGTTTCCGAAGCACATCTGGGGGCAATCTGTAATCTGTGGGCCTTCAGAGTATTGACGAAACTTAGAAAATGCTTCGGCATTGAACACAATAAGCACCATGCGGACTTTTCTCCATTGGAGTAATGTCTTAAACTGTCTACGCTTTGATCGTTCACTGGAAGACTAGTAGTAGTTTCCGAAGCCCATCTGGATGCATTCTCTAATCTGCGGAAGCACAGCTGGATGCATTCTGTTATCTGCGGACTTTTAGAGGGTTGATGAAACACAAAAATGGCATCGGCATTGAACACAATAGGCACCATGCGGACTTTCCACCATGGGAGTAATGTCTCTAACTGTCTACGTTTTGATCGTTCCCTGGAAGACTAGTAGTAGGTTCCGAAGCACATCTGGAGGCATTCTGTAATCTGTGGACCTTCCGAGTGTTGATGAAACACAAAAATTGCATCCGCATTGAACACAATAAGCACCATGCGGACTTATCTCCATGGGAGTAATGTCTTAAACTGTCTACGCTTTGATCCTACACTGGAAGACTAGTAGTAGTTTCCGAAGCACATCTGGAGGCATTCAGTAATCTGTGGACCATCAGAGTGTTGACGAAACATAAATATTGCATCGGCATTGATCACAATAAACATCATGCGGAACTTTCCCCATAGGAGTAATGTCTTAAAGTGTCTACGCTTTAATCGTACACTGGAAGACTAGTAGTAGTTTCCGAAGCACATCTGTAGGCATTCTGTAATCTGTTGACCTTGAGAGTGTTGATGAAACACAAAAATTGCACCGGCATTGAACAAAAGAAGCACCATGCGGACTTTTCTCCATGGGAGTAATGTCGTAAACTGTCTACGCTTTGATCGTTCACTGGAAGACTAGTAGTAGTTTCCGAAGCACATCTGGAG
Source organism: Schistocerca gregaria (assembly GCF_023897955.1). Lineage (NCBI taxonomy): Eukaryota > Metazoa > Arthropoda > Insecta > Orthoptera > Acrididae > Schistocerca > Schistocerca gregaria. Next base: position 26,923,583 of record NC_064929.1, on the reverse strand, counting down.
GCATTCTGTAATCTGTGGACCATCAGAGTGTTGATAAAACAAAGAAATTGAATCGGCATTGAACACAATAAGCACCATGCGGAATTTTCTACATGAGAGTAATGTCTTAAACTGTCTACGGTATGATCGTACACTGGAAGACTAGTAGTAGTTTCCGAAGCACATCTGGAGGCATTCTGTAATCTGTGGACCTTCAGAGTGTTGATGAAACACAGAAATTGCATCGGCCATGAACACAATAAGCACCATACGGACTTTTCCCCATGGGAGTAATGTCTTAAACTGTCTACGCTTTGATCGTTCCCTGGAAGACTAGTAGTAGTTTCCGAAGCACATCTGGATGTATTCTGTAATCTGTGGACCTTCCGAGTGTTGATGAAACACAAAAATTGCATCGGCATTGAACACAATAAGCACCATGCGGACTTTTCTCCATGGGAGTAATGTCTCAAACTGTCTACGCTTTGATCGTTCCCTGGAAGACTAGTAGTAGTTTCCGAAGCACATCTGGAGGCATACTGTAATCAGTGGACCTTCAGAGTGTTGATGAAACACAAAAAGTGCATCGGCATTGAACACAATAAGCACCATGCGGAATTTTCTCCATGGGAGTAATGTCTTAAACTGTCTACGGTATGATCGTACACTGGAAGACTAGTAGTAGTTTCCGAAGCACATCTGGAGGCATTCTGTAATCTGTGGACCTTCAGAGTGTTGATGAAACACAGAAATTGAATCGGCATTGAACACAATAAGCACCATGTGGACTTTTTCCGTGGGAGTAATGTCTTAATCTGTCTAAGATATGATCGTTCCCTGGAAGACTAGTAGTAGTTTCCGAAGCACATCTGGATGGATTCTGTAATCTGTGGACCATCAGGGTGTTGATGAAACACAAATATAGCATCGGCATTGAACACAATAAGCACCATGCGGACTTTTCTCAATGGGAGTAATGTCTTAAACTGTCTACGCTTTGATCGTTCCCTGGAAGATTAGTAGTAGTTTCCGAAGCACATCTGGAGGCATTCTGTAATCTGTGGACCTTCAGAGTGTTGATGAAACACAAAAATTGCATCAGCATAGAACACAAAGAGCAGCATGCGGACTTTCTCTATGGGAGTAATGTCTTAAACTGTCTACGCTTTGATCGTTCACTGGAAGACTAGTAGTAGTTTCCGAAGCACATCTGGAGGCATTCTGTAATCTGTGGACCTTCAGAGTATTGACGAAAATTAGAAACTGCATCGGCATTGAACGCAATATTCACCATGCGGACTTTTCTCCATGGGAGTAATGTCTTATACTGTCTACGCTTTGATCGTACACTGGAAGACTAGTAGTAGTTTCCGAAGCACATCTGAAGGCATTCTGTAATCTGTGGACCTTCAGAGTGTTGATGAAACACAAAAATTGCATCCGCATTGAACACAATAAGCACCATGCGGACTTTTCTCCATGGGAGTAATGTCTTAAACTGTCTACACTTTGATCGTTCCCTGGAAGATTAGTAGTAGTTTCCGAAGCACATCTGGAGGCAATCTGTAATCTGTGGACCTTCAGAGTGTTGATGAAACACAAATATTGCATCGGCATTGAACACAAAGAGTATCATGCAGACTTTTCTCCATGGGAGTAATGTCTTAAACTGTCTCCGCTTTGATCGTACACTGGAAGACCAGTAGTAGTTTCCGAAGCACATCTGGAGGCATTCTGTAATCTGTGGACCTTCAGAGTGTTGATGAAACACAAATACTGCATCGGCATTGAACACAATAAGTACCATGCGGACTTTTCTCCATGGGAGTAATGTCTTAAACTGTCTACGCTTTCATCGTTCACTGGAAGACTAGTAGTAGTTTTCGAAGCACATCTGGAGGCATTCTGTAATCTGTGGACCTTGAGAGTGTTGATGAAACACAAAAATTGCACCGGCATTGAACAAAAGAAGCACCATGCCGACTTTTCTCCATGGCAGTAATGTCGTAAACTGTCTACGGTATGATCGTACACTGGAAGACTAGTAGAAGTTTCCGAAGCACATCTGGAGGCATTCTGTAATCTGTGGACCTTCAGAGTGTTGAAGAAACACAGAAATTGAATCGGCATTGAACACAATAAGCACCATGTGGACTTTTTCCGTGGGAGTAATGTCTTAATCTGTCTAAGATTTGATCATTCCCTGGAAGACTAGTAGTAGTTTCCGAAGCACATCTGGATGCATTCTGTAATCTGTGGACCATCAGGGTGTTGATGAAACACAAATATAGCATCGGCATTGAACACAATAAGCACCATGCGGACTTATCTCCATGGGAGTAATGTCTTAAACTGTCTACGCTTTGATCCTACACTGGAAGACTAGTAGTAGTTTCCGAAGCACATCTGGAGGCATTCAGTAATCTGTGGACCATCAGAGTGTTGACGAAACAAAAATATTGCATCGGCATTGATCACAATAAACATCATGCGGAACTTTCCCCATGGGAGTAATGTCTTAAACTGTCTACGCTTTAATCGTACACTGGAAGACTAGTAGTAGTTTCCGAAGCACATCTGTAGGCATTCTGTAATCTGTTGACCTTGAGAGTGTTGATGAAACACAAAAATTGCACCGGCATTGAACAAAAGAAGCACCATGCGGACTTTTCTCCATGGGAGTAATGTCGTAAACTGTCTACGCTTTGATCGTTCACTGGAAGACTAGTAGTAGTTTCCGAAGCACATCTGGAGGCATTCTGTAATCTGTGGACCATCAGAGTGTTGATAAAACAAAGAAATTGAATCGGCATTGAACACAATAAGCACCATGCGGAATTTTCTACATGAGAGTAATGTCTTAAACTGTCTACGGTATGATCGTACACTGGAAGACTAGTAGTAGTTTCCGAAGCACATCTGGAGGCATTCTGCAATCTGCGGACCTTCAGAGTGTTGATGAAACACAGAAATTGAATCGGCATGGAACACAATAAGCACCATGCGGACTTTTTCCGTTTGAGTAATGTCTTAATCTGTCTATAATTTGATCGTTCCCTGGAAGACTAGTAGTAGTTTCCGAAGCACATCTGGATGCATTCATTAATCTGTGGACCTTTAGGGTGTTGATGAAACACAAAAATTGCATCGGCATTGAACACAATAAGCACCATGCGGACTTTTCTCCATGGGAGTAATGTCTTAAACTGTCTACGCTTTGATTGTTCACAGGAAGATTAGTAGTAGTTTCCGAAGCACATATGGAGGCATTCAGTAATCTGTGGACCTTCAGAGTGTTGATGAAACACAAAAATTGCATCGGCATTGAACACAAAGAGCACCATGCGGACTTTTCTCCATGAGAGTAATGTCTTAAAATGTCTCCGCTTTGATCGTACACTGGAAGACTAGTAGTAGTTTCCGAAGCACATCTGGAGGCATTCTGTAATCTGTGGACCATCAGAGTGTTGATAAAACAAAGAAATTGAATCGGCATTGAACACAATAAGCACCATGCGGACTTTTCTACATGAGAGTAATGTCTTAAACTGTCTACGGTATGATCGTACACTGGAAGACTAGTAGTAGTTTCCGAAGCACATCTGGAGGCATTCTGTAATCTGTGGACCTTCAGAGTGTTGATGAAACACAGAAATTGAATCGGCATTGAACACAATAAGCACCATGTGGACTTTTTCCGTGGGAGTAATGTCTTAATCTGTCTAAGATATGATCGTTCCCTGGAAGACTAGTAGTAGTTTCCGAAGCACATCTGGATGCATTCTGTAATCTGTGGACCATCAGGGTGTTGATGAAACACAAATATAGCATCGGCATTGAACACAATAAGCACCATGCGGACTTTTCTCAATGGGAGTAATGTCTTAAACTGTCTACGCTTTGATCGTTCCCTGGAAGATTAGTAGTAGTTTCCGAAGCACATCTGGAGGCATTCTGTAATCTGTGGACCTTCAGAGTGTTGATGAAACACAAAAATTGCATCAGCATAGAACACAAAGAGCAGCATGCGGACTTTCTCTATGGGAGTAATGTCTTAAACTGTCTACGCTTTGATCGTTCACTGGAAGACTAGTAGTAGTTTCCGAAGCACATCTGGAGGCATTCTGTAATCTGTGGACCTTCAGAGTATTGACGAAAATTAGAAACTGCATCGGCATTGAACGCAATATTCACCATGCGGACTTTTCTCCATGGGAGTAATGTCTTATACTGTCTACGCTTTGATCGTACACTGGAAGACTAGTAGTAGTTTCCGAAGCACATCTGAAGGCATTCTGTAATCTGTGGACCTTCAGAGTGTTGATGAAACACAAAAATTGCATCCGCATTGAACACAATAAGCACCATGCGGACTTTTCTCCATGGGAGTAATGTCTTAAACTGTCTACGCTTTGATCGTTCCCTGGAAGATTAGTAGTAGTTTCCGAAGCACATCTGGAGGCAATCTGTAATCTGTGGACCTTCAGAGTGTTGATGAAACACAAATATTGCATCGGCATTGAACACAAAGAGTATCATGCAGACTTTTCTCCATGGGAGTAATGTCTTAAACTGTCTCCGCTTTGATCGTACACTGGAAGACCAGTAGTAGTTTCCGAAGCACATCTGGAGGCATTCTGTAATCTGTGGACCTTCAGAGTGTTGATGAAACACAAATACTGCATCGGCATTGAACACAATAAGTACCATGCGGACTTTTCTCCATGGGAGTAATGTCTTAAACTGTCTACGCTTTCATCGTTCACTGGAAGACTAGTAGTAGTTTCCGAAGCACATCTGGAGGCATTCTGTAATCTGTGGACCTTGAGAGTGTTGATGAAACACAAAAATTGCACCGGCATTGAACAAAAGAAGCACCATGCCGACTTTTCTCCATGGCAGTAATGTCGTAAACTGTCTACGGTATGATCGTACACTGGAAGACTAGTAGAAGTTTCCGAAGCACATCTGGAGGCATTCTGTAATCTGTGGACCTTCAGAGTGTTGAAGAAACACAGAAATTGAATCGGCATTGAACACAATAAGCACCGTGTGGACTTTTTCCGTGGGAGTAATGTCTTAATCTGTCTAAGATTTGATCATTCCCTGGAAGACTAGTAGTAGTTTCCGAAGCACATCTGGATGCATTCTGTAATCTGTGGACCCTCAGGGTGTTGATGAAACACAAATATAGCATCGGCATTGAACACAATAAGCACCATGCAGACTTTTCTCCATGGGAGTAATGTCTTAAACTGTCTACGCTTTGATCGTTCCCTGGAAGATTAGTAATAGTTTCCGAAGCACATCTGGAGGCATTCTGTAATCTGTGGACCTTCAGAGTGTTGTTGAAACACAAAAATTGCATCCGCATTGAACACAATAAGCACCATGCGGACTTATCTCCATGGGAGTAATGTCTTAAACTGTCTACGCTTTGATCCTACACTGGAAGACTAGTAGTAGTTTCCGAAGCACATCTGGAGGCATTCAGTAATCTGTGGACCATCAGAGTGTTGACGAAACAAAAATATTGCATCGGCATTGATCACAATAAACATCATGCGGAACTTTCCCCATGGGAGTAATGTCTTAAACTGTCTACGCTTTAATCGTACACTGGAAGACTAGTAGTAGTTTCCGAAGCACATCTGTAGGCATTCTGTAATCTGTTGACCTTGAGAGTGTTGATGAAACACAAAAATTGCACCGGCATTGAACAAAAGAAGCACCATGCGGACTTTTCTCCATGGGAGTAATGTCGTAAACTGTCTACGCTTTGATCGTTCACTGGAAGACTAGTAGTAGTTTCCGAAGCACATCTGGAGGCATTCTGTAATCTGTGGACCATCAGAGTGTTGATAAAACAAAGAAATTTAATCGGCATTGAACACAATAAGCACCATGCGGAATTTTCTACATGAGAGTAATGTCTTAAACTGTCTACGGTATGATCGTACACTGGAAGACTAGTAGTAGTTTCCGAAGCACATCTGGAGGCATTCTGCAATCTGCGGACCTTCAGAGTGTTGATGAAACACAGAAATTGAATCGGCATGGAACACAATAAGCACCATGCGGACTTTTTCCGTTTGAGTAATGTCTTAATCTGTCTATAATTTGATCGTTCCCTGGAAGACTAGTAGTAGTTTCCGAAGCACATCTGGATGCATTCATTAATCTGTGGACCTTTGGGGTGTTGATGAAACACAAAAATTGCATCGGCATTGAACACAATAAGCACCATGCGGACTTTTCTCCATGGGAGTAATGTCTTAAACTGTCTACGCTTTGATTGTTCCCAGGAAGATTAGTAGTAGTTTCCGAAGCACATATGGAGGCATTCAGTAATCTGTGGACCTTCAGAGTGTTGATGAAACACAAAAATTGCATCGGCATTGAACACAAAGAGCACCATGCGGACTTTTCTCCATGAGAGTAATGTCTTAAAATGTCTCCGCTTTGATCGTACACTGGAAGACTAGTAGTAGTTTCCGAAGCACATCTGGAGGCATTCTGTAATCTGTGGACCATCAGAGTGTTGATAAAACAAAGAAATTGAATCGGCATTGAACACAATAAGCACCATGCGGACTTTTCTACATGAGAGTAATGTCTTAAACTGTCTACGGTATGATCGTACACTGGAAGACTAGTAGTAGTTTCCGAAGCACATTTGGAGGCATTCTGTAATCTGTGGACCTTCAGAGTGTTGATGAAACACAGAAACTGAATCGGCATGGAACACAGTAAGCACCATGCGGACTTTTTCCGTTTGAGTAATGTCTTAATCTGTCTATAATTTGATCGTTCCCTGGAAGACTAGTAGTAGTTTCCGAAGCACATCTGGATGCATTCTGTAATCTGTGGACCTTTAGGGTGTTGATGAAACACAAAAATTGCATCGGCATTAAACACAATAAGCACCATGCGGACTTTTCTCCATGGGAGTAATGTCTTAAACTGTCTACGCTTTGATTGTTCCCTGGAAGACTAGTAGTAGTTTCCGAAGCACATCTGGAGGCATTCTGTAATCTGTGGACCTTGAGAGTGTTGATGAAACACAAAAATTGCACCGGCATTGAACAAAAGAAGCACCATGCGGACTTTTCTCCATGGGAGTAATGTCGTAAACTGTCTACGGTATGATCGTACACTGAAAGACTAGTAGTAGTTTCCGAAGCACATCTGGAGGCATTCTGTAATCTGTGGACCTTCAGAGTGTTGATGAAACACAGAAATTGAATCGGCATGAACACAATAAGCACCATGTGGACTTTTTCCGTGGGAGTAATGTCTTAATCTGTCTAAGATTTGATCATTCCCTGGAAGACTAGTAGTAGTTTCCGAAGCACATCTGGATGCATTCTGTAATCTGTGGACCATCAGGGTGTTGATGAAACACAAATATAGCATCGGCATTGAATACAAAAAGCACCATGCGGACTTTTCTCCATGGGAGTAATGTCTTAAACTGTCTACGCTTTGATCGTTCCCTGGAAGATTAGTAATAGTTCCGGAACCCCTTCTGGAGGCATTCTGTAATCTGTGGACCTTCAGAGTGTTGATGAAACACAAAAATTGCATCAGCATAGAACACAAAGAGCACCATGCTGACTTTCTCCATGGGAGTAATGTCTTAAACTGTCTACGCTTTGATCGTTCACTGGAAGACTAGTAGTAGTTTCCGAAGCACATCTGGAGGCATTCTGTAATCTGTGGACCTTCAGAGTATTGACGAAACTTAGAAACTGCATCGGCATTGAACGCAATTTGCACCATGCGGACTTTTCTCCATGGGAGTAATGTCTTATACTGTCTACGCTTCGATCGTTCCCTGGAAGATTAGTAGTAGTTTCCGAAGCACATCTGGAGGCAATCTGTGATCTGTGGACCTTCAGAGTGTTGATGAAACACAAAAATTGCATCGGCATTGAGCACAAAGAGCCCCATGCGGACTTTTCTCCATGGTAGTAATGTCTTAAAATGTCTCCGCTTTGATCGTACACTGGAAGACTAGTAGCAGTTTCCGAAGCACATCTGGAGGCATTCTGTAATCTGTGGACCTTCGGAGTGTTGATGAAGCACAAATACTGCATCGGCATTGAACTCAATAAGCACCATGCGGACTTTTCTTCATGGGAGTAATGGCTTAAACTGTCTACGCTTTCATCGTTCACTGGAAGACTAGTAGTAGTTTCCGAAGCATATCTGGAGGCATTCTGTAATCTGTGGACCATCAGAGTGTAGATAAAACAAAGAAATTGAATCGGCATTGAACACAATAAGCACCATGCGGACTTTTCTACATGAGAGTAATGTCTTAAACTGTCTACGATATGATCGTACACTGGAAGACTAGTAGTAGTTTCCGAAGCACATCTGGAGGCATTCTGCAATCTGCGGACCTTCAGAGTGTTGATGAAACACAGAAATTGAATCGGCATGGAACACAATAAGCACCATGCGGACTTTTTCCGTTTGAGTAATGTCTTAATCTGTCTATAATTTGATCGTTCCCTGGAAGACTAGTAGTAGTTTCCGAAGCACATCTGGATGCATTCATTAATCTGTGGACCTTTAGGGTGTTGATGAAACACAAAAATTGCATCGGTATTGAACACAATAAGCACCATGCGGACTTTTCTCCATGGGAGTAATGTCTTAAACTGTCTACGCTTTGATTGTTCCCAGGAAGATTAGTAGTAGTTTCCGAAGCACATATGGAGGCATTCAGTAATCTGTGGACCTTCAGAGTGTTGATGAAACACAAAAATTGCATCGGCATTGAACACAAAGAGCACCATGCGGACTTTTCTCCATGGGAGTAATGTCTTAAAATGTCTCCTTTTTGATCGTACACTGGAAGACTAGTAGTAGTTTCCGAAGCACATCTGGAGGCATTCTGTAATCTGTGGACCCTCAGAGTGTTGATGAAGCACAAATACTGCATCGGCATTGAACTCAATAAGCACCATGCGGACTTTTCTCCATGGGAGTAATGGCTTAAACTGTCTAAGCATGATAGTTCACTGGAACACTAGTAGTAGTTTCCGAAGCACATCTGGTGGCATTCTGTAATCTGTGGACCTTCAGAGTATTGACGAAACTTAGAAACTGCATCATCATTGAACACAATAAGCACCATGCGGACTTACCACAATGGGAGTATGTCTTATACTTTCTACGCTTTAATCGTACACTGGAAGACTAGTAGTAGTTTCCGAAGCACATCTGGAGGCATTCTGTAATCTGTGGACCATCAGAGAGTTGATGAAACACAAAAATTGCATCCGCATTGAACACAATAAGCACCATGCGGACTTTTCACCATGGGAGTAATGTCTTAAATTGTCTACGCTTTGATCGTACACTGGAAGACTAGTAGTAGTTTCCGAAGCACATCTGGATGCATTCTGTAATATGTGGAAGCACAGGTGGATGCATTCTCTAATCTGTGGACTTTTAGATGGTTGATGAAACACAAAAATTGCATCCGCATTGAACACAATAGGCACCATGCGGACTTCTCTCCATGGGAGTAATGTCTCCAAATGTCTACGTTTTGATCGTTCACTGGAAGAGTAGTAGTAGTTTCCGAAGCACATCTGGATGCATTCTGTAATCTGTGGACCTTCAGAGTGTTGATGAAATTCAAAAATTGCATCGGCATTGAACACAATAAGCACCATGCGGAATTATCTCCATGGGAGTAATGTCTTAAACTGTCTACGCTTTCATCGTTCCCTGGAAGAGTAGTAGTAGTTTCCGAAGCACATCTGGAGGCATTCTGTAATCTGTGGACCTTGAGAGTGTTGATGACACACAAAAATTGCACCGGCATTGAACACAAGAAGCACCATGCGGACTTTTCTCCATGGGAGTAATGTCATAAACTGTCTACGCTTTGAACGTTCACTGGAAGAGTAGTAGTAGTTTCCGAAGCACATAAGGGGGCATTCTGCAATCTGTGGACCTTCAGAGTGTTGATGAAACACAGAAATTGCATCGGCCATGAACACAATAAGCACCATACGGACTTTTCCTACATAGGAGTAATGTCTTAAACTGTCTACGCTTTGATCGTTCCCTGGAAGACTAGTAGTAGTTTCCGAAGCACATCTGGATGCATTCTGTAATCTGTGGACCTACAGAGTGTTGATGAAACACAAAAATTGCATCGGCATTGAACACAATAAGCACCATGCGTAATTTTCTCCATGGGAGTAATGTCTTATACTGTCTACGCTTTGATCGTACACTGGAAGACTAGTTGTAGTTTTCGAAGCACATCTGGAGGCATTCTGTAATATGTGGACCATCAGAGTGTTGATAAAACGAAGAAATTTAATCGGCATTGACCACAATAAGCACCATGCGGACTTTTTTCCATGGCAGTAATGTCTTAAACAGTCTACGCTTTGATCGTAGACTGGAAGACTAGTAGTAGTTTCCGAAGCACATCTATAGGCATTCTGTAGTCTGTTGACCATTAGAGAGTTGACGAAACACAGAAATCGCATCGGCAATGAACACATTAAGCACCATGCGGACATTTTCCGGATGAGTAATGTCTTATTCTGTCTACGCTTTGATCGTTCCCTGGAAGACTAGTAGTAGTTTCCGAAGCACATCTGGATGCATTCCGTAATCTGTGGACCTTCAGAGTATTGACGAAACTTAGAAACTGCATCGGCATTGAACACAATAAGCACCATGCGGGCTTTTCTCCATGGGAGTAATGTCTTATACTGTCTACGCTTTGATCGTACACTGGAAGACTAGTAGTACTTTCCGAAGCACATCTGAAGGCATTCTGTAATCTGTGGACCATCAGAGAGTTGATGAAACACAAAAATTGCACCGGCATTGAACACAAGAAGCACCATGCGGACTTTGCTCCATGGGAGTAATGTCGTAAACTGTCTACGCTTTGATCGTTCACTGGAAGAGTAGTAGTAGTTTCCGAAGCAAATCAGGGGGCATTCTGCATTCTGTGGACCTTCAGAGTGTTGATGAAACACAGAAATTGCATCGGCCATGAACACAATTAGCACCATACGGACTTTTCTCCATGGGAGTAATGTCTTCAACTGTCTACGCTTTGATCATTCCCTGGAAGACTAGTAGTAGTTTCCGAAGCACATCTGGATGCATTCTGTAATCTGTGGACCTTCAGAGTGTTGATGAAACACAATAATTGCATCGGCATTGAACACAATAAGCACCATGCGGACTTTTCTCCATGGGAGTGATGTCTCAAACTGTCTACGTTTTGATCGTTCCCTGGAAGACTAGTAGTAGTTTTCGAAGCAAATGTAGAGGCATACTGTAATCTGTGGACCTTCAGAGTGTTGATGAAACACAAAAATTGCATCGGCATTGAACACAATAAGCACCATGCGGAATTTTCTCCATGGGAGTGTTGTCTTATACTGTCTACGCTTTGATCGTACACTGGAAGACTAGTAGTAGTTTCCGAAACACATCAATAGCCATTCTGTAATCTGTGGACCATCAGAGTGTTGATAAAACGAAGAAATTGAATCGGCATTGAACACAATAAGCACCATGCGGACTTTTCTCCATGGGAGTGATGTCTCAAACTGTCTACGTTTTGATCGTTCCCTGGAAGACTAGTAGTAGTTTTCGAAGCAAATGTAGAGGCATACTGTAATCTGTGGACCTTCAGAGTGTTGATGAAACACAAAAATTGCATCGGCATTGAACACAATAAGCACCATGCGGAATTTTCTCCATGGGAGTGTTGTCTTATACTGTCTACGCTTTGATCGTACACTGGAAGACTAGTAGTAGTTTCCGAAACACATCAATAGCCATTCTGTAATCTGTGGACCATCAGAGTGATGATAAAACGAAGAAATTTAATCGGCATTGAACACAATAAGCACCATGCGGACTTTTCTCCATGGGAGTAATGTCTTAAACAGTCTACGCTTTGATCGTAGACTGGAAGACTAGTAGTAGTTTCCGAAGCACATCTATAGGCATTCTGCAGTCTGTTGACCATTAGAGAGTTGATGAAACACAGAAATCGCATCGGCAATGAACACATTAAGCACCATGCGGACATTTTCCGTGCGAGTAATGTCTTATTCTGTCTACGCTTTGATCGTTCCCTGGATGACTAGTACTAGTTTCCGAAGCACATCTGGATGCATTCCGTAATCTGTGGACCTTCAGAGTATTGACGAAACTTAGAAACTGCATCGGCATTGAACACAATAAGCACCATGCGGACATTTTCCGTGGGAGTAATGTCTTATTCTGTCTACGCTTTGATCGTTCCCTGGAAGAGTAGTAGTAGTTTCCGAAGCACATCTGGATGCATTCTGTAATCTGTTGACCTTCAGGGTGTTGATGAAACACAAAAATTGCATCGGCATTGAACACAATAAGCACCATGCGGACTTTTCTCCATGGGAGTAATGTCTTAAACAGTCTACGCTTTGATCGTTCACTGGAAGACTAGTACTAGTTTCCGAAGCACATCTGGAGGCATTCTGTAATCTGTGGACCTTCAGAGTATTGACGAAACTTAGAAACTACATCGGCATTGAACACAATAAGCACCATGCGGACTTTTCTCCATGGGAGTAATGTCTTATACTGTCTACGCTTTGATCATACACTGGAAGACTAGTAGTAGTTTCCGAAGCACATCTGAAAGCATTCTGTAATCTGTGGACCTTCAGAGTGTTGATGAACACAGAAATTGCATCGGCCATGAACACAATAAGCACCATACGGACTTTTCTCCATGGGAGTAATGTCTTAAACTGTCTACGCTTTGATCTTTCCCTGGAAGACTAGTGGTAGTTTCCGAAGCACATCTGGATGCATTCGGTAATCTGTGGACCTTCAGAGTGTTGATGAAACACAAAAATTGCATCGGCATTTAACACAATAAGCAACATGCGGACTTTTCTCCATGGGAGTAATGTCTCAAACTGTCTACGCTTTGATCGTTCCCTGGAAGACTAGTAGTAGTTTTCGAAGCACATCTAGAGGCATACTGTAATCTGTGGACCTTCAGAGTGTTGATGAAACACAAATATTGCATCGGCATTGAACACAATAAGCACCATGCGGAATTTTCTCCATGGGAGTAATGTTTTAAACTGTCTACGCTTTGATCGTACACTGGAAAACTAGTAGTAGTTTCCGAAGCACATCTGGAGGCATTCTGTAATCTGTGGACGATCAGAGTGTTGATAAAACAAAGAAATTGAATCGGCATTGAACACAATAAGCACCATGCGGACTTTTCTCCATGGGAGTAATGTCTTAAACAGTCTACGCTTTGATCGTTCCCTGGAAGACTAGTAGTAGCTTTCAAAGCACATCTACAGGCATACTGTTATCTGTGGACCTTCAGAGTGTTGATGAAACACAAAAATTGCATCGGCATTGAACACAAAAAGCACCATGCGGAATTTTCTCCATGGGAGTAATGTTGTAATCTGTCTACGCTTTGATCGTTCACTGGAAGACTAGTAGTAGTTTCCGAAGCACATCTGGAGGCATTCTGTAATCTGTGGGGATTCAGAGTGTTGATGAAACACAGAAATTGCATCGGCCATGAACACAATAAGCACCATACGGACTTTTCTCCATGGGAGTAATGACTTAAACTGTCTACGATTTGATCGTTCCCTGTAAGACTAGTAGTAGTTTCCGAAGCACATCTGGATGCATTCTGTAATCTGTGGACCTTCAGAGTGTTGATGATACACAAAAATTGTATCGGCATTGAACACAATAAGCACCATGCGGACTTTTCTCCATGGCAGTAATGTCTCAAACTGTCTACGCTTTGATCGTTCATTGGAGGACTAGTAGTAGTTTTCGAAGCACATCTGGGGGCATACTGTAATCTGTGGACCTTCAGAGTGTTGATGAAACACAAAAATTGCATCGGCATTGAACACAATAAGCACCATGCGGAATTTACTCCTTGGGAGTAATGTCTTAAACTGTATACGCTTTGATCGTACACTGGAAGACTAGTAGTAGTTTCCGAAGCACATCTGGAGGCATTCTGTAATATGTGGACCATCAGAGTGTTGATAAAACAAAGACATTGAGTCGGCATTGAACACAATAAGCACCATGCGGACTTTTCTACATGAGAGTAATGTCTTACACTGTCTACGGTATGATCGTACACTGGAAGACTAGTAGTAGTTTCCGAAGCACATCTGGAGGCATTCTGTAATCTGTGGACCTTCAGAGTGTTGATGAAACACAGACATTGAATCGGCATTGAACACAATAAGCACCATGCGGACTTTTCTACATGAGAGTAATGTCTTAAACTGTCTACGGTATGATCGTACACTGGAAGACTAGTAGTAGTTTCCGAAGCACATCTGGAGGCATTCTGTAATCTGTGGACCTTCAGAGTGTTGATGAAACACAGACATTGAATCGGCATTGAACACAATAAGCACCTTACGTACTTTTCTCCATGGGAGTAATGTCTTAAACAGTCTACGCTTTGATCGTACACTGGAAGACTAGTAGAGTTTCCGAAGAACATCTGGATGCATTCTGTAATCTGTGGACCTTGAGAGTGTTGATGACACACAAAAATTGCACCGGCATTGAACACAAGAAACACCATGCGGACTTTTCTCCATGGGAGTAACGTCGTAAACTGTCTACGCTTTGATCGTTCACTGGAAGACTAGTAGTAGTTTCTGAAGCACATCTGGGGAAATCCTGTAATCTGTGGACCTTCAGAGTGTTGATGAACACAGAAATTGCATCGGCCATGAACACAATAAGCACCATACGGACTTTTCTCCATGGGAGTAATGTCTTAAACTGTCTACGCTTTGATCTTTCCCTGGAAGACTAGTAGTAGTTTCCGAAGCACATCTGGATGCATTCTGTAATCTGTGGACCTTCAGAGTGTTGATGAAACACAAAAATTGCATCGGCATTTAACACAATAAGCAACATGCGGACTTTTCTCCATGGGAGTAATGTCTCAAACTGTCTACATTTTGATCGTTCCCTGGAAGACTAGTAGTCGTTTTCGAAGCACATCTGGAGGCATACTGTAATCTGTGGACCTTCAGAGTGTTGATGACACACAAAAATTGCATCGGCATTGAACACAATAAGCACCATGCGGAATTTACTCCTTGGTAGTAATGTCTTAAACTGTATACGCTTTGATCGTACACTGGAAGACTAGTAGTAGTTTCCGAAGCACATCTGGAGGCCTTCTGTAATCTGTGGACCATCAGAGTGTTGATAAAACAAAGAAATTGAATCGGCATTGAACACAATAAGCACAATGCGGACTTTTCTCCATGGGAGTAATGTCTTAAACAGTCTACGATTTGATCGTTCCCTGGAAGACTAGTAGTCGTTTTCGAAGAACATCTAGAGGCATACTGTTATCTGTGGACCTTCATAGTGTTGATGAAACACAAAAATTGCATCGGCATCGAACACAATAAGCACCATGCGGAATTTTCTCCATGTGAGTAATGTCGTAAACTGTCTACGCTTTGATCGTTCACTGGAAGACTAGTTGTAGTTTCCGAAGCACATCTGGAGGCATTCTGTAATCTGTGGACCTTCAGGGTGTTGATGAAACACAGAAATTACATCGGCCATGAACACAATAAGCACCATACGGACTTTTCTCCATGGGAGTAATGTCGTAAACTGTCTACGCTTTGATCGTTCCCTGTAAGACTAGTATTAGTTTCCGAAGCACATCTGGATGCATTCTGTAATCTGTGGACGTTCAGAGTGTTGATGATACACAAAAATTGCATCGGCATTGAACACAATAAGCACCATGCGGACTTTTCTCCATGGCAGTAATGTCTCAAACTGTCTACATTTTGATCGTTCCCTGGAAGACTAGTAGTCGTTTTCGAAGCACATCTGGAGGCATACTGTAATCTGTGGACCTTCAGAGTGTTGATGACACACAAAAATTGCATCGGCATTGAACACAATAAGCACCATGCGGAATTTACTCCTTGGTAGTAATGTCTTAAACTGTATACGCTTTGATCGTACACTGGAAGACTAGTAGTAGTTTCCGAAGCACATCTGGAGGCATTCTGTAATCTGTGGACCATCAGAGTGTTGATAAAACAAAGAAATTGAGTCGGCATTGAACACAATAAGCACCATGCGGACTTTTCTACATGAGAGTAATGTCTTAAACTGTCTACGGTATGATCGTACACTGGAAGACTAGTAGTAGTTTCCGAAGCACATCTGGAGGCATTCTGTAATCTGTGGACCTTCAGAGTGTTGATGAAACACAGACATTGAATCGGCATTGAACACAATAGGCACCTTACGGACTTTTCTCCATGGGAGTAATGTCTTAAACAGTCTACGCTTTGATCGTACACTGGAAGACTAGTAGTAGTTTCCGAAGCACATCTATAGGCATTCTGTATTCTGTTGACCTTCAGAGAGTTGATCAAACACAGAAATCGCATCGGCAATGAACAGTATAAGCACCATGCGGACTTTTCTCCATGGGAGTAATGTCTTAAATTGTCTACGCTTTGATCGTACACTGGACGACTAGTAGTAGTTTCCGAAGCACATCTGGATGCATTCTGTGATATATGGAAGCACAGCTGTATACTTACTGTAATCTGTGGACTTTTAGAGAGTTGATCAAACACAAAAATTGAATCCGCATTGAACACAATAGGCACCATGCGGACTTTTCTCCATGGGAGTAATGTCTCAAAACTGTCTACGCTTTGATTGTACACTGGAAGACTAATAGTAGTTTGCGAAGCACATCTGGATGCATTTTGTAGTCTGTGGACCTTCAGAGTGTTGGCGAAATTCAAAAATTGCATCGGCATCGAACACAATAAGCACCAAGCGGACTTATCTCCATGGGAGTAATGTCTTAAACTGTCTACGCTTTCATCGTTCCCTGGGAGAGTAGTAGTAGTTTCCGAAGCACATCTAGAGGCATAATGTAATCTGTGGACATACAGAGTGATGATGAAACACAAAAATTGCATCGGCATTGAACACAATAAGCACCATGCGGAATTTTCTCCATGGGAGTAATGTTTTAAACTGTCTACGCTTTGATCGTACACTGGAAAACTAGTAGTAGTTTCCGAAGCACATCTGGAGGCACTCTGTAATCTGTGGACCATCAGAGTGTTCATAAAACAAAGAAATTGAATCGGCATTGAACACAATAAGCACCATGCGGACTTTTCCCCATGGGAGTAATGTCTTAAACAGTCTACGCTCTGATCGTAGACTGGAAGACTAGTAGTAGTTTCCGAAGCACATCTATAGGCATTCTGTAGTCTGTTGACCATTAGAGAGTTGATGAAACACAGAAATCGCATCAGCAATGAACACATTAAACACCATGCGGACATTTTCCGTGGGAGTAATGTCTTAATCTGTCTACGCTTTGATCGTTCCCTGGAAGACTAGTAGTAGTTTCCGAAGCACATCTTGATGCATTCTGTAATCTGTGGACCTTCAGGGTGTTGATGAAACACAAAAATTGCGTCGGCATTGAACTCAATAAGCACCATGCGGTCTTTTCTCCATGGGAGTAATGTCTTAAACTGTCTACGCTTTGATCGTTCCCTGGAAGATTAGTAGTAGTTTCCGAAGCACATCTGGAGCCATTCTGTAATCTGTGGACATTCAGAGTGTTGATGAAACACAAAAATTTCATCGGCATTGAACACAAAGAGCACCATGCGGACTTTCTCCATGGGAGTATGGTCTTAAACTGTCTCCGCTTTGATCGTTCACTGGAAGACTAGTAGTAGTTTCCGAAGCACATCTGGAGGCATTCTGTAATGTGTGGACCTTCAGAGTGTTGATGAAACACAAAAACTGCATCGGCATTGAACACAATAAGCACCATGCGGACTTTTCTCCATGGGAGTAATGTCTTAAACTGTCTACGCTTTGATCGTTCACTGGAAGACTAGTAGTAGTTTCCGAAGCACATCTGGATGCATTCTGTAATCTGTGGACCTTCAGAGTGTTGATGAAACACAAAAATTGCATCGGCATTTAACACAATAAGCAACATGCGGACTTTTCTCCATGGGAGTAATGTCTCAAACTGTCTACGCTTTGATCGTTCCCTGGAAGACTAGTAGTAGTTTTCGAAGCACATCTAGAGGCATACTGTAATCTGTGGACCTTCAGAGTGTTGATGAAACACAAATATTGCATCGGCATTGAACCCAATAAGCACCATGCGGAATTTTCTCCATGGGAGTAATGTTTTTAACTGTCTACGATTTGATCGTACACTGGAAAACTAGTAGTAGTTTCCGAAGCACATCTGGAGGCATTCTGTAATCTGTGGACGATCAGAGTGTTGATAAAACAAAGAAATTGAGTCGGCATTGAACACAATAAGCACCATGCGGTCTTTTCTCCATGGGAGTAATGTCTTAAACAGTCTACGCTTTGATCGTTCCCTGGAAGACTAGTAGTAGTTTTCAAAGCACATCTACAGGCATACTGTTATCTGTGGACCTTCAGAGTGTTGATGAAACACAAAAATTGCATCGGCATTGAACACAAAAAGCACCATGCGGAATTTTCTCCATGGGAGTAATGTCGTAAACTGTCTACGCTTTGATCGTTCACTGGAAGACTAGTAGTAGTTTCCGAAGCACATCTGGAGGCATTCTGTAATCTGTGGACATTCAGAGTGTTGATGAAACACAGAAATTGCATCGGCCATGAACACAATAAGCACCATACGGACTTTTCTCCATGGGAGTAATGACATAAACTGTCTACGATTTGATCGTTCCCTGTAAGACTAGTAGTAGTTTCCGAAGCACATCTGGATGCATTCTGTAATCTGTGGACCTTCAGAGTGTTGATGATACACAAAAATTGTATCGGCATTGAACACAATAAGCACCATGCGGACTTTTCTCCATGGCAGTAATGTCTCAAACTGTCTACGCTTTGATCGTTCATTGGAGGACTAGTAGTAGTTTTCGAAGCACATCTGGGGGCATACTGTAATCTGTGGACCTTCAGAGTGTTGATGAAACACAAAAATTGCATCGGCATTGAACACAATAAGCACCATGCGGAATTTACTCCTTGGGAGTAATGTCTTAAACTGTATACGCTTTGATCGTACACTGGAAGACTAGTAGTAGTTTCCGAAGTACATCTGGAGGCATTCTGTAATCTGTGGACCATCAGAGTGTTGATAAAACAAAGACATTGAGTCGGCATTGAACACAATAAGCACCATGCGGACTTTTCTACATGAGAGTAATGTCTTAAACTGTCTACGGTATGATCGTACACTGGAAGACTAGTAGTAGTTTCCGAAGCACATCTGGAGGCATTCTGTAATCTGTGGACCTTCAGAGTGTAGATGAAACACAGACATTGAATCGGCATTGAACACAATAAGCACCTTACGGACTTTTCTCCATGGGAGTAATGTCTTAAACAGTCTACGCTTTGATCGTACACTGGAAGACTAGTAGTAGTTTCCGAAGCACATCTATAGGCATTCTGTAGTCTGTTGACCTTCAGAGAGTTGATGAAACACAGAAATCGCATCGGCAATGAACACAATAAGCACCATGCGGACTTTTCTCCATGGGAGTAATGTCTTAAATTGTCTACGCTTTGATCGTACACTGGACGACTAGTAGTAGTTTCCGAAGCACATCTGGATGCATTCTGTAATATATGGAAGCACAGCTGTATACATTCTGTAATCTGTGGACTTTTAGAGGGTTGATCAAACACAGAAATTGCATCCGCATTGAACACAATAGGCACCATGCGGACTTTTCTCCATGGGAGTAATGTCTCAAACTGTCTACGCTTTGATTGTACACTGGAAGACTAGTAGAGTTTCCGAAGAACATCTGGATGCATTCTGTAATCTGTGGACCTTGAGAGTGTTGATGACACACAAAAATTGCACCGGCATTGAACACAAGAAACACCATGCGGACTTTTCTCCATGGGAGTAACGTCGTAAATTGTCTACGCTTTGATCGTTCACTGGAAGACTAGTAGTAGTTTCTGAAGCACATCTGGGGAAATCCTGTAATCTGTGGACCTTCAGAGTGTTGATGAACACAGAAATTGCATCGGCCATGAACACAATAAGCACCATACGGACTTTTCTCCATGGGAGTAATGTCTTAAACTGTCTACGCTTTGATCTTTCCCTGGAAGACTAGTAGTAGTTTCCGAAGCACATCTGGATGCATTCTGTAATCTGTGGACCTTCAGAGTGTTGATGAAACACAAAAATTGCATCGGCATTTAACACAATAAGCAACATGCGGACTTTTCTAAATGGGAGTAATGTCTCAAATTGTCTACGCTTTGATCGTTCCCTGGAAGACTAGTAGTAGTTTTCGAAGCACATCTAGAGGCATACTGTAATCTGTGGACCTTCAGAGTGTTGATGAAACACAAACATTGCATCGGCATTGAACACAATAAGCACAATGCGGACTTTTCTCCATGGGAGTAATGTCTTAAACAGTCTACGATTTGATCGTTCCCTGGAAGACTAGTAGTAGTTTTCGAAGAACATCTAGAGGCATACTGTTATCTGTGGACCTTCAGAGTGTTGATGAAACACAGAAATTACATCGGCCATCAACACAATAAGCACCATACGGACTTTTCTCCATGGGAGTAATGTCTTAAACTGTCTACGATTTGATCGTTCCCTGTAAGACTAGTAGTAGTTTCCGAAGCACATCTGGATGCATTCTGTAATCTGTGGACGTTCAGAGTGTTGATGATACACAAAAATTGCATCGGCATTGAACACAATAAGCACCATGCGGACTTTTCTCCATGGCAGTAATGTCTCAAACTGTCTACATTTTGATCGTTCCCTGGAAGACTAGTAGTAGTTTTCGAAGCACATCTGGAGGCATACTGTAATCTGTGGACCTTCAGAGTGTTGATGACACACAAAAATTGCATCGGCATTGAGCACAATAAGCACCATGCGGAATTTACTCCTTGGTAGTAATGTCTTAAACTGTATACGCTTTGATCGTACACTGGAAGACTAGTAGTAGTTTCCGAAGCACATCTGGAGGCATTCTGTAATCTGTGGACCATCAGAGTGTTGATAAAACAAAGAAATTGAGTCGGCATTGAACACAATAAGCACCATGCGGACTTTTCTACATGAGAGTAATGTCTTAAACTGTCTACGTTATGATCGTACACTGGAAGACTAGTAGTAGTTTCCGAAGCACATCTATAGGCATTCTGTATTCTGTTGACCTTCAGAGAGTTGATCAAACACAGAAATCGCATCGGCAATGAACAGAATAAGCACCATGCGGACTTTTCTCCATGGGAGTAATGTCTTAAATTGTCTACGCTTTGATCGTACACTGGAAGACTAGTAGTAGTTTCCGAAGCACATCTGGATGCATTCTGTAATATATGGAAGCACAGCTGTATACATTCTGTAATCTGTGGACTTTTAGAGAGTTGATCAAACACAAAAATTGAATCCGCATTGAACACAATAGGCACCATGCGGACTTTTCTCCATGGGAGTAATGTCTCAAAACTGTCTACGCTTTGATTGTACACTGGAAGACTAGTAGTAGTTTGCGAAGCACATCTGGATGCGTTTTGTAGTCTGTGGACCTTCAGAGTGTTGGCGAAATTCAAAAATTGCATCGGCATCGAACACAATAAGCACCAAGCGGACTTATCTCCATGGGAGTAATGTCTTAAACTGTCTACGCTTTCATCGTTCCCTGGAAGAGTAGTAGTAGTTTCCGAAGCACATCTGGAGGCATTCTGTAATCTGTGGAAATTCAGAGTGTTGATGAAACACAAATATTGCATCGGCATTGATCACAATAATCAACATGTGGAATTTTCCCCATGGGAGTAATGTCTTAAACTGTCTACGCTTTAATCGTACACTGGAAGACTAGTAGTAGTTTTCGAAGCACATCTGGAGGCATTCTCTAATCTGTGGACCTTCAGAGTGTTGATGAAACACACAAATTGCATCTGCCATTAACAGAATAATCACCATACGGACCTTGCTCCATGGGAGTAATGTCTCAAACTGTCTACGCTTTGTTCGTTCCCTGGAAGACTAGTAGTAGTTATCGAAGCACATCTAGAGGCATAATGTAATCTGTGGACATACAGAGTGTTGATGAAACACAAAAATTGCATCGGCATTGAACACGATAAGCACCATGCGGAATTTTCTCCATGGGAGTAATGTTTTAAACTGTCTACGCTTTGATCGTACACTGGAAAACTAGTAGTAGTTTCCGAAGCACATCTGGAGGCACTCTGTAATCTGTGGACCATCAGAGTGTTGATAAAACAAAGAAATTGAATCGGCATTGAACACAATAAGCACCATGCGGACTTTTCCCCATGGGAGTAATGTCTTAAACAGTCTACGCTCTGATCGTAAACTGGAAGACTAGTAGTAGTTTCCGAAGCACATCTATAGGCATTCTGTAGTCTGTTGACCATTAGAGAGTTGATGAAACACAGAAATCGCATCGGCAATGAACACATTAAACACCATGCGGACATTTTCCGTGGGAGTAATGTCTTAAACTGTCTACGCTTTGATCGTTCACTGGAAGACTAGTAGTAGTTTCCGAAGCACATCTGGAGGCATTCTTTAATCTGTGGACCTTCAGAGTATTGACGAAGCTTAGAAACTGCATCAGCATTGAACACAATAAGCACCATGCGGACTTTTCACCTTGGGAGTAATCTCTTATACTGTCTACGCTTTGATCGTACACTGGAAGACTAGTAGTAGTTCACGAAGCACATCTGGAGGCATTCTGTAATCTGTGGACAATCAGAGAGTTGATGAAACACAAATATTGCATCCGCATTAAACACAATAAGCACCATGCGGAATTTTCTCCATGGGAGTAATGTCTAAAACTGTCTACGCTTTGATTGTTCACTGGAAGATTAGTAGTAGTTTCCGAAGCACATCTGGAGGCATTCTGTAATCTATGGACCTTCAGAGTATTGACGAAGCTTAGAAACTGCATCAGCATTGAACACAATAAGCACCATGCGGACTTTTCTCCATGGGAGTAATCTCTTATACTGTCTACGCTTTGATCGTACACTGGAAGACTAGTAGTAGCTCCCAAAGCACATCTGGAGGCATTCTGTAATCTGTGGACAATCAGAGAGTTGATGAAACACAGAAATCGCATCGGCAATGAACACAATAAGCACCATGCGGACTTTTCTCCATGGGAGTAATGTCTTAAATTGTCTACGCTTTGATCGTACACTGGACGACTAGTAGTAGTTTCCGAAGCACATCTGGATGCATTCTGTAATATATGGAAGCACAGCTGTATACATTCTGTAATCTGTGGACTTTTAGAGAGTTGATCAAACACAAAAGTTGCATCCGCATTGAACACAATAGGCACCATGCGGACTTTTCTCCATGGGAGTAATGTCTCAAACTGTCTACGCTTTAATTGTACACTGGAAGACTAGTAGTAGTTTCCGAAGCACATCTGGATGCATTCTGTAGTCTATGGACCTTCAGAGTGTTGACGAAATTCAAAAATTGCATCGGCATCGAACACAATAAGCACCAAGCGGACTTATCTCCATGGGAGTAAAGTCTTAAACTGTCTACGCTTTCATCGTTCCCTGGAAGAGTAGTAGTAGTTTCCGAAGCACATCTGGAGGCATTCTGTAATCTGTGGAATTTCAGAGTGTTGTTGAAACACAAATATTTCATCGGCATTGATCACAATAAACACCATGTGGAATTTTCCCCATGGGAGTAATGTCTTAAACTGTCTACGCTTTATTCGTACACTGGAAGACTAGTAGTAGTTTCCGAAGCACATCTGGAGGCATTCTGTAATCTGTGGACCTTGAGAGTGTTGATGACACACAAAAATTGCAATGGCATTGAACACAAGAAACACAATGCGGACTTTTCTCCATGGGAGTAACGTCGTAAACTGTCTACGCTTTGATCGTTCACTGGAAGACTAGTAGTAGTTTCCGAAGCACATCTGGGGGCATTCTCTAATGTGTGGACCTTCAGAGTGTTGATGAAACACACAAATTGCATCTGCCATGAACACAATAAGCACCATACGGACTTTTCTCCATGGGAGTAATGTCTCAAACTGTCTACGCTTTGATCGTTCCCTGGAAGACTAGTAGTAGTTTTCGAAGCACATCTAGAGGCATTCTGTAGTCTGTAGACCATTAGAGAGTTGATGAAACACAGAAATCGCATCGGCAATGAACACATTAAACACCATGCGGACATTTTCCGTGGGAGTAATGTCTTAATCTGTCTACGCTTTGATCGTTCCCTGGAAGACTAGTAGTAGTTTCCGAAGCAAAATTTGATGCATTCTGTAATCTGTGGACCTTCAGCGTGTTGATGAAACACAAAAATTGCGTCGGCATTGAACTCAATAAGCACCATGCGGACTTTTCTCCATGGGAGTAATGTCTTAAACTGTCTACGCTTTGATCGTTCCCTGGACGATTAGTAGTAGTTTCCGAAGCACATCTGGAGCCATTCTGTAGTCTGTGGACATTCAGAGTGTTGATGAAACACAGAAATTTCATCGGCATTGAACACAAAGAGCACCATGCGGACTTTCTCCATGGGAGTAATGTCTTAAACTGTCTCCGCTTTGATCGTACACTGGAAGACTAGTAGTAGTTTCCGAAGCACATCTGGAGGCATTCTGTAATGTGTGGACCTTCAGAGTGTTGATGAAACACAAAAACTGCATCGGCATTGAACACAATAAGCACCATGCGGACTTTTCTCCATGGGAGTAATGTCTTAAACTGTCTACGCTTTGATCGTTCACTGGAAGACTAGTAGTAGTTTCCGAAGCACATCTGGAGGCATTCTGTAATCTGTGGACCTTCAGAGTATTGACGAAGCTTAGAAACTGCATCAGCATTGAACACAATAAGCACCATGCGGACTTTTCTCCTTGGGAGTAATCTCTTATACTGTCTACGCTTTGATCGTACACTGGAAGACTAGTAGTAGTTCCCGAAGCACATCTGGAGGCATTCTGTAATCTGTGGACAATCAGAGAGTTGATGAAACACAGAAATCGCATCGGCAATGAACACAATAAGCACCATGCGGGCTTTTCTCCATGGGAGTAATGTCTTAAATTGTCTACGCTTTGATCGTACACTGGACGACTAGTAGTAGTTTCCGAAGCACATCTGGATGCATTCTGTAATATATGGAAGCACAGCTGTATACATTCTGTAATCTGTGGACTTTTAGAGAGTTGATCAAACACAAAAATTGCATCCGCATTGAACACAATAGGCACCATGCGGACTTTTCTCCATGGGAGTAATGTCTCAAACTGTCTACGCTTTGATTGTACACTGGAAGACTAGTAGTAGTTTCCGAAGCACATCTGGATGCATTCTGTAGTCTATGGACCTTCAGAGTGTTGACGAAATTCAAAAATTGCATCGGCATCGAACACAATAAGCACCAAGCGGACTTATCTCCATGGGAGTAATGTCTTAAACTGTCTACGCTTTCATAGTTCCCTGGAAGAGTAGTAGTAGTTTCCGAAGCACATCTGGAGGCATTCTGTAATCTGTGGAATTTCAGAGTGTTGTTGAAACACAAATATTTCATCGGCATTGATCACAATAAACACCATGTGGAATTTTCCCCATGGGAGTAATGTCTTAAACTGTCTACGCTTTATTCGTACACTGGAAGACTAGTAGTAGTTTCCGAAGCACATCTGGAGCCATTCTGTAATCTGTGGACCTTGAGAGTGTTGATGACACACAAAAATTGCAATGGCATTGAACACAAGAAACACAATGCGGACTTTTCTCCATGGGAGTAACGTCGTAAACTGTCTACGCTTTGATCGTTCACTGGAAGACTAGTAGTAGTTTCCGAAGCACATCTGGGGGCATTCTCTAATGTGTGGACCTTCACAGTGTTGATGAAACACACAAATTGCATCTGCCATGAACACAATAAGCACCATACGGACTTTTCTCCATGGGAGTAATGTCTCAAACTGTCTACGCATTGATCGTTCCCTGGAAGACTAGTAGTAGTTTTCGAAGCACATCTAGAGGCATAACGTAATCTGTGGACCTTCAGAGCGTTGATGAAACACAAAAATTGCATCGGCATTGAACACAATAAGCACCATGCGGAATTTTCTCCATGGGAGTAATGTTTTAAACTGTCTACGCTTTGATCGTACACTGGAAAACTAGTAGTAGTTTCCGAAGCACATCTGGAGGCACTCTGTAATCTGTGGACAATCAGAGTGTTGATAAAACAAAGAAATTGAATCGGCATTAAACACAATAAGCACAATGCGGACTTTTCTCCATGGGAGTAATGTCTTAAACAGTCTACGCTCTGATCGTAGACTGGAAGACTAGTAGTAGTTTCCGAAGCACATCTATAGGCATTCTGTAGTCTGTAGACCATTAGAGAGTTGATGAAACACAGAAATCGCATCGGCAATGAACACATTAAACACCATGCGGACATTTTCCGTGGGAGTAATGTCTTAATCTGTCTACGCTTTGATCGTTCCCTGGAAGACTAGTAGTAGTTTCCGAAGCACAATTTGATGCATTCTGTAATCTGTGGACCTTCAGGGTGTTGATGAAACACAAAAATTGCGTCGGCATTGAACTCAATAAGCACCATGCGGACTTTTCTCCATGGGAGTAATGTCTTAAACTGTCTACGCTTTGATCGTTCCCTGGACGATTAGTAGTAGTTTCCGAAGCACATCTGGAGCCATTCTGTAGTCTGTGGACATTCAGAGTGTTGATGAAACACAGAAATTTCATCGGCATTGAACACAAAGAGCACCATGCGGACTTTCTCCATGGGAGTAATGTCTTAAACTGTCTCCGCTTTGATCGTACACTGGAAGACTAGTAGTAGTTTCCGAAGCACATCTGGAGGCATTCTGTAATGTGTGGACCTTCAGAGTGTTGATGAAACACAAAAACTGCATCGGCATTGAACACAATAAGCACCATGCGGACTTTTCTCCATGGGAGTAATGTCTTAAATTGTCTACGCTTTGATCGTTCACTGGAAGACTAGTAGTAGTTTCCGAAGCACATCTGGAGGCATTCTGTAATCTGTGGACCTTCAGAGTATTGACGAAGCTTAGAAACTGCATCAGCATTGAACACAATAAGCACCATGCGGACTTTTCTCCTTGGGAGTAATCTCTTATACTGTCTACGCTTTGATCGTACACTGGAAGACTAGTAGTAGTTCCCGAAGCACATCTGGAGGCATTCTGTAATCGGTGGACAATCAGAGAGTTGATGAAACACAAATATTGCATCCGCATTAAACACAATAAGCACCATGCGGACTTTTCTCCATGGGAGTAATGTCTAAAATTGTCTACGCTTTGATCGTTCAGTGGAAGGCTAGTAGTAGTTTCCGAAGCACATCTGGAGGCATTCTGTAATCTGTGGACCTTCAGAGTATTGACGAAGCTTAGAAACTGCATCAGCATTGAACACAATAAGCACCATGCGGACTTTTCTCCTTGGGAGTAATCTCTTATACTGTCTACGCTTTGATCGTACACTGGAAGACTAGTAGTAGTTCCCGAAGCACATCTGGAGGCATTCTGTAATCTGTGGACAATCAGAGAGTTGATGAAACACAGAAATCGCATCGGCAATGAACACAATAAGCACCATGCGGACTTTTCTCCATGGGAGTAATGTCTTAAATTGTCTACGCTTTGATCGTACACTGGACGACTAGTAGTAGTTTCCGAAGCACATCTGGATGCATTCTGTAATATATGGAAGCACAGCTGTATACATTCTGTAATCTGTGGACTTTTAGATAGTTGATCAACCACAAAAATTGCATCCGCATTGAACACAATAGGCACCATGCGGACTTTTCTCCATGGGAGTAATGTCTCAAACTGTCTACGCTTTGATTGTACACTGGAAGACTAGTAGTAGTTTCCGAAGCACATCTGGATGCATTCTGTAGTCTATGGACCTTCAGAGTGTTGACGAAATTCAAAAATTGCATCGGCATCGAACACAATAAGCACCAAGCGGACTTATCTCCATGGGAGTAATGTCTTAAACTGTCTACGCTTTCATAGTTCCCTGGAAGAGTAGTAGTAGTTTCCGAAGCACATCTGGAGGCATTCTGTAATCTGTGGAATTTCAGAGTGTTGTTGAAACACAAATATTTCATCGGCATTGATCACAATAAAGACCATGTGGAATTTTCCCCATGGGAGTAATGTCTTAAACTGTCTACGCTTTATTCGTACACTGGAAGACTAGTAGTAGTTTCCGAAGCACATCTGGAGCCATTCTGTAGTCTGTGGACATTCAGAGTGTTGATGAAACACAGAAATTTCATCGGCATTGAACACAAAGAGCACCATGCGGACTTTCTCCATGGGAGTAATGTCTTAAACTGTCTCCGCTTTGATCGTACACTGGAAGACTAGTAGTAGTTTCCGAAGCACATCTGGAGGCATTCTGTAATGTGTGGACCTTCAGAGTGTTGATGAAACACAAAAACTGCATCGGCATTGAACACAATAAGCACCATGCGGACTTTTCTCCATGGGAGTAATGTCTTAAACTGTCTACGCTTTGATCGTTCACTGGAAGACTAGTAGTAGTTTCCGAAGCACATCTGGAGGCATTCTGTAATCTGTGGACCTTCAGAGTATTGACGAAGCTTAGAAACTGCATCAGCATTGAACACAATAAGCACCATGCGGACTTTTCTCCTTGGGAGTAATCTCTTATACTGTCTACGCTTTGATCGTACACTGGAAGACTAGTAGTAGTTCCCGAAGCACATCTGGAGGCATTCTGTAATCTGTGGACAATCAGAGAGTTGATGAAACACAGAAATCGCATCGGCAATGAACACAATAAGCACCATTCCGACTTTTCTCCATGGGAGTAATGTCTTAAATTGTCTACGCTTTGATCGTACACTGGACGACTAGTAGTAGTTTCCGAAGCACATCTGGATGCATTCTGTAATATATGGAAGCACAGCTGTATACATTCTGTAATCTGTGGACTTTTAGAGAGTTGATCAAACACAAAAATTGCATCCGCATTGAACACAATAGGCACCATGCGGACTTTTCTCCATGGGAGTAATGTCTCAAACTGTCTACGCTTTGATTGTACACTGGAAGACTAGTAGTAGTTTCCGAAGCACATCTGGATGCATTCTGTAGTCTATGGACCTTCAGAGTGTTGACGAAATTCAAAAATTGCATCGGCATCGAACACAATAAGCACCAAGCGGACTTATCTCCATGGGAGTAATGTCTTAAACTGTCTACGCTTTCATAGTTCCCTGGAAGAGTAGTAGTAGTTTCCGAAGCACATCTGGAGGCATTCTGTAATCTGTGGAATTTCAGAGTGTTGTTGAAACACAAATATTTCATCGGCATTGATCACAATAAACACCATGTGGAATTTTCCCCATGGGAGTAATGTCTTAAACTGTCTACGCTTTATTCGTACACTGGAAGACTAGTAGTAGTTTCCGAAGCACATCTGGAGGCATTCTGTAATCTGTGGACCTTGAGAGTGTTGATGACACACAAAAATTGCAATGGCATTGAACACAAGAAACACAATGCGGACTTTTCTCCATGGGAGTAACGTCGTAAACTGTCTACGCTTTGATCGTTCACTGGAGGACTAGTAGTAGTTTCCGAAGCACATCTGGGGGCATTCTCTAATGTGTGGACCTTCACAGTGTTGATGAAACACACAAATTGCATCTGCCATGAACACAATAAGCACCATACGGACTTTTCTCCATGGGAGTAATGTCTCAAACTGTCTACGCATTGATCGTTCCCTGGAAGACTAGTAGTAGTTTTCGAACACATCTAGAGGCATAATGTAATCTGTGGACCTTCAGAGCGTTGATGAAACACAAAAATTGCATCGGCATTGAACACAATAAGCACCATGCGGAATTTTCTCCATGGGAGTAATGTTTTAAACTGTCTACGCTTTGATCGTACACTGGAAAACTAGTAGTAGTTTCCGAAGCACATCTGGAGGCACTCTGTAATCTGTGGACCATCAGAGTGTTGATAAAACAAAGAAATTGAATCGGCATTAAACACAATAAGCACAATGCGGACTTTTCTCCATGGGAGTAATGTCTTAAACAGTCTACGCTCTGATCGTAGACTGGAAGACTAGTAGTAGTTTCCGAAGCACATCTATAGGCATTCTGTAGTCTGTAGACCATTAGAGAGTTGATGAAACACAGAAATCGCATCGGCAATGAACACATTAAACACCATGCGGACATTTTCCGTGGGAGTAATGTCTTAATCTGTCTACGCTTTGATCGTTCCCTGGAAGACTAGTAGTAGTTTCCGAAGCACAATTTGATGCATTCTGTAATCTGTGGACCTTCAGGGTGTTGATGAAACACAAAAATTGCGTCGGCATTGAACTCAATAAGCACCATGCGGACTTTTCTCCATGGGAGTAATGTCTTAAACTGTCTACGCTTTGATCGTTCCCTGGACGATTAGTAGTAGTTTCCGAAGCACATCTGGAGCCATTCTGTAGTCTGTGGACATTCAGAGTGTTGATGAAACACAGAAATTTCATCGGCATTGAACACAAAGAGCACCATGCGGACTTTCTCCATGGGAGTAATGTCTTAAACTGTCTCCGCTTTGATCGTACACTGGAAGACTAGTAGTAGTTTCCGAAGCACATCTGG
Source organism: Schistocerca gregaria (assembly GCF_023897955.1). NCBI lineage: Eukaryota > Metazoa > Arthropoda > Insecta > Orthoptera > Acrididae > Schistocerca > Schistocerca gregaria. Next base: position 26,892,751 of record NC_064929.1, on the reverse strand, counting down.
AGGCATTCTGTAATCGGTGGACAATCAGAGAGTTGATGAAACACAAATATTGCATCCGCATTAAACACAATAAGCACCATGCGGACTTTTCTCCATGGGAGTAATGTCTAAAATTGTCTACGCTTTGATCGTTCAGTGGAAGGCTAGTAGTAGTTTCCGAAGCACATCTGGAGGCATTCTGTAATCTGTGGACCTTCAGAGTATTGACGAAGCTTAGAAACTGCATCAGCATTGAACACAATAAGCACCATGCGGACTTTTCTCCTTGGGAGTAATCTCTTATACTGTCTACGCTTTGATCGTACACTGGAAGACTAGTAGTAGTTCCCTAAGCACATCTGGAGGCATTCTGTAATCTGTGGACAATCAGAGAGTTGATGAAACACAAACATTGCATCGGCATTGAACACAATAAGCACCATGCGGAATTTTCTCCATGGGAGTAATGTCTTAAACTGTCTACGGTATGATCGTACACTGGAAGACTAGTAGTAGTTTCCGAAGCACATCTCGAGGCACTCTGTAATCTGTGGACCTTCAGAGTGTTGATGAAACACAGAAATTGAATCGGCAATGAACACAATAAGCACCATACGGACTTTTCTATATGGGAGTAATGTCTTAAACAGTCTACGCTTTGATCGTAGACAGGAAGACTAGTAGTAGTTTCCGAAACACATCTATAGGCATTCTGTAGTCTGTTGACCATCAGAGAGTTGATGAAACAAAGACATCGCATCGGCAATGAACACATTAAGCACCATGCGGACATTTTCCGTGGGAGTAATGTCTTAATCTTTCTACGCTTTGATCGTTCCCTGGAAGACTAGTAGTAGTTTCCGAAGCACATCTGGATGCATTCTGTAATCTGTGGACCGTCAGGGTGTTGATGAAACACAAAAATGGCATCGTCATTTAACACAATAACCACCATGCGGACTTTTCTCCATGGGAGTAATGTCTTAAACTGTCTACGCTTTGATCGTTCCCTGGAAGATTAGTAGTAGTTTCCGAAGCACATCTGGACGCATTCTGTAACCTGTGGACCTTCAGAGTGTTGATGAAACACAAAAATTGCATCGGCATTGAACACAAAGAGCACAATGCGGACTTTTATCCATGGGAGTAATGTCTTAAACTGTCTCCGCTTTGATCGTACACTGGAAGACTAGTAGTAGTTTCCGAAGCACATCTGGAGGCATTCTGTAATCTGTGGACCTTCAGAGTGTTGATGAAACACAAAAACTGCATCGGCATTGAACACAATAAGCACCATGCGGAGTTTTCTCCATTGGAGTGATGTCTTAAACTGTCTACGCTTTGATCGTTCACTAGATGACTAGTAGTAGTTTCCGAAGCACATCTGGAGGCATTCTGTAATCTGCGGACCTTCAGAGTATTGACGAAACTTAGAAACTGCATCGGCATTGAACACAATAAGCACCATGCGAACTTTTCTCCATGGGAGTAATGTCTTATACTGTCTACGCTTTGATCGTACACTGGAAGACTAGTAGTTCTTTCCGAAGCACATCTGAAGGCATTCTGTAATCTGTGGACCTTCAGAGTGTTGATGAAACACAAAAATTGCATCGGCATTGAACACAATAAACACCATGCGGACTTTTCTCCTTGGGAGTAATGTCTTAAACTGTCTACGATTTGATTGTACACTGGAAGACTAGTAGTAGTTTCCGAAGCACATGTGGATGCATTCTGTAAACTGTGGACCTCCAAAGTGTTGATGAAATTCAAAAATTGCATCGGCATTGAACACAATAAGCACCATGCGGACTTATCTCCATGGGAGAAATGTCTTAAACTGTCTACGTTTTCATCGTTCCCTGGAAGACTAGTAGTAGTTTCCGAAGCACATCTGGATTCATTCTGTAATCTGTGGACCTTCAGAGTGTTGATGAAACACAAATATTGCATCGGCATTGATCACAATAAACACCATGTGGAATTTTCCCCATGGGAGTAATGTCTTCAACTGTCTACGCGTTAATCGTACACTAGAAGACTAGTAGTAGTTTCCGAAGCACATCTGGAGGCTTTCTGTAATCTGTGGACCTTGAGAGTTTTGATGACACACAAAAATTGCACCGGCATTGAACACAAGAAGCACCATGCGGACTTTTCTCCATGGAGGTAATGTCGTAAACTGTCTACGCTTTGATCGTTCACTAGAAGACTAGTAGTAGTTTCCGAAAAACATCTGGAGGCATTCTGTAATCTGTGGACCTTCAGAGAGTTGATGAAACACAGAAATTGCATCGGCCATGAACACAATAAGCACCATACGGACTTTTCTCCATGGGAGTAGTGTCTTAAACTGTCTACGCTTTTATCGTTCCCTGGAAGACTAGTAGTAGTTTCCGAAGCACATCTGGATGCATTCTGTAATCTGTGGACCTTCAGAGTGTTGATGAAACACAAAAATTGCATCTGCATTGAACACAATAAGCACCATGCGGACATTTCTCCATGGGAGTAATGTCTCAAACTAACTACGCTTTGATCGTTCCCTGGAAGACTAGTAGTAGTTTTCGAAGCACATCTAGAGGCATACTGTAATCTGTGGACCTTCAGAGTGTTTATGAAACACAAAAATTGCATCGGCATTGAACACAATAAGCACCAGGCGGAATTTTCTCCATGGGAGTAATGTCGTAAACTGTCTACGCTTTGATCGTTCACTGGAAGACTAGTAGTAGTTTCCGAAGCACATCTGGAGGCATTCTGTAATCTGTGGACCTTCAGAGTGTTGATGAAACACAGAAATTGCATCGGCCATGTACACAATAAGCACCATACGGACTTTTCTCCATGGGAGTAATGTCTTAAACTGTCTATGCTTTGATCGTTCCCTGTAAGACTAGTAGTAGTTTCCGAAGCACATCTGGATGCATTCTGTAATCTGAGGACGTTCAGAGTGTTGATGATACACAAAAATTGCATCGGCATTGAACACAATAAGCACCATGCGGACTTTTCTCCATGGCAGTAATGTCTCAAACTGTCTACACTTTGATCGTTCCCTGGAAGACTAGTAGTAGTTTTCGAAGCACATCTGGAGGCATACTGTAATCTGTGGACCTTCAGAGTGTTGATGAAACACAAAAATTGCATCGGCATTGAACACAATAAGCACCATGCGGAATTTGCTCCTTGGGAGTAATGTCTTAAACTGTATACGCTTTGATCGTACACTGGAAGACTAGTAGTAGTTTCCGAAGCACATCTGGAGGCATTCTGTAGTCTGTGGACCATCAGAGTGTTGATAAAACAAAGAAATTGAGTCGGCATTGAACACAATAAGCACCATGCTGACTTTTCTACATGAGAGTATTGTCTTAAATTGTCTACGGTATGATCGTACACTGGAAGACTAGTAGTAGTTTCCGAAGCACATCTGGAGGCATTCTGTACTCTGTGGACCTTCAGAGTGTTGATGAAACATAGGAATAGAATCGGCATTGAACACAATAAGCACCATACGGACTTTTCTCCATGGGAGTAATGTCTTAAACAGTCTACGCTTTGATCGTACACTGGAAGACTAGTAGTAGTTTCCGAAGCACATATATAGGCATTCTGTAGTCTGTTGACCTTCAGAGAGTTGATGAAACACAGAAATCGCATCGGCAATGAACACAATTAGAACCATGCGGACTTTTCTCCATGGGAGTAATGTCTTAAATTGTCTACGCTTTGATCGTACACTGGACGACTAGTAGTAGTTTCTGAAGCACATCTGGATGCATTCTGTAATATATGGAAGCACAGCTGGATACATTCTGTAATCTGTGGACTTTTAGAGGGTTGGTCAAACAATAAAATTGCATCCGCATTGAACACAATAGGCACCATGCGGACTTTTCTCCATGGGAGTAATGTCTCAAACTGTCTACGCTTTGATTGTACACTGGAAGACTAGTAGTAGTTTCCGCAGCACATCTGGATGCATTCTGTAGTCTGTGGACCTTCAGATTGTTGATGAAATTCAAGAATTGCTTCGGCATTGAACACAATAAGCACCATGCGGACTTATCTCCATGGGAGTAATGTCTTAAACTGTCTACGCTTTCATCGTTCCCTGGAAGAGTAGTAGTAGTTTCCGAAGCACATCTGGAGGCATTCTGTAATCTGTGGAATTTCAGAGTGTTGATGAAACACAAATATTGCATCGGCATTGATCACAATAAACACCATGTGGAATTTTCCCCATGGGAGTAATTTCTTAAACTGTCTACGCTTTAATCGTACACTGGAAGACTAGTAGTAGTTTCCGAAGCACATCTGGAGGCATTCTGTAATCTGTGGACCTTGAGAGTGTTGATGACACACAATAATTGCACCGGCATTGAACACAAGAAACACCATGCGGACTTTTCTCCATGGGAGTAACGTCGTAAACTGTCTACGCTTTGATCGTTCACTGGAAGACTAGTAGTAGATTCCGAAGCACATCTGGGGGCATTCTGTAATCTGTGGACCTTCAGAGTGTTGATGAAACACAGAAATTGCATCGGCCATGAACACAATAAGCACCATACGGACTTTTCTCCATGGGAGTATTGTCTTAAACTGTCTACGTTTTGATCTTTCCCTGGAAGACTAGTAGTAGTTTCCGAAGCACATCTGGATGCATTCTGTAATCTGTGGACCTTCAGAGTGTTGATGCAACACAAAAATTGCATCGGCATTGAACACAATAAGCACCATGCGGAATTTTCTCCATGGGAGTAATGTCTCAAACTGTCTACGCTTTGATCGTTCCCTGGAAGACTAGTGGTAGTTTTCCAAGCACATCTAGAGGTATACTGTAATCTGTGGACCTTCAGAGTGTTGATGAAACACAAAAATTCCATCGGCATTGAACACAATAAGCACCATGCGGAATTTTCTCCATGGGAGTAATGTTTTAAACTGTCTACGCTTTGATCGTACACTGGAAAACTAGTAGTAGTTTCCGAAGCACATCTGGAGGCATTCTGTAATCTGTGGACCATCAGAGTGTTGATGAAACACAAAAATTGCATCGGCATTGAACACAATAAGCACCATGCGGACTTTTCTCCATGGGAGTAATGTTTTAAACTGTCTACGCTTTGATCGTACACTGGAAAACTAGGAGTAGTTTCCGAAGCACATCTGGATGCATTCTGTAATCTGTGGACCTTCAGAGTGTTGATGAAACACAAAAATTGCATCGGCATTGAACACAATAAGCACCATGCGGACTTTTCTCCATGGGAGTAATGTCTTAAACTGTCTACGCTTTGATCGTTCCCTGGAAGATTAGTAGTAGTTTCCGAAGCACATCTGGAGCCATTCTGTAATCTGTGGACATTCAGAGTGTTGATGAAACACAAAAATTTCATCGGCATTGAACACAAAGAGCACCATGCGGACTTTCTCCATGGGAGTAATGTCTTAAACTGTCTATGCTTTGATCGTACACTGGAAGACTAGTAGTAGTATCCGAAGCACATCTGGATGCATTCTGTAATATGTGGAAGCACAGCTGGATGCATTCTGTAATCTGTGGACTTTTACAGTGTTGATGAAACACAAAAATTGCATCCGCATTGAACACAATAGGCACCTTGCGGACTTTTCTCCATGGGAGTAATGTATCAAACTGTCTACGCTTTGATCGTTCCCTGGAAGACTAGTAGTAATTTCCGAAGCACATCTGGAGGCATTCTGTAATCTGTGGACCTTCAGAGTGTTGATGAAAATCAAAAACTGCATCGGCATTGAACACAATAAGCACCATGCGGACTTTTCTCCATGGGAGTAATGTCTTAAACTGTCTACGTTTTGATCGTTCACTGGAAGACTAGTAGTAGTTTCCGAAGCACATCTGGAGGCATTCTGTATTATGCGGACATTCAGAGTATTGACGAAACTTAGAAACTGCATCGGCATTGAACACAATAAGCACCATGCGGACTTATCTCCATGGGAGTAATGTCTTAAACTGTCTACGTTTTCATCGTTCCCTGGAAGACTAGTAGTAGTTTCCGAAGCACATCTGGAGGCATTCTGTAATCTGTGGACCTTCAGAGTGTTGATGAAACACAAATATTGCATCGGCATTGATCACAATAAACACCATGAGGAATTTTCCCCATGGGAGTAATGTCTTAAACTGTCTACGCTTTAATCGTACACTAGAAGACTAGTAGTAGTTTCCGAAGCACATCTGGAGGCATTCTGTAATCTGTGGACCTTGAGAGTTTTGATGACACACAAAAATTGCACCGGCATTGAAGACAAGAAGCACCATGCGGACTTTTTTCCTTGGGAGTAATGTCGTAAACTGTCTACGCTTTGATCGTTCACTGGAAGACTAGTAGTAGTTACCGAAGCACATCTGGATGCATTCTGTAATCTGTGGACCTTCAGAGTGTTGATGAAACATAGAAACTGCATCGGCCATGAACACAATAAGCTCCATACGGACTTTTCTCCATGGGAGTAATGTCTCAACTGTCTACGCTTTGATCGTTCCCTGGAAGACTAGTAGTAGTTTTCGAAGCACATCTGGAGGCATACTGTAATCTGTGGACCTTCAGAGTGTTGATGAAACACAAAAATTGCAACGGCATTGAACACAATAAGCACCATACGGAATTTTCTCCATGGGAGTAATGTCTTAAACTGTCTACGGTATGATCGTACACTGGAAGACTAGTAGTAGTTTCCAAAGCACATTTGGACTCACTCTGTAATCTGTGGACCTTCAGAGTGTTGATGAAACACAGAAATTGAATCGGCATTGAACACAATAAGCTCCATACGGACTTTTCTCCATGGGAGTAATGTCTTAAACAGTCTACGCTTTGATCGTAGACTGGAAGACTAGTAGTAGTTTCCGAAGCACATCTATAGGCATTCTGTAGTCTGTTGACCATCAGAGAGTTGATGAAACACAGAAATCGCATCGGCAATGAAAACATTAAGCACCATGCGGACATTTTCCGCGGGAGTAATGTCTTAATCTTTCTACGCTTTGATCGTTCCCTGGAAGACTAGTAGTAGCTTCCGAAGCACATCTGGATGCATTCTGTAATCTGTGGCCCTTCAGGGTGTTGATGAAACACAAAAATTGCATCGTCATTGAACACAATAACCACCATGCGGACTTTTCTCCATGGGAGTAATGTCTTAAACTGTCTACACTTTGATCGTTCCCTGGAAGATTAGTAGTAGTTTCCGAAGCACATCTGGAGGCATTCTGTAATCTGTGGACCTTCAGAGTGTTGATGAAACACAAAAATTGCATCGGCATTGAACACAAAGAGCACAATGCGGACTTTTATTTATGGGAGTAATGTCTTAAACTGTCTCCGCTTTGATCGTACACTGGAAGACTAGTAGTAGCTTCCGAAGCACATCTGGAGGCATTCTGTAATCTGTGGACCATCAGAGTGTTGATAAAACAAAGAAATTGTATCGGCATTGAACACAATAAGCACCATGCGGACTTTTCTACATGAGAGTAATGTCTTAAACTGCCTACGGTATGATCGTACACTGGAAGACTAGTAGTAGTTTCCGAAGCACATCTGGAGGCACTCTGTAATCTGTGGACCTTCAGAGTGTTGATGAAACACAGAAATTGAATCGGCATTGAACACAATAAGCACCATACGGACTTTTCTAAATGGGAGTAATGTCTTAAACAGTCTACGCTTTGATCGTAGACTGGAAGACTAGTAGTAGTTTCCGAAGCACATCTATAGGCATTCTGTTGTCTGTTGACCAACAGAGAGTTGATGAAACACAGAAATCGCATCGGCAATGAACACATTAAGTACCATGCGGACATTTTCCGTGGGAGTAATGTCTTAATCTTTCTACGCTTTGATCGTTCCCTGGAAGACTAGTAGTAGCTTCCGAAGCACATCTGGATGCATTCTGTAATCTGTGGACCTTCAGGGTGTTGATGAAACACAAAAATTGCATCGTCATTGAACACAATAACCACCATGCGGACTTTTCTCCATGGGAGTAATGTCTTAAACTGTCTACACTTTCATCGTTCCCTGGAAGATTAGTAGTAGTTTCCGAAGCACATCTGGAGGCATTCTGTAATCTGTGGACCTTCAGAGTGTTGATGAAACACAAAAATTGCATCGGCATTGAACACAAAGAGCACAATGCGTACTTTTATCCATGGGAGTAATGTCTTAAACTGTCTCCGCTTTGATCGTACACTGGAAGACTAGTAGTAGTTTCCGAAGCACATCTGGAGGCATTCTGTAATCTGTGGACCATCAGAGTGTTGATAAAACAAAGAAATTGAATCGGCATTGAACACAATAAGCACCATGCGGACTTTTCTACATGAGAGTAATGTCTTAAACTGCCTACGGTATGATCGTACACTGGAAGACTAGTAGTAGTTTCCGAAGCACATCTGGAGGCACTCTGTAATCTGTGGACCTTCAGAGTGTTGATGAAACACAAATATTGCATCGGCATTGATCACAATAAACACCATGTGGAATTTTCCCCATGGGAGTAATGTCTTAAACTGTCTACGCTTTAATCGTACACTAGAAGACTAGTAGTAGTTTCCGAAGCACATCTGGAGGCATTCTGTAATCTGTGGACCTTGAGAGTTTTGATGACACACAAAAATTGCACCGGCATTGAACACAAGAAGCACCATGCGGACTTTTCTCTTTGGGAGTAATGTCGTAAACTGTCTACGCTTTGACCGTTCACTGGAAGACTAGTAGTAGTTTCCGAAGCACATCTGGATGCATTCTGTTATCTGTGGACCTTCAGGTTGTTGATGAAACACAAAAATTGCATCGTCATTGAACACAATAACCGCCATGCGGACTTTTCTCCATGGGAGTAATGTCTTAAACTGTCTACGCTTTGATCGTTCCCTGGAAGATTAGTAGTAGTTTCCGAAGCACATCTGGAGGCATTCTGTAATCTGTGGACCTTGAGAGTTTTGATGACACACAAAAATTGCACCGGCATTGAACACAAGAAGCACCATGCGGACTTTTCTCCTTGGGAGTAATGTCTTAAACTGTCTACGCTTTGATCGTTCACTGGAAGACTAGTAGTAGTTTCCGAAGCACATCTGAATGCATTCTGTAATCTGTGGACCTTCAGGGTGTTGATGAAACACAAAAATTGCATCGTCATTGAACACAATAACCGCCATGCGGACTTTTCTCCATGGGAGTAATGTCTTAAACTGTCTCCGTTTTGATCGTACACTGGAAGACTAGTAGTAGTTTCCGAAGCACCTCTGGAGGCATTCTGTAATCTGTGGACCTTCAGAGTGTTGATGAAACACAAAAACTGCACGGCATTGAACACGATAAGCACCATGCGGACTTTTCTCCATGGGAGTAATGTCTTAAACAGTCTACGCTTTGATCGTTCACTGGAAGACTAGTAGTAGTTTCCGAAGCACTTCTGGAGGCATTCTGTAAACTGTGGACCTTCAGAGTATTAACGAAACTTAGAAACTGCATCGGCATTAGACACAATAAGCACCATCCGGACTTTTCTCCATGGGAGTAATGTCTTAAACTGTCTCCGCTTTGATCGTACACTGGAAGACTAGTAGTACATTCTGAAGCACATCTGGAGGCATTCTGTAATTTGTGGACCTTCAGAGTTTTGATGACACACAAAAATTGCACCGGCATTGAACACAAGAAGCACCATGCGGACTTATCTCCATGGGAGTAATGTCTTAAACTGTCTACGTTATCATCGTTCCCTGGAAGACTAGTAGTAGTTTCCGAAGCACATATGGAGGCATTCTGTAATCTGTGGACCTTCAGAGTGTTGATGAAACACAAATATTGCATCGGCATTGATCACAATAAACACCATGAGGAATTTTCCCCATGGGAGTAATGTCTTAAACTGTCTACGCTTTAATCGTACACTAGAAGACTAGTAGTAGTTTCCGAAGCACATCTGGAGGCATTCTGTAATCTGTGGACCTTGAGAGTTTTGATGACACACAAAAATTGCCCCGGCATTGAACACAAGAAGCACCATGCGGACTTTTCTCCATGGGAGTAATGTCGTAAACTGTCTACGCTTTGATCGTTCACTGGAAGACTAGTAGTAGTTTCCGAAGCACATCTGGAGGCATTCTGTAATCTGTGGACCTTCAGAGTGTTGATGAAACACAGAAATTGCATCGGCCATGAACACAATAAGCTACATACGGACTTTTCTCCATGGGAGTAATGTCTCAAACTGTCTACGCTTTGATCGTTCCCTGGAAGACTAGTAGTGGTTTCCGAAGCACATCTGGATGCATTCTGTAATCTGTGGACCTTCAGAGTGTTGATGAAACACAGAAATTGAATCGGCATTGAACACAATAAGCACCATACGGACTTTTCTATATGGGAGTAATGTCTTAAACAGTCTACGCTTTGATCGTAGACTGGAAGACTAGTAGTAGTTTCCGAAGCACATCTATAGGCATTCTGTAGTCTGTTGACCATCAGAGAGTTGATGAAACACAGAAATCGCATCGGCAATGAACACATTAAGCACCATGCGGACATTTTCCGTGGGAGTAATGTCTTAATCTTTCTACGCTTTGATCGTTCCCTGGAAGACTAGTAGTAGCTTCCGAAGCACATCTGGATGCATTCTGTAATCTGTGGACCTTCAGGGTGTTGATGAAACACAAAAATTGCATCGTTATTGAACACAATAACCACAATGCGGACTTTTCTCCATGGGAGTAATGTCTTAAACTGTCTACACTTTGATCGTTCCCTGGAAGATTAGTAGTAGTTTCCGAAGCACATCTGGAGGCATTCTGTAATCTGTGGACCTTCAGAGTGTTGATGAAACACAAAAATTGCATCGGCATTGAACACAAAGAGCACAATGCGGACTTTTATCCATGGGAGTAATGTCTTAAACTGTCTCCGCTTTGATCGTAAACTGGAAGACTAGTAGTAGTTTCCGAAGCACATCTGGAGGCATTCTGTAATCTGTGGACCGCCAGAGTGTTGATAAAACAAAGAAATTGAATCGGCATTGAACACAATAAGCACCATGCGGACTTTTCTACATGAGAGTAATGTCTTAAACTGTCTACGGTATGATCGTACACTGGAAGACTAGTAGTAGTTTCCGAAGCACATCTGGAGGCACTCTGTAATCTGTGGACCTTCAGAGTGTTGATGAAACACAGAAATTGAATCGGCATTGAACACAATAAGCACCATACGGACTTTTCTAAATGGGAGTAATGTCTTAAACAGTCTACGCTTTGATCGTTCCCTGGAAGATTAGTAGTAGTTTCCGAAGCACATCTGGAGGCTTTCTGTAATCTGTGGACCTTGAGAGTTTTGATGACACACAAAAATTGCACCGGCATTGAACACAAGAAGCACCATGCGGACTTTTCTCCTTGGGAGTAATGTCTTAAACTGTCTACGCTTTGATCGTTCACTGGAAGACTAGTAGTAGTTTCCGAAGCACATCTGGATGCATTCTGTAATCTGTGGACCTTCAGGGTGTTGATGAAACACAAAAATTGCATCGTCATTGAACACAATAACCGCCATGCGGACTTTTCTCCATGGGAGTAATGTCTTAAACTGTCTCCGCTTTGATCGTACACTGGAAGACTAGTAGTAGTTTCCGAAGCACATCTGGAGGCATTCTGTAATCTGTGGACCTTCAGAGTGTTGATGAAACACAAAAACTGCACGGCATTGAACACGATTAGCACCATGCGGACTTTTCGCCATGGGAGTAATGTCTTAAACAGTCTACGCTTTGATCGTTCACTGGAAGACTAGTAGTAGTTTCCGAAGCACATCTGGAGGCATTCTGTAATCTGTGGACCTTCAGAGTATTAACGAAACTTAGAAACTGCATCGGCATTGAACACAATAAGCACCATCCGGACTTTTCTCCATGGGAGTAATGTCTTAAACTGTCTCCGCTTTAATCGTACACTGGAAGACTAGTAGTACATTCTGAAGCACATCTGGAGGCATTCTGTAATTTGTGGACCTTCAGAGTTTTGATGACACACAAAAATTGCACCGGCATTGATCACAAGAAGCACCATGCGGACTTTTCTCCATGGGAGTAATGTCTTAAACTGTCTCCGATTTGATCGTACACTAGAAGACTAGTATTAGTTTCCGAAGCACATCTGGAGGCATTCTGTAATCTGTGGAACTTGAGAGTTTTGATGACACACAAAAATTGCACCGGCATTGAACACAAGAAGCACCTTGCGGACTTTTCTCCTTGGGAGTAATGTCGTAAACTGTCTACGCCATTATCGTTCACTGGAAGACTAGTAGTAGTTTCCGAAGCACATCAGGATGCATTCTGTAATCTGTGGACCTTCAGGGTGTTGATGAAACCCAAAAATTGCATCGTCATTGAACACAATAACCGCCATGCGGACTTTTCTCCATGGGAGTAATGTCTTAAACTGTCTACGCTTTGATCGTTCCCTGGAAGATTAGTAGTAGTTTCCGAAGCACATCTGGAGGCATTCTGTAATCTGTGGACCTTGAGAGTTCTGATGACACACAAAAATTGCACCGGCATTGAACACAAGAAGCACCATGCGGACTTTTCTCCTTGGGGGTAATGTCTTAAACTGTCTACGCTTTGATCGTTCACTGGAAGACTAGTAGTAGTTTCCGAAGCACATCTGGATGCATTCTGTAATCTGTGGACCTTCAGGGTGTTGATGAAACACAAAAATTGCATCGTCATTGAACACAATAACCGCCATGCGGACTTTTCTCCATGGGAGTAATGTCTTAAACTGTCTCCGCTTTGATCGTTCACTGCAAGACTAGTAGTAGTTTCCGAAGCACATCTGGAGGCATTCTGTAATATGCGGACATTCAGAGTATTGACGAAACTTAGAAACTGCATCGGCATTGAACACAATAAGCACCATGCGGACTTTTCTCCATGGGAGTAATGTCTTTTACTGTCTACGCTTTGATCGTACACTGGAAGACTAGTAGTAGTTTCCGAAGCACATCTGAACGCATTCTGTAATCTGTGGACCTTCAGAGTGTTGATGAAACACAAAAATTGCATCGGCATTGAACACAATAAACACCATGCGGACTTTTCTCCATGGGAGTAATGTCTTAAACTGTCTACGCTTTGATTGTACACTGGAAGACTAGTAGTAGTTTCCGAAGCACATGTGGATGCATTCTGTAATCTGTGGACCTTCAAAGTGTTGATGAAATTCAAAAATTGCATCGGCATTGAACACAATAAGCACCATGCGGACTTATCTCCATGGGAGTAATGTCTTAAACTGTCTACGCTTTCATCGTTCCCTGGAAGACTAGTAGTAGTTTCCGAAGCGCATCTGGAGGCATTCTGTAATCTGTGGACCTTCAGAGTGTTGATGAAACACAAATATTGCATCGGCATTGATCACAATAAACACCATGAGGAATTTTCCCCATGGTAGTAATGTCTTAAACTGTCTACGCTTTAATAGTACACTAGAATAGTAGTAGTTTCCGAAGCACATCTGGAGGCATTCTGTAATCTGTGGACCTTGAGAGTTTTGATGACACACAAAAATTGCACCGGCATTGAACACAAGAAGCACCATGCGGACTTTTCTCCATGGGAGTAATGTCGTAAACTGTCTACGATTTGATCGTTCCCTGGAAGACTAGTAGTAGTTTCCGAAGCACATCTGGAGGCATTCTGTAATCTGTGGACCTTCAGAGTGTTGATGAAACACAGAAATTGCATCGGCCATGAACACAATAAGCTCCATACGGACTTTTCTCCATGGGAGTAATGTCTCAAACTGTCTACGCTTTGATCGTTCCCTGGAAGACTAGTAGTGGTTTCCGAAGCACATCTGGATGCATTCTGTAATCTGTGGACCTCCAGAGTGTTGATGAAACACAAAAATTGCATCAGCATTGAACACAATAAGCACCATACGGACTTTTCTCCATGGGAGTAATGTCTCAAATTGTCTACGCTTTGATCGTTCCCTGGAAGACTAGTAGTAGTTTTCGAAGCACATCTGGAGGCATACTGTAATCTGTGGACCTTCAGAGTGTTGATGAAACACAAAAATTGCAACGGCATTGAACACAATAAGCACCATGCGGAAATTTTCTCCTTGGGAGTAATGTCTTAAACTGTCTACGGTATGATCGTAGACTGGAAGACTAGTAGTAGTTTCCGAAGCACATTTGGAGGCACTCTGTAATCTGTGGACCTTCAGAGTGTTGATGAAACACAGAAATTGAATCGGCATTGAACACAATAAGCACCATACGGACTTTTCTATATGGGAGTAATGTCTTAAACAGTCTACGCTTTGATCGTAGACTGGAAGACTAGTAGTAGTTTCTGAAGCACATCTATAGGCATTCTGTAGTCTGTTGACCATCAGAGAGTTAATGAAACACAGAAATCGCATCGGCAATGAACACATTAAGCACCATGCGGACATTTTCCGTGGGAGTAATGTCTTAATCTTTCTACGCTTTGATCGTTCCCTGGAAGACTAGTAGTAGCTTCCGAAACACATCTGGATGCATTCTGTAATCTGTGGACCTTCAGGGTGTTGATGAAACACAAAAATTGCATCGTCATTGAACACAATAACCACCATGCGGACTTTTCTCCATAGGAGTAATGTCTTAAACTGTCTATACTTTGATCGTTCCCTGGAAGATTAGTAGTAGTTTCCGAAGCACATCTGGAGGCATTCTGTAATCTGTGGACCTTCAGAGTGTTGATGAAACACAAACATTGCATCGGCATTGAACACAAAGAGCACAATGCGGACTTTTATCCATGGGAGTAATGTCTTAAACTGTCTCCGCTTTGATCGTACACTGGAAGACTAGTAGTAGTTTCCGAAGCACATCTGGAAGCATTCTGTAATCTGTGGACCGTCAGAGTGTTGATAAAACAAAGAAATTGAATCGGCATTGAACACAATAAGCACCATGCGGACTTTTCTACATGAGAGTAATGTCTTAAACTGTCTACGGTATGATCGTACACTGGAAGACTAGTAGTAGTTTCCGAAGCACATCTGGAGGCACTCTGTAATCTGTGGACCTTCAGAGTGTTGATGAAACACAGAAATTGAATCGGCATTGAACACAATAAGCACCATACGGACTTTTCTAAATGGGAGTAATGTCTTAAACAGTCTACGCTTTGATCGTAGACTGGAAGACTAGTAGTAGTTTCCGAAGCACATCTATAGGCATTCTGTTGCCTGTTGACCAACAGAGAGTTGATGAAACACAGAAATCGCATCGGCAATGAACACATTAAGCACCATGCGGACATTTTCCGTGGGAGTAATGTCTTAATCTATCTACGCTTTCATCGTTCCCTGGAAGACTAGTAGTACCTTCCGAAGCACATCTGGATGCATTCTGTAATCTGTGGATCTTCAGGGTGTTGATGAAACACAAAAATTGCGTCGTCATTGAACACAATAACCACCATGCGGACTTTTCTCCATGGGAGTAATGTCTTAAACTGTCTACGGTATGATCGTTCCCTGGAAGATTAGTAGTAGTTTCCGAAGCACATCTGGAGGCATTCTGTAATCTGTGGACCTTCAGAGTGTTGATGAAACACAAAAATTTCATCGTCATTGAACACAATAACCGCCGTGCGGACTTTTCTCCATGGGAGTAATGTCTTAAACTGTCTCCGCTTTGATCGTTCACTGCAAGACTAGTAGTAGTTTCCGAAGAACATCTGGAGGCATTCTGTAATCTGTGGACCTTCAGAGTGTTGATGAAACACAAAAACTGCACGGCATTGAACACGATAAGCACCATGCGGACTTTTCTCCATGGGAGTAATGTCTTAAACAGTCTACGCTTTGATCGTTCACTGCAAGACTAGTAGTAGTTTCCGAAGCACATCTGGAGGCATTCTGTAATCTGTGGATCTTCAGAGTATTAACGAAACTTAGAAACTGCATCGGCATTGAACACAATAAGCACCATCCGGACTTTTCTCCATGGGAGTAATGTCTTAAACTATCTCCGCTTTGATCGTACACTGGAAGACTAGTAGTACATACTGAAGCACATCTGGAGGCATTCTGTAATTTGTGGACCTTCAGAGTTTTGATGACACACAAAAATTGCACCGGCATTGAACACAAGAAGCACCATGCGGACTTTTCTCCATGGGAGTAATGTCTTAAACTGTCTACGCTTTGATCGTTCCCTGGAAGATTAGTAGTAGTTTCCGAAGCACATCTGGAGGCATTCTGTAATCTGTGGACCTTGAAAGTTTTGATGACACACAAAAATTGCAAAGGCATTGAACACAAGAAGCACCATGCGGACTTTTCTCCTTGGGAGTAATGTCGTAAACTGTCTACGCTTTGATCGTTCACTGGAATACTAGTAGTAGTTTCCAAAGCACATCTGGATGCATTCTGTAATCTGTGGACCTTCAGGGTGTTGATGAAACACAAAAATTGCATCGTCATTGAACACAATAACCACAATGCGGACTTTTCTCCATGGGAGTAATGTCTTAAACTGTCTACACTTTGATCGTTCCCTGGAAGATTAGTAGTAGTTTCCGAAGCACATCTGGAGGCATTCTGTAATCTGTGGACCTTGAAAGTTTTGATGACACACAAAAATTGCAAAGGCATTGAACACAAGAAGCACCATGCGGACTTTTCTCCTTGGGAGTAATGTCGTAAACTGTCTACGCTTTGATCGTTCACTGGAATACTAGTAGTAGTTTCCAAAGCACATCTGGATGCATTCTGTAATCTGTGGACCTTCAGGGTGTTGATGAAACACAAAAATTGCATCGTCATTGAACACAATAACCACCATGCGGACTTTTCTCCATGGGAGTAATGTCTTAAACTGCCTACACTTTGATCGTTCCCTGGAAGATTAGTAGTAGTTTCCGAAGCACATCTGGAGGCATTCTGTAATCTGTGGACCTTCAGAGTGTTGATGAAACACAAATATTGCATCGGCATTGAACACAAAGAGCACAATTCGGACTTTTATCCATGGGAGTAATGTCTTAAACTGTCTCCGCTTTGATCGTACACTGGAAGACTAGTAGTAGTTTCCGAAGCACATCTGCAGGCATTCTGTAATCTGTGGACCTTCAGAGTGGTGATGAAACACAAAAACTGCATCGGCATTGAAAATAATAAGCACCATGCTTACTTTCTCCATGGGAGTAATGTCTTAAACTGTCTACGTTTGATCGTACACTGGAAGACTAGTAGTAGTTTCCGAAGCACATCTGGAGCCATTCTGTAATCTGTGGACCTTCAGAGTGTTGATGAAACACAAAAACTGCATCGGCATTGAACACGATAAGCACCATGCGGACTTTTCTCCATGGGAGTAATGCCTTAAACTGTCTACGCTTTGATCGTTCACTGGAAGACTAGTAGTAGTTTCCGAAGCACATTTGGAGGCACTCTGTAATCTGTGGACCTTCAGAGTGTTGATGAAACACAGAAATTGAATCGGCATTGAACACAATAAGCACCATACGGACTTTTCTATATGGGAGTAATGTCTTAAACAGTCTACGCTTTGATCGTAGACTGGAAGACTAGTAGTAGTTTCCGAAGCACATCTATAGGCATTCTGTAGTCTGTTGACCATCAGAGAGTTGAAGAAACACAGAAATCGCATCGGCAATGAACACATTAAGCACCATGCGGACATT